>NC_071521.1:12242500-12867500 GCF_027887155.1 Malaclemys terrapin pileata | reverse complement strand
GCTGAGGAAGCTAACTCATTGTGTGCTTCTCATTTCAGAGTACACTGCTCTCAAGCCTGTCTCGTTACTTTCGCCGGGGTGGCCCCTCTTCTCCAGCCAGTGGGGTTCTTCCCTCCCCCCAGGGAAAGTCTGCCTCCAAGATTGGCCCTGAGGGGCAGGAGCCTTTGATCCAGCTGGTACAAGCCTTTGTCAGACATGTGCAGAGATAGGTTGTGTGCTATTGCTGCTATTTCAGGATTGCACCAGAACTCTTCATTTCCACAACAGAAGGCAGCATGCTCGGCTGGGCTCATAACTGAGTTGTAACATCTGCTGGGGAGATAGATCCTGTTGAATGCTTGTACCTGAGGAGGAGAGTGAACGTAAGAAGGTCCAAGAATGCCGCCCTGTCCAAAGAACTGCTCAGTCCATGCATGCTCCCTTGCCTGCTGCTCCACCTGCTAGAGCGACCAGTCAAAACCTTTATTTTTATAGCTTGTACACAGCAGTTGGGTGGGGAGAGGAGGCAGGTTTTTAACTATTTTCCTTTGGGCATTAACTCTGCTCTTAGTACCAGGTGCAATCTTCCTCTCCCCATCAGTAAGAGTCGGGTGAGGCACAGGCGAGGGAGCAGCCAGCAATTCAGAGACCAGCTTTCTATTGCTATTTTTGTATCCAAGGGGTGCCAGTCACTGCTGCTGGCTTGGCAGAGCAATGTAGAATGGGGTAGGTGTGCACCATGTCCCTCCTGCTGTTGATTTGTGTGATATGTACATTTCTGAAGACAGCCTCCTCCAAAAGGTTTTTAAGTCAAAATTCCATTGCTCGGATCTTGCATTTTTTGTAACTGTGCCCTATTTATACGGATATTAAAACATTTATAAACAGCAGTTGGACTTGTGGGGCTTCCCTGCAGAAGACTAGTGGTGCCTGTTGACTTGAAGCTTCTCACAAGGGTGTATGCAGCATAGGTGTGGGTGTGTCAGCCACGGAGCGACTCTGCTAGCCTGAGGTAATATTGTTATTGGACAATGGCCAACCTTGCCTCTTTCACCAACAGAGCTGTGAAGAGCAGCTGTGTAAGCTTGCCTCATCCCTAGGCTGGTCACAGAAAAGATTACCTCACCCACCTCCACTTTCACAAGGCAGTTCAGATAGCTGTAGCATCAGTGCTAGCTGACACTAACACTACCTGATGGGTTAAGTTAGGAAGTAGAGAAAAAGCCTTTTGTGTGAAGCTACTGCTGGGTACTGTATGTTTTTCATTTTTACCCCAGGCTGCTGCAGAAGGGTATGGGATGTTTAATACAACTGAGCAGGAATCTAGTTTCATTAGCACTTTTTAAAAGACAACTTCTCCCTACAACTGCATTGGGAGAGCAGTGACAGGAAGCTGCTCCTTCAGCTATGTGTACACTGTTCTCAGGAAATGTGATTACAGCATGTGTAGACAGACCCCACTTGCTTGAGTAACAGCAGTGAAGCTACAGCATGGACTAGTCCTGTCCAGAATGCTGGCTAACTCAGGTCAGTCTAGACAGTCCTGCAATTACAGCTTCTACTTGCAGTGTTGACAAACGTTCTGGTCAACATTAAGTGGGAAACCCAATAAAAATGGTTAAATGTTGTCCTGTTAAATCCTAGTTGAGGATTGATTCTGTACTTAATATTTGCAACCATGAATGGTGTAGCTTATAGCTAAGGCTAAATAAGTGGCATAGCTGCTTTTAATAAAAGTCATGGACAGGTCACTGGCAGTAAACAAAAATTCACAGCCCATGGCCTGTACTATATACCTAAGTCTTGGGTTGGGGTGTGTGTGTGTGTGTGCACGCACTAGTGTGTGGCCCAAGATCCCTTTGGTGCTGGGGAGGAAGGGGGGGGTGGGTAGCTGCATCCTGGGACCCCCACTGCTGGCTGTAGAAGTCATAGGCAAATGACGTTTAACATGATTCATTTTAGTCTAGCTGTAAGTAGGGCTAGTCCTAGACAAAGCAGCTTGCTCCATTGAACTGCATGTAGAGAGGTAGGTTCTTGTGGAGTTACCTGAAATGTGGTGGTTTCATGGCCCCTGAGCAGCAGCAGGCTCAATTAGATCCTCACTCACAGCCCTGAAGCCCCCTCAGGAGTTATCTGGGGTATCACTCTCTAAACAAACATGTATCACAGGAAGCTTTGAGCAGTAGTAATTGGTTCAGCATCTCCTAAAGCAGCCTTTAACTTTAAGGCACACACAGATTTGCCCTGTGTATGCCTGTTAGAGGCCGTACTTTTCTAACCAGTGGCAGGGTTGTTGACTGAACTGAGGTTTGCTTGGTCACTTTCACATCCAAAGAACTAAGGCTCCATTGGCAAGGAGGAAGCGTGCTTGAAGCTGTTCAGAGGAAAAAGATCAAATATTTTTCTTAGCATTCATTGAGTGCTTTCAATAAAGCTAAAAGAAGAACAGGAGTACTTGTGGCACCTTAGAGACTAACAAATTTATTAGAGCATAAGCTTTCGTGGACTACAGCCCACTTCTTCGGATGCATCCGAAGAAGTGGGCTGTAGTCCACAAAAGCTTATGCTCTAATAAATTTGTTAGTCTCTAAGGTGCCACAAGTACTCCTGTTCTTCTTTTTGCGGATACAGACTAACACGGCTGTTACTCTGAAACTTTTCAATAAAGCTGCTATTTTTGACTTACCTGTGCCAGGGGCCAGTCCCTGCTTGGGGTGTGTGTGTGTGTGTGCTCTTGACACCATTAGGAGATTCTAAGGGAGTACAGACTACAAGCCACAGCATGGCTTTCAGTCTGGCTTACTGCTCAGGAATAGCCTAGGGTGGGAAGTTAGCACCTATGTCCATGGTGGTCACAGGGATCATTAAAGCCTAAGAAGAGCTTGGGTTTGTATTTGTTAAATGCAAGACAGCCCAACACTTGAGTAAGGAAATTAAGTGAAGTAGCAGGGTATTCTTGGAACTTCCAAGGTGGATCAGGGACAAATTTTAGGATAAGTCAGCAACAGAGCTTATAGGGGCAATAAAGGAATAGTCAAGCCTAGAACAGCAAGATTGGAAATGTTACCAGACCAGAGTGGGGCTGCTATATTCCTTATAAACCACACCTGTGGTCTGGGCTAGGGAAACAGCTTAGAGAGAGCAGCTGTTCCTTGTTAATTCAAGTTGCCAGCCTAGTTCACTTCTATACCCAATTCTACTACAGGGGGAGGGGTAGACTGCCTTCTCCAAACCCCACATTTCAAGAGCAGCATGCAGAACTGGCTGATAGTAAGGTCATAGCCTATGCCCACAAGCAGACATTAAAACAGCACTAGCACATGTGGAAAGCTTCACACTGAAGCTTAGTTTAAGCTAATAGGGTGGGAGATAAAAAGGAGAAGTGCCAGAGGATTTAGAGTCTTTAATCTCAGACTTGTGACATCTCAGTACTGTAACAGTATTGCATGGCTCTTAAGTTACATTACCCCACTTCATACTGTTCACTGCTAGCTGGAAAGTGAAGTGGTATGAAACCCACACAAGATACTGAGACAGGAGGGCAGACTGGTTATTTATTGGCAAATAAATGCTGAAAACCAAGAGCTCTATATACACAGGTGCTCTGTGCCCTATTACATTAGGATGGTCACAAAGCCGTCAAGGAAGAGTGCAAAAGATCAGTGGATAAACAAGCAAGTCAGTGTCTGTCTAGACCCACCAGGGGAGGGGTAGTGAACACAGATCTTAGTACAGTTGAATGCTTCTACATCATTTGAGCTGCCAAAGCAATTCCATTTTGCCATCTAAATCCCTTAGCTGTTGAGCACATCACCTCATAGGGAGAGCTTTCAGACCAAGGTGTCTACTACTTCATCCATTCACCTCCTCAGTATTTGTGATGGTTCAAGTTTGCCTGGACAGCAAAATGGGAGGGATGAGAAAGCAGAACCAAATAACAGCCGCTTGGCATATGAAGTAGTAAGAGGCTCATTGTGAATATACAGAGTGTAAGAGGACCCATCCCACATGCTGTGCTAGGATGCACCAGGTCTGTTCACTACCAGCTGGATGGGACAAGACAGCATTTAAGTTAGTCTGTCTTAACAATCAGATTAGCAGGCTAAACCCCACCCTACACAAAAAACACCAAGAAGAGTAGTGAGCCTGTACAACAACAGGGAGCAAAAGCTTTTTTAAAGGCTTGTAAACTCAGTCCATTGCTTGGAAGAAATGCAAGCAAGATGCATGTTCCCTTGCACTGAAAGGTGGTTTCATTTGTGCAGGACTGGCCTTGGGTCATTAGATTAGTGAAATTGGAAGGAAGTTTAACAACAAGTCATTCTGTGCCAGGCAGCAGCCACCAAGCACATTATAGTAGCCCTGCTTTATTGTTCCTCGGTGGGTAAAGGAGTGCTGTGGATGGGGAATTGTGTTTTTACAGACATGCTATCCAAATACAGCTCCTCATGGCCTTGGCCTCTATTCTTGTTAGAACATGCCACTGTTAGCATTTTGGAAAGAGACCCAGTGCCTTTGCCCCCACTGGAATGCATACAATGATGTGGCCCAAGCAAGAGTACCCTGGTAAAGAGCCTCTGAGAAGAGAAAGGCACTAAGATGCTAAACACAAAAGAAAATCCATTTGGTCTCAAATGCCACGAGCAGCTGTTGAGGAAGAGAGAGGGCTGGTTCCTGGAAAGCCACCACAGTTAACACAAGCAGGGCAGGGGGAAAGGGATCAGTAGAGGGAATCCCAACACACCACACGATCCTTACAACTAACCCTCAAAGCAGGCTATGTGGACAGTTAATGAATTCAGCTCTAGGGGCCTTGAAAGGTGAAGTGACCCTTCCTCCCCGACCCACCATCAGCCTAGTCTTCTCCTCCCAATTCCCATATTAGTCGTGAGTGAGTTGACCCCGAAGAGAGCAATGGTCTCATGAAGAATGCCAGGACATGGAGGGTTGCATTTTGCTTGTAGATTCTCCTTCCCGGCAGCATTTAACTGAGCAGTTCTAAGTAGGTGACAGGAACTTTGCCCTTCTGGTTACCCCGCTCGCCTATGAGCCAGTCTGGATCCATCCCTGGCAGGCTGTACACTGTGATCATCTGGGAGAGAAGATGATTAGATGAAGTCTCATTCCTCATTTGGAGCCAAGAATAGAATTAGGTTTGTGATTTATTTCCTGCAATACCCATCTAGTTCCCTCTAGTGTTTCCCAGTATCTCTAGTTCTTTCCCCAAAGCCTCCTTGGAGTTAGTCCCACTAGTAGACAGACTCTTGCCTGGGAATTCCCCAAGGACCTTTCAGAGGCTTCCAAGTTTTTACGTTGTTTAGTCATGACACGACTTCAAGCCACCCCATATTGTCTCTGCCAAGCACACTTGCGTCAGGCTGCAGCTCTGCGCTCAAATATTCCCCCTCACTGATGGCAGAAGGGATTTCAGAGGCATTGCCATGAAGATGTTTAAAACTTCAGCCTGCTCTGAACTATCCCAAGACTTTTCTACCTGTCCAGTGATTGAGGACTGTCCCATTCAGCCCTCAGCACCAGAGAGTTAAAGAACAAGTGATCGGCCTTTTTATCTAACCCCCTGGGCTTGGTTAGGTGAGACAAGGCAGCTGAAGGAATTCTTTGGATAACGTATCCAGGCCTTAGTGCATTAATGGCAATAGAGACTTCAGTGGGAGCAAAAGGACGCAACAGGGGTGTAGCCATTGGGTTGACCTATGGCATTGCAGAACTTGGACCCATTCTCCTCTCCACTGCTGTCATTCTACTAACTGCAGTAGGAGTTAGTCCCAATTTACACTGGTGTGAATGAGAAGAGAGTCAGGCTCTCACTAGCCCCACTAGTGAAAAGGCTGAGGAGTTGCTAGTCCCAAGGGCCTTGCCAAGCCCTGATCCAGCACTATTGTGCAGCAGTGCCAAACGGAGTGAACTGGGAGTTCAAGGAACAGATACCAACCTCATCCGCTAATAGCGCCAGCTCACTGCTGTCAGCCGCTTCATAATCATAGAGAACTCTGGCCTTCCGGGTCCCGCTGGCTGGAGGCTTGACATCACTCAGGTTCAGTGCCCCCTCAACAGCTGTGGCAGGGTTCGGTGCCCTGCCTACAGTGGGCACAACAGGAATGGTGGCAGAAACAGTGGTTGGAGAGGTGGTAGCTGGGGGAGGCGATGTGGACTCTGCATTGCCCACAAATGTACCTGGAAATCTTAGTAAGGGGGAAAAGAAGAAAAGGCAAGTTAGCGAGGCTCCAGCATTGCACAAGAGAAGTTGCCTGTCGGTTCATGATTCTGACTAGCGAACTGCTCCCAAAGGGGGCTCTGAGCCAGCAGCTAGGGTAACTAGAGATGCAGAACATTGCTGAGCGTCCAATCAAGCCGCTGTTTCTCTCCTAATGTTCACGTTACACAATGTGCTTGTTTGTAGCTTATGGGGACGGTCTTGTCACTGAGTCACACTTTGGAGCGCAGTGTTAATGTTTACAAGAGCATAACAGATGGTTCTCCAGTCCCCACTGCAGTGCTGCTCCACAGCGCTGCCAATGCACCTGAATCCTCAGCAGCAGCACGGCCCGTCCTCCCTTAGGAGGCTCAGCAGAAGTCACCCCCAGCTGTGCTGTAGATTGGAGATGGACTGACAGAGAACGCCACAATAGTTTTAACTCAAGACAGATCTGAGTCTTGATTTCTTGTGGTGAAAGGGTAAAGCGAGGCAGTGTGGCCAAGCAGCTAGAGCACTGGACCAGCACTCCGAGGAGTTCTGGGCTCCACCAGTGGCTTATGGTAATTAAAGTTAAACTGCACCCATGGCTGGTCATGTGTAATGTGCCATTAAACCATGCTGTTACAGTAGCACTCAAGGAAGAGAAGCAAAATGAATTCTCTGCATTGATCCTCGTTGCAGAGGGGGTGGGAGAGATGCCCAAAAAGAATAGCTCTGATGCGAGTAACAAATCAGAAGTACTGTCCCAAATTGATGGGTCAATAGAAGAGGTTTTAGAACTGATTAATTAAAAACAGTAATAAGTCACCAGGACCAGATGGTTGGTATTCACTCAGAAGTTCTCAAGGAACTCAAACATGAAATTGCAGAACTACTAACTGTAGAAAGCAACCTATCACTGAACTCAGCCTCTGTACCAAAATGATTGGAAGCTAACTAATCACACACACAGGCTGGTGAGCCTAACTTCAGTACCAAGCAAATTGGCAGAATTATCAGACACAGAAACATGATTAGTCAGGGAAGAGTCACAGCTTGGGGGAGGCATGACTTCCCTTTACAAATCCATTAGAATTCTTTGAGGGAGTCAACAAGCACAGGGATATGGGTGATCCAATCACTACAGCGTACTTGGACCTCCAGAAAGCCTTTGACAAGGTCCCTCAAAGGCTCTTAAGGAAACTAAGGCTACACTACAGCTTAAATCAATGAATTCTGTCTCAGGGATGTGCATTAGCCACCCCGCAAGTGACAATTTATGCTGACATAAGCGCTAGTGTGGACAACGCTCTGTCAGCAGGAGAGCTTCTCCCGCCAATATAGCTTCTGCCGCTCGCAGGGGCTGGAGTAATTAAGCTGACAGGAGAGTGTAGAGTGGCTACACTAGAGAGCTTACATTGGTGCAGCTGCATCAATGCCACTGTAAGTTCCCTAGCATAGCCACAGCCTAAGTAGCCATGGGAGAAGAGAGAAGGTCCTCAAGGATCAGTAACTGGTTGAACAATAGGAAACAGTAGGAATAAATGGTCAGTTTTCACAATGGAGAGAGATGAACAGTGGGGTTCCCCTGACCCAAGGATCTGTACTGGGACCTGTGCTGTTCAATATATTCATAAGTGATCTGGAAAAGGGTGTGAACAGTGAAATGGCAGTGTGTGCTAACAATACAAGATTATTCAAGATAGTCAAGTCCAAAGCAGAGGGCAAGGGCCTCACAAAACTGGGTAGATAGGCAACAAAATGGCAAACAATTTAAAAAGGTACACTGGAAAGCAAATTCCATTATTCTGTATATATAGATGTGTCAGAAAGGCTAAAAAGTATGTTAGGAACTACTAGGAAAGGAACAGGCAACAAGACATAAAATATCATACCACTATATAAATTCATGGTGCACCCACACCTGACTTCTTTTTGGGGTGGGGCAACCAGGACTAAACATGAGGTAGTGGAACTGGAAAAGGTTCAGAGAAGGGCAACAGAGGTGATTCAAGGGTATGGAATAACTTCCGTATGAGATGACAAATATTAGGGCTGTTCATCTTAGAGGGCTAACTCTCTGGGGGAAGATTATGATGGAGATAAAACCATGAATGGTACATAAGAGAAGTGTTATTTACCCCTTCCCACAATACAAAAGCCAGGGGTCACCTAATTTAATAGGCAGCAAGTTTAATGCAACCAAGAGGAAGTACTTTTTCCTACACAATGCACAACTAACCGGTTGAATGCATTGCCATGGGATGTTGTGATGGTCAAGACTAGAACTGGGTTCAAAAAATACGATGGATAAGTTCATGGAGGCTAGGTCCATCAATGGCTATTAGCCAAGATGGTCAGTGATGCAGCCACATGCTTGGGGCAGCCCTAACCCTCTACCAGAAGTCAGGGAAAGGTCATTTCATAATTGCCCTGTTCTGTACGTGCCTTCTGAAGCTCTGGGATTGGCTACAAGACAGGATACTCTGCAAGACGGACCATGGTATGACCCAGTACAGCAGCTCTTCCATTCATGCTCAGTGCCAGACCAAGTCTTGTTCAGCACCATTTCAGTCAGACGCTCCTTGGGGCCTGTGTGGACTAACAGCTATTCCAGACACGCCCCCTCCCTGCCACCAGTTAATACATGATTAATGTGACCAGAGAAGATTAAGAGCTTTCCTGATCGTATCAACTAGGGGAGGAGTCGGCAACCTTTCAGAAGTGGTGTGCAGAGTCTTCATTTATTCACTCTAGTTTAATGTATTACGGGCTTGCGCAACCTTAATGTTTTTAGAAGGTCTCTTTCTACAAGTCTATAATTTATAACTAAACTATTGTTGTATGTAAAGTAAATAAGGTTTTAAAAATGTTTAAGAAGCTTCATTTAAAATTAAATTAAAATGCAGAGACCCCCGGACTGGTGGCCAGGACCCAGGCAGTGTGAGTGCCACTGAAAATCAGCTCACATGCTGCCTTTGGCACATGTACCATAGGTTGCCTACCCCTGATCTAGGGCATCTTACTTACATTTCTCCTTTGGAGCTGCAGGCATGGAAAGGAAAGCAAATAGCAGTCATTCTGCAGCCACAGACCCACCTGGTCAAGTCAGACTGCACTGGCAATTAGCCAAGGAATACCCCTCACAGGGCCAGTCCTTCACTAAACACCCCCACCCCACCCCACCATTGTCTATGGGTAGGAGGGCGCCACCTGGAATTGGACAGCAGTTGCTCTGACAGTGCATGCAGGACATGGAAGCTCATTGCATGGGTACAGACATTAGACCCAAAGAGCTGTTAATCCAGCCTGGTTCCAAGTCTTACAGATCCATTTAGAAAGGTGAACCCTGCAATTAAACACTTAATAAAACCACCCCAATCCCTTTGGGCCTAGGCCGCATGATCATGATTCCCCATTACAAAGGTTGCTCAGAGGAGCTCTCCCAGAAATAAACCTTTAAGGGCCTGATTTTTAAACTTAACCTCAAGCTTGTGTGGGGTTGCAGAGGTGGAGAATGCAGAGAGATCAGGAAATGCCTCAAAGGCAAGGAGGCCCCATCCCATACCTGCCCAGCTGCTTCTGCAGGTCCAGCATGTACTGGTAGCCCTGAGCATAGTAGGTAGCCTGAGCTTCTACAAACTCATGGAGACAGCGAAGGTGATTCACCTGAAGGGAGAAGACAGATTGTCAGCTGGTCTGTTTGTGACCTAGAGCTAAGGTGTAGCGACACAGAGGGAACCCCTCCCTACAGAGGGGCACACTTCTAGTATAGGGAAGTGGCAGCTGAGAAGTGCAGGATGGTATTTAAGATTTGATCCAGAGGTGTTTTTGTACCAGAGGCTTCCATCTAGGAGTTTGGGGACTCTGTAGGAACAAGTGGATGGGGTCTCTTCGACTGGAGCTTGTGCCTGGTGTTCTAGATGACTGAGCACAGGGTTCGGAGCCCAGCTGGTTAGTCCCCACAGCTCATGTTACTCACTCTAGATACTAGGAAGAGCCAGGCTTCTCCAACTTGGCGAAGTGCACGGACGCCAGCAGAGCTGTACACACTTGGTAGGATTGTGTTATTTCTATAGCACAATGTACATGGCTCATTAAGCCCCTGCCTTGAGCACTCGAGGTTTGCACTAAGGCCTCAGTTTACTCCATGAACTTGGGCATTACATTGTGCGTCTCCTCCTCCCATCCCTCTACAGACAGGCTCAACATCATCCCAGTATCCTTCTAGAAAAGGGGTGGGCAAACTATGGCCTGGGGGCCACATCCAGCCCTCAAAACTTTTTAATCCAACCCTCGAGCTCCTGCCAGGGAGCAGAGTCGGGGCTTGCCATGCTCCACACAGCTCCCGAAAGCAGCGGCATGTCCCCCCTCCAGCTCCTATGTGTAGGGGCAGCCAGGGGGTTAAGCATGCTGCCCCCACCCCAAGCACCACCCCCGCAGCTCCCGTTGGCCAGGAACTGTGACCAATGGGGGCCGCGTCTGCAGACAGGGCAGCACGCAGAGCTGCCTGGCTGCACAGGAGCCGCATGGGGGACATGCTGCTGCTTTTGGGAGCTGCTTGAGGGAAGTGCCACCCAGAGCCTGCACCCCCAACCACTTCCTGTGCCCCAACCCCCTGCCCCATCCCTGATTCTCCTCCTGCCCTCCAAAACCCTCAGCCCCAGCCTGGAGCACCCTCCTGCATCCCCAACCCAAGCCCTCACTCCCCCCCCCCACACCCCAACCCCGTGCCCAGAGCCCCCTCCTCCACCCTGAACTCATTTCTGGCCCCAGCCCAGAGACTGCACCCCCAGCTGGAGCCCTCACCGCTTCGCTCCTGAAATTCGGGGTTGAGGTGTGGATTTATGGCCCACCATACAATTTCCATACCCAGATGTGGCCCTCGGGCCAAAAAGTTTGCCCACCCCTGATCTAGGAGGACACTATAGGTCCTTAGTCTCACACCACTTGCCCCATGGGAACTCACATGTGTGCTGCTTATCCCCTCCAGCAGGAGGCGTGTCAATTCTGCCTGCCGATCAAACTCAGTCTGGGCCACCCGGAGCTCGTGTTCTGCCTGCAAGACAAAGGGAGCATGATGTGTTTCCTGGGCTGCAGAGGGGCTGGGTCCAGCTTCCTTTCTCTCCTGGAACAAGCTGGAGACCAGCTATAGACCCCTCCCACCACCAGAAGGAGAGAAGTAGGAACACATTTACAGAGGTGGCTACTGATCAAATGCCTCCATTTGTGAAGCCCAACATCAGATGCATGGATCCTGGCATGCAGAGGTGCAGAGCGCCCCTGGACTCCCCGGGAGCCATGCGTGCTCAGAACTCTGAGCACCTGTCTTATGGCAGCGGTGGGACTAGGCTGCCAAGAGTCAGTGGCCACTCTTGAAAGCTAGGTCCCAACCCTCCATGTCTGCAGCAGAGTCTGCAATGCCTATTTATAGCCCATCACCTACTAGATCAGGCCTTCCCCAGGACAGCGGCAACCTGGAGGCCATGGAGACTAATCCATGATGGGAAAGAGAACGGGTGGTGTAACTCTCCCATCCTACATAGGCAGGCCTTATGGATCTTTAAGCATTCATAGGGCCAGTCCTTCACTAACCCCCTGCCCCCCAAACCCATTGTCTATGGGTAGGAGGGCACCACCTGGAATCAGACAGCCAGTGCCTCTCCATGGAGAGGGTCACTGTGTGGAAGGGCACCTGGCAGTTCAGCATTCCCATGGGAGTTGCAGGGGATGCTGCTGCTGAGAGACTTCACATAGCCCTGCTCCTTCTGCCCCCCACCTAAGCCTAGAGAACCACAGAGCTGGAGGGGTTTCTGCAGCCCAGCTCGAAGGAGTGTCTTACCTTTTCCCCAGCAGTTCTTGGGCAATTGTAGGGGGTTTCTCAATGGGTAACTAAGAATTTAACACTAGTCAGATTCCAGAGGCTTCCAGGGAGTTGCTCTGAGCTCATGTTAGCACAAGATCAGGCCCAAGAACATCAGCTACAAGACAACTCTGCAGCAGAGGCCCTGGGAGGAAACACCCCACTGGCCAGCGCTGCTGCCCATGTGGGAGGAGAGATTGTAGAATTAGATGAGGGCTTTGAAGGTAAAGGCCAAAGCCCTGCCAGACAGAGTAATTAATATGCAAAATCAGAGCCATAACTGGCCTTGCAGACAGCACGCTTACAAATTAATGGGTGGTTTGCAATGCGGGAACGATGTCCAAACAGATATTTCCAGAGTAACATTCTGTGCAATTAGAGCAGTCGGAGGATTTGTTTTGGAGCCAGGGTGAGGTGGGGAGGACATACCCTGATAGGAGATAAGTGGAGCACGCTAGCCAAGAACTTGTGTGAGAACCTCAACAGTGCTACCTGAGCCATGGCCAGTTTCCTCTTAGGGCTGGTTGACATGGGGAAATTGACCAGAATAGTTCTGTGCTGTCACTTTTTTGGGGTGCCTGGAGTAAGTGTCCACACAGGGAGATATTGCAGAACAGTTATTCTGGTCAGTTTCCCTACACAGTCAAGCCCTTAGTAGATTTTTTTTTTAATAGCTTGAGGCTGGAACTCAGTATATTTCCTAGGATGAGTCATCACCTCCAAAAGAAGTCCAGTGTTTATACATGCAAATCAAGCTTTGCTTTAAAGCAGAGATTGCTGTGGCCCACTGCCTTGGATCCAATGTTATCCACATTGTGCTGGAGTAAGAGTACTCCAACAAACCCTCTTGGAAGATTGGCCTCTATTTTAAGCCAACCTGATTGAACAGTTTCTTGCATCCTCTGTGAAAGGAGATTGTTGGGGGGGAAATAGATTTCAGGGAGCATCAGCAGTGGTGTATTGTGCACCTGCAAACAGTTGGCTACAGACAGAGCTGAGTGTTCTGGTGGGCAACCCTGGCTCCATTCCATTGGGCAGAGCCAAGGATTTCATTGGCAGGCAGCCACACAAGCCACAGTTTGCTCTCACACACCCAGCAATCCCTGCCAGCAACTGGGGCTTGAAGGGGGAAGGTGGGGGAGAGAATGGCATGTCTTGTCCCATCCAAGATCTGGGGATGTCTTGGGGACATCCTGAACTGGCTCCTAGCATGTTTGCCTAGAGATCTGAGGAGCATTAAGAGAGTTCTATAATATAGGGAAAGTCAGGGGGATAGTAGCTAGTTCATGTTTTGGTGCTAAACATGAGGAGTTACATGCATCTAATGGAAGAGGCCAGTGGCCCTGATTGGTACCAGGTGTGGTGTAAAGGAATTAACACTTCCTCCTGTACAATTCCACCAATGCATTTCAGCCCTAACCAGCTCGTTCAGTCTGCTCTCGAGGACATGATCATGGCAGGCCAGGCTCCATGGAAATTTGGGGATCTGGACACATTCACTAAGGATCAGGTTAAAGATGCAGAGATATACGAGAGCACCCTGGATTGCCAAGAGATGAAGTATCACCACTTTTGAGCATGGTCATAGCCCTTCTGATGTGCTAGGCAGGTATCTAATCTCTGTTCAGCACCCTACTATTCTGAGGTCCTATACAGAAGGTCAATACCCAATTATGTGCGGTCACCTCTCTGCCTTTTTATAGTGTGAATTTATGCTGCTGAATACTCCAAAGGAGCAACTTTGGTTTATTGCCCATCCCCCTCAAGCCAAGACAGGCAACATGGAGACATGTCTCCTACACAGAACCACCTTTACTCTTAGCCAGAGAGCATTTCCCCTCTCACTTTTCTGCGCTACACAACTTCTCATAAGGACCATCTAGGGTGTTAGTGGGAATCCCTTCCTCTCCGTTACTTCGGTCTAGACTCAGCTCCTAGTCAGGCCCAATTCCTCCAGAACAAATAGAAGAGATGGCTCTTAATGGTGCATGTATATTGAGGTGGGAGGTGTTTGTGCTGCAGGAAAGGAGCTGAATGTACCATGACAGTGCATTGGCTCTGCTGCTAGCATGGCAGCACAGGGAGCTCCTAAGACTGCCTTGTATTATACACAGGGAGCCTAATTTTTTCAGATGCTGAGGCCTTATTAGGCAAGACAAATGGGCAGGTCCTGGAGATATGCAGATGTGGTCAAATTGCTTCCTTGCCAGTCCTACTAGCATTCGAGTTAGCTAGTTACAATTCTCTTGCTCATCACCTCATTGCTTAAACCCAGTGGGAAGCTCCCAGGGGACAGAGCTAACATCTCTGCTTTCAGCCTGCAAAGAGCAGTGACACACCCTTGATCAAGCACCCGCTCCACATTTGGAGGAAGAAGTCTGCAGTATGTGTGTTCTGTCTCCCATCCCGCTCATTAACATTTCCAGCACTTTTTCACCTGTGTACTTACTTTTTCCACCTCGTCGCTCCAGAGCTGGTGGGGCCACAGAGCAACAGGAAAGGAGATCAGTGTTGGAGACTTCAAGAAGCACTCGGCAATAACAGCAATTGGTGGGGATACTCCACAGATGCAGCAGGCTAACTCCAGGAACAAGCCAGCCCTTCACCCAGCAGCAGCAGGCAGCCTTCTGCCCCAGAAAGGACACCTTCCTCAAGGAGCCCATTTTGCACTCCTCCCTACACCCATATCCTCAAACTCAGGAGAGGTCTACACATGGAGGATTGTCAGGACTCGATGTGTTTTGAATTCATACCCCGCCTTAATTTCCTGTGTGGATGCTCTTATTGCTGAGAATCTCTCAGAGAACAATAAACCAGAGCAGTTTAACAAGAATAGCTATTCCAGAGTGACTCCTCGTGTAGCCAAGCCCTCAGTGTGACCCTGAGAGAGGAATCCTCTTAGTTGTCAGGGTACAGCACCTAGCACGATAGGGCTCCTAGGCAGGGTGTGGGCTTCTACAATACAAGTATGAAATAAGCCCTGGCCAGAACAGAATGCAAGAGCTGGGATGGGCAGAGGTGGAGGGATGGATAGAGTGAAGATCTCTAAACAGCAAGGTCAGAATAGCTCAACAATGCAATGATCTGCACCCCTCAAGCTAAGGTGGGGCAGGAGTTGAAGGACAGCCTCTTCCAGAATGCTGGTGGGGGGCACAGGTGTAAAACCGAGCAAGTCTGCAGAGAGACAGGGCTAGTGCAGACAGTTCACCATGGCCTGGCGGGGGGCCATGTGCAGCCGAGTGGTTGTGACGGTTTAAAGGAGTCCCTCACCCACTGATCTATAGCTCAGGCTTCTCTGAGGCTCTGGCTAGTTCAAAGCATCCCATGGGATGGGGGGCAGATATGGGTGTTTGTAGCCAAGTTTGTCTTTCATAGGAGGAAGGCAGCACTGAACCCCAGCTCCCCTTCCCAGGCCTGCTGGAGCTTGGCCTCTGTCAGAGGAAAAGGCTCGTCTGCTCCTAGGAGTCATCTCCCATCCTCCCCACTAACGCCCGGGGTAGGGTGGCACAGTCAGCTGCTCTCTGGGATCTGGCTTGGAGGTATGAAACATAACAGTCAACACAAAACAAAAACACAGCAACAGGAGAGGGACGAGAACAGGCAGAAAAACATATTGATCCACCCCAGAGGGTCCTTGGCCTTGTCTTTCCCATGGTCAGGAGTTTCCCCTCCAGCACAGCCACACACACATAATTACTATTGACTAACCGGGCGGGGGCGGAGGCGGGGGGGGGGAGTGGGGGGAAGAGAGATACCAAAGGAGCCGAGACAAGAACTGTAGCAAACTGGGAGAAGGGTTTAGTGGCCTAGAAGCCAGAGGGCTGAGCTCCAGCCTGGTAAAACCTGAGATACTGAACTGGGACCCATCTCTGGGGACTCCCGACCCAGGAGAGCGACTGAACTGGGGCATGGAAGACCAGCGTGAAAGGACTCAAAAAAAATGGGACCCCAGGAGGGAAATGTTGTAGTTACCCATGGACTGAGTTCAGGGGCCCTAATGAGGGGAGAAATTGGTAGCCAGGCACTGCAGAGTGACCTCTGGCCCTGTTAGGATGCAGCACACTCCTCCTGGCACTGGCTTAAGTTTGACCACCCATAGTGTTACCCTGATGTAGAGGAATTTGTAAGTTACTTTCGTAGCTACACTGCATGAGGTCACTGCTTAGAATTTCCTGGCCAGAAAGGCCCATATCCTCCTGATGCAGGAGCGAAGACCCTTTTACAAGAGGGCTTGGGCTAGAGTGACATCTCCAGCAGTAGAGGGCCTATGATAAAAAGATAGCAGTTTTGAATCTATCCAGCAGAAGGCAGTGGTACACAAACTAGCCATCTCACCACAATACCCTGCATTGAAAGCCAGAGCTGTTTGTGGACAGTGACTGAGACACTCCAGAAATCTGACAGCTCCATGGGGCTCCAGTGCCCTGTTCTAGGGCTCTAGTCTCAGCACACAGGTTTGTCCATTGCTTTAAGTATTGGGCTCTCCCTCCGGTCTAACTCTGTCTAGCCATGTATTTAGTGCACTAGTCACCAGAGTTCATCTTTAATCCAGTTTTGTGCTGCCTAAACCAGCCCTGGAGAGCTTCCCCCAGGACTGCACTGGAGACTCTTGCTACTTGTCTAATATTGTTTTGAAACCTTTGTACACTCAGCTACTAAGCTGGGCCCACAGAGACTTAACACCCCACACCTGGAAAAAAATAAATCAAGCCCAATTCCAATATAAGCCATATGCTCTCATCCCAACCCCAGAAGACAGTGGGGGGCAGGGCAAGAGTCCATGCATGGACTTCCTACAGGCAGTTAAAGCAACACAGGGAAGATGAGTAAATGCTCTTCAAAAGGCTTCTATCAAAAGGCAGTAGATGGAAATCCCACTCTAGCACATATACATCAGTACAGGGCCTGTGACATCTGTTTAGCCTTGGGGAGCAACATGCACATCATCTGCCTCATGTTTCCACAAGCACAAACCCTCCCTTCCCATTAGGTAGTAGGATCTCCATCTCTAACCCGGTGGAAGTGTTATTCTAAGCAGGTATTCATGGGTTAATAGGCTCATTCTCTGTGGTCTGTCCAGCTAGAAACAGCTACTTGTTCAGCAGAGGCAGTGATAGACCTCTCAGATTCATGCTGCTCTTATTAGAAGAGGTCAGCCCTTCCCACCCCCCATATGCTATCAAAGCGTACCACTGCCCTTTACCAGATAGAATCTCTGCCATTTGCTCAAGGTTTTCGGGAGCCCCACTGGCTGCACTTGTGAAGTTATCCAATTAGTACCCTGCACTTCTCTAGAGCATAAGAGTTCCAAGCAGGTGTGTGGCTGGCTAGCTGGCCATGTGGCTGTAGGCAGTCATGCATTAAAACATGCAAGGCACCAGATCCCCCCCCAACACCATCATGGGCAATGAGTGGCACAGGGCTGATGAGACTGGGAAAGGCTGAATGCAGTGCTACCTTACCTCCCTACTCCCTCCCACACGGAAAGAGACAGCTCAGCTGTTTCAGCAGAAAACTCCAACTGACATTCTCAGAAGCCTATCTGGAGCCTGAGGAACCCTCTTTAGGGCTATGCAATAGGTTTTCCTTAGAGCCTGTCCTAGGAGTACAGAGCTGGTGCGAGTGGCCAAACCAGCATCGTCCAAGAAGGGAGACCTGATCCATCTGAGTGCAGATTATTCTGCAGTCTGACAACAGAGCAAGGGAGGGGGGCTGCTCCTTAGCTCCTACACCTTTGCTCAGGACATGGCTGAGAGACTAGGGGCAGGGTGGCCTACGAGTTAACAAGAATTTTCCCTAGGCACATCCCTTTTTTCCGGAGGATCAGATAGGATGAGGTCATCCAGGACCATTGTACACCTCTTCTCTCCCACAAATAGAGAGACAGACTTTTGAAGTGCAAGTCCAGCTCTGTCCAAGTTGCATCTGGCTTGCCCAGAGTGTCTGCAGTTTAGAGTCATGAGAAGCTGGGAACATGCTGACTCATTTGCTCACTCGCTCACGCACAAAAACCAAGCCTGTTACCTTCTGGAGACAACAATCCCTCCCTCCAGAGAGGAGGAGGGAGAAACAAAAGCAAGATTAGCAGCTACAACTGCAGGAGTGAAAGGGTTAACATCAGGTCACAAACAGCAGAGGCACATGGGATTTCGGCCTAGAAGAGAAGCAGAGCAACAGCGTGAAGAGTTCCCTCCCCACTGGGATGCCAGGCCCTTTGGGATGGATGCTGGGATTCCAAGCTGGCAAGAGAAACCTCCACAGTTACTAAGGTGGCCCTGTCTGCACTGGGCAGGGAAGCTCCATTAGCATCTCTCCAGCTAGCCAGGGTGGACTAAGCCTTCCTAGAGGTACCACCAGTATCCCTGCTCAGTGCAGAGAGAGGCCAAGGTGGCACTTCCTCTCCATCCACCTTCTTGTTGCTGCCAACTGAGGCTACTAGTTGCAGAAGAAAATGCCACAAGCACTTGCGAACACACACAGAACAAGCAGCCAGAGCCCTATCGCTGCTACAAGCACTTCATGGAATAGAGACACTTGCCAACCAACTCACTCACTGGGCTAGGAGTGGTTATGGGCAAGGCCCATGTGCAATTCCACTATTAATGGGTAAATCCTAAAGAAAAATCCTGTAGGAGGCGGCGGCGGCTTGGTTGTAAATTCTGTACTGTGTCAAATCCAGCTTCCTGTTACTTCCTCAATTCCCAGGGCACCCTATAGTCTCGGAGTCGGCCTTTTAAAGGAATTGAACTGCTCATTGCAGAGCTAGTTCTGTGCAGTGCTGAGCATGTTGTGGGTAAGTCAATGGAGTTACACCAGAGAGGAGTTTGACCTGAGCTTTGAGGTGGGGAAGAATTCTATGGGCCAATGCCATGATTAGGTTTTGCAAGCCCAATCTGCAGTTACAGTCTTCTAATCTGCGGCTGCAAGACATGGAAATCCATAAGACACTGGAAGTTGCAACCTATCCAGAGTCTTGGCTTCTCAAGTCTCTGATCTGCAGAAATGCAGGGCATGCTCCAGTATTTTGGACTTGCTAGCATTTAGGTATTTGATAAGGAGCTAGTCCTGTTTTCCCCCTCTGCTCTCCAGTACCCAAACTAGTTATCGCAATACCTCCACTACCATTAAAAGTCTCTCACCCTTCACCAAGGGAACCAGAGCTGTGAATGGATTGGAAGTGCCACTCTAGAGAAGAAAGGAGAGATCTGCAGCAATTGCTCGCTCAGTCCCCTCCAGGTTTTTAGCAGGACAGTTACTGAATAATTTGGCCTATTGAAAACAATGTTGCACCAGCATCATGATCTAAAAGGGTCAGGGCAGATTCCCTGTGGAACCAACACTGATGTTTCAGCCCAGGCACTTCTCCCCAGTTTGGGTGTTGCATAGTAGATATGCTGAATTAACTGCAGCTAAAAAAAGTCACTCCCATGTGGCTGTGGTTTGCTTATGCATTGGGCTTCCCCATTTGGTGCCTACACAACCCATCTTCCAGCCTCCCAGTCCCAGGTGTCACAGCCTGACAGGGGCATCAGTGTTGTTTCACAAGTGGTTCAGAAAGCGAGACAGTCACCAAGTTTTCAACATTTTAACAAGAGATTGGATATCGTGCAATGGGGAGCCTCGAGCAAAGCGCTGGACACTGACGGTTCAGCCACACTTGACGCAACATGCTAGAGAGGCAGTGGGCAACTCATCCACCCCCAGCACAACTCAACGTTGTCATCTAGCCACTAAGATCTCCCACCAGCCAGGGACTCTTGATGTGGGGGAAACCAGATCAGTAGGAGATTTTTGAGGCCATCTCTCTTCCACTTCTAACAAAGACAAAGGCCTTGTACTGTTGGCCTGACATCGCTCATGCCACAGGTAGCAACCAAGCATTAGGAGTGGGATTGTAGGATTACCCTTTGCTTGATCAATTTAAGCTAGAAGCCTCCTGAACTTCAGTATGCTGGTGGCAGTCCTGCTCTGATCAGGGAGCCACATATACTGTACTCCACCAGGGCAGCAACCCTACATTAGCCCCACATGGATAGAATAGTCTGTGGGGGGAGGGAGGAAGTCAGCTCACAAAGGACTATATTCTTCCCTCTCTCCAGTTCCTGCAAGAACCACCAAAACACTGGCAGAGGATTCCTGGTTTGGGTTGGGAAAGGACAAAGAGGGCCAGTAAATACTCAGCTGCCAATCACTGACACCATCTCTACCCACAACACTCTGCCTTAGCCATCAAGGTTTATCTGCAGCACATCTCTGCTCCCACCTAAGGGCAACAGTCAGGTATGAGGGAAGGAAGGAATCCTGGGCAGCCCATTTCACATTAAAATGTTGAAAACAGCATAATGCTGGGTCTGAGTTGAAATCAGGTTGAGACACAGAGGTTAGAACGTAGATGTCTAGAAGATGAGGTGATCTTACCGCTGATGCACTGGCGGAGAGAATGTAATTACGAGGTCTAGTCTCCTGAAAGTCAGGCACAGCCTAGGGAGGGGGGAATAGAGTTTCATGTACAAGTCATGCAGAAGAGTCAATGGAAATCAGTCCTCCCAATGAATGGAGAAAAGGGCTGGCAGTGCCCCCAACATTAGCTCCTAGAAAAGTGGCAGATACACTTGGTCTCCTAGAGGGCTGGGGGGTGAGGTAGCCTGACAAGTATGGTGTGCTGCAAGGAAGAGATCATGAAAACTTCCAGCTGAACCGAGGGCCTTGCATGCACTAGGCTCATCTGTCAACTAGGTGAGCAGTTGCAGATCCATTTACACCAACAAGTCAAACCAGAGTCTGAGTGAAACATTCTGAAGTGGTTTGAGCCTAGCCCTAGACACAAAGGCCATTTGTAACCCTGGTCTGGCTGACTTATGTGGAAGGATTTTAAATGGTCTTAGCTGGACCCAGAGCGAAGACTCAAAACACATTTCCAAGCCCAGTGCAGACAGGGCCTTAGCATCTCTTGTACTGACTCCGAGGTTCCTTCTTACCTGCAACCTATGGATCTCACAGGTTACAAAGGATGAATATGCAGCTAATTCAGCCACAGAATGGGGGTATGAGGAAACTCATAACTGGGCAGAGTTTGCTCTAGCATCCTGCATTATGTTCATGAGGAAGTGCACTTACTCTACCCAAGATGCTGTTAGCACACACCATGTGGAGACATGGCCTCATCTACCAGCTCCATTCCCTCCAGGGTCTATTTCTGCCAGAGGCACCAAACTTCTCTTCATTGTTCTCACATCTCAGGTATTGGCACCTTGAGACCCATGCTTTTAGTGAAAAGGAGGGTGATACAAGTCACCCCCACCACCACATCAAAACCTCTTAAGAATCCCACCTTCATTGTGCACAGGAGCATATCTAACCCATCGCCTTGCTAGCAGAGGACTCTATTCAGTAGCATTTGCAGACTCTCTACCTGTACTTCATGGAAGTGGGGGAGGAGAATAACCAAGCCATCTTTGGCCATAGCTGGACCCCTGCTACTGAGGCAGTAGGACAGGAAGGGTAAACTGCAGATTCTTCCCTTATGGGAATGTGGAACATGGCCAAGAGAAGACCATTTTATGATGGGGTGAAGTGAGATTCATCCCCTCCCATGCCATAGATACCATGTTCTCATTAGCCACTTCAGCATCATATATATATAGAAGCTGTCGTTTGGATTGGGGTGGAAGGCACAATGTATCCAAGACTATGCTATGGCCTTCAGTTTAACAAGGGCAGTTGGCTCAAATCGATTGAGTTTGAGATCAGTTACTCCAATGTAAGCCCCTCAATTTCTGATTTGCACAAGCATAACAGATCAGAATATGGCCAGGCAAGTTTTGATCATGCAGCGAGCTGGTGTGAGACAGTCATATGATCCAGCATTTCTAACCCCAGCCAGATGTCTATAATCCTCTAGGCTGAGTACATCTCACCCATGCTAATCTTTTTACAGCACACCCAGCTCGACTTAAACGAATTGGCCCAATTTGCTCCAATTAGCAGCGCCACTGAGCAGATGCACAGGCCCAATTCCATACAAGAGGATGCAGCCAGCCTCTCATCAATAAGAGACTTTACCTCCTGGGTTTTATGAGCATGAGAGGAGAATAACCTAAACTGAAGGGGGGAATAAAAAAAAACAAAAAATTCCAATAAATGTATTAGCTGATGAGATGATCCTGAGTAGGGCCCAGCTGACCAAATCCACACTCCCACTGGCCAGATGTGGAAGGTAGGAGGAGCACTCCAGAAGACCAAGATTCTTATGCCTCAGTTTTCTGGGTAAAGAAGCTAAGTTGAAAAGCTCTCTCCCCATCCATGGCCATCTTTGTCTCCAGGATGGCTTCCTTGGACTCCCAGAATTGGTTTTGTAGCACATGGTATGGAGGAGGCAAGCAGCTATCACGCCTCTGCACACTGGCATGTTTCATTTGCAAGCAGTGATCAAAAGGGAACATGAAGACTGGATGAATACACCTCCTCTCCCCCCGCACCCAAGTCTCAATGTAGTGGGGAAAAAGAGGGCAGAGCCCTGGAGCTTAAGAAGGGACAGTACAGCACTGCAGACCAAGTTCAACCACTGCCCATCATTGTCTAACTTTCACATCCTTCTTTCCTCAAGGAGGGAGACTTGTTCTCCAACCCCACACCCAACATGGAGCCAGAGGTAAGAGTCAGTCATGTTTGTACATGGGATCCAGCCTCCTTTGAGCACTGCTTGCAAGAGGCTTTAATGGAAACTGATTGCACACTCCTGGAGAGGGGATGCAGGCAACCAGGAGGTTTCCATTGGGTTTTTGGACACCCTTTTGTCAGGCAGCCACAAGCCCAGACTGCATGTAGAATGTGCTCTGGGGTTGCTACCCGACATTTTTTAAATGGGAGAGGGACAATGAGAGGCACTAAGGAAAAAAGTCACAGCACTATTAACACAGTCAATACTCACATCTCCCTCACACTGAGCAAAGTTACAGAAAAAAACAAAACAAAAAAGGTTAGTGAACAAAAACACCATCAACGTCAAAGACAAAGCAAGAACCCCACGAAGGTTAGAGGGGACACAAGCCAACCCACAAGACAGAACAGCAACTCACTGATTTTGGGGATACCAGCTTGAGGTTCGGCCCCAAGAGAAACAAAAGCCAAAGGGAATAAGGAGTGGAAAGGCACAAGATCTGTGCTATTCGGAGGGGGACGTCAGCACAAAGTTTGGAGGGAGAGGAGTTACCCAGGAAAGGTAGGACATTAATGGAGGGGGTCGTTTCTGACAGCCATCTTCAGGTCAGGTGTTAAACACGTTAACCAACATGGATTGTACTAGAACCAATTGCTAGTTAATATACATTTAAAACCTGACTAGAATCCAGAGCCGACATGTCCCATTTTGGCACGTTCTGCCCACCTGCTACAAGGGCCTTGCGCACAATAGTGACAGCCACAATAAGAAAGCACAGAACCCTCCCCATAGCTGAGTCCAGGTAATCAGTCTCCATAAACTGGGCTGGATAAGAGGATTCTTAACTATGCTGGTATCCAAGGTGGCCATCTGGGTCAGGATTGCTCATCTACATTAGAGGACTAGTTATGTAGTATTTCAGGTATTTAAAAGGGTGTCATAAGGAGGAGGGAGAAAACTTGTTCACCTTGGCCTCTAAGGATAGAACAAGAAGCAATGGGTTTAAACCGCAGCAAGGGAGGTCTAGGTTGGACATTAGGAAAAAGTTCCTAACTGTCAGGGTGGTTAAACACTGGAATAAATTGCCTAGGGAGGTTGTGGAATCTCCATCTCTGGAGATATTTAAGAGTAGGTTAAATAAATGTCTATCAGGGATGGTCTAGACAGTATTTGGTCCTGCCATGCGGGCAGGGGACTGGACTCTATGACCTCTCGAGGTCCCTTCCAGTCCTAGAATCTATGTTTCCAGGAAGCAGGGTTATGCATGGGCATCTGCATTTCTAGGGTTGTTGAGGGTACTTGGGAATCAAGCTCAATACCCCAGCAACAAGGTTTATGATCTCCTGTCACATGGTTTGTTGTAGCTGTAGCACTTAAGGGCCAGATGCCTGACCAAAAGTACCCCTACCAGAGGTTGGATTACTGCTACACACCAGCAGAGCCCTGGACAACGCCTTTTAGGGCACTGAGCTACCAAGTCATTGTCCAGAACTTGTGCTGCCTATGCAACTGAAGAGGAGAGGAAGGAAGGTCTAACTCTGCTCCAAGAGAGTGAGGCAGGAAAAGAGAAGGGGTTAGCATTTTCTGACTGTAGTAATCATGTACCATTTCCAGAATAGCAAGGGGCATCATGAGCTGGACAGGGTGTGGGTAGGAGGATGGGGAAGTGGCACAGACTTTCCACCACGCTTCTATCTGAATTTGGACCCAGACCAGTATTCACCATTTACTGCCTTGAAACCAAGATCACGCCCCCACCCCACCCCCTGCATGTCTACACATGGGGAAATTGGTGTTTGAAAGTTGTATATCTGGGGAGAACAAGAGTCACCTTAAATGGAAGTGGGGATATGGAGGGCAAGTTTTCATGCTACCTCAGCTATTCCATGTTGGGTGGAACCACAGGCTTCACTAGACAATCAGCAGAGCAAGGGGGGAGCTGGCTTCTCCTGAGGTGGTGTTCAAAACCAGCTTACCCAGGGGATACAGAGCATGTGTGTTTGCAGGTGTTAGAACTGGGACAGACCTGTTGACTGAAGGCCTTTGATGTTATCATAGCTACCTACGCTTCTCAGAGGCAGCCACACAACAGGAACCAATGTGGAAAGAGGGAAGGAAGGAAGAGTCCCTGGGACATGAGTCATCTGGGACACATGGAGAAGCCAAATGAAACCTAGGCGCATGATGGCTGGCAGGACGGGTCAGGCCAGGACACCACACCAGTCCTGGTATTTTGTAGCAGGAAAGAGCCCGACTCGGTGACAAGGATTCCAGCTTGTTCTGACTGTGGCCATTAGTTCACTGGGTAGAGCCTGTAGCCTCACTGCAAGACTGAAGGCTTGAAGTTGTGTGTGGGGCATTTCCATATGTCCACTTTTACTTTGGCTCTACTGCAGACCTGTTGAGCAGGATATTCTGAGGAGCCCACCTTCACAGCTGCATCTGCACTAGCTTTTCCTTCCTATTTCCCCAACGGCGCTAGAGCAGCCCAAGCAGTAGTGAGCAGCATTAGTGTAGCCAGCACACTGGTGTTTTAGCCATCATGTGACTCAGGTGCAGGCACAGGCATCTGGTCAGAAGAACAACTGTTGGAGATTCTCTCCAATTGCTTCCATAATTCGGTCTCCCGAGCCAGAGAGTCAGAACAAGGCTCCCTCCGCTCCAGTGACTGGACCTGGAATTTGAGTGGCATTTGTCAACCCCCGCCCTGTTTCTGTAACTAGAGATTCTTGAACTGAGAAAATTTACCAGCTAATTCCCAAACCAGAATGGAGCAGCCAGCTTGCATTTTTTTTTGCAGCTAGATTGGCAGTGCCAAGACAGACTGCCAGCAGTCTCATCAGCAAGCTAAGCAGACATGACTTGGGAAGCCAAGGGAGCAGCTATCAAGAGGCTCAAGTAGAGTCACTTTTCTGACTTTGACTGCATGATCCTTATTGGCAGAGCCCAGGGCAGGCTGGAACTTGCAGGTGAAACACTTAGTTTTGAGCCCTCATTTGAGATGCCAGGAGTCCTGCAGGCTCCCAGTGAAATGTAGTTATCCCCACCTCCCTAGTCCTTCCAGTTGATTTTCTAGGGGAGAAGCCCCAGATTCAGCTTGGAGTCCCTATTTTCTGACTGGAGTTTTACAAGCCTTCTGACAGGACAGTGTCTCTGGTGACTGGCACAAGCTTCACCAAGATTAGACCAGGGTGCTTAGCTGCAACCCCTCAAAACAGCTGGGAACCTGTGTCAGCTAATCAGAAAGCAGGGTTTCTCAAGGACCAGGTTAGACTCACACCACTTCCAAAGCTCCCCAGCAAGGCTGTGCCCATGAACAAGCATGTCTCCCCTGCAGACAACAGGCACTAAGCCAGTGCCTCTCACACCATGTGAGTTGTTCCCTTGTGGAGAAGTCACCCATCCCCTACCAGATGCAGCACCGACAGCAACGCAGGCAGTATAGACTATTCTGGGTCACGAGAGCACTTGACACTCCCTCTCACATGCGAGCCGAGCCAAGCCCTGGTGTGCAGAAAGGAGGAAAGGAATTATGGGAGAAATTACCGATGCTTTTGCCTCAGCAGCCTTGGCTTTCTTCAGTCTGGCCTTGCAGGCATCCAGATCCAGACGGCGGTTCTCCAGGATCCTCCTTTCTTTCTAGAAAAGGAGAAGGGGGACAAATAAGAACCAGGTGCTTAGAAATCTTTCCTGCCAATGTGAGAGAAGCTACCTGGGAATCAAGCCGATTTGTTTGGTGGCAGGGAAGGGGGTAATAGCAGATGCACTGGCACCATTGGCATGAGTGCTGGATAAGGATAAAGGGCCGACCTTCTAGAGAGTGAGAAGAAGCTTCTGGTCTGGCCAACCTGGCTATAAAGGGTTAATTTATTGTCCTATCACCCCTGCGAGGGAGAGACAAGTAGCCCCATTCCTCCCTCCCCACACAAATGAGGGAAGCCAATGGGAGAACTGGGATTAGAACTCCAGAGTTTGTAGCTTATTCCTCCCTGCCCTGACAGGGTTGGAGGGATTCCTCTAGCCTTGTTTTCACCTCTCCCCAGTTTCCTGAAAGGCAGGAAGAACAAAGGTAGCAAGTCACAGGTGGGCGGACACTGGTTCTCTCTCTCTCCCCCCTCCCCGCGGATCTCATTAGTCAGGTCACCCCTTCCTCTCCTACTCACAGTAATAGTTCGCCAGTCCCCTTCCAGGAAGTTGCGCAGAGGATTCAGGAAGTTGATGGAGGCAGAGTGCATGAAATCACGTTCGGCTCCCCCCAGGCGCTTTTGGGTCTCTCCAACTTTGAATAGGGTCTTCCCTGCAAGTTGCCAGAGCCCAGATGGGAGAGGCATTAGCTTCAGCAGGCATCGGGTTAACACTATGCCTTAGCCTTATCCTAGTCACCCAGCACATTTAGGTTAGGATGCTCTCACACAGTACATTGTTCAGGTGTGTGCATTGTGGATCAGCTGTCCTAGCAGGCACCTAGACCAGGTGGTTATGGCTCACTGCTTGCCGACAGCCAAGCGAATCCTAGCCAAGGAGGGGGCAGGACGTTCAGTCAGTGCTATGCTAACAGTCCACCCTTTGTTTGAAGCCTCTCTACCCACTGGCTCTTGCTGCAGCTTTGATGTTATCTGCCTGCTGAGGCACTTACTCCACTGCAGACTTTAGTATCAGGCCTGCCCAGGAGCATGTGATGCAGCCCACAAGCTTTAGTGAGGGTGTTATGGGACAGATTATTACAGCCCTGGGCGTATTTCAGGGATGCACAAAAACAGAGCATCATCAAATTAAGAGGCACCAGAGCAGATAAAACAAGCTGATTGGGGTCTGATCAGGGCAATGCTGGCTAGCTATGGGTACAATTACAATGGCTTTGGCTGCAACAGGATGTGCTATGGAGCAAGCTATTGATTTAGAGGGCAATAAAACCCAGAGCTCCCTGAGAGCTGTGACAAAGCTGAAAGTTAGAAGGGAAAGTCAGTGTTTGATTTCAGAGTCTGCCGCCTAAGAAGCAGTTGGGTCCCTCCAGCAGGCTTAGGGTTCTCTGTTGGCTTTGAGAGGCAGAAAGATACGTTATTGTGTGTTTACATTAACCTGTCAGGACTTCTGACTAAGGCTACAGGATAGCAAGCGACAAACATGCTGAGTCTGAGTCAGAACCCTCTGCCCCCTCCCCCAAAAAAAAAAGATTTTAAAAGAACAGTGCATGGTTCCCTTCAGAGTTTGAGCCTTTAGGGTTTACAGTTTCAAGCTTTCTAGCCCTCATGGTTGTGAAGAGGTTTTCAATTGTAAATGTGAAAATGAACATTCTGTAAAGCCTCTGCTCCTGGAATCATGTGAGGTGGCCACACTCAGACTGTGCCAAGTTGATCGGGACAGCTCTAAAGCCAGAAGTCTAGTACTGATCTCCACAGCCATTTTGTCCAACTACTCACTGCTCAAACACAGTAGTGCTGTCTGCAACTACTGACCCGCATTTACTGCATCCTGCCAGGTCATGCCTTGCTAGAGCTACCAGCTCCAGTAGCTACCCTGGTAAGTCTCCACACTCCCTCTCCACCCTATCAGGTAACCATTTAGCTTAAAAAAAAAGTAATATGGGGAAAACTCACTGGTTCCCAGCCATTCTCCTCTCTGAAAGAAGTTTGAGGCAAAGCTTGAAATTAGAACTTCCTGCTCCAAAAAGAAAAGGGTTACACTAAAAGAGACTCAATTAGCAATATAAGGTCCATGATACTCAGTTGAGCTATTCCAGTTATGTGGAAGGCAGCACCCCACAGTTGCCTGCTTGCCTCTTTTTTACTAAAAATATGGGGGGGATGTTGGGAGTGTCTAAACCCAGCACTAAGGAGACGACATTACTGAAAGCACAAGTTAGAATGTGAAGAGGTGGGAGTGTACGTTGGAGGGAGAGAGACTAATAAAATTTGAGCTATCAGAATAGATTGCAAGTAGGACTCACTGCAGCTTTAAATGCCATCCTTAAAGATGGTCTTTAGACACCACCTGTAATCTGCTGCTGCTCCAGGGAGCCACAATCTCTGCTCCAGAGAGGAGAGCAGATTCACTTCGACTTTGCTTCCAGCATTAAGCCTTATGGAGGGGAACTTGTGCCAATTTGTCTGTTTGCCCCATCTATTAATTGGCTCCCAAGCCCCTGAGCAATAAGAAAGCAACTGATGACCAGATAACTATATGGAGGTGAAGAGAAGAGCAAAGGCTGAAGGAAAGTTACAGTTCAGTGGAGCCAAGGAGAATTGAGACATGGCTTGAACCAGTTACTGGTCCTCTCTCCAATTCAGACGTCTGGTAATTGCCCAACAGAGTCAGATTGGCAATGAAGTTGTTAATACTATGGATAAGGGAATCAACCCTTTAGGTCACATGACAATTCGGGAAGGGAATGTTGCAAACAGATTCACTTGCATATCACAGCCCTTCAGATACCTTTGGCCCTGTGTAATAAGCATGGCAAAGCTGCTGGAACATGCTTTTAGTTACAAGGTATTCACTCTGGAAAACTCTCCAATTTCTAGAACCATTGGGCTTTTCCTGAGGTTGTGCCACTCATTTCTTATTGCCTATAAAAGGCACTAGCACATTAGCAGCTGATCTCACCCAATACCGCTGCTGTGGCACCTAGTATGTAGAAACTTGAACCCAGCTGTGTTTAGGTGGAGGATAGAAAGACTGAAGCCGAAACAAGAGCTTCTGTGGATAAGAGCTTCCCCCTCCCAATCTAGAAATAAAAGCAGCTGCGCACAACTGTATCACCATGTAAAGTGCTACAGCAAACCCAGCTTATCCACAGTGCATATGTTCCAACTTAGTAGCATCCAAAACTCTTCCATTTGAGATTTCACAGAGAACCTATCAGCGGGACAACATTCCAGTTTGGTTCTTGCTTGCACAAGTGTATTAGATGGTACACAGTGAACACCATAAGCTTTCCCCAGAAGCCTGCCAGTGTTAACTGGTATTGGAAACTAGGAGGCATCAGGTCTCATCTTTGGGCTGGTTGGGGAGGAAAGAATAATTTTAGGAACTCCAGTAGATTTGTAAGGACTGAACCAAGCACATAAGCTGTTGCCCACTTGCCAGTACCCCATAACTCACCATATGGAGTCCCTGGCCCAAAGTCGTTGGCTGCCTCCACCATGTACTGGGCCAGCAGCTCCCCATTGGTGACACGAGATGGCACCTTCCGGTCTAGCTTCTCGTAGAGGAATTCTTCCACTCTGACACCTGGAACGAGAGTGCCCCAGGCTGTTACAAATGCAAGTAGGGAGAGCGGAGAGGGAGATGTTCCCACCCACAGAGCCCTCACGTGACAATAGCCAGTATAGGAGGCCACCGTGCTTTAGACAGAGGTGTCAGTGCAGGGAGAAAAAGAGGGGGTCAGTTTTCTCATTTCCTGCCTTCTCCAGAATCCACAGGGGAGGTCAAGGCTACTGAATGCCAGCCAGATACTGACACATTCCATCTTTCTGCCCATCCCTGGGTACGATGGTTGTGTCTTTGCAAGCACCACCCTCAGATTTCCCCCTGTAGATCGGATTCAGCAGAGTTCACTGGCTGTGGGGTATTTCTATTAACTCCATTGCTGGTGTGCCACAGTTAGAGCACCAGCACTGCAAATGCTTGCCATGGAATCAGTGCTTACTAGGGTTTGGCTGCAGCAAGACCTCAGTCTGATGCAAGATCTTCTCAGTCCAGTTCTTGGTGCAGTCTGCCTTGGCCAGAAGGTTTTCAAAATGGGCATCTAGTTCAGTCTTCTCAGCCTGGCCCAGCTTCTCCTCAGTGAACTGCAGAAGCAGGGGAGAGGGGGGTAGGAAAGACATTAGAAGATCTGCTCCACTGAAGCCAGGTTGCTAAGCCATTTGAAGAGGTTTTGCAAAACCTGCGACGTCTAGCAGGTTAGACATTCCTCTCAAAGGAGGATAGAGAGCATTACCATTGCTGAGTGACTGGTGGAAGAGCTAAAAATAGAACCTGGTCTGACCTGCACTCAGGGCTAGCCTTCCTCCCTTTAGGGAGTTAGTTATTAAAATCCAAATTAATTGGAGGCTAGAGTCTAATCAGACTGTTTCACAGTTCACATTTCAAGCGCTAGATAGTTTGTGCCACAGATGTCACATTCCTTTATATAGAATTATTAATGCCCTCCAAATTTAGGGCCCATTTCTGCAGGCTTCCCCCAACTCTCACTGACAATACTGAGTACCTAAGCAGAATTAAGCACTTAGTTTTCAGCATAGGGAGAAAGTTGAGAGAGTCATTCCCAGAGTTTACCAGCCAACCTTCCCAGATGTGGGAACATTCTTACTGAGGTTCTACTGCAAGGAATAGTTGTTTAATGTCTAATTTTATGACCAGGGAACTCACTTGCCATATTCCACATGCTGCTTCAGTGCAGCCTCCCACCCCAGCTCCTTTGCTGGTACATAATTCTGAACAGCTAATAAACTCTTCAGGCCAGGGTCCTGGGGAGAACTCTCAGCCTAGAGTGAGGGCGGGGCTGAAGTTATCACAGCCAAGCCATCTTTTCACCCTCCTGACCCAGAACTACTTGGGGGGGAAAGGGGAGGAGAAAGGAGAGCTGGAAAGGCCCCTGGTGTAACTTAAGCCTCTTTGCAACAGGGCTCACAGAAGGCAGACTAACAATTGTCTACCACAGAGCCTGCACAGGGGGAATCCTCTCCAGGCTGGATACAGAGCTTGGAGGGCCCCTCAGTGCCACTCAGACAAGGGTCTGAAGAGCCAAGCACTTTTTTTTTTTGGGGGGGGGGGGAAATTAAACCCTATATTTGCTGGAGGTAAAGAAATTTAAATCATCATCTCTTTATAGGGCTAGATTAAAAACAGTGAAGAGGCACCAATGGACTGTAAGTTGCCACTACTGAACCCTTAAATTCCTCAAGTCTTTAGGGTTCCCCCACCCAAATCAGAAACACCATCAAAGATCAAGTGTGCACAGCTGAGGAGCTATTCTCTCCCCATCCTCACCCGCAGGACACACGAGCCCCAGTTTTTAATATAAAAGTCTAGAGCGGGGTGGCCAACCTGTGGTTCCGGAGCCACATGCGGCTCTTCAGAAGTGAATATGCGGCTCCTTGTATAGGAGTCAACTCTGGGCTGGAGCTACAGGCGCCAACTTTCCAATGTGCCGGGGGTGCTCACTGCTCAATCCCTGGCTCTGCCACAGGCCCTGCCCCCACTCCACCCCTTCCCACCCCCTCCCCTGAGCCTGCCCTGCCCTCACTCCTCCCCACCACAAAACAGCTGATTGGGAGGTGCAGGGGAGGGAGAGGGAGGCGCTCTAGGAGGGAGGGGGAGGAAGAGACTGATGGGGGGCTGCTGACATATTACTGTGGCAATGTACATTGGTAAATTCTGGCTCCTTCTCAGGCTCAGGTTGGCCACCCCTGCTCTAGAGGTAAGCAAGTTCTGATAACTTCTTACTCACTCTATTCCAGTCCCAGCTCTTTGCCTCAGTTTTCCTTTTTACCCACTTCTTGCTACCTATATAAAATAGGTAATACCTTCATGAAGTGCTTTAAGATCCTATAGAAGTGTTATGGGACAAAGAGGAAGCCAGGTAACACTCACTGTCAACAGGTCTGGCACAAACATTTCACCTAGTGTTTTATTGGTTTAATGCACTGCTCAAATAATCCCAGCTCTTTCCTCCTGTATTTGTTCTGATACAAAGTTGCATCACAGCTTGAGCAAAGCAGCCCCCAAAAGGCTGGTCTGCTAGATTTTAACATGCACTGATGGAAACTGGTTTTTATTGGCTCTAGAAAGGCCTATAAAACAGCTGGGTGATGGTAAAGAATGGCTCAAGAGACCATCCTCCATTTACAGAAGGTATGCTGCATTCCCTTGAGACCTTTAATCCTTTTATAAGCTTGAATGCTTTACATACGTATCCACTTCAGAGTATTGAGAACTATGAACCCCTGTTGCTGGCCCTCTAATTCACTTTCTATGCTATCAGAACCCGTTAGTGTTATTGAAACATTGCAAATACCTGGTACAACCACATGACGAGATTAAGAACACTGAATCTTTTGAGTACAATGACAGTCCTGCCTGATCCTCCCTATTCCCCCACCCCTTCATGGATACTACTACATGGGGCCATACAGCCCTTCTAGAGGGGAATGCCGGTATATACAGGGGATGCCAGGGTTACTTCTGAAAGTCTTTGGAGCAAGCCCCACTCTGCTGCAGTAGGGAGAAGTACTGAACGTGGACACAGCTAGAGCCATTTCAGTACACTGCCTGGAATAAAGTGATAAATAGCAAAGCAGAATAGGCACGTGATGTGGGAACGCAGGCAGAAAAGCCTTTTTGGCGTCCTGTTACCAGCCATGTGCAAATGTTAGATGCCAGAGATACGTAAAACCCACAGCAGGGCTGTTTACACAATGACCTGTTATGTCTGGATCATGCTAGATTTAAAGAACTATTTGCTGAAGTTGTCATGTGTTGCAAGATCTGTTGAATCACTGGAACAATTAAGCTACCCCCTCCAAATCAGCATGGGCAGAAGAGCAACAGGAACAGAGTTTGGGGTGGAAAAAAAATCTGAGGGATGGGGACAGTTTCAGCACATCTCTATCACTTGCACTGCCTCCTACCAAGGCAGGCTAATACTATTTAGACTATGGTTAAGTCTTTCAGGTCTAGAAATCTTGGAGGTCATTTGTAGCAATCATAGTTTCAAGGTTAAGACAGAATTGTGATCCAAGGTGGCTGGCCTTTTAAGCACCCACAACAGTAGTTCTATTTTCTCAGGGATTTTCGTATTATCTGAGTTTGAGAATGAAGTACCTAGCACTTCCACAGCTCTTTACATCCACAGATCTCAAAGTACGTTATGAAAGTGGGCAAGCACTACAGAGGGGGAGAGCTAGATACAGAAAGATTAAGTGACCTGCCCAGAGCCACATAGGGAATCCGTGGAAGAGCTGGGTGGACTGTTCTAGTCCCAACTCCCAGTTTGGTGCCATAACCACTGAGTCATGCGGTCTCCCCTTTGAGAGGCCAACAGGAAGATGGGAAGTAGTATTTGAGAGCCAGAGGATTTTTGCATTAAATCATGTCTCTTATTTTCAAAAATGAAAGCAGTCAAACAGAAGCAAGAACTTTGCATTATTTCTCTGGCAAAGCTTTGTGTGATGGGGACTATAAACCCCACACCCGTTATCCATAGGTTAACAGGAGCCTGATCCCAATTACAGTGAGCACTGGGTGGCACCTGGAAGGGTGTCAGGAATAACTGGTGATCAAGCCGAGCTGGGTCTTCATAATAGGGCCATGGGAAGGAAGGCAGGCCAGGGAGGAGACTCAGGTGAGGTGTCTAGGTGCTTCCTCTCTTAGGCTAAAGAGAGAAGCCTGAGGGCCTGAAACTGGGAGTCAGACTAGAGGGGCCTGAGCCAGAAGGCAGTGCTCTGAAGTAAAAGCAAGCAAGAATTTTGCAGGCATTAGCTTGAGCCTCAGCAAGAAGCCCTGAGGAAGGAGTGTATGGAACCCGGAAAGGAAGCATGGGAAGCAGAGGTGCCTGGGACCTGATAGAAGCAGGGAACGTGGGCAACTAAGAGATAAAGGCTACAGGAGATGGTGATTCTCACTGCAGTAGGCCTGAAAGACAGTTTAATAGGGAGATGAGACAGAAGATTCCAAGACAGTGGGAGGCATGGGGTTCTCACCATAGTGAGCCCAAGACAAGGTTTGATCAAAGACTGGGAGTTGACTGGGACTAGAAGTACTGGAGGTGGGATTTCTTTGAGTGGTACCTGTTGAAGATCCTGGGTGAAGACTTGGGAATCTTAGTAAACCCCAGGAAGAGGCTGAAGGGACTGGAACTTTGGGTATTGATGTGGACTTGGAACTGAAGTATGCTGGAAGGGGTGGGAACAAAATGTGACCAGCAGGAGAGCCAAGTCATACAAGGCAGACCACCCCAGGGCCAGAGTGACTGTTGGTAGGGGGTGCTAGACAGGAGAGTTGCCACACTGTGTCCAGCCTCAAGCACAAAGGAGTTCACCCTTCCACATGTTGACTAAGTTAATTTTTCCTGCTGGTGGCAGCAGAATCCATATCATCTGCATTTAGATGGTCTTGGCTACATTAACTTAGCCAGAGTCACCGGCTAGGTCTACACTGGAGGGGTGGAGGTGTCAACCTAAGATACGCAACTTCCAACGTATCTTAGGTCAATTTACCTGGCCCTGAGGACAGCGGCGAGTCAACCGCTGCTGCTCCCTGTCAACTCTGCTTCCGCCTCTCACCACAGTGGAGTTCCGGAGTCAACGGCAGAGCAATCGGGGATCAATTTTATCGCGTCTACACTAGACACGATAAAAATCAATCCCCGATCGATCATTACCCACCGATCCAGTGGTTAGTGCAGACGTACCCACTGTAACAGCAAACTAGGGCTCCCCAGATATTTGGCTCTAGGATATCCACACTCATTACTTACTAGAGCTTTTAGAGAGCAGAACACTGGGGAATCTTTGGCATTCCCCTGCTGAGGCACTCCTCCCTTCCAACAGGAGAATTTCTTATCCCAAATTTAAGAACCTGAATGTGAAGAGTCTCAATCCCCCTCTCATTCCCAGAAGGGCTCCAGATACCTTCTATTTCCAAAACAGTCTCTGCTTATTCCCCAACCTAGAAACTCCTGCCATGCATCTGCACCAAGAGGGCTGTTGTGTTTGATTGAGGTCTCAGGAGCCATTTATAGTTTTTAGGTTGATTACACACCTGCTGGAAAGTCAGACCTCTTCTGGAGACAGCTGGCTTCAGACAGCTTGCACATAATTGGCTGTTGCTCTTCCTTTAGCACTGCCTCTTCTAGACTTCCCACAGCTTTGGGATTTCACCCATTACTTCCACAGGGAAGGCATCATCTCCAAGGGTCATTGCACATTTACAGCTAGGGTCACCAGACAGCAAAGGTGACAAATCGGGACGGGGGTGGGGGGGTAATATGAGCCTATATAAGAAAAAGTCCCAAAAATCAGGATTGTCCCTATAAAATCAGGACATCTGGTCACCCTAGCTCAGGTGCTACTTCCTTAAGTAAACATATCTGTCCCCCAGTCTGCTCCATTTGACAGTTTGGCAGCTGGACTGCTCATGGCCCCATACCACACAATAGCTACTGAGTCTTAACACCAAGTCCTTCAATTCATGCATGCAGAGAAAGTTGAACAACCTATTGCTGTGGCTTGCATCTCACGTGCTGGATGACTGTTGCAAACCAAGGCTACAGAAGGAGGGAGAAGGGCAGCCGGGGAATCTGACAGAGCCTGTGACTCAAGGGTATGTAAAAAAAGTGAACTTTCAGACTTCCCTGAGTGTTGCAACGCACAGTAGCAAGTTCAGAGGCAATGCACAATTCGTCACTAAGTGGATGAAAAGGCATCCAAGAGGCTATAGTTCACATACAGCAGTAGTGGCTACTTTAAGTTGCCTATTCTTGGCTCGGCTAGTTGTGTCCCATTTCCCCCCCTCCCCACCCAAACCTCACGCTTCTCTTCAGGCCCCTCAAGATGTAAGTTACACCAGCTGAGACTCCATTACACTGATGGGGCCAGATTCAGAGCTGGCATGTATACTGGTGTAGCATATCACCTGGGAGAAGGGAGGAAGGTGCCAGTTACACTTACTTGATTCTGAATACCTTAGAACGGCACTTTCCCCAGAAATCTGAACCTTGCTTTGAAGCTTGTTTCTACCCAAAGCATCTCCTATGTGAGACTACTTCTAGAAGACCCAAAATAAACAGCATCTAGCAGCAGCTGTGCCAGTATCCTATGACTGCTGCACAAAATCAGTGGGGAAGAAAACAGCACAGACATTATCGACAATGGAGTAGAAGGCCTTTCCCCCTGCCCTGGCACTGCTCCCTAAGGATGTGAGGTCTAGGGATAACCCACACTCCTGAAGTCCAGCTGCTAGGTCCCTCTATATCCATTTACTGGAAGTTTCTTGTCAGAAAAATTGGTCCCAGCCCTAAAATAATTCAACTTTACCTCCTGGGAGTCAGTGTGCACCACACACTGCCAATTGGTACGCAAGGATCAGCCGATTCCAGATTTTTCCTTTTCCTGTCCCCCAGGAGGATGCTCATGCACCTCTGACCCAGTTAAGTATCTGGGCTTGTTTTTGTGCAGGGCAGACAACATGGTAATGAATAATGCAGTGCAGTCTTTCACGGAGTGCTCCTCTCACTCGACCAGGGAAGAGAAGAGTCGTGCTGCATTCCAGGGCCTCAATAATTCATTGAGGGGTTGGGTTTCCTCTTGGAGGCTTGGGTGATCAGCAGAAAGTCTGTGCATTGTTAGTGCTTATCCTGACAGGACCGTGAGACAGCTGATGGGACCCCTCAATTGGGGAAAGCCTGAATGGACAATGTGGGTTAGGAAGAGGGGCTAGCAGGCTCTGCAAAGCAGCTAGAACAGCAATCAAACCTCTGGGGACAGAAATTACAGCTTGCTAGAATCCCCATCAATGCTTGTGGAGAGAAAGGAGATGCTATACTTGCAGCATGGGAGGAAGTCCTTTCAGTGCTCAGGAGTAATGTATTAGACCATGTCCTAGAGACAGATTCCATCCACAGCCCTCGTGGCTCAGTAGCAAGACAATCACCTGTGGTCAAAGGTGGGTTTTAAGTGGGATGTACCATTTTCTTTGGTCAAGTAATTTAATGTCTAAAAGCCTCCAAAGGTGGGTCAGTGGCACATGCTCATGTGGTGCAGATATAGCTCAGGCAGTCATACACTGGCTTACACGAGGCCTCAACATTTACAGCTTCAGCTGAGGAAGTTACAATCCCTTGGAAAGCCACATTGCCAAGCATCTGTAGACGATTTCTGCCCTTTCCTCCTTAACACGGTGCTCATGAGACAACATCCTGTTGTACATCACTCAAGGAGGGCAGGCCCATGTGAGAATAGGGAAGATGGACTGAGATGCAAGGCAGAGTTAAGGTCAATGTAGGAATCTTAAATTTAGATTTCTTTACTTGTAGTGTTGAATTCTTTTACTAAGATGCCCTGTTTAAGTGATATTCCCCCACCTTAAATCTTAAAAAAGCAGCAGATTAGAGGCCTTTGAAACAGAAAATTGTGTCTTCTACAAGCTAGCGGCAAGTAGAACACGTGACAAGACTATATCTTGGAGATCCTGCCAGTGGGTTTTACACAGTGCCTGTGGCATTGCGGAAGCTAACTGCCCTTGGCTGCTGTGACCTCTGCTATTTCAGAGACCACCCACAGAGGTGTAAAAGTTTGACACCTAAAGAAACTAACCTAGGCAAGCTTCATCCAACCTAGGCAGTTCTAGTAAGGAAGCTTAACACTGCTCTCCCTCTGGAGCACCACTTTTGAAAAAAGCTATTACGGCTCACAATATGCCCTCAAACTGAAACCTAAACCCAGTTTGCATCAGGCTCCATACATCGCCTTCTCAGCCCACCATGGTAATTCAGGGCAACCAGGAGTCAGAGCAGAAAAATGGGATCCAAATGAAGTGCTTGTGTTGAAGTGATATGAAAGCCATTAACACTAGGATAGTCTTGCAGATGCTGGTACAGTGTTAAAGCCATTTTAAAATGCCCCTTTAATTTTTTAAACCTAATTGGGCATACATTACCTATATTGTTACCTTCAGAAGGACCATTTGTGTTTGAACAAAATAGACAGATTTAGAGGCTGACCAAATTGCAAAAAAAAAAAAACAGTAGCTATACATTATAAGATCTACTTGATCCTGCTTAAAAGACTGTTGTCCATTGAAAGATCTTCCTATACTTTATTTCTCCATGTCATTGATACTGGGAATGGGGATGTCCTTTTCAAAAGGAAAATGAAAAAAGAATTGAGCCTCACATATCTGGCTGCTAGTATCAGTTGTATTACTGAGGGTTAGTGTCTGAGTTTATGGGTTAATGATGCACATTATGCATTATTTGAACTTTAACAGATAACCAGTTTCCATAAATATAAAAAAGTAAAACCAGGCACATCTGCCCAAGTAATTATTTCTAGAAACCCCAGAAGACTCCAAAGTGTGTTCTATTTGTGCAGAACAGAGAAATAGCCACATTTGTTACCCTGGCACAGAGACTAACACCAGCCACTTGTCTGCTTTGATGTTCAGAGCAGTCCCTTTTTAATAATATTTTAGATTCCCATTTCTATGGCAACAGAGCCCACTTACAGATCAGTCCAGGGCCTCACCATCCCTGAGAACCAGCATGTCTATTATTCTGATCAAAGGAAAATTAACAGAATGAACTGTTTGAAGACTGTTGTCAGCAAGCTGTTCCAGAGAGCATGACCTGCTGCAAGGCTGCCTATCTCCCACATCCAAAGCGTCCTCCAGAATCCCAATGCACTGCATCCAGTCTCTGGACCAGAAAAAGATCAGGCTAGTCCATGAAGCTCAGGTGGTGGCAACTGTGGCACTGTACCACAGTCCATGCTGTGCTCCAACTCCATGCACAGTGAGGCCAGTGCAGTACTGGGAGGTGTTGCACTGTTAGGGCCTTCCAAAATCAGCAGCAGAACTGTTAGCACTAGAGTTTAGCCATAAGTACCCCTAGCAAGGTTATGGGACTGGCATGCTCAGGAATTTTATTTTACGAGGGGGTAGGAAGACAGATGTGTTATAGGCAAAACCCTTTGGATCACATGGTGCATTGGACCCATTATGTGACAAGTCCTTTCCCAGTCAGTCTACCCACCCACCCCTGCAATTTATGGAGCAGAGCAACACTTGATTACATTGCAGTGTTAGTTGGTTTATTGTTTCTCAAAAAGTGCAGTCTTTTACCTATTACATAACCAACACAGCTTACTGGTGTGCACTCCAACAGAGTAAGATCACACCTGTGGGGCTTAGCTCTGCAGGAAGGGAGCTTTTCTGGACTATATAGTCAAGCTAATGAAGTTGGGGGGGGGGGAGCAGGCAGTGACATAAGGGACTCCCTCACAGCAAGGGAAGGCAGCTGTCACAGAGAGCTCCTGAGCCATTCAAGAAAGGAACCCCATTGCTAGCAGCTGCCTTCACCTGCAAGCCTTCCACTAGTCGTCTTCAGCCTCCTACTCCAGAGGTAAGTCACTCTCCCTAGCTGCTGTGCTGAAACTCAGATCTATTCGCTGCCTCCTGCTGTCTAAACGGCAATAGCATAACAGTCAAATGAGGGCCACTGAATGTTGCCTTATAGGGAAGATGAAGAAGGAAGAGACTCACCCAAGATGTGATGGAAAACAAGATGCCAAAGAAGGGACTAATTGTCATGTAAAATTTACCTTTTCTGCCAAGATGCTGCACAACCTCAGCACTGCTGTAGCCACCTCTGCTTGAACCTGAAGCCATGGGCCCCAGCAACTGCACCGGCACTGGGAAATTTACAAGCCCTCCTTGCTTCAGAGCCTAAGGCAAACAACTTCGCCTATGAGCAGGGGTCAATGGAGTTCAGGGACCTGTTGTAGCAGACTATGAGAGTTAAGTGGAAGTTTGTCACAATCCTGGTTGAGCTCAGCTGATTTTGTCTATGTCATGAGGCCAGACTTTTTCCACAAGACTCAATACACAAGTTGAAGGGGGCATTGGGTGGTTGTATTTGATGCAGTTTCAGATAGGAATTGTTTTCACATTATGGACACAACCAAGGGGTAGCCACCCTTACAGTGGAGTGTTAAGTTTGTTTCCCACATTCTAGTAGGGGGATGGAGATTCTATGGGAACAGGAGTTAAAGCTCCACTGTCTGGCTAGATGTTCACTCTCTGCCAGACAGCCCGGAATGTGAGTGATAGCTGAGTGCATAATGGCTAGTCCATTTACCTCCCAGCCACTGCATTTCCAGAAACATTATTTTGTTAAATGCCTTGAGCAGCAGGAAGCAACACCGGGTGCTTTATAAAACTGAGTTCTAGTCTAGCCAACTCAGAGTCCCTTCCCCAGGAAGTTTGCTGTGCTGAAGAAAGGCAGCTACAGACCTGCTCTCCCTTCCACTCCCTCAACCACAACGAAACAGCAAAGACACCCAGAAAAATCACATGCGACCTCATCTAGCAACCATTTACCCCACTGTGGGTATATATATCTGCCTGTCTGGCACCATGATGCAGGAGTCTATGCTGTGACTCGCTTTTTCATCCAAATACCAGGGCTCTACTAGGACACAACCCAAATGGGACTAATCTCACTGGTACATTTCAGGGGGAGGGCTTTTCCATTAGCACAATTCAACTCACCCTATCTTCTCCCACCTACCAAAAACCCCCAAAGTCACTCCCCTGGTACCAATTGCCCTATGCTGCTTTGTTTCTTTTAATTATACCTGTAACGAATGATGTGAATATTCACATGCAAGATATTAAGTGGGCGTAGTAGCCAAGAGAAACTATTTATAAACTCCTCGCTGCACTAAAATCACTGATGTGAAGAGCTGCGGATCCCTAGGCTGGCTCCTTCCTACACCTGGTACGAGTCTTTGATAAATGATCTTTAGAAGACCTTCCAAATCTAAATATGCCATATATTTGCAGCATTTCTCCTCTTTGTTACTAAGATCATTTGCATGAGAACAGGACCGTTAAGCTTGCCATCTGCTCCTTATTCTGTACCTGAATTAACTATTTCTCTTCTCACTGCATCAGACTCATTGCCATAATAGACATTTACAATAGACTAGCTTCTTGAAGAGCCTGCATTCTTCTGTTGACCTGATGAGATTTTGAGCTTACAAAGAGCTCTTCATCTCTCTCACCAACATAAGTTGGTCCAATAAAAGATATTACTTCACCAACCTTGACTTGTATTCTGGGTCCAACACAACTACACCACTGCATGCAGTCACCTGTTGAAACAGGCAAGTACACAACATAACTTGGGGGTGGCAGGTAAGAGATCGAGTGAGCTCAGGTCCTACATCAGAACTGTCTTAACTAAATTTCAGTTCCTGTTAAGCCAGCTTAAAACAGAACAGAAAGTGCCACAGACCCCTTCTTGAAGGCTATAGCTAGCACATGGGAAGCAACAAGCTTCAAGTAACTGAGTTGAAGCTAGTCAAGAAGAACATAGTCTTACTATCTACTACATTGACTGGGGCTGCGCAACTGGCTACCCTTATAGAAGCAGATTTTGTTTAACTAAGGATCACTCTAGGTTTAGTATTTGCCTCCTGGCATGTTTCCAGTTTGCCACAGCTGGGCCATGTTTCAGTCAGTTACCCCAGCATTCAGTGCTCACTCAAATCAAGCAGGATCACTGCATGCCACAGCCCTTCTACAGCTGTGTAAAGGGAAGTCAGACAGTTTCTGAGTTCCCAGCAGGGTACTTGCAGGCATCTGCTATTTGACCTCGTTAGATCATCTCTCGTACATCATGACCGATCTAGTGTGACTCCAAGAGCAGGGATCACATCTCTACTTCAGCCAACCTTGCTTTGCTTTAGAACTGGTCTCCAAGAACCTGGGGCAAAACCCAGCCATTTTACCACATGTATGGGCACAGTTAAGACCGTCATTGCAGAGCTAAAGCTTCTCCTTAAGAGTTATGATCTAACCAATATTGCACTACAGCACCTCCAAAGCAACTCGAGCTACTGTTAGTCATCCTCCTCCCTCTTGCCCTGCTACCCCTTTTCAAGCCACTTCTCTATTTAAAATGCGATGTCTCAGATAAAAAAGTCTGTATAAAGTGCCTTGCACATTTCCAGGTACTGCATGGACAATAGGACTTTGGCTTACTAAATTGTCAAATGAGGCAGGCGCCTGCTGCCCCCTGCTACCAAAGGGGATGTAGTTTACTTAAGCCCTTCTTTCTCAACACTCCCAGTTTGTTCACTACCATTCGAGACATTGTCCAAAGCTTGGTATTCTTTACATATACCTTATTCAGAGAGTGGAGTTACAATTCAGATATTGAATACAAGCAAACCACAGAGAAACTGGTAACACCTGCTTCATCACTGATCATAACCCCCACTTTACAGTCTCTTCAGTGCACTGTTCGTCACTTACTTCTCCTTTCTATAGGGCCTGCCATGCAAGAATCTCAAGATGTTTTACAAGCATTATAGGGCTTTGGTGCCTCTGCACCAATGTTAAGTTCTGAGTAACCCCATTTCCAGAATGGAACACACATCAGAGGTAGGATAACAGTTTGAAAAACAGCAACAAAGTGATGAGTGGACTAACTTAGCAGGAAGTACCAAGCAAGCAATTCTGTGGTAGAGAAAGGAATGGAAACTCAAATCTCATCCATATGCTCTAGCATTAACCAGTTTCCTGTCCACTGACCTGATCCCACCACCATACAAAGGAGGGTGCCAGCTTTTAGGAGTTTTGTTCAAGCTGCTCTTACTCTGGGGCAGGGGAAATTCTTCTTGCCTGTTTGAAGCAGACACCACAGTCCAACCGCCACTCACATGCAGGGGCTCAAAGCAGAAATGCTACACTGAGGTTACCCTCCCTATTTCTCATTACAATCCTAGCCCTATTTTGCTGGCAAGCAAAGGAAGTAAGAGAGGCACCCTCTTCAGGTGGGAAGAGGATTTGTCTAGTTCACACATGACCAGAAGGGTGTAGATTGGAATGCTAGTGCCTACCACATAGGTAGCTTGCCCCACAGGTGTTCTTAGTTATTCCAATACTCCCACTGACAAAAGGGCAGGGTCACTTCCCTTTCACTGGAAGACATTTTGGGGGTGCATCAATGTTATATATGCTAGTGGGTGGTGGAAGCTAACAGGAAAAGTCCCCCCTACAAAAACCCTAATGATAATGCAGGATACCTACTAAGATGGAGTAGCAGTCTCCCCCCAGAGCCATAGGAATAGAGGGCAATGTTCACAGTTCAGATGCTTAAACAGGAGGCTCTGGGTTTTTTTATGTCCCCTACTTCACTCCACCCCTAGCACAGCATTTCTAGTTATGGGTCTTGCCAAGAGCAGAGTCAGTCTACATGCCAGGCGTGGGGAGTGAGACGCCCATTGTCATCTCTCCACATACTCCCAGGCGAGGCTGCAGAGACAGGCCAGAGTAGCGGAATGGGCTCACGTCTCTCAGGAGCAGAATCGCCGGGGGCATCAGGGTAATGAGAGAACCTACTTGAGAGACACAAGCAGCTCCCTGGCTGCAGAGTGCAGACAGCACCGCAGCCATAACCCAGAGGCAGAGCCCGTCGCTCCACGTTGTGCCCGGGTGGCTCCCCCAAAAGGGTCAGCCTCACACTCGCCCGCACCGGGAGCCCGTTCCACACACGACACGGGTTCAAGCCAGAGAGTTGCCTGCTGGAACCCGCTGCAAGGCGGCTGGTTTCAGGGGACTACAGCGCATCAGGCTGCCAAGCAGGGGAAGGGGGGACCCCTCTCCACCCCCAGCCTAGAGCCCCCGCTCGGAGGGGGTGCGGCCTGAGGCGATGCAGAGCAGCGGGGCTCTCCCCGCCTCCACACCCTCCCTGACCAGCCAGGCGCCCCAGGACTCAAGACGCCTCTTCCCAACGAGGAGGGGACCCGCCGCCAGACTGCAGCGCCGGACCGCCAAAGGGAGGGAAACACCCAAGGCGCCGCCAGAGTGTTTTCGGGGGGAGCCAGAAGCCCTGGAACAGCCTCTTCTAGGGACACCCCCGCCCCTCACGGGGATGCGCAACTGCAGCAGCCGGAGGGACCCCGCGCCCCGCAGCCGCCGCCCCCCCTCCCGCGCGCCGCGCACCTGTACGGCCCGGCTGAAGAAGACCCCGGCGTCCGAGGCCAGTTTCTTCATGTTGAAATCCATGTCCCCGCGCGCGCGCCGCCGCCGCCGGAGCCCAGTTCCCAGCCTCTCCGCCGCCCAGCTACAGCCCCTCAGCGGGCAGGGGAGACTAGCGCTAAACCGAGTCAGCCCTCAGCGCGCCCGCCCCTTTATAGGGCCCATCGGCGCCCTCTGGCATCCTCGCGGCTGCCTCTTAAAGGGGAACGCACCCGGCACGCCGCCCCCTGGGGGGTGGCCTCGCTGTTGTCCTGTATGCCGTGGCAGCGTCGTGCAGGCCCAGGCCTAGACCCATGGACGTAGCGCCGGAGACCTATAGAGCGGCTATGTGGGCCCTGAGCTCTGGGTAAATAAGGAACGTCCGGTCCCCGAGAGTGCCGCTAGCTGCCGCTGCCGCTTTAAGAGAAGCTCCTCCCCTTTCCTTCTCAGTCTGCCAATCACAGTCAATCAACACTGACATGTATGCCCTCCTCCCCTTCCACGGGGAAGGCTGCTCTTTGCTCTTCAACCGCACTCTCTGCTGTCGCCAGCGGCTGGCCAGGGGAGCCAGCTGATTGGTCCGCCCAGGGACAGCCCGCTGTTCTGATTGGCTGGCAGCGGGCGGCCTCCTACGCGTTCCTCCCTCAGGTGGTAGTCAGGCTAGGTTGCGGCGCGCAGGGGAAGGAGACGCTGCCCTTCCGAAGCCATGGGATGTGCCTGGGTGAGAACGGCTCAGCCAGGGCTGCGGGCTCCCCCTGTTGGGGGTGGTAGCGCCCGGGGTGCCGGGGGATGCGGACTCTTCCATTCGCGCGGGGGGGGGGGGGGGGAGTGGGGAGAGGGTTATTGTCTCTTTGCTGTAGGGGGGACTCGATGGGCCAGGGGCAATAGGGACCAGCTGGGTGAGCAGCTCCGGGCTGGGTTCGCGCAGCCCCCCGGCACCTCTCGGCCCCCGGTGCCCCGAGCTGGGTTTATGTCCCCCGCAGGGGGCTGGCTGTGCTGGGGGGTGTAATGCAGCCAGCCACCTGCGGCCGGCGTGCCCGGGGCCGGGGGCTCGTGCCGCGATGGAGCTCGCCGCGCTGGGGAGCGGTGGCTGGCCAGCATGGGGTGCGCCCTGGGGACGGGGCTGTGCCGCGCTGGGGTTTATTATGGAGCAGCCACAGAGATGGCTGCCTTGTACCGGCATTTGTACTGGCTTCGGTGGGGGTTGTGCCGCTGCAGAAGTGGTGGTGGGTGGTGGGGAGGGGGTCAAAATTTAGACTTTGGGGGTGTCGGGTGCCTTCATAGGGCAGGGAGGTGGGCATGCTGATTCTGGGGCTAGAAGGAAGTAGCCAGAAAGGCAGCTTCCTAGCACTGGGGTTTTACTTTGGAGTAGAGTCTGTGCAACACTGAACGCTGGCAGGGGGCAGCAGCAGGATTAGGTTCCCATAGTGGGGTTCATAACAGAGCAGTGAGGGAGATCCCCCCCCCCCCCCTTCTAGAGTTGATGGGAGTTTGTGCTGGGGAAGGAAGTATCTACGGAATGGCTTATGAGGGAGTAGCCAAGGAGGTTGCTGAACCAGGCTCAGGTTTGTATTGGAGCACCTCCGGCAATATCAGAACGGGTTTCTGGGGTACGTTATCTGACTTACTGTATCCTTGAAAATAGTTTGCTTTGCATCCGTTTAAAATTTATGCTTTATAAATAATTGAACTCGGCATCCCACAATAATGGAAACGAGAAATTCAGTCACCTTACATTATTACAATAGTAACAAATCCAACCATAAAACCAAGTAATTCCAAAAGACCTGGCCCTTTAAAATCCTTAATTTTCTCAAAAGGCATATTAATTGCCTTAAGCTTACAGCCCAGGAGGAATGGAAAGGGTATACTGCATTCTTTGTTAACTTCTGACATTCCAGTAGAGTTCTAGACAAAAGAAAATACGTAACTGTCCTATACATTGTTGCTTTTGCTTTTGCTTTCTCTGCTGATATAATTGAAGCAATATGTGTTGCTATTGCCTGTGTTACCAGCCTCCAGAGTTGGGTATCAGATAATTTTTTAAAGTTTGAAAATAGTAAGACGCTTTTTGGCTGTTGGTCTCATTACATGCTGTTGCCCCTTAGGCAGTTGTTACAATTGTGATCCAGTTATTATTTTTCATTGCTGCTATCAGTATTTTTGGTGTTCTTTTCTATCTAATTCTGGCATTTGAAGGTCACATTGTGCTGTTCCAAACAGATTTTCCTTTTACAGTCCGAGTAACACCACTGCGCTTCGGCTTGTGCTCTCTGAGGCAATGCAGAGAAGGCAATCCATGCTTTGATAACTTGCAGGCTGGATTGCTGTAATCCATCACTCCATGGATTAGCAGATGCATGTACTGAAGTCCTGCATTTATTCGAATTCTCAAGTTGTTGTCTCGATCTATATATTGACTAAATTTTTTATTTAATACAAAATTGTTCTGTTGCCATGGAAACAATTTCTATCTGTTTGGACCTGTGTATTCTAGACCCTTCCTACTTTTCACTTTCATCTGCATTTAAAAGCTATACTTCTGCATAACTCAGCTTCCAATCTGATTGCCTGCATCCTGGAGGCTCTAAGATCTTATGTCTAGGTCATTGGACTTGGTTACTATGGGCTAGGAATTGTTTTACTGAACTGGTTTAAAACATGACAAGTTTGGCTTGTCAGTGAGACAGGTGCCAAACAATGGAATAACCAAATTTAAAGAACATGCTTGAGTCAAGGTACAGACCAAGGCTATAATATTTAACACGTTTTGGTTATACGTGCTGGCTGAACAATGCTTGTTCAAAGTTAATTTGTCCACAACTGTACTTAAGCATAGCCTAAATGTGACTGTGGTTGAACTGGCGGGTCGTTGGGCACTGTGGATGTGGCTTAATTCTGTGCCTGAGCTAAAGCAGTGTTGTTTCAATCTGGTTGTAGTGTGACTTGGCTGCTGTCCACATTGGCCAGCAAAACTGTATTTGAACCAATTGACCCTGAACTACTATAAAAGCCATTCAGCTAACATACTTCCTTGTCCCTCGTAGATTGGGCCATTGATCTAGTCTAAAAGTCTTTGGGGTCGCAAGCTTCAGAGCTCCTTGGATTGGGAATTCTCATCCTTGTTTAGTTTGAGAGGCAGACATCACTGTTTGTAAGAATAAGCTTAATATCCCTTTTCTGTGGTTTATCCCATTATAGTTGTCTTGCTGTTTTAAATGGATTGTAATGTGCCTTCAGATGCGTTGTACGAAAATTTCTTTATCGGAGGAGATTGTACTGTTCTTGCTACTATTTACCATATTTTTTTCCTATTCCTTGCAGAGAGAAAATTCACAATTGGAGACCGATTCTGGAATCCCAAGGCACATTTTGAAACAAAGTTGGATTTCTTTGTGAACTCTCTGAGCAGTTCCCATAAGTGTCCTTCCCACACGCTGACTCCTGTGCGTATTCTGAGCCTCATTCAGACATGGCCTTTCAGAGAACGGAGGGAATGTCCATCATCCAGGCCTTGGCAATGACAGTGGCAGAAATCCCTGTGTTTCTTTACACGACATTTGGGCAGGTAAAAAAAAAAAAAAAAAAAAAAAGCTGGATTTTCTGCAGAGTTATTTGGAGTTTTCTTTTACAGAGCTGTTTGCAGCAGTTGTTTTGGAGGGTGATGAAGAGAAGTAACGGTGATGCTGGGGCAAGAGAAAGGGAGGATTTAACGGTTGCTATGGGGTGATTGCACTTGTTTGAGGGACTGCGGAAGGAATCGGGAATAGAGGCTTTTTACAAGAGGTCAGGTGTCATCTGAGGAGGTTTGGGGAGCATCCTGCAGATGAGAGGGAAGGAGGGACACTTGTTGGGGAAGCTTTGATGGTGGGTTTGGCAGTGAGGAGGGTGGCGTTGAGAAGAAGGCTGGTCCACTGGCTAAGGCCATAATCTAGGACTTGGGAGATCTGGGTTCAGTTCCCTGTTCTACCACAAACTTCCTGCATAACCCTAGACAAGTCATTTAGCCTCTCTGTGTGTCAGTTTGTCATCTGTAAAATGGGGATAATAGCACTTCCCTATCTCACAGGGGTGTTGTAAGGATAAGTGCATTACAAATTTTGAGGTGCTCAGCTACTGCAGTGATGGGGGCCACATAAGTATCGAACAGAGAGGGGAATTTAGCTGTGAAGTAGGGAAGGGTTGCAGGAAAATTGAGGGTTTGCAGGCAAGTATGGTTAGATGCTGGAGAATAGAATGGGCACTGTACAGAAACTGCTCTGTAGAGAACATTCGGTGTATATTGCTCTGTATTCCAAGAGACAGAGTTTTTGTGGAAACAACAAATTTTGATAATTTGTTGGGCTGATCATAATTGTACTGAATTTTCAAAATTCTACCAAGTTTTGGCCAAGTAGAAATTGAAATTTTAGTCCAAAGTGTAACAGCTAGTTTTATAAACATCTGAAAAAGTGGGGGTTATAATTATGGAGGTGACACTGTTGTAACTCCAAAATTGCTAATGCCGCATGCTATTCACCCCACTTTTCTCTGTACCAAGCAGAACCTTTGGGTCAACTTTAGTTTAGAGACACTCGGGTATAGTTTTTGTTAAACGTGATTATCATAAATGGAACAATATACTAATGCAACAGTAGGGATAAGACTAACTGCCCCCAAATCAGGAAATTCAGAGTTGAGGTTAATAACAGTAACTGTCTCACATATAAGTATTACAGTAAGTGCTTTCCTAATAATAAATGTACTGCTATTTTGCATTTATTTAAGATCTTATTGTGAAGACTTCCATTGACTACATTGGGCTTTAGATCAGGCCCGAAATGGCCCAGACCTAACCCGCCTCCCAGCCGCGTAGGGCTTCCTGGACATGCCATCTACCACTTCTCAGTCCTCAGAATGATGTCTCGGGTACCTCTGCCTGGAAAATGATGGAACTCATTCAGAACGCTGTAGTGGGACATGTATATCGTCCCCTCCACTCCCCATCCCTCTTTAGGTGGATGTAAAATAATTTGTAGCATTTGTAGTGTAACTTACATGTGCCGGAGTGAAATCCAGTCCCCAGTGAAGTCAATGGGAGTTTTTGCTGTAGACTTCAGTGGGGCCAGGATTTCAATTCTGGTTGTTCGTCTGGACCTACAATCTTTTGAGCAGGGTCGCTGAGGCAATCTCCTTTTCTTGTGAAAAGTGCCATGGGATCTTTAATATCCACCTAGAGAAGGCAGCCCCTGAGGTTTCAAGCTCTCATCTGAAATGATTATACAGAGAGAACTGCATGTCAATCATACAGGACTCTAATTCTATCTGCAGTCTATCAGATAAGATATTCTCTCCTTCACATCTTGTCCTGAAGAGTTTAGCATTGCTGGGCACTATTGAACAGTTGCTGTGTTCTACCCCATGGATGTCTATATTTCACTGGTGGGTAAATCAGTGCCTGTAAAGCGCCTTTTGGTCCTAGCTGTCCTGGATTAAAACTGCTATATAAATGGGTGGTGTTACATTGTTGCTCTCTTATATCTCTTGTGTTTAAAGTCTGTCTTCTCTCAGCTGAGACTCTCCCCAGGCCTGAGGAAGGTGCTGTTTGCTACAGCTCTTGGGACAGTTGCCTTAGCTCTTGCCGCGCACCAGCTGAAGCGGCGTCGACGTCGAAAGAGACAGATCACCCCAGAAAAGTGTGGCATTAAGCCTGGAGGAGTCCCTGCCCCCTCTTTACCAACCAAGAAGGTCCCTTCAGTGAAAAAAGGTTAGTATTGCAAAAGCAGATGCTGGGGGGGAAATGCAATGTAATGTTAAAGGAACCTTTGTGTAAGCAATATTGGCTGGGAGGAGAAAAATATAGGACAGAAGCCCAGGTAGTTCCAAGCAGATGGATAGATCAGGTTGCTAAAGTAGTTCAAAACACTATACAGAGGCAGAATGAGACTGGGAGGCAAAACTAATCAGACAGTAGCCTAATAGGAGCCACAATGCAGAATAGATAGCAGAACACGCACAATCGTTACCCTAGAGCACAAGTGATTGAAAAGAGGCTGCAGGGCTTTACTGTTGCCATCAACTTTAACACAAAAGGAGACTATCGACCCCACTGTGTAATACTTTCACTTGATGTGTGTGGCTATATGCATGCAGTGACCCACAGCCCACATCTGTGTATTGATCTTGGTGACTATGATTGGCTCCATTTGATGCCTATTAGGTGTGGCAGTGGGTTTCTGACAAATTGCTAATGTCGTCTGCCCAAAGCATGGACATTGGCAGCGCTGCCCTGAAATCACCTTTAGCAGTCTTTGGAAGCAGTAAAGGAGGCGGGGTAGTCTGGAGGAGTGAGGACAGGACTGGGAGTCAGGAGATTGTATTTTAAACCCAGCTTTCCCACTAACTCGCTGTGTGACTTGGGCAAGTCCCTTCAATGTTCTCTTGGTTCCCCATCTGTAAAATGGGATTAACAATTACCCAGCTACCGCAGGGGGTGTTGTGAGGATTAAGGATTGTCTGTACAGCACTGTGAAATTATGAAACTCTATAAAAACACTAATTACGAAGTCAAGCAAGTTTGCTGGCTGTATACTGGCAAGTTTGCTGCTGTGTTTGCACTAGCGATACTTATTTTAGCACTGTACATGGCAGAAGAGAAGTAAGGCATTGATGCATAATATTTCTCCAATAACACTTTTCACTTGCATACGTCCTTTCATCCAAAGAGGTGAATAAGTATTCATAGTTCCATATTCAACGGGGAAACTGAGTCAGAGGTGAAGTGACTTGCTCAAGGTGACAAAGCAAGTTAGGAGGGAATAGAACCCTGACTCCCAGCTGTAGCTATTAGAAATACGCTTCCTCCTCCTTCTACACATCCCTTAATCAGCAGATCTGTGCCCTGTCACTTAACTAATCACAGTTCCCTTCATCATCCAGGACTGCAATGAAGCCATTTTGCTTTGAACCAGATTTTTCTGTGACTGCTTCCTTTTTTACCCCACTGAGAACTGATTCTTCTGGAGATGGCACTGCCCTCTCAGCAGCCTTCTGGAGACTTTGCTTCCAGTGGTGCTAACCTGAGGCAGCACAGGACAGATTAGAGTGAGCAACACTACATCTGATTGCATAGGTTCCTTTCTCTGATTGCTGTAAACAGAGTGGGAAGACCTAAAGGCTTGTTTTTATCCCCTTCCAATTACAGGATACTCCAACAAGAGAGTACAAAGTCCTAGCAGCAAGAGCAATGACACACTCAGCGGGATTTCCTCCATTGAGCCAAGCAAGCATTCCTGCTCCTCCCACAGCCTAGCCTCGGTAAGAGACCCTAACACCATTGCTATCTGCTCTAGCCAGCAGAGGAAGGAGTCCCACTTACCTGCTGACCCTTAACAAGATTGTTATTAGTCATCCAGAAACTAGTAGAGTGGGTGGAATTTACTTGTCCTGAAAACAATTTGTTTTGTGTCAGAGCTTTTGTAGCCCTGCAGGTTGAGGTATTGACCCTTAAAATTCCAACATTCTGATGACCAGTGTGCTTTATTTCCCCCCCCTCCAAACTTCAATTCCAATATGATTTTAGGGCTACTGATTGGAGATCAGCCAGAGCTAAAAACCAATTGTGATACTGTACCTGGTCATTTTGGGATGTCCCCAGTGACTGAGGTAAGAAAGGGAGAGCTTTATAGCAGAGTAGATGTTGGTTCAACATAAGCACTGCAGCCTGCGCCACTGCAGCTTATGTACAAAGTGTAGACGTTTAGGGCCCTTCTTCTGCTGGGAAACTTTCTAACCAACATTAAAACTGCTTAGTGCTGTAGCATAGACCCTATTTTAGGCCCTTTAAAGTAGCCTGGACCAGAAAAAAAATGGTTCAGGTCAGGCTACCTAAAGCCTCATAAAATTGAGTCTATACTATGTCTTCAAGCGATTTTAAAACATCTCCCCAGTGCAGACAGGCTCAAAAAAGACAGCTAAAAATGTAGATGTTGCTTATACCATAGACTAGGTCTACATTGGCAGTTGTCAGATCTCCCAGCAGTGTAGCTCCATTGCTAGTGCAGTCTGGCTGCCCCCATTTCTATAGCTGTGTTATCTAACTCTACTCCGAACAGGTCTAAATGATGCTGCGTCCTGTCTACACGAGTGCTCCCATGAGTGGGGCTGTGAAACAGTGGGAGACTTCCTGAAAACTGCCAGGGTAGAAGGTATTTGAGTGGAAGTTACTCGTTAGATCTTCTATCAATCCAGCTGAAGCATAGGAAGATTTAGGCAGCGAGTTTGTAAAATCTAATTTTCTAACTCCACACTAACTCCTTCAGTTCTCCTGTCAGCCTCTCCCTTCATCCACAGGACAAGAACTGGTTATATAGCTCAAGACTTTTCCATCTTTTTGCCCATGCCCAGCCAACAGCAGAAGATACCAAATAGATGTACAGGTCTTTTTTCTTTGTCTCAGAGAAAGGGTGGGTGGTAATAAACCCCTGCCAGATTTGTGTGTTATGTTGCATGGATCACAGCTAACTGGAGAGTGAGTAAAAAAAGGCTTTTGCACAGCCAGGGGTTAGCTCAAATAGGCAAGGCATGGGGGGCACACATCAGACAGTGAGCTGGCTCCATCCCCCTTTACCAAGCCAATGGCTAAGCAGCAAACTGAAGGAATGGGGGTGCGGGGTAGCCTCCCTCTTTCCCAGGGATGTGTTTCTTCTCTCATTTCCTGGTATTCTTGGTTTCAGAGAAAGGATGGGTGGGAACAAACCTCCCTCCCATGTTGCCAGACTGCACTGTTCCCAAATAATTGGGCTAGTTAATTTGATTGTGTGGTGGGGGAGAATAGCAGAAAAATTATCTTCCACTGAAAGCTAGTTTTGGAATCTTGACCTAGTTTATTGGGGAAACTTAGGGTGAAACTTCTGTAATGGGTGAATACAGAACCAGTTCAAGATCCACTTCTGAGGTTTGTGAGAGAGATGAATGCGGGTTTCTAAGTGGTATATATTTGCCTCTAATCTAGCAATATCAAACTGACTTGGGGGGAGATCTGAATTCCATTTTTAAATCTGGTTCATGGGTACTTTTATTTGGGATCATTATGTATTAGTTCAGTACCCTATTGTCACATTTAGCATTGCTTGGAGGGAAAATGTTCAATTTTAAGACAACTGCTGTTTCTGCCCTTTTTCTTTTCCATCTCCCGTGTGTGTGTCTCTCTCTCTTTCCTTCCCCACTCTTGCATCTTTCTTTCCTTTTATTCCCTTTGCATTCCCTTCTCTGCAGTAACTCCCAGTTCCCACTCTCTGGGCTTCACTTCCACCTCCTTCCCCATTGCATCTGACAAAAGGATCTGCAATGATAAAGCTAACTCTGGCCTTAGGCTGTCAAGTTTTCAGCCTAACAAGATTAGTGGGTGGTGTAGAGGGAGTTCACACTTCTTAGAGTAGTTGTTTCAGGCTGCCTGTGGATTCTGGCTTGCACTTAAATACTAGGGACACATTTGGAAGGCTTTGTTATTTCTTTACAGTCCTGAGGGTTAGAAACCATTTTTTAAATGGAAGTGGAGATTCTTCAGAATCTGCCTATGCAAGGTGGCTAGATCTCCTCTATCAGGGGGTAGCCGTGTTAGTCTGTATCTACAAAAACAACAAAGAGTCTGGTGGCACCTTAAAGACTAACAGATTTATTTGGGCATAAGCTTTCGTGAGTAAAAACCTCACTTCTTCGGATGCACATGCTATGCATCCGAAGAAGTGAGGTTTTTACTCACGAAAGCTTATGCCCAAATAAATCTGTTAGTCTTTAAGGTGCCACCAGACTCTTTGTTGTTTTTGTAGATCTCCTCTGTGGACCAAGGACACCACTGCTTTAGTCAAAGGACCTGAAGATGGGGAGGGGATGGTGGGTGAAGCAGTTTCTGTTCTTATCTTCAGAAATTCGCACCTTGTTAAGGTGAACAGGGTGGGGAAATTAATCCATTGTTTGGTGGTAGGTTCCTGTAAGGCTGCTAAAGTGCAGGGGCAGGCTCTGCCCTCTCACATTCACCAGCAGTCATTTCATAGTTGATAGACTGGAAGGGAGACACCAGACAGACTTCATTCCTGCTTCTGAAACATGGTGAATGCAGGACCTATTCAGAGACAGCCTTCGGAGCAGATATATTCTCTAGCATATTTGGACTCAAAACCTTGGGGCTCAGTTTTGTGCAAATCAGGGTAAGTGGACTCCAGCTACAATAGAAAAGCAATTTAAATGCAGTTTGACTTCTTTAAGAGGTAACTATAACAGGACTGCTTGGAAATAGTGACCATAATATAACATTTAACATTCCTTTGGTGGGAAGAACACTTCATCAGCCCAATACTGTGGTATTTAATTTCAGAAAGGGGAACTATGCAAAAATTAGGTGGTTAGTTAAACAGAAATTAAAAGGTACAGTGACTAGAGTGAAATCCTTGCAAGCTGCATGGACACTTTTCAAAGACACCATAATAGAGGCCCAACTTAAATGTGGCTTAACAACCATGTAAGAGAAGCAGTGAGAGATAAAGGCATCTTTTAAAAAGTGGAAATCAAATCCTAGCGAGGTAAATAGAAAGGAGCATAAACACTGCCAAATTAAGTGTAAAAATGTAATAAAAAAAGCCAAAAAGGAGTTTGAAGAACAGCTAGTCAAAAACTCAAAAGGTAATAACAAAATGTTTTTAAAGTACATCAGAAGCAGGAAGCCTGCTAAACAACCAGTGGGGCCCCTGGACGATCGAAATAAAAAAGGAGCACTTAAAGACGATAAAGTCATTGCAGAAAAACTAAATGGATTCTTTGCTTCAGTCTTCACGGCTGAGGATGTTAGGGAGATTCCCAAACCTGAGCTGTCCTTTGTAGGTGACAAATCTGAGGAATTGTCACAGATTGAAGTGTCATTAGAGGAGGTTTTGTAATTAATCGATAAACTTAACAGTAACAAGTCACCGGGACCAGATGGCATTCACCCAAGAGTTCTGAAAGAACTCAAATGTGAAATTGCGGAACTATTAACTATGGTTTGTAACCTGTCCTTTAAATCAGCTTCTGTACCCAATGACTGGAAGATAGCCAATGTAATGCCAATATTTTAAAAGGGGTCTAGAGGTGATCCCGGCAAATACAGACCGGTACGTCTAACGTCAGTACCGGGCAAATTAGTTGAAACAATAGTAAAGAATAAAATAGTCAGACACGTTGAAGAACATAAATTGTTGGGCAAAAGTCAACATGGTTTCTGTAAAGGGAAATCATCTCTTAGTAATCTATTAGAGTTCTTTGAAGGGGTCAACAAACATGTGGACAAGGGGGATCCAGTGGACATATTGTACTTAGATTTCTAGAAGGCCTTTGACAAGGTCCCTCACCAAAGGTTCTTACCTAAATTAAGTTGTCATGGGATAAGAGGGAAGATCCTTTCATGGATTGAGAACTGGTTAAGACAGGGAACCAAGGGTAGGAATAAATGGTACATTTTCAGAATGGAGAGAGGTAACTAGTGGTGTTCCCCAAGGGTCAGTCTTAGGACCAATCCTATTCAACTTATTCATAAATGATCTGGAGAAAGGGGTAAACAGTGAGGTGGCAAAATTTGCAGACGATACTAAACTGCTCAAGATAGTTGAGACCAAAGCAGACTGTGAAGAACTTCAAACAGATCTCACAGAACTAAGTGATTGGGCAACAAAATGGCAAATGAAATTTAATGTGGATAAATGTAAAGTAATGCACATTGGAAAAAATAACCCCAACTATACATACAATATGATGGGGGCTAATTTAGCTACAACTAATCAGGAAAGAGATCTTGGAGTCATTGTGGATAGTTCTCTGAAGACCTCCACGCAGTGTGCAGCGGCAGTCAAAAAAGCAAACAGGATGTTAGGAATCATTAAAAAAGGGATAGAGAATAAGATGGAGAATATCTTATTGCCCTTATATAAATCCATGGTACGTCCACATTTTGAATACTGAGTACAGATGTGGTCTCCTCATCTCAAAAAAAGATATACTGGCATTAGAAAAGGTTCAGAGAAGGGCAACTAAAATGATTAGGGGTTTGGAATGGGTCCCATATGAGGAAAGATTAAAGAGGCTAGGACTTTTCAGCATGGAAAAGAGGAGACTAAGGGGGGATATAATAGAGGTATATAAAATCATGAGTTGTGTGGAGAAAGTGAATAAGGAAAAGTTATTTACTTGTTCCCATAATATAAGAACTAGGGGCCAAATGAAATTAATGGGCAGCAGATTTAAAACAAATAAAAGGAAGTTCTTCTTCACACAGCGCACAGTCAACCTGTGGAACTCCTTGCCTGAGGAAGTTGTGAAGGCTAGGACTATAACAGGGTTTAAAAGAGAACTAGATAAATTCATTGAGGTTAAGTCCATTAATGGCTATTAGCCAGGATGGGTAAGGAATGGTGTCCCTAGCCTGTTTGTCAGAGGGTGGAGATGGATGGAAGGAGAGAGATCTCTTGATCATTACCTGTTAGCTTCACTCCCTCTGGGGCACCTGACATTGGCCACTGTTGGCAGACAGGATACTGGGCTGGATGGACCTTTGGTTTGACCCAGTATGGCCATTCTTATGTAAAACATATGATTTATAGTTAGAGCTATTTCTGAATCTATTTTTTTCATGTACAGTCAAGTACTCTTCAAACAAGTGAGCCATTCTGCTCTCTAGCCTTTTTTTGGCGGGGTGAGTGCAGGGCGGCTGAGATTCCCCCCTTATGCTTCGTACTAGTTACTTCTCCAGTGCTACTCTGCTGTTCTGTAAATCAGGATTTACCAACGGGATGAGTTAGAAAACATAGTATAAGAGATCTGTAGGTTCAGGGAGAGAAGAGAATTCACTTTAGACAAAAACATACCCTAAATTCTGGTAAGTTTGACTCCTCCTCCACCCCATCCCACCCCGCCCCCTTCCCTTTGACAAAAAGTCTTCCAAGCCTCTTGCTAAATCCTTTCTATACTTGGTGAGTTCCCAGAAGTGTTCAGCCTGTGTCTTTTTCCTTGCATCCTCCAGAAGTTCAGGATTAAATTTATTTCCATGGAACTGTAGTGTTAGCCAGTCTCTGGGCAATACTGATCATTCTTTCTGGTTTTCTTGACCCTGGGATTAAGGAGACCTTACCCTTAAACTGCTGAGGTGAGTTACAACTCATTTGGCTCTTGGAACTCCATCCTTGAGCTCTGAAGACAGGAGAGCAGAATTAACTTCTCTAAAACACCATACAGTATCTCCAAGATCATCTCCTCCTCCTCACATAGTGTTCCCTAGAGCAGCAGTGCATCATACCACCTGGAATCCCTATGTTCCAGTAATGCAAAACAAATTGTAACATAATGGTTCATGAGAGATGAGCAACTAAAATCAGGTCTGAATTGCATGTGGGGAAGCGAAGTGGTAATCAAAATGAAGTGATTTTAAAATCTCATATTTTATGACTTGCTGTGGCTAGAAATAACTGCTGTACAATCACATGCAATGTCCGTATCCTACAGCCTTTGAACCTAGCCCTGATAGCTTGCAGTATCAGATCTTAAAATGCTTTTATGGCACTAGCCCAGCACACTGAACTAAGACCTAGAACAGTGTGTCTCTTGCTTCTGCTCAACCCCCACCTACAGAGGCTGATTAAGATTTATTGAGGCCCTGGGCACAAAGAACATTGGGGGGCCCACACCCCCATCATGGGCCCCCGCCCCCTGCTCCTCCCTTTCCCCCCACGGCCCTGCCTCCTGGCCTGGCCAAAAGTCAAGCCATGGTAAGAGCTGCTCAGGGAATCTGGGCTGCTGTGAGGAGCCCTGGACCCTCTACCTGTCCTGGATGGCACGCCCTGGGGGGCAGGGAAATGGGCCAGGGGCTGCTCTCTCCTCACAGCTGCCCGGGCAGCTCTTACTATAGTCTAGGGTGACCATATGTCCTGTTTTGGCCAGGACAGTCCCCTTTTTAAGCCCTGCCCAGGATGTCCTGACTTTTTTGGCAAAATGGGACAAATGCCTCCCTTCCCCTTCTTGTAGCAACCGTCCTGGTGTCCTCCTTGTTTCTCTCTTCCCCTTTCTTCATCGCCCTCGCCAGCATTCCAGGCAAGCACGCTAAGGATGTGTCTATACTTTGAGCTCAGAGTGTGATTCCCAGCTTGAGGACATATACCTGTGCAGCCAAATTTAAGCTATGCTTAAGTACAGTTGTGGAAATTAGCTTGGAACAACCATTGGTCAGACAGCATGTGTGAACAAAATATGTTAAGTCTTCTAGCCTAGGTCAGTACCTGCAGTAAAGCATGTTCTTTAAGCCTTGTTATTCCATAGTTTGGCCCGTCACACTGAGAAGCCAAACTATTAGCATGTTTTAAACTAGTTCAGTAGAACAATTCCTAGCCCATAGTAACCAGGTCCAATGACCCAGCCTAGATCTTGAAGCCTCCAGAGATGGAGCCAATCATATGTGTCTATGGTTTCTGATGGGTATGTACTTGGGGTGGCTAGCCCCTCCCTCTGCAGCTACACTCTGTTGTTAGCATACTAGCTTGATCCCGACTAGTGCAGCTTTATCTCCTTAAGCTGAAGAATCACCTACCCCCAGCTCAAAGTGTAGACATACCCCAAAGTGAGCTTGGCTTGTCATTGCTTTGTAAGCCAGTGAGTGGGGTCAGGTAGAGAGTATTGTACAAACACTACTTTCTTATGTATGTTTAAAGAGGTTATCAGGCTCCTGGCTGGAGGAGAGTGATACTCTTTGCCTTGTGAATGGATTTTGTCTGTTGTGTTAGGACTTGGCCCGAAGCATTAGGGCCCTTGCAGCTCCCTGTGAAGTAGCTCTTGAGCACCAATGTCTTGCACTAAACTTTATGGACATACAGAACTAGGATGGATTTGGATTGCATAACACCGATATCCCTGCCATCTACATCTTCAGTATTTTCACCTTGGAAAAGCAAGAGAATACTGAAAACAAGCCTGAAAATTGCAGGAGAGACGAAGGCCATGACTACGCTATGGGCATTACACCAGCACAGCTACAGCCCCCATAGCGTAGCTGTTTCCTACAGAGACAAAGGGTTTTCCATCACTGTAGGCAATCCACCTCCCTGAGCAGCAGTAGCTAGGATGATGGATGCATTTTCCCATCTACCTAGCCGCGTCTACACCATAGGTCTACGTCATACTTGAAGGAAGTTCTAAAAGGAGCTGCTGTTCTTTCTTCACTGGATAGATAGTGGCTGTGAACTCTTCCAGCCCAACACCAGCATCTGCAGGGCCCTGGGAGACGAGAGCGATGGAAGATCCTGGAGCAACTGGCGACTCTAGTGCTGAAAACCTCTATATTCAAGGTAAACAAAAATTAACCTTAACCTGAAAGAATAATCCCTTATGTTGTGAGAGTAGGAGTACTGTCTCCTTGTTCATTCGGTCCTTGCTCCACCAACAGATATGAGCACTGTCTCCTCCTGTGCTTAACATCAACATTGTTCCACCAACAAACTGTTGTTCACCTGGAGAAATCAATTTCCTCTCCTTGGATGAGGAATGGTGATGGTTTCATTGAATCCTAACCCAAATGAGAACCTCCATAAGGGAAAGAAATATCTGTTACTTCCTTGTACAGTAAATCCTCACTTAATGTTGTAGTTATGTTCCTGAAAAATGCGACTAAGTGAAACGATGTTAAGCAAATCCAATTTCCCCATAAGAATTAATGTAAATGAGGGGGTTAGGTTCCAGGGACATCTCTCTCTCTCTCACAAACACACAGTTTTAAACAAACAATTTAACACTGGTACACAGTGCTTATGATTGTGAAGCTTGGTTGAGGTGTCAGAGGGTGGGATATTTCCCTTACTGCTAAATGATGAACTAGCAATTGGCTGAGCCTTCAAGGGTTAACTCTCTCACTCTGCAAGGCAGCAGGAATGGAGGGAGATATGGGCATTTCCCTTAAGTACACTGCCTTGTTAATTAGATCTGCTTGCTGAGACCGCAGCTGCTGCAAGCTCCCTCAGTCCTGAGACCTGCTCTATGGAAGATGGGGTAAGCAGGGTGCAGGGGGAGGGGGACACCCTGACATTAGCCCCCCTCTTCCTTCCCTCCCCCCCAGCACAGCAAGCAGGAGTCTTGGGGAGCAGATCCAAGGCAGAGGGCAGGAGGAGCACATGGCAGTGGGGGGAAGGGACACAGATGAACTGCAGGCAGCTGCTGCACAGGGAACTTAGGGGAGCAGGGAGCCGATAGGGGGCTGCCCGTCCACCCTGGTTCCAAGCCCCCACCAGCTAGCTGTAACGGGCTGCTCTTCCTGCAAGCAGTAGACAAAGCAGGTGACTGCCAAACGGACGTTAGAAGGGAGCATTGCACAACTTTAAATGAGCATGTTCCCTAATTGATCAGCAATGTAACAACAAAAAACATTAACTGGGATGACTTTAAGTGAGGAGTTACTGTATTCTATTGGTTTAGGCTGCAAATGGTTTGGGACGAGACTTCACTCTACTCTCACAAATGAGCAAGGCATCTTATTGGTTGCTACATCCTTTTGCTGTATAAGTGACGGATTTCACTGCTTGTGTTTTATTGCATTGCCCAGGGATGGAGCTATTTGAGGAGGCGCTGCAGAAGTGGGAGCAGGCATTGACCGTAAGGCAGAGAAACAGCACTAGCACTCCAGTTTCTTGGGACAACACAAAACATGAAGAAACTATGTCTGAGGAGTTGCCTGAGGTACGTACCAACCTCTCCTCTACATTATCCACCTAGTGAACATTGTGAGGGCCAGATTGGATGGGAGAAGGGGAGGTCATCAGTAGGAGACTAAACATTGAAAAGCAAGTTTGGAGGAGAGTGGATTAGACAAGGGAGTATCTGCTATGGCTAGGACTCATCCTTAACCACTTGTAATTTCGTGATATAGCTTTGCTGGAATTAGAAAGGATGCTTCTCCAACATTTTTGGCTAAATCTTTTTCCTAGTGAGTTTTCCACCAATTGTAAACTCAGTGACTTATGCCAGAAGATTCTTTGTCAAACTTCAGAGTTAGTTATTGCTAGGAAAAGAACACAATAAGGTAGCCTCTGTGGCCTAGTGGCTATGACACTCCATTGGGACTCAAGAGACCTGGGTTCAAGTCCTGGCTCCACCACTGCTTTGCTGGGTATCTTTATGCAAATCACGTCCCTCTTTGTGCCTCGGTTTCCCCATCTGGAAAATAGGAATAATATTGCTCTTTGTAAAGCACTTTGAGATCCACAGATGAAAAGTGTTAACAAGGAGCTATGTATTATTAATTATTATTAAATACAGCAACAAACTAGGTTAAGAATAGTTTGTCTGGTCCAATGTTATTTCTCTTTTTAATGCCTTTAAAATGGAGGGTCTAGCTAGATTGGTTGCCAAGATTGTACTGAACTGTACTGAAATGGAAAAGCTAACTAGTTGCACACTTGTCTTACTAGAGGAAAACAAATTTGTGAGGCTGGACAACTCTCTCATCCATTAGAGAAAGGGAAAGTTCAGAGAAAATATGTGCCAAAATACTCACTTAGAAGAAGAGAGTTGCCGGCTTATCCAGTCACCTACAAAATGGACAGTCTAAGGCTGCAGCTGGCTGTCTCCCCCAGATTTAAAGGGTCAACTACCAGAGGAGGGAGCATGCTGGGAAAGGCTCTTATAAAAGGGTTGTCCCAAAGTAGAAAAGTTTAGTGGTGACTAAATAGCTGAAGTGATAGCACCTGCAGGTAATGAAAGAGGCCAAATTATGAACTTTGTCGAAATTAGGGATGTTGATGTGAGATACCCTGAGATTCTTATAAAACAGAACCTGATGTCTTCATTGTGTGGGATGTTTATCTTTTGTGTTCTATTATGTTTATGCAAGTCAAATCTGGATTCTTTTTGATATGTGCTGTGTGTGTTTGAAGTGTCCCCTTGTGTTTCTACAGCTAAATTGAGAGTTGCTTCATAATCAAAACAGATCTGGTAGTTTTATTTAACTCTTCTAGCTGAGGGCTTAGATCTCTATGAAAGTGAAGATCTAAGCAAAGTATAATGAAGGTAGACATTGTATAAGCTTTTCTTTCACCCACTCATTGATGTTACACAACTGTGCTAACAGCAGACTTCACTCCTGTCTAATAACATACTGAAGCTGATCTGCATTATTCTGGTGTCTGGCCTGAGAACAGAGCAAACTAATGCAGGCTTTATGGAATTAACAAACCTCTACTTGAGACTAGACTGAGATAACTGAATTCTTCCTTGTGACTGGTAGCCCATTATAACTGTTTCTACAGGTGATAGGCTAATGTACTATTTCCTCTTAAATGGATAAACAGCAGAAGGAAAAAGTTGTAGTTTGGAGTAGATTGCATACAAGCTGCCCTGGTTTTATTGCAAGTTTAACCTGAAGTGAATCTGTAATTAGTTCAGTTCATTAACTTAACTATAATTGGTAAATAATAACTGTTGATGCAAAATTTCACTTCAGTACTTTGCTAACAGCATCTCTAACAGTGATCAATTGTGCTATGTCAGCAGCACAATTGGCTATTGAGAGATAGTGTCTGCTTATGTTTAAGCAGGAGTCCCAGAAAAAGGAGTTTGCAGAGAAGCTTGAATCTCTCTTGCACCAGGCATATCACCTTCAGGAAGAATTTGGGTCAACGCTCCCTTCCGACAGCATGCTGCTAGACCTGGGTAAGGTGGGCCTGGGAGTCAGCTATAGGTGCAGCCATGAGAATATGCTACAGCCACACCAGGGAGTAAACCTGAGCTCCATTCAGCCTTAATAGGAGATGGGTATCAAGCCTTTCCATGAAATTCTAATGTTTTATTTGCCAAGGCCTCAACACATTCCTTCTGACAGGATAGGGGTGGCTGTTACAATAGAGTTTGAGTGTAATGGTGTTATAGGATGGACAGATAAGGAGATAAAACACCTTAACTTGTGTGCAACCTGTGAACAACAGCAGTGGAAACATGCAATGCATTGTAGTCTACCAGCTGCTTGTCCCAGGTTTCAAATTGTCTTTGCCTGCTAGACTGAGGAAACTAATGAATCTAGTTCTGAGACCATTTTTCTTTTCCTAGTAGTAGATAAGAGTGGGTGGGAGAAAGCCTTAAAGAAGAATACAGTTTTTCAGTGGAAAATAGTATTTTTATTTGGAAGCCACTGGCTTAGCTCCATATTATTTCTTAATAGACCTCATGTACCATGTGCCTCTCTCCTGAAGGCCAGCCAAATCTCTTTAGTTGAGAACGTCAAGGAAGTGACAGGAATTTCAAGATGGCCACAAAGGGGCACTGCTGCCACATAAAGATTTGCATATAGGGAAAAGTGTGCTGGGTGGGAGGAATGGAGTTTTAGAGATACAGTGCTAAACATAAACTTTTTTTCTGCCCCCTCCAGAGAGAACTCTCATGCTTCCCCTGACAGATGGGTCACTGAGACTTCGGACAGATGATGAAGACAGTTTGACTTCTGAGGACTCCTTCTTTTCTGCTGCAGAGGTGACTCAAACGCTATCCTTTGTAAATAAACCAATCGAACATTACTTAATTTGCTGCATTGGGAACTTGCCCATGCTGGTGATTCTGCCATGTTCCTAATGCTGGGGAGAGTATGAAGATGGCCATGTGTTTAATTAATCTAGCGGCATGTAGTAATAGCTAGACAAGTACTGTAAAAGCATCTGCAGCACCTGCTAATATGGCTTGTACTACAGCTGTAGTAGAAGAAGGAATTGGACCATGCTGGGGCTAAGGAAGTTGTGATCCAATCAGAATGGGAGTTCCAGTAATGTCTGAATGTCTTGGTGTGAAATGGCGCATACCAATGCCTTCTCAAACTGATGGACTCTAATCTCTTGTTTCTGAAGTCCAGGATTTGCACAGATATAACAAAAAATTTTCTTCTGACCTCTTCTGCTTTCTCTGCAGCTCATTGACTCCCTCCAGATTGGGAAAATACCTTTTCAACTTTCCAAGCCAGCAGCTGCATACGAAGAAGCTCTACAGTTGGTGAAAGAAGGGAGCGTTTCATGCAGAACACTAAGGTGAGGTGCTATAAGGAATCTTCAGTCCATATGACAAGACTCCTTTGGCTAGAGGTATGAACTCCTCAGGTTACTTAGTAGGGGCTTGGCACTGGGGTTAGAATACCATTTTGAGAGAGAAGTTTTTTAGCACCTTCTCTACTGGCTTGGAAATTCCAAGGGGGTTTTAACTAGCCCAAGACTTCAGATGCTGCTTGGGTTCGTTTAACTTGATTCAGGCTGGATACATCCTCATATTGTGAGAAACACTCTAAGATTACTAGTTTCCTGGGGCAGTGAGCTACAGCACCTTTCACCTCTGGGTTGTTGGCTCAAATCTAGCCATGGAATGTAATGATCAAAATGACTATCTGAAAGTGGCTCAGTGGTTTACATGAAAGGAGCTAGTGGTTTCAGTTAGTGCCCAGTGAGATTTTCAAAGGAGCCTAAGGGAATTAGGAGCCCAAATTAGGAACTTGGTCTCTGCCTCTTCAGACTTGTTTTGTTACTGGAGTTTGTAAGATCCTGCTTTCCTCTCTCAGGACAGAGCTTCTAGGCTGCTACCATGATCAGGATTTCCTGGCAAAGCTCCACTGTGTCAGGCAGGCCTTCCAGGTAGGAATTTTCTAGCTATCAGAACTCTGTTGCATCTGCACTTGAGAGGCTTCCTGACTGTTAGAATACATGTCACTTCTGGTATCTGTCCTCGTGAATGAAAAGGGTCTGTCAAGCCTGTCCTAGACACTGAAGTCCTTCAATTCTACAAAACAAGTAAATCACAGAAAGCAGCAGAGCAAACTTCCCTTATCCTACACCTTCCACAAAATGTGTTTCAACCCTTACTCTAGCAGTGAGATGATAAATCAGGCTCTGTGCCCATTCAAGATGTGGCTTTGTAGCCAAGACAGACACCAGGTTTACATATAACAGTTCTTATAATAAAGTTCTTGGCTATTTGGGAACTGTCTGGAGACTACCAGACTTGCTTCACCCAGGCTGCTTGACAGCTCTGATGGTAATTAGCCTGGAGTTGTACCACCTGTGACCTAGGAGTGAAAGGCTTTCTATCCTCAGCCATCTAGTCCCCAGAATAATATCTTTAGGCTGAAGGTGACTATGTACCTCCCAGATCCTTGCATCATCATAGTGCAAGAGCTCACATACTGTTTTTTTTCTTCTTGCCACTCCCAGACTTTTCCAGCATTCTATACCTATTTCCTACAGGAGGGAAGTCTTTTACTTCATCTTCACCCTGTGGCCTTTTGTTTTGCTTTTATGCACCTCACCTTTTTAAGCCTTAGGACTGTGATGATCCTCTTTCCAGCCAGGGAGGACTAGATACTTTTTCTTTAGGACATCTCCGAATAATCAGTTGTTGACATGAGGAGTTGCTGAGTAACTCGAAGAGATTAGATGCACTAGGAGCACAGACTTCACAGAGCTCATTGCCTTGGGCTGAATAGATTCCACTATTTAAATTCATGTCTGCTTTCAGGCCAAGGAAAACGTGAGATCCACGTTTGCTTGTTTCACTAGTGTAAGAACCCTCCTGTTGTCTCCTATCTCCACTGTCATGGAATAAGGACTTATGTTTACCTAATTAGTGAAAGATTCTTTGGTCTCTTTATAGGCCCTTCTGCAGGATGAGAGCAACCAGTTGTTTTTTGGAGAGGTTGGAAAGCAGATGGTGACAGGACTAATGACAAAGGCTGAGAAGGTAGGAGGGCATGTGAGTGGGAGATAACTCAGTTGCACCTTGTATGAGCAAAGGTGCACTTCATAGACACAATTACTCAATCCCAATTTTTAGCTAATCCGTGTGATTTTCCCCCTCCCCCTGTCCTTACTGTGATCACCCACTTGAAAGGGAAAAAACAGTTCCCATGTTTGCCTCTCTTCACTGGCTCTTCCTGGGAGAAGCTCTGTATGCAACCTCCTCTCCAAAGCCACCATCACTGATGATGTCGTTCATTAGTGGGAAGGTGTTTCAGGGGGCTCCCAGCTGACGCCCATTGGGAGGGAGAGGGAAGGGGAATCAGGCACTCTGTTCAGTGCATCTGTTCTGCAGAGGTCAATGAATGGGAATCTTTAACGTGGCTTTTATTCATTAAACCAACCTCTAGAGCAGTAAGACTATGCTGCCTTGCTAATGTATGAATGGTAGCTTCTTACTGGAATCAATTAGTCACCTATAAGGATGGCTGTGTAGGTACTTATATAGCTTTTGTCAAAGTATCCAAGTGCGTACAACGTACAACCTTCAAGTGGTGGTGGTCTTGTGGTCATCACACCTTCCAGAAATAAAATCCTTCTCTTTCCTCAAAGGATTGTTGGCCAAAAAATTAGGCGAGTACTTCCTTATGTGTAAATGGTTTTGACATATTCAGATCAACAGGCTAGAGAAATGCTTAATAGTAACCTGAAACTGTATACTGCTTCTAATTGTTCCCATTGTCTCATTTCTCTGTTCTCATGAAGAACCCCAAAGGTTTTCTGGCAAGCTATGAGGAGATGCTACATTACGCACTGAAGCAAGATACCTGGCCAACCACTCAGCGGGAGCTGGAAGGACGAGGGGTTTGTAGAGGAACTCTCTCTAGAAAGATAGAGCAGAAATGAGAGCCTGAAACAATATACTGGAAGGATCCAACAGTGAACAGGAATTCTAAATTAAATATTTTGGTCACTGGACCCCAAAGCTACTGCAGTTAACTTACAACTATTTTGCAATAGTTTATGGGACGGGAAACTCCAGCTCTTAACACCGGGAAGTTAAACTGTGGCAACTAAAAGTACCCAATATTCCAACTTTCTCTGCAAATGGCTTTGTAGTTAGGCCTGTAACACAGTGGTTAGGGAAAATACCTATCCAGGGCTGTAGCTGCCTTCAATGTAGCTTAATACAACAACAAAAATCTGACTCATGAATTCTTTCTGAACCTGTTTCTCCTGAGTGACAGAACTACAGTTGTAAAGCTTGTAGCTGTATTTGGTTTCAATTGGTTTTGAATCTGCTTATCCTTAACACAAGACTAGTAGGGAAACACTTGCTGGCTTAAACTTCAAACCATTGAACTGAAATCAGTGGAGTTGTGCCCACTTACACCACTGGTCAATTTGGCCCTTTTTGTAACTAAAGAATTCAGAATCCATTTCTCAGATGGTCCCTCTTTGGTCTGAGTTCCTTTCTATAAGCTCTTGTCTGTGACTCGTCTGTTCTCTGGCAGGTGGTGTGCATGAATTTCTTTGATATTGTGCTGGACTTCATTCTCATGGATGCTTTTGAGGACCTAGAGAACCCTCCCTCCTCTGTCCTAGCCGTCCTGCGCAACCGCTGGCTCTCAGACAGCTTCAAGGAGACGGTGTGTTAAATGGTGGTCCTTGTTCCAAATGACTATTTCATTATTATAAGGACAAAAAAAGAGAATCAGGCTTTCTGATTACATGGAAGTCTCTTAAAGGAACAATCCTATTTTTCTGTCCCTCTAGCTAACACATGAATTGGCCAGTCTCTTGATAGATCTGAGTAATTTATAGGGAATCTGTGTTGGCTCTAGCAGGTTCATTCCTTTATCAGTTATTCTCTGTAATAACATTATGTTAAAGAATAATGTGTGTAGACCGCACTCAGCCATCACCTTCCTAGCTGTTAAGGAAATTACACTTTCCTGTACTTTGCAACTGGGAGGGTGGTGGCTCAGCGTCTACTGCTTTTCAGGTCTTTCTCCATTGGAGACCCTATCAAAGTGAACCCTGAATATTAATGCATTTTCTTAGATCTAGCTGTCCTGCATACCTTAGACTGTCTAATCTGCAGGGAGCCCAAAAAAGCATATCTGTTTAGAAACCATGGCATTCTTACTGAAGTTCCTATGATTCTGGTTTCCAATCTTGCTTATTTAAAAGCAAATCACAATATTCCATATTAACTGCCTACAATACTATACAGTAGCAATGACCACAGACATCACAAGTTAATAGTGTTTTCCCTTTTACATGGGCTGTTTCATTGCTGGTGAAGTGATGGACTAAAATTCTGTTTATGATCTGCATTCTGGAGTAGCTGGGGGCCTCCTTCACTGGATGGTATTAGGGGTATTCATAAGCACTGTGTCTGGTCTGGTATGGATTTAAAGTGACCAAACATGCTTTCAGTTTACATAAATTTAACTGTGGAATTTAGCAGGGCCCCTATCTGCCACCCAGTAAAGGGCTGCAGAATGGTGGGAACAAGTAATGCTCCAGGCCATAGTGATGGCAATATATTGGTAAGTTGCATCCTGTTCTCTGGAAAGGCTCACACCATTAAATGATGTTGGGTTTTTTAATTGCAGGCCCTAGCAACTGCCTGCTGGTCAGTTCTGAAAGCAAAGAGGAGGCTTCTAATGGTAAGTAAAACATAAAAATAAGGTGTTGTGGGTGAATGTGTGAGAGAGATGGCGGGGGGGAGATACTGAGCGGGGAAGGAAGGAACACAAGGCACCTGGTTGTCACCAAGATGTGATCTGGACCCTGGTGAAGCATGAATCTAGATGAAATTTTTACAAGAACAGACTAAATTGTCCTATTACCCATATCTGAAACAGCAGGAGCCCACTGACACCTTTGCCGAAGGGACCTCCCAGATACCAAGGCACTCTTACTGAAGTTCCTATGATTTTAGTTTCCAGTCTTGCTTATTTAAAAGCAAATCTCAATATTCCATATTCACTGCCTACAATACTACAGTAATGGCCACAGACTCCAAGTTAATAGTGGTTTCCCTTTTATGTGGGCTGTTTCTTTTTTGGTGAAGTGATGGACTAAGGCCACTTACCTGCAATCCTGCTGGCAGCATTGCTAGCTGGTTGGCTGATTAGATTTTGCCCACTGTATTTCCCCTTTTCACTAACTCTGTGCTGCTTTCCAAACGTGCCCTGTCATCACAGATGAGCCTAGGAGACTGAGAGTCAGGATCTCATGAGTTCTAATCTAATCCAGTTCTGTCATTCACTCCCTGGTCTCTGTGAAGTATTTTAAATACAATGCCATAATCAGTCAGTAAATGAGGATAATGCCTGCCTCACAGGGGTGATGCAAGGCTTAACTAACATTTGTAAAATGCCTTGAAGGTGTACTGCTCTAGGTAACTATTAAGTACTGGTGCTATCATGTGGAAGCATCTCCAGGTCCCTGTTGTAGACTAAAAATCATTCAGACCACGGGGGACTTAAATTACTTCATCCAATTTCGTGTGTTAAATGGAAAATTAGAGATCTTGAGCGATTTCAGGACCATGAAGGTTGCCTGATAGCTGGCCTCAGTTGTCTTGTACTTCTTTCTCCATTGAAGGGCAGTTTAAAAACAGCAAGATATAGAAGTCCTGTAAGATCTGAAAGTATCTGAATGATGGGTGTCTAACTTTGCAAGAGGGGTGGCTAAATAAGTCTCTTTTGTAGCTTCTCTTCCCAACTTCAGCCTCTTAAATGCAGCCTTTTCTGGGGTGGACTGTGGCAGCTGTTTTAACAGTACGTGGTAACACAGCGCTGCCTTGTCATGCTCCGGACAGATGGATTTCAATTATCAGATGAGGATGCCTAATGTAAAGTGGATTAGCTTGTAAATTCTCTCTAGGAGCAAAGATGAGATCTGGATTTCTTTCCCATGACAGGTACCAGATGGCTTTATCTCTCATTTCTACTCCGTATCGGAGCACGTCAGTCCTGTTCTAGCCTTTGGTTTTCTGGGGCCCAAACAGCAGCTGTCTGAGGTCTGTGGTTTCTTCAAGGTAAGCTGGCCTTCTGTACCTACCTTCTTTATATATTTGTTCCATCTTCTGGCTCTAATCCATGACCATGTATTCATTGAAGGGCCTCTATTGGAGTAATACTAAAGAACTTGGCTTAGTACGATCTGGTTTAAGTCTTTGCTTTTTTTTAAATCAGCAGCCTGCATGATAAGATTTATAAGAATTCTTATTAGAACTTGCTACTAACTATGCTACTCCTGTAAGAACATGCAAAATGAGACACTGGACAAAATCTGTAACTTCAGAATAGATTAAGGATACCCATGTATATATTCCTTTTTAATGTATTTCTTATCAACTCAGAGGTCAGCCAGAAGCTTATCATGTGGGACCCATATTTGATCTTAAATTCTAAATGTCTCTGTTCTTTCTAGATTCTTATTTGACTCTGCCTAACGTGGAACTTTTTTCTTAAATTTTAAGATTACAGCACATTTGCCATGAGGTAGTACCACAGAGTGCAGTCACATTCCTGACTCCAGGGACTCTGCTCTGTGCTCCCTCCCTTCCTCCCTCCCCCGTTTTCTTCAAGGGATGTCAGTCTTTGTCTCCTAAAACAAAATTTCCTACCTCACAGGAAACTGGCAGGGTTGCTTTAGCAAGAGAGTTGGTACAGTCTGAAATAGACCCTTTGTGTGTCTAATGGGGAAACTTGCAGAATCCTATATGGAATATACTCTCCTAGGGCCAGGCAACTGACATGTCTCTGCTTGACTTCGGGTATGGTGGGGGCACATTTCCTTACTATAAACATTCCCCCTCTTTTTGCAGCACCAGATAGTGCAATATTTGAAGGACATGTTTGACCTGGACAATGTGAGATACACAACAGTGCAATTGCTGGCAGAAGACATTCTGCAGCTGTCACGACGGCGCAGTGAGATCCTCCTGGGATATTTGGGTAGTGAGACGACCCCAGAGATGAATGGGACACTGTCCAGTGAAAATGGACCCCTGGAGGAGCTCAACTAATATTCAATTATGGGAGAAAATTCATTTTCTTAAGAGACCTTTTTCTAAGAGGTAGCTACACCACCTGTTGTGGTGATCAGTGGCAACAAAACTAATTCATCCCCTGGCATCACTGGATCTGCCAAGAATTACTACATTTTATAGCCAGTAGTGTTGGCTGGAATAGCTCCAGGACCACTCACAGGCTTATGATTTGAACTCCCTCTTGTCTATACCACCTCTTCTATTTTTTTTTTTTTAAATTTCTTTTAGTTGTGACATAAACTGCCTGGGCCCAAGATCCTACCCTCCTGCATTGCAAGGGACAGCAGACAAGCACCTTCCCTCCACTATGTGTTCTCTGGGAGCAGATCCCTGATACTTGCAGGGAGTGGGTGGGTAGGTAAAATGGTGACAGATTCTCGCCTTGGCTCTTACCTCCTCTTTGATTGAGAAGGTATTTTTAAAAGTGACTTCTCTGCCATGTCTCTGTGGACATTACTGCTGATTTTAACTTATACGTTTTATGGTATCCAATGCTACTTTCAGATATGATGGAGAGGAAGAGAAATAATTGTTTCCTGTGGGGAGGAAAAATGCTTCTGTAAAGCACTGAAGACTAAAGAATGGAAGTAAAATGCAGATTTTGTAATGACAGACGCTGGAAGGGAGTTTGTCCTTCATCCTATGTGTTGTTTCTTTTGTAAACTAAACCCTTTCACTGGGGTTCTTGTTGAGATACCATTGCAGCCTATAATAGGCAGACTGAGAATGGTGGTTGTAGGAAGGGATTGGACTTGTATCCTGATTATGCATGCATTAATACTTCCTCCAGTATACATCAGAGTGCCTTGCTGTATTTCAGAATTAGCCAATAATAGTTTCTCTCACTGGACAGGTATCACAGAGTATGAAATACACAGGTGGAGGAAGGATGTGTAAGATGGCGCTTACTGCTGTTACTTGTAAATGAGCAGAGTGGGAGTTTAAATATGAAATGCAGATGGTATTATATGGTGCAGTTATTTAAAGAGCTGGGATTCTGGGTGAAGCTGCTGGAGGGAAGCTCTTAAATCTCTAAAAGGCAACAGGGTCCTGTGGATTCTTAAATCTCTAGTTTCACCACATTAAACAATGTAGTGTTTTTTACAGTTCTCTATGGAATGTATATATACATTTGTTATAAAGACAGACATTCAGAAGTGCTCTCCTGCTGGAGTGAAATTGTTGACCATTAACTGTCAGAAGCCTTATGATTGAGGTTAAAATGTGGCTCCTGCTGGTGATGCAGGGGGTTGGACATTAGTATAGCAGCATTCAGGTAACTTGGATTTGAGATTCTCACAGTTCTTGCTGGGAAGGGTTGCAGATGATGCTCTCAATATGCTGCCACCTCCTACTATAAAGCCACAAGTGAAGTCTCAGGAGGCTACCACACATCTCTTGGTTTGCCTAGGTTTAGTTCAAGTCAAAGATAGTGGCCTCAAAGAGAGGACATATCCAAGAGTGGAAAACCAGACACCATAACAAGAGTATTGATGCAAATAGGGTTCAGCTTTTACAATGATCTGCTTTTCCAGTTCTGCTCCAGGGAAAGGTTGGCTCCTTTTAGTTCAGGAGCTTCAGGAGCCTTGTCTGGCTGTGTTTTGCAAATGATGAGAATACAAAGATCTTATAGAAGTTGGAGTGAGTGAACTGAGAAAGTTGTGAATTATTCCAGTCCTTTCTATTTCCTGGGCTATAGTCAGAGATTCTTCTGCAAAGACATCTGTGACACAGTTTCTAATAGTAAAAGCAGACAGAAAATAAGCAGAAGAGAGTATGAGAGAGGATATGAAATGAGGAGATATGGTGTTCCCAGACCCTTGCAAAAAGCCAAGTGTAATACTCATGTAGCATTATGATCATGATACTCCACAAGTGCAAGAAAGAAAAACGGTGTGCCTCAAAGACCTGACAAACATAATATACAAAGACAATTGTTTAGGAATGAGAAAGTGAGAAGCAACAAATTTTAGTGAGGCCTGGTCTGCATCTAAAAATTAGACTGACCTAGCTACATCTCTCAGGCTGTGAAAAATGTTATGCCCAGTGCAACATAGTGAGGTCAAGCTAACCCACACTATAGATGGTAGATAGGTCAACAGAAGAATTCTAGCTGCATCTCTCAGAGGTGCACAAACTGCATCAACACAAAAACCTCTTTTTTTTTCAATGTAGGAAGACATCTACAATACAGCAGCACAGCTGTGGACATTGGTGAAGGCATACCTTAGGCTTAATGAAACAAGGGCTTTTGATTTGAGAGATGGCAATTGACCCCAGGAAAGCTCTTCCAAGCATGCTGGTAGGAACCAGTCAACAGTTAGAAAAGAAACAGAGGATGCTGGCAGCCTTTCATACCCATACTGATCAGAATTAAAATGTAGGTTGAATTCCGAAAGCAAGTTACTTTGACCAAAAAAAATTTGTTACACCATTTTGTGCCCTTGCATGGCTATTTTGGATGAAAGATGAACTCCAGCAGCTTTGTAGTAGTTGAAAAGATGCTAATGAATGTGAAGACAAATAGAATAAGGAAGAATAATTGAAATTCTAAAGAATTGATGCTATTCACTTTAGGTTTTTAGAGTTTTTGTTGTCTGTGTATTTGCTGCTTTGAGTGTCTTTACCTGAATGAAGATGAGTGGATCAGAAGCAACCCATCTGGCACATGGGTAAGAATATTAGCTCTGACTTTCAAATCCTCATGGGAGAGACTAAAATTGGTGGTGGGTGGGGGGAGGGGGGTTTTATAAAGCACCACCCTATACTTGTACAGTCCTCCTTAAGCTAGGAAAAGTTAATTCCTAATCAGTCAACAGAAGGTGGGGGGTAGGAAATGATCCCTTTACTCCCCTACTCATAATCAGATGCGCTGTCCTTTGGATGAAGGCAAAGAATTCCTCTTCAAGGGTGATTGTGGCTGGTAATGCAACTTGATGTAATAGTATTTATTTTTGTTTCTCTTCTCTTCTCTCTTTCCCCCCCTCCATCTCTTTCCCCCCCCCCCCTCCCCCCAAATACTGACCTGTTCCATGCACACAACAAAGTCTGGGCCTACTGATATGATCTGCCTCTTTCTCTAATAGGGGAGGTAGATCTTTAAAAAACAAAACAAAACAAAAAAACAAACCCCATTCCATCCCCCCACCAAAAAGCCCCCCAGAACAAAACAAACCTGATGCAACCTATGAGGGGATTATAGCCTCAAGAATATTATTCAAAATAGTTAAATCCAAAGGAGATATTCTTCCAGGAGTAACCAGCACTGATCTACAGTCGGTGGATAAAAATGGTATGCTGCTTTGGATATAAACCTCTGAAGGGATTCAGGGCTGCCCTTATTGACCTCAATGCAGTGCTGATTTGGGCCCAAAAGAAAGATAATGTGATTTGTATCACTTCTCAAGTTGCAAGACCTTATCAGGACCTGTCTGTTTTTATATTTTAAATATTTTTTGGAGTGGCACAGGGCTCTATTTGTAAATGCACAACTGAGCTAGTTGCCATAGAATCTACTTTGCACTAGTACATTCTGTGATTGTACATTTTGTGATTGTGAAATTTCACCATATGCTGTGTGTGTGAAAGTCCAACAGATGAAGCACCCACCTTACTACATGCCTGTATGGAGAGTTTCTAAGGGATTCAGTTTTGTGAAGGGGAGGCGGGCGTGAGGATTATGAATAAACAACCTTCTACCCTCCAGCTCAGTGAGAGATCTAACAGAAAATATTTCCTAGCACTTTGTATTTAGAGCAAAAGATACTTTAGTATTAATAGCAAGTGAAACATATTTGGTTAGACTCTAGAGCAGGGGTGGGCAAACTATGGCCGGGGGCCCGCATCCAGCCCTTCAGATGTTTTAATCCGGCCCTCGAGCTCCTGCCAGGGAGCGGGGACGGAGGCTTTCTCTACGGGGCTCCAGTCCGCATGGTGCCCCCGCCTCAAGAGCCGCCCCCACAGCTCCTATTGGCCAGCAAACAAGGCCACTGGAGCTGCAGGGGCAGCGCCTGCGGACAGGGCAGCGTGCAGATCCGCCTGGCCTCCGCGTAGGAGCCAGAGGGGGGACATGCTGCTGCTGCTTCTGGGAGCTGCTTGAAGTAAGCACCCCCTGGAGCCTGCACCCCTGACCTCCTCCAGCGCCCCAGCCCTGATCCCCCCCTCCTGCCCTCTGAACCCCTCGGTCCTACCTTCCTGCTCCCCAGAGCCCGCACCTCCAGCAGGAGCCCTCCCGCACCCCAATCTCCAATTTCATGAGCATTCATGGCCCACCATACAATTTCCATACCCAGATGTGGCCCTCGGGCCAAAAAGTTTGCCCACCCCGCTCTAGAGATAGGTGGTGTTAGCATTTTTTATAACAAGCCCTTATTTTCAAGGGGTTATAACATCTCTTAAATACATCAATCTGGGCTAAAATGTACCAGGTTTTAGCCTTGAGGGAATTTTTTTAAAAACATGACTTGGGCATTATAAAAATAAAAACCTGATGCTTAAACTCAGCACTCCAAACATGCATGATTATATTTCCTTCTTAAACTGAACTTTGACCTCAGTTAATCTGAAGCGGGAGTTGTTGTGATGAGCTTCACTAAGTGGCTAATGTGCCCATGCACTACTTTAATAAATTTAGAGAATAGACTAGAGCAGTGATTCTCAAACTGTGGGTCACAACCCCATTTTAATGGGATCACTAGGGCTGGTGTTAGATTTGCTGGGGCTTGGGGCCAAAGCCCAAGCCCCACTGTGCTGGGTGGCAGGGCTCGGGCTTCAGCTCTGGGCGGTAGGGCTCAGGCTGCGGTCCCCCCTCCTGAGGTCAAGTAGTAATTTTTGTGATCAGAAGGGGGTCGCGATGCAATGAAGTTTGAGACCTCCTGGACTAAAGTATGTCTACACGGCAATTAAACACCCACAGCTGGCCCATGTCAGCTGACTCGGGCTCAGGCTCTGGGGCTGGAAAAGTCTCAGAGCCTGGGCTGGAGGCTAAGCCCGAATGTCTACAACCCAATTAAATAGCCCCATAGCCTGAGTGCTGCAAGCGAGAGTCAGCAGACAATGGCCAGCCATTGGTGTTTAAATGCAGTACAGACATGCTCTAAACAGGTCTGTTAGGCAAATACTTTTTTTTTAAATCACAAATGTATGAAATTAAAGAAGAGAAAAACCTGCTTCAAAATATCAGAGTTCAGAATGGCTTTGAAGATGAGCATGACCCACACATTCATGACAAAGGAGAGAGGATGTGAAATTCTGCTTTCCCTTAACCCTTTTCAGTGGGACATTCCTCTGCCACACCTGACACTAAAGAATGTAACCTTGTGCCTGTGGCTCCTCCCCCCCCCCTTTATTTCCTGATGTGTAAAGATTCATCTGTCCTTGCTCTCCCTTCCCCTCCTTCCCCCAGCTACAACTTTTATATCTGTTTTGGATGTGGCATTAAATGCAAGTCAAATAAATCTTTCCTTCATTATATAAGGTTTTGGTTTCTAATTCCACTAGTGGGTCCTGAATTATGATAAAAGCTCTTGTAACTTCTAATTTAGGTGCCAACCTGTTTATTATTCTGACCAGTTTTTTGAGAGAATCCACTTATAATATGCAGGCAAACAGTGGCTTATTTCTAGAATCAGTGTGTTAAGAACTGATAGCAAGTAAATTCTTAAGGCTTGTCAACAGGGGAAAATGTACCAGTGTTATTATACCACTCTAGTTATACTGGTATAGAAATGCCGAACTTCCATATATAGACAAGCACTTAGATTTGATTTCTTGACCATCCTATGATCCACTTTATGTACTTTTTGCAATGGCTGATAATCCATATGCTTCATCTGCCAGGATTTTCCCATTCAAAGGTGACCTCATCTAAAGGAGAATTGTAATATTGTGCTAAAGAAAGAAACTGAACAATTAACCTCATGGTCTGTGTGAATTCTTATACTGCACACATTAAAAGGTATCTGAGAACTAGGTCTGAAAGACAAAAGTAAAGATTCGTAGAATGCTTTTGAAAGACTAAAAATGTCTATCCGCTGAGACCTGTAGAAAAGTGTAGGTTCCTTTCATTAAGCAACTACAGCACATTAAAACTTTCATTTTCAAGCCATGAAGCGACTATATTGGACCAGAAGAGCCGTGTGCTTCTACAGCTTTTGGTAGGATATCGCATTTGTAGAAAGAAATAGTTTCTTTAAACAGATCACATTTGATGTGTGGAATTCACTGTCACATGCTAACAGTGAGGTGAAAAGTTTAGATATATTCAAAGAATTAAACATTCATATGGATAAGAAAATTGATAGTTAAATAAGACAGGATAACCACCATGCTTCAGTACATAACCTCTGCTAGTGTTTGGCTTAAGAAGAAACTTTATCTATGGATAGGTTAATTGTCTGGGGGCAGGGAGGACTGAACCTCCCTCTGAAATAGCTGGTTCTGCAAGACACCAGATAGAATAAGCCACTGAACTGCTTCAGTGTAGCAATTCTTCCTAAAAAAAAAAAATATATATATATATATATATATATGGCTGCACGGCTAAAGCTTTGGAAGGGGAAAAGAGTAGTGGATTTAAGAATATAAGGGGAGAGGCCTGAAAACTGCAATGTTGTTATTTTCACAAGAGATGGTGGAGAGGCTCCTGTTCTGTGTTTTTTGGTTTGAGCTATGGATAGGGTGACCAGATGTCCTGGTTTTAAAGGGACAGTCCCATATTTAAGCCCTCCGCGGGTGTCCCGACTTTTTCTCAAAAACGGGCAAATTGTCCCATATTTTCTGTTCCCCCCACCCCACCCCCATTAGTACTGACTGGTCCTGCTGCTGCCAGATCCCAGCTTGCCAGTCTCCCACCCACCAGTGGTGAGTGGGGGAGTCCAGTGGCTGACGATGGGGGTGGGTGTGCAAGGCTGGTGGTGGGGCGAAGATGCAGTGTGTGGGATCAGCTGCTCCCCCTGCTGGTCCATCAGCACAGTCCCTGCTGTGTGCCGGCTCTCGGCCAGCAGGGCTCCGCCTCCCCGTCCTGTTTCCAGCCGGCGCTGGCTGCTGGTGAGTGCAGGCAGATGGCGGTCAGTTATGTGTCACTGCTGCTGCCCACCCATCGGCCCTTTACATGCTCCCCCTCTGGCTGTCCTCTCCTTGCTTTGCCCCTTCACCACTCCAGCTCCTCCATATCCCCCCCAGCAGGGCGTGTCCCACTCCCAGTGCTGTGCGAAGAACCAGCTCTTGGTCAGAGCTCTCAGTTCACCAACAGCCTGGCCGGCAGGCTTCATTCCCCCACTGCCTCTGGCTGGGCCAGCGCCCCGGAAAAGCCCAACACCCTCCGGCCCAGGATGCTGGCCAGGAGGAGCCAAGCCCTGCATGTGCCGGAGCCCCACACAGCGCTGGCATGGGGAAGCCTCTCCGCCCCACAGCTAAGCTCTGGAGTGGGGGGGGAAGTGATTTCCAGCCTGCTCGCCCCCCAAACCTGCAAGCTCCATAGCAGCCCCCCAGGCAGGAGCTTAGCACCCTCTTCCCACACACACCAGATCATGTCCCCAGGGAGTGCAGGGCTGTTCTGTCCCCTAAGCACCCTCCCCTGCTGAGCCACCTCTCTGGCCCGGTTTGCTAAAGCCTCAGGTTCCCTGGGCTCTGGTGCACAATGCATCTTTAGGGCTTAACCTCTTCCTGCCCGTGCAGTAGTTGGGGGTGGGGGGGCAGACAGGAGGCAGCTGGGTTATGTCGGTGGTCAGCAGGGTGGTCAGCAGTAATCTGGAGGTTGTTAGCTGCCTTTCGAGGCTGTGCAGGGAGGAAGGGACAAGCTGCTTCCAGCTGGCGGGGGGGGAGGGAAAGAAGGGGGGAGAGATGAGCTCTGCAAAGACATGGGCCAGGTCATCCCTCCTGGCCCCGCTCCTCCTCTGCAGCCGGAAGCAGTCCCATCCCTACCGCACAGTGACAAAAGGCTGCTGCTGGCCACATTCTGAGGTGAACCCTGATGAAAAAGGGGGGGGTGCATGTGACCCCATGTGCCCTCCCACTTGTTGCCATGGGAAGATGTGGCACCAGGAGAGATGGGTCCATCCTGGGGGCCAAGCCAGGCATGGAGAGCGCCAGGCAGGAAGGGTCAGGTTGGTCGTCAGTCACACACCCCTGTCCGAGAAAGGTGTATTGGGAGTGTGTGTGTCACCTCTCCCCTTGTGAGCCCTAAAGCCTTAAAGATAAGAAGGTAAATAAAAAGAATCCAACTACGCAGTATTTCTTTTTAACGGGCTCAGTCACCTTGATGTTAATTTGAACATTTGCACTGCATAATTCTGATGATTGCCCTTGAACTTGCTTGAATACAAGTAATTTTACCAAGTGTCCCATATTCAGCATAGGGAAATATGGTCACCCTAGCTATGGGTCAGTTCACACTTATGTGCTAGAACTTATTGCCAAGATACTTTTTCAGCCTGCATTTTAGGTGAATCTACCAAATGAAACATAGTTGAGCCTGAAAAAGTGATTTAAAAACCTTTCACAGATAGCCTTGTGCACTCTCCCTTTTAATAGATAGGCTGCCTCCATGAGCACTACACAGATCCCTTCAAACCAAACTTTAAACAGAGGTTGATTAATGTAATAATGGCCAGAGCTTGCAAATTGAAGAAGAGTGCATGTTTTAGAGGTTAGAGCAGAGAACTATAGGTTATGACTCATCTTGGGTTCTAGTCCTAGCTTCTTATAGATAGGGACAAGTCCCTAAAGTGCTGTGCTAGTCTTCCCAACCATACACTGCGAATAATGCTTAGCTGAATTATGATGAAGGCCCTCTTACAGGGATACTGAGGGTTACTTGATACTTCTAAAACATTAATATTTTCTTGTTGAATATTGGATTACTGCAGGGGTCGGCAACCTCTGGCATGCGGCTCGCCAGGGTAAGCACCCTGGCGGGTCGGGCCAGTTTATTTACCTGCTGACGCGGCAGGTTCAGCCGATCGCGGCCCCCACTGGCTGCAGTTCGCCGTCCCAGGCCAATGGGGCGTCGGGAAGCTGCAGCCAGCACATCCCTCACCCGCGCCGTTTCCCACCGCTCCTATTGGCCTGGGACAGCGAACCGAGGCCAGTGGGGGCCGCGATCGGCCGAACCTGCCGCGTCAGCAGGTAAATAAACTGGCAAACTGAAATACAGAAGAGAAAGAGATCCCCATGTTTATTTTCACTTAGTGACCAAATATACACTTTGAAGACCAAAGGCAAAAACCATAGTGCCTTAACCCCCAGCGCTACCTAGCCCCCATTCTATTTCCAACAAAAGTTTTATACCACTCAAACTTCCGAGAAGGCAGCAGCACTGTGTTCTCTGGTAAAGTGCAATACTAAATCCCTTACTACTCACATTTCCTTTTTTAGTGCCACTCAGGAAACTATCATCATTACCTGCAAAGCTATAAAGTAGATGTGGATGTAATTATAGTCCACTGTGTCTGATCATAAAGAGGAATTCCGTATTCTCCATGTTGCCAAATACTGATAAAAAGGGTAGTTTCAGTACATGTAGGAATTTGTCAATCAACCATCTTTCTGCAGAAAAATAAATAATAGATAAATTAAAATCACCCCGCAGTCTGAGTGGCATATTTCAACTCTAACTACTTGTTCCCAATGACACATACCTCCCACACTTCTAGTCTGCCCTACTTGCTGCTAGCAGACTCTTGTTTCAAAGGGTGGTTCCTTGGCATGGTATTAATTCAGGAGTTTCCATAGCAGTTTTGTGTGTGTGACTGTACTCCTAGATCAGAATGAAGCTATGCAGCACAACACCATGGCTGCTCTCATATTCACTCCCCAGGTTTCCAAGCGGCGCTATCTTCATCATTCTTCCCCACAAGTAAGGGCTGGTTGTGACCCTGCACTTATGGGTAGCCTCCACCACTTGCAAGCCATGAGTTGTAGAAGCTACCACAGCTTCCCCCTAAAGCAACTCATTTTCTTCTCTACTCGTCTCCGACACTGTATTTTGGGCCGTGGAGGAAGGGGTAACGTATGTCCCAATTCTCCAACCTCTTTTCTGACCGTGAAAACAGATGCTCATTCCCCAGTTAACCCAGCTTCCTTTTCTGGGCCTGGAGAGGGAAGGTAACGTTTCCCTAGCTCTCGATTTTGACAGTAGGGCAAGAGGCCTCCATTCCCCCTTCTCTTTTTTTCAGGTTGAGAGAGAGAAAACTCAGCCCCATTTCCTTCTGTTGTCTCCCCATTTTTTGGCAACAGGACCACCCAGGGAAGCAAGCCAGAGCCCTTTGCCCCTACACCCATTATCTGTCAACAGGACCAGTGAAGGAGGCAACTCATGGGTTCATTCCCTCATGTCCCATTTTCTATCAATGGAACTGAGGGTGAGTTAACTCTGGTCTTGGTCCCCCTACCCGTGTTTCTGTCAGTGAGCCTGGGGGTGAGTTAACTCTGGTCCTAGTCCCCCATTCCCTATCAATGGGGTGGGGGCTGAGGTAAATGCCCCTAGTCCCCCATTTTCTGTCAACAGGGCTACTGGGTGAGGTAATTCTGGGCCTCACTTGCACTCATAGCTCATAAGGCTGCTCTTTGAGAACCAGCCCCATTGAGTGAAATGCTTTTGCCCTGCTTGGGTTGGGGGAGGGGCGAGGAAGCCATTTTAACTGCAAATTACCAGCTTGCCCCTCTCACCCTTAGACCCCTTATCCACCACCCAGCCAAACATCTGATTGGCTACGAATGAGACCAAGGCCACCTGCTGATTGGCTAATCTGCATAATTTTGTTCACCAATGATAAAACATTATAACCCCCGCCTTTATCCTGATTGGGACTATAGCTACCTGTGTCTTGCTTGGATTGGACAGCAGGGCGAGCGTCTCATTGGCTATCTCGCTCCCCGGATTGGATTTTTAATTAGATTGTTGTTGATTGGTTGGCGCCTCACCTGCCGCGCCTAGCCATTGGTAATTCAGATTTATCTCCCCCGCCCATTGGCCGCTCCGCCCCTTGCGTGCGCTCCGATTGGCTGTGGCGGCCCGGCCCGGTATCCGGGTAAGATGGCCGCAGTCGGAGAGTGCTCGCTCCCTGCTCCCTGGCGGCCGGTCTCCCTCACCCATGTCGAGTATCTTGCAGGTAAAGCTCGCTTGAATACCTCTACATCCTCCTCCGTGGTCTCGGTTCCACGACAGTGGGCAGCTCTCAGCTCAGGGTGAATGGGGTCCCAGCGCCGGGGTGGCAGCTGCCAAATAGTGAGCCATTGAACAACAGCTCAGGGCCGGAGGGACGCGCATGCGCACTGGTGCCGCGGGACTTACTACCAGATTGTGATCCCTGTGTGCTCCATATTGCGCATGTGCTTATCCCAGGCTCTGGACTTCTAGCTTCAGGGGCTGCTGAGTGAATGGAGGTGAGGGAGTCCCAGGGGACCTGCCTCAGCCCCACTGCAGTAGGCTCCTGGGGATCATGGCGTGTCACTACCTTGAGGTGTGTCACCATGTCACCCTCCACATTGCTGCCTTGTCTTGCCATCTCTCATTACAGTGTCTTCTTGTTATTCTTCGTTATGATGTCACTGCCATGTGTTAACACCAAGGGTGCATCTCTCCTTTCACAACAGGAGGTTGCAGCATCACTTCACAGTACTACTGTGTCATGACATCACGGTGTCACCCTTCTCCCTTGCTGTCTTGTGTTCTGAGCTGCCATGGTGCAGAGTTGCCTTAGTGGCACAGAGATGCTGGGATGCAAGTTGTCCCCACATTATGTTGCCATCTCACAATGTGGTGCCCATGTCACCTTGCATTGCTGTGTTGCAGCATTGACCCGTCCTATCCCCATGATGTTGTAGTGACTTGTTCTCGTGGCGTCCCGATGAAATGCTGTCATGACTGAGAGCATTGTTTTTTTGTGGTACTGCAGTGATGTTGTCCTGGTCCTGAAATAATTTTCAGGTTTATTTTTAGTGGGTTCTGGGTAGGCAGGACTGTGTAAGCAGACTGTATTTTTGGAGGTGTTGAACTTTGGTCAGATCATGATAGCATTCCCTGGTGGGAGATGTGCAGATTACAACCTCTGGGCTCCCTGCATGGAAACTTTTACGGGGCTTGATTTGGGGACTTGAGTTACTTAGAAGGGCAGCTGTCAAAGACCCTTCAACAGCTGTTAACCTTGCAGGACAGATTCTTTCCCAGCTGTTGCATCGTTGTGATTCAGTCTTTTATCAGGGGGTAGCCGTGTTAGTCTGTATCCACAAAAACAACAAGAAGTCGGATGCCACTGGACTCCTTATTGTCTTTTGATATTGCATGCTCGCAGTCCAGCCTATTTTGTTATGATGATACTAGTTCTCTCTAGCTAGCAAGGGCCGGCTGGGTTGGTACTTTGAAGTTCTCTAAACAGCACCTCTGGTGTTGTTGGGGTTTATTTATTTATTTATGTTTGGTGACAGAGTGTTAGCTTGCATGACCTGGTGAAATTCCAATGTTAGTAATTATATTCTTCCCTAAAATTCTTCCTGAAGACCCAGTGGTCTGATGCACTGTGGCAATGGTCCTTAAAATCTCTCATTTCAGGAGACCTTTAATGTGGCTGGAGACCTGCTGCCATCCTGTCATTCAGTTGCCAAAAAATGATGCTCCCTGGTTTTGAATTCCAGTCCAGAGTTTCCAGAGGGAACTTTTTGACCAAACAGCCTTTCTCTATCCCTGGCGTAGCTGCACCATGTCTTTGTTGAGTGTTCCTTTGGTGTAATTCCAGAGTGATCATTTATCACGTTTACATCTAATTTGGAGAAGTAGCAAACACACTGTGACAGAAGAAAACTGCAAAGAGGCCTGGAGAGATAGGAGCAGTGGTGGCTACAAGCACCAGTCAAAGAATTATTACTAATAAATGTAAAATCCGGCATGCAGGGAGGAGAAATAAACATCACAGAAACATAATGGTGGGACATAACTCAGCAGCTATTCCCATTGTATTAAAGCAGATCTTTTTTTCAAGCTTGTCTTAATACTGTCCCAATATCACTTTCATGTATAGTCCTGGAACCTTAAAATTCTCTGTCCTGTTAAGGGATTTCTTGTCTTCAGGGTGAATTCCACTAGAGAAACATTAAGTTCCTGGTATGTGTGCATGTAAGTGTAACCCACACGCCTTCTGGGTGTGGTGTTCTGTCCCATCTAGTGGCATTGAGACCACTTAGAGAGAGAGAGAGAGAGAGAGAGAAAGAGATTGAGTCTGCTCTACAGCCTTAGCTAACAGCCAGTTGGTTTTTAGCTCATGCAGTAGAGGCTCATGCACTAAGCTCCAGAGGTCCCAGGTTTGATCCTGCCCACTGACGACCAAGGTCTGTTGGTATTAGATAAGCATACGATCATGTTTTTCTTCAGGACAACTGGGATTTGTAAGGATCTCTGACGTCTCATTTCTTTAAGAAAAATGAAGGGAGGTGTCTGTAAGAGGCTCTGTTTTGAGAAATTGATCTTGATATAGAAAGATGTGGCACAGCAACAACTCCTGTTCCTAAAGAAATATGGAGAATTTCGCTAGTTTCTTTGTGTAGTACCCTTTTAAAAATTCATAGACTTTGAGAAGCTAAACATGTTTAGGTGGCGCTGGGCACTAACAAAATGAGTATGTATAATTAAATGAGGCATATAAGCAAAGGGTTCTGCATGTGTGCACACATTTAAAAATATAGTTGTTTAGCACTTAGTTGTTGCTACTTAACTAACTGACTATATGTTCTATAAGAATGTTTTTTCTTCCACTGTTCTTTATTGTGACTTCTGCTGGGACTGTAGCTCTTCAGAGCCAATGCGTCTTTCATATCTTAGTGCTTTAAGCTTGGTTTTCCAGCAGAAATGTATCCTGCTGTGATGTGAACCTTGTCATGCCACAGCATCACATCACCCTCAAAGATAGCTTGAGACTGTTCTTAATGTCCTGCAAGTTGTACTGGCAGGAAATGGACAGTCCTATGAAAATCAGTGTAGAAAGTATGGATGGAGTGGAAAGTATTCATAGCATGTAACCGACATGTCTGTGGTTGCTTCTTTTTCCGCAAGTTTGTGCGATAAACAGCGCTGCCACAAATAGACATTTCAATAGGAAACAGTGGTGGTGGCGGTAAAACAAGACCCCGTGATAGGATGTGGTAACAGTGCCATTAATTCATATTTTCACGTTACATTCAGGTTATGCTAAAGTGGTAAACCTCACATCTTTCCAGTCAGTGCCAAAGGGATGCTGGGTAAAAATCATACTTTAAAATAAATATATAAATATAGCCAGAGGCTAGTATAGAAAATCTAATGTGCTTTTCACCATGACTGCGGCTTCATCCATTTGCATTTTGGATAACTTAAAATAAAGTAGTCAGTTTCATCTTTTGGTTCTTGAGCCCAAAATGCTCTAGGGAATGTTTGAGTTAAAATAAAACTTAATATTGAATTTTTTGTTTTTCATGGAATCGTTCTTCTTATCAACCTTACTCCGTCCCCTTTAAGCTATTAGAGGTTTGGGGAGTGGGGAAAGTCCAAAATAGTTGCATAGTCTTGTTTTTAAACCAGGTCCATGGAAGCACGTCATTTTTTAGCCACTTATTAATTTTTCCCTAGGAATAAACTTCTGTAAGAATAGATAATATATTATCTACTTGTGCCACTTGTAAAACTTGAAAAAATTATGATATAAACATAGCTGGCCTTGTTTTCTCAGATTCCCCTTCTGCCCCCAATGCATTATCCATCGAAGATTTAAAGCCCTTTCTGCCGTTGGATCAGAGCTGCACTAGCTACAACCATCTACTAAACTAGTGAGTACATTATTGCTAGCAGGTTTCTAGCATGGTTTGCTTGACCATTGTGGACTGGCATGGTCTCTCTTTCCTGAGAGCCAGGCCAGAAACAATCATTCACAGTCCACACATTACTACTTAGGTACCTATCCACTTACATAGTCTACTCTGTAGTATGGCTTTAGAATATGGCTCTGCTAGAACCCTGCTGGTATTAATAGTGTTTACTATATGATTATAGATAGCACTGCTCTGTTCCAAGTAGAGCTGTCGATTAATCGCGGTTAACTCACGCAATTAACTCAAAAAAATAATCATGATTAAAAAATTTAATCGCAGTTTTAATCACACTGTTAAACAATAGACTACCAATTGAAATTTAATAAATATTTTGGATGTTTTTCTACATTTTCAAATATATTGATTTCAATTACAACACAGAAAACAGTGTACAGTGCTCACTTTATATTACTTTTGATTATGAATATTTGCACTGTAAAAATGACAAACAAAAGAAATAGTATTTTTCGGTTCACCTCATACTCGTACTGCAGTGCAATCTCTTTATCATGAAAGTGCAACTTACAAATGTAGATTTATTTTTTTGTTACATAACTACACTAAATAACAAAACAATGTCATTTTTAGAGCCTACAAGTCCACTCAGTCCTACTTCTTGTTCAGCCAAACGCTAAGAGAAACAAGTTTGATTACATTTACAGGAGATAATGCTGCCCGCTTCTTATTTACAATGTCACCTGAAAGTGAGAACAGGCGTTTGCATGGCACTTTTGTTGCCAGCATTGCAAGGTATTTACGAGCCAGATATACTAAACATTCATATGCCTCTTCATGCTTCGACCACCATTCCAGAGGACATGCTTCCATGCTGCTGATGCTTGTTTAAAAAAAAAAAAGTGTTAATTAAATTTGTGACTGAACTCCTTGGAGGAGAATTGTATGTCTCCTGCTCCATGGTTTTACCCACATTCTCCCATATATTTTGTGTTATGGTAGTCTCCGATGACGACCCAGCATATGTTGTTTCATTTAAGAACACTTTCACTGCAAAGTTGACAAAACACAAAGAATGTTCCAATATCAGATTTCTAAAGATAGCTATAGCACTCGACCCAAGGTTTAAGAATCTGACGTGCCTTCCAAAATCTGAGAGGGATGAGGCGGGGAGCATGCTCTCAGAAGTCTTAAAAGAGCAACACTCCAATGCAAAAACTAGAGAACCCGAATCACCAAAAAAGAAAATCAACCTTCTGCTGGTGGCATCTGACTCAGATAATTAAAATAAACATGGGTTGGTCCACACTGCTTTAGATTGTTATCGAGCAGAATCCATCATCAGCATGAAGGGACATATGAATCTTTAGTGCATCTGGCACATAAATATCTTGCTACGCCGGCTACAACAGTGCAATGCAAATGCCTGTTCTCACTTTCAGGTGACATTGTAAACAAGAAGTGGGCAGCATTATCTCCTGGCAAATGTAAAAAAAACTTGTTTGTCTGAGTGTTTAGCTGAACAAGAAGTAGGACTGAGTAGACTTGTAGGCTCTAAAATTTTACATTGTTCTATTTTTTTGAATGCAGTTTTTTTGTACATAATTCTACATTTGTAAGTTCAACTTTCATCATAAAGAGATTGTACTACAGTATTTGTATTAGGTGAATTGAAAAATACTATTTATTTTGTTTTTTACAGTGCAAATATTTGTAATAAAAATAAATATACAGTGAGCACTGTACACTTTGTATTCTGTGTTGTAATTGAAATCCATTTGTTTTGAAAATGTAGAAAACATCCAAAAATATTTAAAAAAAATGGTATTCTAGTATTCTAGTATTGTTTAACAGCACGATTACGCGCAATTAATTTTTTTTAATCGCTTGACAGCCCTAGTTCCAAGTGCTGAACAAGTTTTTCAAACAGGATTCAGATTACCCGAGTAAATGATTCCTGTTATACATCTATACAGCATTCTGTGCTTGAGGCTCTGGTTCATGGATTTTGGCCTCAGGTTTTTCCGCAGGTCACCAGCCATTGCTGACTAGTTGACTTGCCGTATTGGTTCTACTATGTGATATTGGTGGAATCTTTGTTATGATCTCTGTAGTTCTACTTTGTATTCAGTGTGACTTTATCTAAGACCAACTGCTTGTAAAGATATTCTTACACCATCTGTGGGAGAAATATAGTCCCTCTTGAGAAAACAAAGTAAAAATTGTGCGCAATTTATTTTTGAAATAAATTTTACAGTATTTTAGTCTAACCAAATTTCAAAATGTATATATACTACAGATTAACAAAGTGAATGCTTTGATAAACAATGATCCCTGAACTAGAGACCATCTCTAATAGATAATCCTTGAATTGAGACTACTTGAAAGCATACCAAAGACTTCAGTACAATTTTGGTTGTCCAGTAGTCTAAAATTCTCAAGGCATCTAACGTTAACAGTCACTTAAGGTGGAGTTCCTCTTGCATTTATGTGGTTCTTGATCAATGTTTAGACGTAAGGAGCCTGATTCTCTGTTTTCTGGCACCTTGTGATGTCACTTACACCTTGTGATGTCACTTACACCTAGTGCAAAGTGGGCATACAACATTACCATTCGGATTTGGTAGCATTTGAAACCCACTTTGCATTAATGTTAATGACTGCGCAAGGTCATTGAGCCAAAGATCTATTAAGGGACCCCAGGTTAAATCAAAACAAAAAAACTTTTTAGGGCTCTTCTGCAATTAACTCCAAGTTCCCATTGGTTTTGCAGAATGAAACTCTTCAGCCCATTCTCTTGGTGTTGATGCTCTTGGTGCTTCCCAGTTGTAAGTGACACAGAGCCGGCCAGGGGAAGGGAGTATGCACCGTGTGTCTGAGGTGACTGAACAACCATCTGGCAATACACCCAGCAATGTGAACTTTGTAACAGTGAGAATACTTTTGTTCAGGGATTGAAGTTAAAGTTCATCACGTCAAATGCTGTTTAGCTCAAAATGAGGCAACTTGTGTGTGTTGGGGAAAACCTTCTGTATTATACAATGGAAGGAAGTGAAATTGATTTAGGAAGGAATCAGGTATTTAGTCATGCAGAAATATCCTCTCTTCTTAACGGGTAGGCAGGAGGGATCAGGTACTTTGTGATGGGGATTGATCCTTCTGTGGCCATGTGGTGAGAGAGGAAGGATCTTGCTGTCTTTTGGAGATTAGCATAGAATGGCTTTGACGCTCTCTTGATTCAGTGGATACCAGGGTGGCATTTTTAGTGTCCTCCTTTAAAAATACCTCCAGTGTAGCAAAGCCTTTTGGAACGTCTTTTCCCCTGTGAGTTTCATATTGAATCTGCAATGATGACTGGCATCTTCAAATGATGCTGCTGATTTATGTATTTTTTACAATATCTTCTATTAAAAATAAATGGAAAAACTCCTCTGGTGGTGAGAAGCTGATCTTGGAGCAAAATGACTTCGGCAATTTCCTGTCTGCTTTGAGCCTATGCTTACCTTTTCCAAAAGAGTTTGTGGGGACCATGTGTTCTTTTAAGTGAACAAATAGATATGGTGCTTTGGCAATAGGCAAGGGGTGATTTGGACTGAGTCATATAGTGTGTATCATGTATTGCCATTTTTCACCTCTGACATTTGTCTACCCCTGATCCATTCTATCCGAAGCCAGTACAGATGGCTCTTGAGACACTTTTTATTTTCTTCTGTGAGATTCTGTAATGCAGTTTCCCAACTCTAGCTGTGGGAGGCTGTCTAGGTGGGAAACTACTCAGCCTCTCAATACATGTTGTAAGCTGGCAGACAGAAATTGCAGTTGAATTATGCTAGGCTCATTTCATTTCCCCCTCGTCCCAATCCTGAAGCTAATAACTACCACTCTTCTTGCTCTTCAGCACCTTCAGTCCCTGCTAGCACTTGGGATGAAATGCTGAGCCCAAGGAAGGGATCCTGGGTCTGCCATATAATGCTAGGCCATTGATCTGGTGAACTCACACCTTTGCTGTCAGTGAGCTCTGAAGCACTAGCAAACGGCAGTCTCTATGGCTGGCAAGCACAGACACAATGCAGGCTGATTTGTTTCTCTCGTTTGCTTCCTCAGGTGATTTCTCTGGTCAGCTCTTAGCCTACTTGAGTCTCTGTCCAATTTTCATCATAGTCGGCTTTGTTACACTCATCATATTCAAGAGAGAGCTTCATACGGTGAGTCTTCCTCTTTCCTCCCCAGGTACTTCACATGGCAGGAGACGCAAGAAGAGAGGAGAGGCAGGAGAGATTTGCCATTACAGAGCTACCATAACAAATGTGACCTCTTTGCCTAGAGGAAATCACAATTAATTGTGATACTCTTGAATTACTGTCAGGCCTTAGTTCACTGCCCTGTCTTGCCCTATAATGTCCCATCCCTGAATTCCTGGACCAGGACATGCCATACATTTCAGTGACAGTTGCAAATTTTCTGCCTCTCTTTGTGAGAAACTAAAGTGGGACTTTAATACCATTATTATTTCTGTCTTGTGCTGTGATCCCATGAGATCTTGGGCTAAGCAGGGTCATGCAGGATGAATGGGAGATACGGGAATAGGAAGAATACCCCATATGCTGCAGTAATTCTGTGGGATGCACTTTCCCCTCTGGATTGGTTGTACTGATGGAGATGCTGTCTTTTGGATGAGATGTAAACATGGGTCCTGATCACTTGTGGTCATTGATACTTTTTGTAAAATGAGGAGGTATTAACAGTAGTATACTGGCTGAACTTCAGTCTGGATAATTATGTTCGGCCTCTCTAAATTGTCCCTCTGGTGTCAGGTGAATACAATATTCTTCACTTCTTCTCAGCTGTTTGTCATGTTGCCTTGTTCTGTTAGACGTCTGTCTAAGATTGGCTGCATTTTGATGGAGGATAAAGTGATTCTTGTATTTGTTTTATTTTTGTCCCCGAGAGGTTGTAAAGCTTTATTACCCAATGTTTAAGTGATTTTATTTTTCAGATTATTTTCTAAATGGGTTTCCCCGTGTCATTGTCTTGGTGCTGTATGTTTGCATTAATCTGTGAAGATCACTGACGCTGATGCCAGTTTCAATAAGTGGCAGTTTGCCTGTCATCTTAGTCGTTAAGGGTCAGATTTTCGGGAGTGTGAGCGCCCACAAGTCTATCTGGTGTTGTAAGTATTCAGGACCTCTGGAAATCAGGCTGTGTGTGCCTGCAAGGCCCATTTAATCTCTGTGTGTGAAACAGCAGGAGCAGGAGTGACTCCTACTTCTCTCCTGACCAGAAGCTAGTCTTTTCACGATACAGCATGCCCCAAGGTCTCTGCTATTTGTCCTGACAAGTAGCTAAGATGGGATGGCTGAATACATTCCATACAAGGGATTACAAGCCATTCATAATATTTGCCTTTTGTAAACAGACAGGTGAAATGGAGTCAGTAATAGGATTATGACATCAGGTTTCTGATATTGCTATGTTTATATAAAGCAACACTGTCATGGGAACTGAATGGCTCAGGGGATTGGTAATGAAACCTCTAGGTTACTAGTGTGATTGCTGCCCAAGGAAGTAGCTTGTGAAACTCATAACACTCTAAAGGCTTCTTGGAAGCCTATGTGACCTGAATTGGTAATTCCAGTCCAATTTCTAATGGGCAGTTTTCTTTATCATAGGAAAAAAATCAAATTAGGCACAAATTTTAGCTCCCCATTTTAGCAATCAGCAGAAATACTGAAAATAGAATAGGTCATAAAGACTGAAACCTTCTTTCATTTCTAGAGGTGATACCTGCTGAAGATTGTGTCACTTTGGCAGGAGGCATGCATGGGGGGGGGAGGGAGAGGGGAGCTTGCACTGCTACTGCTTGTGTTATATCTGCTCTGTAAATAGAAGACCGTTTTAGGACTGTGAATCCAGCTTCCTTAAACCCTACATTCACTTATCTTTATATGGTGCCTTTCATCCCAGAAGATCCCTTAAATAAATAAATAAAAAACACAAACACAAACACACACACACACACTTATTTTACAATCGAGAGAGAGAGAGAGAGCTTGTAAGGTAAGTGTTTTGGGACCTTCTGGGATGGAGGGAGAGAGAGAGAGATTGTATAATGTGTATATAATAAGTGTGTGTGTGTGTGTGTGTGAGTATAGATAGATAGTGTTTGTATATAATACAGTAAAGATCATAGAGATGGAAAAGGCTTGTTGCATCCATCCCCTTTGTAGGGGAGGTTATGGTGCCTTGATAGATGAAGCACCAGGTATTAAACTGCCACTGCCCTTGACCTGTACATACATGTTACAGTTTAACATTCTTTTAAGATTTTTTTTTTTTACAGTTGCAAGGTAAAGCATTCAAAAATCAGATTTTTCCATGAAATCTTTGCTGTGGACTTACTATCATAATAAATACAACCCCCTTGTGCATGCAAAGTCAGGAATAGACCGAGCTGTACTGGGCCTAGTGCAGGCCTGAAACACAGAATAACATCTTTTTTTCCTCTTCTTAAAACTCTCTGCCTCATTCACTATCTCTCCTGTGCAGTGAATGAGGCAGGGATCCTCTAAAACAAACAGTATGTGAAGATGTAATTAAAGACCGTATCATAAAGTATATGAACGAGGAGGCTGAATTAAGGTTGCATAAACAACCTTAATTTTGGCATTTCCTAATGTTGATTTTGCAGCCTGTGAAGTGCAAAGAATTATAAGCACCAGGTAATAGATCTGAGACAAAACTAATGCAGTCCTGGTGGTGCCCAGAACACCTTCCTTCAATGGTAAAAGTAACTTGAATCGTAATGGGGAGCTCTTGCTGCACCAGCCAATGAGGAATGGGTGCTGTGAACGAATGCTGCTTCTCTAAACTGGGGAAGGCATCTCCTCCTCTCACTCAGTCCAGAGGGGCAGTGGGCAGATACCTCATTGTCCTCTGTCCAGAGCTCTAGCTCTGCCTGGGAGCGTTCTCAGTTCAGTTACCATGTTAAAAAAGCTCTGTAGGGCTGTAGTATGCTGAGTGCAGATGAGATGATCAAGAGATTGTAGCAGCAAATCGTTACCATTCTCTATTGATCTTGTGCAAATGGCAAAGCCCGGAGGCTTATAATTCATCCACATATCGGTAGATTTTCATAGAAAAAGAAAAGGTACCTCTCTGAGTCCAGGACCATTCCCTGGCAGATCTCGTCTTCCTGCTCTAAACATGGAGGTGCTAGAGCTCGTCAGAGAAACAGTTAATTGAGCCAAAGTTAACATGTTTTTTTCCTACCTTTCTCCCCCAATCTCATTCTCTGAAATGGCTGATCTGTGCTTTTTTAAATTTAAAAACAAAACAAAACCTGCAACCTGAGCAGAGAACAAGCCTGAAGGGCCAACGTTCAGCAAAGTTATAAGCAACTGAAAATGGGCTAGTAATAAAAGTGTAAGCAACTAAGCGAGTGTTAATCTTAATGCTGATTACTAATTCTGCCTATAGAAAGGAGCCACCATTGGGTTGGAATGTGACAGCTCTTCAGGCAGCACACAGTATATTGACCCACAGTTTAGCTCAGGAAGTGAAAAATCCCATAACTATTTGAAACTGGAGGAGGTGTTTAGGGAGACAGAATATGATTACGCATATTGGAATTTGGCCAGGATGCTAGGTCTAAGAGAGGGAAGGAGTATTCTGGACTACAGAGTGAAATTGATACTATGTTTTTATAATGTGGCCAGGTCCAGAACGTGCCTTGCCTTTAAAGATGTTAGAAATCTGTGGGGAACAGCTTCAGGATGATAATTATTTTCTGTAAGTTGTTCACTGAAGAGAAAAATAAAATAAAAAGCCTCCCTGTTAAGCAGAGCATATCAACAGCATCATATTTGCTCCCTCTGTTGGCTTGCAGCAAACAGTTGAAGACGTATTGTCAATTTAAAATCTAGGCAATTTAAAAAAAAAAAAAAATCCAGCTATGACACTACTCTTGGAGTCCCTCTGCCAATATTTTCTATTTTTTATTATTATTATTTATTTATTATTCTCTCTTCTGTTGCTCTGTGAAAGACTCCCACAAACAGGGGAAACTGAATATATACAAAGTGCTATCAAATGCACAAAGTAAATAGACTGAAAAAAATTCTTTCTAATCTCTTTTGTTTAGAGTAATCTCGAGTGTTACTTGTAACTGTAGTAGTTTAAAAAAAAAAAGTCAGAGAGAAAGTGTGGTTTTGTTTTCTTTTAAGTTAACTGTGTCCCTTTAAGGAAAATTTGTCGCAAAGGTTTGATGAGAGGCATCACCATTGAGATGACACAGTGGGAAGCTGAGGGATGGATGCAGGGTCATAGGCTGACACAATTGTCTCTTTCACAGATATCTTTCTTAGGGGGGCTGGCATTCAATGAAGGAGTGAACTGGCTAATAAAGAATATTATCCGTGAGCCACGGCCCTGTGAAGGTAAGTATGGCCTGGTGGCTTGGGGGAAAGAGCGGGTACATGAGTTCTCTTTGAACTGTGGTGACGATAATTGGGTTGAAGGGTGGTTTTATCTCAGGTCTGGTATGTTGTGTTTGCACGTTTATATGGGGGTTGGGAAGAGATGCTTACGGTGCAGCTGATCAGAGAAATGTATTGTAAATTCACACACGCACCCCAACACTGTGGCCTGGCTGGATCTTTGAAGTGTTCAGGCTACTGCTCTGTATTGAGCATACTGTTTCTTCTTCTCTTCCCAGAAGCCCATTCAACGGTGACTACAAAATACGGGATGCCATCCAGTCACTCTCAGTTCATGTGGTTTTTCTCTGTTTACTCGTTCCTGTTTCTTTATTTAAGGTGAAGTTTCTTCATTAGGTTTTGGCTGTTTTACACTTTTGACTTCTGGGGGCATTTGGAATGGGTGGCTACCTTCTGGTGGCATGCCTTTCCTTCTGTTCAGTTGATTCCTGTAGGTAGAGCTGAATTCCAGGACCTGTGCAATCTGTTTTGGGGTGGTGTGGGATTCCCTCTGGAGTGAGTTCATCCCAGATTGAATATAGGACTATGGGCTCTGCTGCTATGAGAATGTTGATTACTGCGGGGAAGGGAAGGTGGCCCCTGATGCCATCGCTCCCAGTAGCATGAGTCCATCGGAATATGGCTGTGCTGACGCAGTCTCTTTTAATCATGCTGAATTCTGAGACTTCCAAAATCCATGTTGGAATGCAATTGGGGAAGGAGGAAGGAGGAGAGAAGAGCTATCTTCTCATGAAGCTGTTCTCCCTTGTACTAGTGAGTTTGTCCCTGCAACCCCTCCAGTGATTCCTGCTGCCCTCTCGCATGACCCATTCATGGTTTGTCTCTGCTGCCTGGTGCTAGGCTTGCATCCTCTGGTGTAGGACTCCTCTTCTGAAGTCCTCATTGCTCAGCTATGGCTAACTCCTGCAGCTCTATAATATGGAGGAGCAGACGAGAGACCAGAAAACCCTTCTATACTGTAGCCAAGCACAAGTGGGCAGCTATAAGGAGATCTGAGGCATGCTGGTTGCATATGCACTCTGTGCGCCTCCCACACCAGACATAATAGTACCATGAGCACATGGGCTCCCTTTGTAGTGATCTCCATTAACACCTGGACACTGGGGTCGGGCTTTCTCACTTGCATCCTCTTGGCAGCAGTTGGATACATCAGCACTGGAGTGTTAAGAGGTTATCCATGACATCAGTTAGGGCTATGGCTTCCTTAGGTCACTGTAATTTGGAGGGGTGGGATATAGGGACTGTTCCGCTCCCTATCACCATCTCTTTTGCACTGCACTAATGGCTTTCCCCCCCCCATCGCTTTCTTTTTTCCAGAATGCACCAAACAAACAATGCCAGGTTTCTGGATTTATTGTGGCGACATGTCCTGTCCATCTGCCTTGTCACAGTGGCCTTTCTAGTCTCATATAGTAGGTATGGAGCAGCTATTTGTCTTATTCCTTTGTACTAACCCTTGGCCTTGTGGGGTTTTGGCAGCACTTTATCCTCATCCATTTGTGGTTCAGTTCCTGATAACTGTACCAGAAATACCAGGGGCTGAGGGAGTCCTGTATTGCCAGGGACTCTTCAGAATGGGAGCTCTTTCTTTTTCGCTGGATTTTTTTTTTCCTGGTCTAGTTATGTCCCTCAATAGTCACTTCAAAAATTGCAGTCCAATGGGTGGTTATAAGCTTATATGATTGCACTTGGGCCCCATGGCTTCAAACCCAACTATGTGCAGGCTGGATCATTGCGAAGAGAGTTGGTCATAGACAGGGAGGGACTTGCATCGAGCCTTGCATCTCTGTCTTCACACATGGATCTGCAAAACTGAAGACCAGTGCTTCCCTCCCCATTTTCTCTGGCCTCCATGTCCAGGATATGGACAGAGTAATTTTGTCTGCCTCATCCCTTTTCTGCACTAATCCATAAAAGCATTGAGCTAGGTCATGGACCAGTACCTTCTGCAGCATGTGAAGCATTTAGTATTGACTGAAATGATTTCTTGTAGAGTCAGTCTAAATGTAGTCACAATTGTTTGGCTTCCATCATCTTGCAGTATGAACAGACTTAGTCTGTGTGAGTAGTGTCTATGTGCCAGGATAATTTAATAAATCATTACTACTGTGACCACTACCAGCTAAAAAGCGGTACGCTGTCTGCAGCAATGGAGCCTTCATACTGCTCAATTTGAGATCAGCAAAAACCATGACAAAACAAGTTCCCTTCACACTATATGTTCTCAAAAGCAATGGGGAGTCCGGGGGCACCTTAAAGATGAACAAATTTATTTGGGCATAAGCTTTCATAGGTAAAAATCCCACTTCTTCAGATGCATGGAGTGAAAATTACTATATATTCTGAAAGCCTTTAAATCCAGGCTTCGGAGAGTTACTGAAGGATCTGCAGCTGGCTCTGGAAAATTCTCTCCTGGGACCAACAGCAACAGGCCCCCAGCCAGTCTGAACTCCTACTGTGGGAAACACGCAGACACCTTCTTTGGTATTGGGCTTCTCAGATTTAGGAGTATTCCTAAACAGAAATTTATGTACACAGAAGGGTCTAAGTTGTTTCCTGATTATCCATTAGTGGATGGGGGGAAGCCTCAGCATGGGAGGATGGGCTGCATGATCTCTCAAGGTCCCTTCCAGGCCTACATTTTTATGATTCAATATCTTTTAAATAGGTGCCACTTGGCTGTTTCACATCTGGAAGATAACCTTGCTCTGGCCTTTACAGGGGCCTGTAAAACGCTGTAACCAACTGTGTGATGCCCTTATTTTGTCTGAAATCCTGTCTCTGGTCATTTTCCTTTCTTGTTTCATCTGAAGGGTCTATCTGCTCTACCACACCTGGAGCCAGGTCTTATACGGAGGTGTTGCAGGAAGCATCATGGCCATAGCCTGGTTTGCGTTCACACAGGAGATCTTAACTCCTTTGTTCCCAAGGATAGCTGCATGGTAAAAACCTTTTATGAAATTCTGTGTTATGTTTTAATCCCCCAAGGCCTCACCCTCCTGCAGAACCCGATACTTGTCCAGCACTGTATGCCTCAAGTTTACTCTGTGTACCACGGAAGGGGCCACAACAGTGTTTACCTCTTGAAATGTGCTGAACCTACTAGTAGTTGGAGCAGCATGACACCCTTGCAAGGGAGTAAAGTCCTAGTCAACCTTCACAGGGATAGAGAATTCATACCATATGGTGTAAGAAAACCAATCATGGGATACTTCAGTCCGTGAAACCAAATGATTGTTATGATGTTCTATAGGAATGCAAACCCCCATGTAAAGGGGTTTAAACTGTGCACAGTTTCCCAATGGTCTAGAGGTTAGAGCAGGGGACTGGGAATAGCGACTCCTAGATTCTGTTCCCTGCTCTGCTTACTGACTCCCTGTGTGACCATGAGCAAATCATTTAACTTACTTGTGCCACCATTTCTCCATCTGTAAAATGGGGATAATACTTCCCTACCTCTTGGGGGAGGAGGAATTGTGAGGCATAATTGTTCATAAAGTACTTTGAGATCCTTGAAAGAAAGGTGCTTATCAGAATTAGGAAAGAAAATGTTTTAATTCTCTCGCCCTCTTTTTCTCTCCCAAACTTTGTTAATTTTAGGCCAGCTTCAGAGTTCTTTTTAATCAGAGATACCAGCCTCATTCCCAACATCCTGTGGTTTGAATACACAGTCACCAGAGCAGAGGCAAGGTAAGCAGGATGGTAGGAGGTTCTGCACATAGGGAGGTGTATCTAAGTTGTTACATGCACCAATAGGGTAATGGTTTATTTACCTGTATCAGTTGTGATTTTATTTATATATGAAAATTAAAGTAGCTGATGTGGGTAGCTTTTATGGACAGGGTAGTATAGAGTGTGAAAAGAGGCCAAATTGTGGGTTGACTTTAATAGAGTGTATGGTTAAAATATAATCAGTATGAAACTGGAAAAAGTGATAAACAACTACAAATGATTCCAAACACAAAGCCATAGGGGACTGCAGCAGTAGGGGAGAAACCAAATGTTGCAACCCGTGTTATAAAGGGTCTCTCTGGATGCAGTAAAGTGTATAACGTGAGCAGAATCATCTGGAGTGGTAAGTCTCCATTTTGTGCTGTGTGAGGTGAATTTGGTATTCCATAAAAAGGGAGTCACAATAGAGTAGCCACTGTGTAACCACGTCTGGTCTCTCACATACACCCCTTTGCTAATGCACTTCAGTTGTGACCTACAGATCCTCTGGTTATTCCAGACCTGAGCCTGTAAAAAGCAGGAATGACCACTCTTGACATTGGATGTGGTGGTCCGGTCTATCCAGCTCATTTTATTCCTCCCACCTCTTTATCCATTGAGTGTGCTATGATGCCTGGTGATGGGGATCTCCCTCACTCTCCCACCTCTATGTTCTCATTGCAGAAACAGACAGCGCAAGCTAGGTACGAAGCTCCAGTGACTCAAGACATGGGAACAGAATGCAGGACTTAATGGAGAAGGACAAGATTAGAGACCTGTACAGACCTGGGAGCAGCAAGGAGTCTTCACAGATGGACCAAAGGAACAGGCAGGGACCATACTCAAAGCCTGGAGGCCTTTGCTCTGGCTTTTGCAGCTAGCTGGATGCTCCCTGATGCATGTGGGACCGTGAAGGAGCAGAACCTCATTTATAACACAAATGCACATTGCCAGTTGGAATGTACCATCGTGTCTGAGTCGCGGGAAGGGGAGAAAATACCTGATGGCTTGTTTGGGGGAGGGAGAATCAAAAAAAAAAAAATCGTATTTCTGTGACATTTTTTTGCAGCATGAAATATACACACTATTTATTTATTTTTTTTAATTGAACTATTATTTTCGGGGTGGGTGATGCATTGATTGTGTGTTTGGGAGAAGACAAAACCAAAATTAGGTCTTGCCTAATTTAGGGTTTTGAATTTGTGGGGGAGGTAGGGTGGCTTAGGCAGGAGGGGAAGAGGTATTTCTTTCCTTTCTGCAACAGTTGGGAGAGCAAAATCAATTCCTGCTGCACTTTGTAAGGATATAAAGAAACTACTAAAGATTTGCTTTTAAACACTAGTGACATTCCTGTGCGCAAGCCTGCACGGATACCACTGGGGGCAAGGAGGGGGTTAAAACACAGAGGAAAACCTAAAATATACTTTTTTTTTTTTTTTTTCTCTTCACTGCTGCTCCTGTTGTGTAATTAGCCAGGTTGTTTTACCCGGGCCCTCTTCTTTTTAGGTGTCAATAACTTGGTATACACATTACAACTATCCTTCCACTCCCTCTTCCTTTTGTACTTTTATGACCCAAGAGCTGCTGAGATCTCTACAGTTTCTGTTGCTGAACTTAAGCCAGACTCTGTTATTGATTAAGGACACCATTAAGTTTAAATAACTGCTAGTTAAGGCACAACTCCATGCTTTTAAGGATTACCCCAAAGTCATTAAAAAAAGCTTTTACTGGTATTAAAAGTTTGTATGATCAGTCTCTGCCCTAAACCCGCTTTCGGATAATGAATCTTTCCATTGAGCTTTTCAGCCATCAGTAAACTTTTTATAAAAATAAAGAGGTGATGAGTGCTGATGCCTGGCTTTAGCACTGCATGAATTACTTTTGGAGAGCCCGGTTAGATTCAAACACAGGTTACTGCTGAAACGAGGCAGTATGTTTTAACCCTGGCAAACATTTCCATGGGTCGTGCTGATTTGTTTTGACTTCTGCAGTAGTCAAGACTATTGCAAAAGTCTGCACCGGCTCCCTAGAATGCATAACTCCTAAGGGATCTTTCCCTTACTCTGTAAGGACTTTCATTTCTCCTTCCTTTTTCATTTTGACTGTTTTTCAAGTGATGAACTTCCTTAGTCTGGAGTTCTGGACAGTAAGTTCTGCTGCTAGATGCTTGGGTACCATTCCCCTGTGATAGGATATCTGACAGCCTCTTTGACCCTGCAAGTACTTAGATCCTCTGCAATAGGCTGGTAAATATTTTAAGACGACTGTACTAACAGTGAGTCAGCAGTGCATCCTGAATGTACTTCATGGCTGTGCACAGACTGTTCCATTGCACTTTTTAGCCTGTAATCAAGACATTACAATGAAGTTCAGCAACAAGGTGGAGAGACTCGCGGTACAATTGGCTTGAAGTTTTATAACAGGGGAAGGCCAGGGCAAGTACAGCTACCAAGCTGCGTCAAAGAGGAGGACATTAGCATCTGTCTGATACTGTCACCTGTACAGAGGGATAGTGACTATGCATACCCATCTATGTCTTACTGCATGTTTTACTAGCTTCCATTAAAAAGCTACTGAAGCTTCATAAAAAACTCATTGGTATGTATTGATGCAAGATGTGATTTTGCTCATATCTGATCATCTCTGTATTTTTCTGCCATCTTAATTTAAAAACAGCATTTTAAAGATTTCATCTGCTCCTCTGGCCGTGTGTGTGTATGTGTGTGTGTGTGTTAGTGTTAGTTATGAATTGGTTGCTATAGAACCTATTCTACCCTAATCCTAGAATTTGGCCTAGGAAGAGAGAGTCCTTTTATGTCTATCAGGGATGGTCTAGGCAGTATTTGGTCCTGCCATGCGGGCAGGGGACTGGACTCGATGACCTCTCGAGGTCCCTTCCAGTCCTAGAATCTATGAATCTATTTTAATGTAGCGATTAAGAATGAAAACCTTTTAACACATACTTGTTCTAAACTGAATATATCTTTCTCTGTAGCAGCAGTTTTTTGATTTTTTTTTTTTAAACTAAGGATTAGGGGAATTTTAGTCTATTACAATAAATTTCTTGAATTTAGCACTCATTGGAGTGATCTAATATGAACTCTCCACACTGAGATTTCAAGTGCATTTGCACATAAAACAATAGCACTTTTATTTCTCATAAAAGCACTTTGGCTGGGCTAATCTCCCTCTCTTTTTGAGCTGTGGGCTGTGAATTTAATAGGCATTAGCTCAGGCCCATAACCATTTCATTAAAATAGGCCACGGGGGAGGTGAGAGAGACGGGAAAGGAAGTGCGAGTAGCTAAGTTAGCTAGGTAATAGGGTAGTGTAGTAATGAGTTGGGCACCAGCATGGAATGCAGTACTAATTGGTTCTTTATCTTCTAACCTCCAAGTAAATAAAATTTACCACCATTCTTCTCCCTCACTTAAAAAAAAAAAAAAAAAATGGGGGGAGGGGGGGCAGTTGAGTCATTTCCCCAAAGATGAGGCAAAAAATTTAAATTGCTTCAAATGTAATTAACACATCCCTCACCTCTTCCAGGGAGCCTGTCATCCTAGAGAAGTGGAAAAGTCACCTTAAAAACTACATTTACTTTATTTTCTAATGATTAACATATTATGTGGCTATGGCAGTTTGTCTACAGTGACACAGTGCATTAAACCCTACAACTTCATAGCACCAAGCCAGTGCTCTGCAACCTGTGGTTGGGGAGACAGCCCTATGCTTCTCCTCCCAGTTCCTGCCATCTGCTTTCTCTGGCCATTTATACTATGGCACCATAACTATGCTGCTGTAACTCTAGCATAGATTCAGACTACAGCAAGGGAAGGGTTTTTTCCGATTGCTGTAGGAACTCCACCTAAATGACTGATAGGAGCATTCTTCCATTTTCCTAGCTGTGTCTACAGAAGGAGTTAAGTCACCATAGCTACGGTGCTCAGCGCTGTGGATTTTTCATATGTCTGCGTGCTGTAGCTATATTGATGTAAGTTTTAAGTGTAGACTGGGCTTCAGTCTGCTTCTGCTTTCTTTTTCCATCCCCCAGAAAGCTGCACGTTGTTTGACATAGTGATAAATGCCTATAAAGGCCCCTTGTACATTCTTGGCCAAGTTGAGCAGCCTACGATGTGAGAAGAGAAACTTCAGCTAGAAGCTGACAACTTGTCTTAGAGAGGTAGGTAGCCTCCTGCCTTTAGCTAGGTGGATTGAAAAGGAGTAAGGAAGGTAGATGACTACCCTCAGAGAACTTCTCCTTGCTTTCCAAGTAGCTGATCTCTTGCTCTGCTCCCTTATCATGGAAGAGGATACATTCCTGTGTGATCTATTGTTCTGTGACTCACAATGAACATCATTTGGTAAAGAATCATCAAACTTATATCTAGAGGATTTTCTGCATAGAATCAACCCTGCTCGCAACATTTATACTTTTATTATTTATGTTGGAAGAACATCACCAATCCTTGCAGGACACTGATTACATTGTCAAAAAAACATTTAATGCATTTAACTGGCAGAGCATGCAAAGTCACTGGCTGTGCCATCAACCACACCTCCAATCCAAGAGTTTAGTTGTACATTATAAATCTACATATTTCCCTAATTATTCAGTAAATCAGTAGTTTCTTCATAAGTTTTACATAGCCTTGAAGATCATGGACACTTCTTGGGCAAGTGACCAGCTAATAAAGGGTAAACAAACCCGGCATTCAAAATAACTGGTCACTGAAAAATAAGTCAAGAAATGATGAGTCGGAGGGACGTCACCACAGCTTGAAATTGGCAACAGCAAGAGAAAAAACACTTTTTTAAAAGAGAAAACCCTGTAAACAGTTGTAATAAAGCAGCTCCCCTCTTAATCCTGAAGAGAGAATGCACAAGCCAGATAAGAATCTTTTGTGTTTCCCTATGCATGGCACATAAAGACCTCAGTGCCACAGCTGGAGAAATGCCACTGCAAGCCAATGGGATCTCCAGCTTTATATCTGACTTAAGATTAAAATCAGACCCATCCCCTGTGTTTTCCATTAATAGAGTGCACTTCCATCTGATCCTTTTCAGTGGGCACTTGCCTTTGAGTGATTCTTCCCCCCCCTTCAATAAGAGAGAAGTAGAGAGTTCTTAGTTTCTGAAATTACCTTGTAATAATAAGACATGCCAATATGTAGCGATATCGTGGTTGAAGGCACTTGGTCTTTGGCCCCCTGGCCACAGACCACAGTAGGGTAACATCAGTTATCAGCAGGCACTATATTGACTCATTACATATAGGGAGGAAAAAAAAAGTTTACTTTGTCTCTGACTAAAGGAATCTCTTCCAGAATAAAAGCCTCCATAAAAAGTAGTGTTTTTTTTTTTTTTTAATCCCAGCAAGACCTTACCCATTCCAATTCATTCCAGAAGGTTGCAGTCTCTTAAATGGTTATGTAAGTACTCATTACATATAATAAATATTAATACAGATTAAGATTTTGGGTGGCCTCTTGTAACTTTGTCTTGTTCATTGTGGAAGAATTAGATAGCTAGAGCAGGTGTGTTTGTGCTCAGAGCTTTGCGTTACATGCTCCCGTTGCTTTCTAACCATCTCATTCCATTTATAATATTTTTTAAACTTAAATTTTTTTAATGGAGATTTGTACAATCGTTAGCTGTAAGGTGAGTTTCAGTAAAGCTTTCCCCTCATTATTTAGTTGCAGGGTGGAATTTGAATTTAAAACAACTGAGAGCAGGTTTGCATCAATTAAAAAGTGAGATGGGGTGAGTAAGTGCTCATAAAAGAGAGGTTTTCAATAATAGTAGGATGAACGTACTTCAAATTGGTCACACCCCTCTACCAAGGCACCTTGATTGGGAATGCTCTCGAGGCCCAACACTAGAAAAGCAGCAATGACCCAACTGGTTGGGTGGCTTTGTGATATGGACAAGTGTTCATGTGATAAAACAGACTACAAACTCAAGCTATTCCTTGGTTCAGCACCCACACGGCTGGGCTTGCAGAACTACCGTTATCTCACTGCAGGAATAGCATCGGTGGGGGCAAACAATGCACCACCTTCTCTAATGGCAGTAGGTCTATGGTTTCACATGCTGCCCTAGGAAAGATATTGGCGGTTTTATATTCCTTTCTTATTGTGTCACAATATTTTTTAAATTGCACATTTATAAATATATAATTCCTTCCTTTCTAAAGGTTCAATCAAACCAACACAGACGTGACTATATTCCACGAAAGAGGGAAATTATAAATCACCATGGCTATAAATAACATTAAGGCAAGAAGAAACCAGGTTCTGCTGAAGAAGCGCTGTCGGATTCCTATGGAAAAGGCGGTTGTTGGGGGGCAATGAACAGACATAGTCTATACATTCTAGAGTAGACTCCTGTGCTTTCTTCACTACCTCCCTTATTTTAGAGGAACCACAAGCTTGGTAGGAGTAGATAACATACAGCAAGGGAGAAGTGTCATGCTGCAGCCTTTTTTCTTCAATTCCAACATACATCACCACCTATGCAGTCTGGAAACATTTTTGGAAACTTGATTAGAAGGGCTCATTAAGTTACTTATGCAGCATCTCCTTAGACTAAAATAAATGCAGCATAGAAAGCAGTGCATGATATTTCAGTTTGAAAGTAACCAAGGTCAACATGGTTCCCATCTTTTTTTCCCATTTGAAAGAGAAGGGGCAGAATGAAGAGGACAGGTTCTGCAAACAACATCAAGGTCTATATCATCCCTCCCCACCACAGAATATGTAAGTGCATAAAGTCAAGGCCAGCAGAGCCTGCACAATTAAAAAAAATCAATTAAAATGCATGTGTTTAGTAGAAGCAACACAAGAAAGCCAAAGAGGCTCAACTTGAAGAGCCTCAAGCTCTGAGATAGAGACCCACCAGCAATCCATCACTTTATGCTTAAAACACACAAAAAAGGCCAGAGTAGGGGAAGTGAGTCCAATTGTAGCAATGGTGTTTCACAGTTGGTGGAGAAAGTGCAGGAAAAGGGAAGACCCAGGTGTTAGAAGGATGGGGAAGGGAACATTCCTAGCTGTGGAAAGCACACAAAGACCAGTCCCCTAGCAAGGTTATGTTAGAAAAACATTTCTAGAAAAGCAGCACAATACATCCTAACAGTACTGGATTTCCTCCGATTTACGGCATTTATCCCCCCACCCCAAAGTTCAATGGCACTAATGACACCACTTTGGGAGGCATAGCATGACACCACTTTGGGAGGCATAGCATGGCCCAAAAGAGATATTCCCAACCCCTCAAAAGCCTGAGCCAGCAGAAAGAGCCAAGTGGCCTCAGACCTACTCAGCCAGGAGAATACTCCCCCTAGTGGATGAAGAGTGAAGGATGGGGTGAAGAATGTGCTTTCTATGTTCTTTCCACTGTAAATTCAATAAAAAGATGTCGCTCCAGTATCCCTTCAAGGGAAGAAAGGTGCACTTTGCACATTGTGGGAAAGGATCTCTGTCAGTTCTAGCTTGGAATAAGGCAATGCTTCCTTTCACCTTGTAGTCTGATAGCTGGAGATTACCACTCCTTAACTTCTCTGCAAGGAAATGTGTGCCATGAGCCCATCTCCTGTTGCCCAGTTTTTGGAGAGCTGGGAGCTTCCTGTGCACATGGGACAGCTCCTAAAGCTTAGGAGCTGTGAAGCAGGTTCATTTCTTACAATTTTGATTTGGGAGTGGATTGGAGCAGGAGACGCATGTCCAGTAGCGCCTTCTCCAGGTAATGTGCTAGGCGGGCTGCATTGGTTTCGGCACAGCTGTTGTACGCCGACATTGCAAAGTTGATGTGGTCATCCATGGGGTTATAGCAGACTCCATAGCCATCTGGAACCACTGGACCAAAGCACATCACACAATCCGTCTTTGCTGGGACCTGCGATGGGAAACAAAAACAAAAAGAGGCAGAAGATCACAAAAGCTGTTGGGGAGGGTAAATCGAATGGATTACTCCCAACTACCACCCCAGGTAAGTTCTCCAGGGCAGGAGCATGATATTCAGACCCATCTGTTCAGCTCCTAGTACACACTGTGGATGCTTTATAAATAAACAAATAAACCAATTGTTTCTGCTATTCCCCAGCACTGTGCTAGTGCTTCATATCACCCTCTGAAGAGACTTGCGGAGGAGCAGTTATCCACTGAAGTAGACTCATAAGGACAATAAGCCTCATGCAATACTGCTGCTGTTACATTGTTGCAGGCAGTGCCTCCTCATTACCACAGGCACTTGGTATCTACCTGGCAATGCAGTGTCCAGCCTGGGGTGAAGAAGATAATCTGTTAGAATGGCTCTAGCAATTGTAAAGTCAGTCTTCAGATTCACCTCACAACCTCTTTAAAGGTCCAGCTCAGTTTGTTGTGGGGCTAGATTCCTATGGCACCTATGCAGAGCAGTTCCTAAAGGAAGGGGGTGGTGGAGGAATGTGAAGAAGAAAGGGAGAAAGAATGATTGCAGCACTCTCATGTTGGTCAGCCACTTCTTACCTGGCTGGTTGAGAGGTTGAAGTGCATGGCAACGGCATAGGCTGTATCCATGAACAGTTCCGGCATGCTCACTAGATCCTCAATGGCTTGAAGCTTCATGCCTAGCAGATGACGGTCTATTGCATTCCCCTTTATTGCCTGAAAGGAAGAGACTCTGGATAAGAGACCGGAGAGGCAGGGAAACAAAAATCAGCACTATCTTCAGTCTGAAATCAGATCTTAAAAATCCTCTTAAATTTAAAGTAGAAAGAAAAAAAACCAAACAGTCCGTTAAGAGCAACATTTGACAAACAGATGGAACTGAAGCAAACCCTGTAACATCTCAGGATGGGACCCTGTGATTTTAACCCACCCACCCCCCTCCCCCTGTGTAACCCTGGCATCTACAGACCCTGGTGATGGGAAGAATAGGAATTCTTCAGAGCATAGAAAATCAAGTCTGTAGCTTTCTCCTTTGCCCCCAGTCACCAGGGATACTGAAGGAACGGTGCAAAGAGGAAGAGTACAATCAGGGCTCCAAAGCATTAACTGGCATTAACAGGCTGGCTTATATGCCTAGCACCATAAGTTGGAATTTTTCTTCCAGCAGCACCTGGCTTACCTCTGCACAGTCCCAGCCTTGGAGCTGTATGGGACACTCACCAGATCTGTGTAAGCTCTGTGTGCCTGCGTAGCTCTCCTCAGCAGTTCCACCTTCTCCTGGTTCTAAGGAGAAGACATGGAATGGACGTTAAAAGTGTGCTGCCCAGTGATTGCAGTAGCTCGCCTGCAGGATGGCACTTCTGCCCCAGCAGGTGTCTGCTTCAAGCTATTGTTAACTTAGATCATATTGTCTGGCTGAGTTATTTCTCTTCCCTTCCAGCTCACGAGACTCTATCCTTAAGTGATTCCATAGGAACTACCAGTCGTGGCCCTTTATCCTAGAACTGTTGGAAGCGGAGATATCAGTGGGACAATTTAGATGACGGAAGGATAATTCTGCAACCAAAGGAGGCAAGTCTTTGCAAGGGGATCACTACAGAGGTTCTACAGCCCACAGCAAGCAGCTGAACTCTGACTCAGAACTCCATCCCCAGTGAACTGACTTTCATCACTTGCTAGGTTCTAGTCTCGATTCTTTGTCTTCTAAAAGAACCAGAGTCCCTATCTTTTTCATGGAAGGACTGAAATGAGTCCTGAATATTTAGAATCACAAGTCCTCTCTCTGAATCTGGACATGCTTGGAACCAATCGTGTCTCTGTGTCTCCAAGTTTGGGACACCCCAGACACTATACTGTGTAGTTGGGAGCTTGTTTCCTTATTTGTACAACTCCCCATCCAGAAAAACTGCTATAGTTAATTTAAAATTTTAGGAGTTAATGCATTCTACTAACTGTGTTTATCCCTATTAATTTAAACATATTCTAGCAAATCTACTCCCCAAAACAGTACATTTGTTTTCCTGTATATTATCCAAAGTTCATAGGTCAAAACCAAAATGAGGAAATGACCTTCTGAATGATACATGGAGAACCTTCAGGTCCAATAATCTAGTACTTTAGTCTGAATGTCTAACCAGTCAGGCCCTGTCACGTGATATACGATTAGAAACACTCACCTTGGATTTACAGAGCTGTAAAAAGAAAGCTGAATGAGACCCAAGATTTGTAATCATGTACTCCAGATTGTACCTTAAAACAACCTCAGATCAGATGCAGTTTTTGGCTGAGACCAGAGGATACAGATGCCACCCTTCTGGGGTGAGTTGAAAAGTACTTCTCCCTTTTCTTTGGGGTGATGTTAATTCACTTCATCTGTTGGAACTCTCACCTGCTTGCTAGGGTTGTCCATTGCCTGCACAAACTTCAGAGAGTCCACGGAGGCAGAGCGGATGGTGTCTGTTCGACCCAGGCGGAACATCCTCAGTGAGGCACTCTCATATGTAGCACAGACCTGGCCATACATCCTGAAAGATGGGGAGGAGAAGCAGCCACAGAGGAAGAATTGTCCTTGACACAAAAGGGCTATGCAAATCTTATCCTTTGCAGGTGAATTTCTGGTCCGAAGTATGCAGATACAGCTGTTGTATTTCTCCCTTGCATCCTCCCCACCTCCCAGGGAAGAGTAAATTCCATGCAGGAAGGATGAGAAAGATCAGAAGAAATGGTAATTACGTGGATCAAGCTGCATCCCTAGCTGACTGACCCCCCTCTACTGGTATTTCATGCATTGCTCTTGGAGGGGCTAATCTTGCCCACTCCTTGCCCACAATCTTGTGACCACGAAGGGCCCTACACAGAGCAGAACCAGTGCTGTTCCATTGCATGGGGAAAAGGGCAGGATTTCAGATGTCTGCACATAGCTGTAGATCCATCAGCCATTGACCTCTAACCCTCCCACATGGAGGCCTAGCAAAAGAGTGGGCTATTGCAATAGCTCACCACCCTGTAGCCCAGTGGTGTTTGCGGTTCTTTTTCCAAGCCCAGCTAGTTGGGTTTGGTGTTGACCTCTAGTCAGCAGTTTTGTGGAGCAGGGTAAGAATTCCCTGAGGCTCTTTAGAAGGGAGATATGGGGGCTGGAAAGCTAACTGCCCGCAGTCTGCTCCTTACCTATAATAAGCCAGCTGCAGGGCTATCTGAATAAACGCATCTGGACTTATCTTCTCCGACTTGGGGAAGTTTTTCCCAAAGTGGTGAAAGACCATCACCTTGATGTCCAGATCTTGCACCATTCTGCAGAGAGAGAAGGAGAAGAGAAATTCTTCAGGATGTTCCTCGCGAAGAGCTTTTGTGCATCCCAGAGACATCAATCTGCTCGGACCAAATCTGCATGAGGACAAAGGGATCTGCCCCACCCGATCTTTTCACAATGAGCTCAACCTCAGTAACTTGATGCACCACGTGAAGCACTGTGCAGCTGGTTAGCTGCAAGGGATTTTCCCACTGCTGGAGATAGGATCCCACATTACTTGGCCCAGTGGCTTGATCCAGTACAGCAGGTCAGGTTCCTGATCAGAGACATCCCTCTCCATAAATAGATTGGGATGAATAAGCAGTTAAGTCCCCTTTCAGTACAGCAATCACCTGTCAGGGGGAGGCTCAGCAATGCCCTTTTCAGCCTCATACAGTATAGTTTATGCCCGACAAGACACTGGGCAGGCTTCCCGAAGAGTGCACTGCCATTTTCTTTGCCACCCAGCTCTCCAACTGGGCACATAGATTATTCTTTTGCTCACTCACTGAGCTCTCCCACCCGCTTTACTCACATGTTGAGGTTCTGCTTCGCCTTCTCTATGTCATTCTTGATTTCTGGGGTGATGTTAAACCGCAGCTTCTTGGGCATTGGCAGAGGAATCATGGGTGATCTCACCAGCTGTGGTTTCTTCCTGCACAGAGAAACAGCACTGAAACCATTTAGCCAGACCTCTCTCTCCAGCCCTTTGGCCTATAGGATTCTGGTGCCCAGTAGACAGACTCAGATCCCGCTGTAGTGAACATGGTGTAAATCCCTGACTATGACATTTTGAGTCTGTCATACACTGCAAAGCCCTCTGTCCCAAACTTCAGCCTTACGGACTTGACAGCTGCTCTCTCCACGTCTGCATCTGGTGAAAAACTAGGAGAACAAACGCAGAAGTTTGGTTCATAGTGATTCCTTCACCAAGAGATTACAGGTCTAATGCCCTTCAAACCCTTTAAAAAAATGTCCTATGGATTCCATCAGGAGCAAACGTTCTGCCACCCGACAGCCATATTAAACGTAAGCCGTGGCTTCTCTGGAGAGTTCAAGCCGCAGCAAAGTTTACCATTCTCAGCAGGTGGCTAATCCCTGGTCATTGCTACAAGAGCTGCAGTACCTAACTTGAGACACTATTAAAGCGCCTCCAAAACAGATGCCTGGGGCGGGAGGGGGGAAATGAGCTGGTGAAGGGGAGCTTTACTGTGGATGGACGGTCAGAGCCACGTCTGACTCAGAGACAAGTGAGCAAGCCTCACGTGTACTCCACGATGTGATCCAGAAGGGCAACGATGGGCGGGCCCTCCGAGGGAGCGTGCTCATACACCAGGCCACAGGAGCCGTCCTCAGCAACGATAAACTGCCAGGGAAACCAAAAAGGCAGTGAAGAGAGGCCTCCTCTACAGTGCCAGCACCAGCCCAAGAGAGGTCTCAACATCTCATTACTATGTGCTGGAGAAGACCTCAGCCCCATCAGTGCATGGTAACCCGCAAAGTCATCACCCAGCTCCCAGAAGGAAGAAACTCCACAACCAAGGCTAGGAGGATTTGGTATCATCATTATATTCAATAAGGCAGATGGAAGATGGTCCCACTGACAGAATATGCATCAGAGAGGCCAGTGTACCCTGCAGTATGATACAGCTTCAAAGGGTTTGATTTCCTTGGAGTTCCATGTAACACCCCCCCTACCAGTTCCATGCAAACTTTGGTTAATTGCAAAGCTAGAAGAACTTGGCATTGCCCTGTAAACAAGTAATGCCAAGCAGAAGCTGAATAACCCAAAATGTCAGGATTATAAGAAGAGTCCTGTCAGAGCATGGGCTACATCCCCCTGAAAGGCCCGGAGATAGCCTCCTAATGGAGGATGCGGTCCTTGAATGGTACCATTATACAGCTGAAGGGAGATGGGGATTGAAGAGATGTTGACAGATGCCTGAAAGAAGCAGGTTAGCTTCTGGCAAACAAACAGGGAGAGCAACAATCCCATGTGAAATACAAGAAACAGACCTTGTTAGGCTTGGTCAGCCTCCAAACAGACAAGTCATTGTACACTGCAAGCAGATAGTTAATTCAGGAGTAATACAAAGAATAGCTTGGCTGCATTGAGCAAATGCTGCCACGAACCTAGGAAACAATGAGAGCTCAGTGGACCTAGCAGGAGAGTGAGAACTTGTTTGATTGCGGGAGAGAATCCCCAACATTCTCCACCAACCCCACAGGCCCTTATGCTGTTGGCATCAACCCCTTGCTCTTCTCACTTCCCATGCCCCTTTTGATCTGGGAAAAGTCTCCTACTGAATGATTCAGGGGACGTTCCAGTTTCAGGAAGTTTGTCTCCCCCAGACCCGTGCCTTTAGTTTCTCAAAAACACCAGCACCCACCTGAAGGGTTTTGTCAAACCATCGGTTCCCACTGTTCCAGCGACTGCCTCCACCGTGCAGCATCTGAGCTGCCACCCGGCTCTTGTAGATGTCGTCAGACACCCGAGGAATGGGTGAATCCAGGCAGACGGTGAAAATGCTCTTCTCGATTGAACGCACTGATTCCTTGTTGGTTTTGTCTGAGAAGGGGGGGAAAAAGTGGAAGATGATGGAAGTGGGTTGAAAAACTTCATTTAATTGGAGGGAGGATAAAAGTCAGGAGAGCAGGTTGATGGCACTCGGTGCCCTGACTCCCTTTGTCAGGAAGCATCTCTTGATCATGCTGCAGTGGGATTCGAGTGTTGAAGCTATGGGCTGCATGGCTGTAACAGATTGGAAGCTGTGAGCCTCATAGGGATGCTCCTTCTAACTTGTAACAGCCCACTGGTTTTTTTTTAGCTGGGTTATTGGATTTCATCCATTTTGGGGGTGAAATAGTCCAAAATTTCAGCTCTGTCCTGGAGCAAACCTTGAATACTTAGAGAACAGGGTGTTTAAACAGAAATAACAATGCTTTGCAATGGGTTTAATCTGGACACAACCCAGCTGGATAAATACTCCCACACTCAGACTGTTAGAAAGCCCAGTTATCTGGTCAGTGTCTACTTGCAGAGGGCTCGTAAAGGAGGGAGAAGCCCAGGGCGCATAGCACTGCATAGAGGGCAGCAGTTTCCAGCATGGTGAGCCACATGGGCGGGGCAGGACAGACCTTTGATGAGGTGGTTGTAGGCCTTGGCCCAGCTGTTTCGGTGGTTGGTGGTGAGGATCCCAATTGGCTCCTTGTTTGTTTGGAGGGAGGTGTTCCAGATCTTCTCCAGCTGGATGAAGATCTGATCGGTGGTGAGGGGGCTCCCATCGCTGCTGTAAACATCCAGCTCAAAGAACTGGGAATGAGGGAGAGACGAAGGATTTATAGCAGCCAGTCACACAGACTGACAACAGCCTCATCCAGGAGGCAAGAGCAATGCTGAGGGCTCAGATAAGGGGCTGACGATTGGTAGGTGGAGAGGAAGGATGGCCCAGTAATTAGGCCATAGCCTGGGAGCTGGGAGACCCAGGTTCAATTCCCTGTTATGCCACCAGCTTCCTGAGAGACCTGGGGCAAATGACAACCTATTGGTGCCTCAGTTTCCCATCCATAAAATGGGGTAATAGCACTTCCCTAGCTCTCAGAGATGTTGTGAGGACAAATATGTTAAAGATGATCAGGTTCTTGGATACTGCAGTAATGAGGGCCAGATAATTAAGACAGACAGAGGAAAACACTCTTCTCGTAACACCTTCCAGGTTCTACAATTTCTGAGACTTGACCATGACTAGGGCCCTACCAAATTCACGGCCATGAAAAATGTGTCACGGATCATGAAATCTGGTCTCCCCCCCCCCCCATGAAATCTGGTCAGTACAGGGCAAAAGCAACAGACCAGATTTCACAGAGGAGACCAGCATTCTCAAATTGGGGGTGCTGACTCAAAAGGGAGTTGCAGGGGGTCACAAGGTTATTTTAGGGGGGTTGTGGTAGAAGCCACCCTTACTTCTGCGCTGCCTTCAGAGCTAGGCAGCCAGAGAGCGGCGGCTGTTGGCTGGGCACCCAGCTCTGAAGGCAGCAGCACAGAAGTAAGGGTAGCAGTACCGCAAACCCCCCCTCTACAATAACCTTGCGACCCCCCACCCCACACAATCCTTTTTGGGTCAAGACCCCTAAAATTACAACACCGTGAAATTTCAGATTTAAATACCTGAACTCATTAAATTTAAGATTTTTTAAATCCGATGACCATGAAATTGACCAAAATGGACCATGAATTTGGTAGGGCCCTAGCCATGATTGTTGGGTCCATTATCCCCCCCCCCCCACCTCCCCAACCAGCAATTTCTAGCTCCAAACCCACAGCAGGAGACTGAACTTTCAGGGACTGGAACTAGGAGGGAGAGAGATGTGGGAATGGAGCACTCACATACAGCTCACCCACACTGCAGTCCTCGCCATGAGGCTCAATCCTGCTCCCAGTTAATGGCAAACCTGCAACTGACTTCAGGGGGAGTGGGACTGGTTCCCTGGGGAGGTGAACCTTGTACTCAGAGCCTTTTTGCTTATTTCTCTTCCTTGGCAAATCCAAAAGAATAACCCGGCCTTCCTAAGACTTCCACTAAGCCGAGGCACTGCTGTACCTGGAAGTTGTGAACCACAGTGATGTGCGAGGGCGGCTTTTTTCCTTTGGCGTAGTTCACAACGGAGTCGTGCTTCGGGCCTGGGATGCGACAGGACGAGAGGATCTGGTAGTACTGGTTCATGCAAAGAGGTTTCCCACCCAGGTATTCCACTGGCAGGGTCTCACTGGAAACGTGCACAGAAGAGAGGGAGCAGGGCGGGAGAGGGAAGAAAACAGCCATCAGAATGCCTGCCTTCCAGCAATCCACACCTGGCATGCTCTCCCCATATCCACTGCCCTATCACGGCTGCTCCAGTGAGATACTAAGGGCCAGTCTACACTAGAATCACTACAGGGGTGCAGCTGTACTGATGGCGCTGCACCACTAGCCCTGCTAGTGCAGACGCTCCATGCCCATGGGAAAGAGCTCTCCCATTGGCATAATTACTCCGCCTCCCGGGTGGCAGTAGCTCTGCCAGCAGGAGAGCTTGTCCCATGGACATAGCACTGTCCACACTGGCGCTTAGGTTGGTGTAACTTACATCGCTCAAGGGGACGGCTTTTAAGTTATACTGAAATAAATGCTAGTGTGTACAAGCCCTAAAAGATGTGGATATTAGAAGTCTCCTCCACTGGGGGCTGATCATCCCCACCAACTCTCCGAGCAGAGGCTACCTAGCATGTACCTTAGCTGGCTTTTGTTTTATGTAGGGGCAAGGTCCTTTTCGCCACATCTGCTAGTATGGGAAGAAACAGACCCATGGACCTACCCGGCAGCCCATTGTACTTTGCAACATCAGGCCAACAGGAGTTGAGGCCTGTTATACTGAAAGATGCATGGAATTTAGACCTATTGTTTCAAGGGGATTAGCAGCGGGTTACAGGACACAGGTTCAAATCCAGGCCTCTGTCTGGAGTGACCATTAGTTGTCGCCATCTGATTCTTTGTGTGGTGGGTCTCAGTTCATAGACTCCCAAGGCCAGAAGGGACCATTGTGATCATCTAGTCTGTCCTGCTGTATAACACAAGCCAGAGAATGTCCCTGAAATAATTCTAGAGCAGATCTTTTAGAAAAACATTGAATATTCATTTAAAAATGGTCAGAGATGGAGAATCCACCACAACTCTTGGTAAATTGCTCCAATGGTCAGTTACTCTCACCATTAGAAACTGACACCTTATTTCTAGGCTGAATTTGTCTAGCTTCCAGCCCCTGAATCATGTTATACCTTTCTCTGTTAGACTGAAGAGCCCATTATTAAATATTTATTCTCCAGTCAGGTACTTATCCACGGTAATCAAGTCATCCCTTAACCTTCTCTTTGTTAAGCTAAATAGATTGAGCTCCTTGAGTCTATCACTATAAGGTAGATTTTCTAACTCTTTAATCTTATGGCTCTTCTCTGAACCCTTTCCCACTGGACACAGGATTCCAGCAGCGGTTGAACCAGTGCCAAATACAGAGATAAAATAATCTCTCTGCTCCTACCCAAGATGCCCATGTATGCATCCAAGGATCACATTAGCCCCTTTGGCCACAATGTTACACTAGGAGCTCATGTTTAGCTGATTATCCACCACAACCCCAAAATCTTTTTCAGAATCAGGGTTTCCCAGGATAGAGCCCCATCTCCTGTAAGTATGGCCTACATTCTTTGTTCCTGTACACATTCACATTTAGCTGTATTAAAACACATACTGTTTGCTTGCACCCTGTTTGCCAAGTGATCCAGATTGCTCTGAATCAGTGATCTGTCCTCTTTATTATTCACCACTCCCCCAATTTTTGTGTCATCTACAAATGTTATCAGTGATGATTTTATATTTTTTTCTTTCAGGTCAATGATAAAAATACCTAAATAGCACAGGGCCAAGAACAAATCCCTGTGGGACCCCACTAGAAACACATCCACTCGACGATTCCCCTTGGGTACGTCTATCCAGGGCTAAAAGACCGGCAGGACAGACAGGGCTGTTCCATGTCAGCTGACTCAGGCTTGCAGGCACACTGCTTTTAACACATGCTAACCTGGTTGGGTTAAAGTCAGGGCTCCCCCTGGGCTTTAAAGTGACTGGTTTAGCATGTGTTAAAAGCGGTGTGCTTGATCTGCACTAGGCTTCTCCAATGTGTTAGCTAACCTGCTAATATCATACCTGCAAGCCTAGTTCAGACAAGGCCTTTGTTGGCAGCTGCATCTTAGAGACCAAGGACTGGGGCGTGGGGGACTGGACTCCACTCTCACCCAGTGGTTCTCAACCTGCAGGCCGCTTGCGGCCCAATCAGCACACAACTCCAGCCCATATGACAGCCGCAGGGCCATGCAGTGTTAGAATATATTTTGTGTGGATGCAGGGACGGCGCCAGCCTTTTTGCCGCACTAAGCGGTGAGGTGGGGGTGGACGGGAGAGGAGAGAGATAAAGGATACGTCTACACTTACCTCCGGGTCCGGCGGCAGGCAATCGATCCCGGAAGTGCTCGCCGTCGACGCCGGTACTCCAGCTCGGCGAGAGGAGTACGCGGCATCGACGGGGGAGCCTCCCTGCCACGTCTGGACCCGCAGTAAGTTCAGACTAAGGTACTTCGAATTCAGCTACGTTATTAACGTAGCTGAATTTGCGTACCTTAGACCGAAGTGGGGGGTTAGTGTGGACCAGGCCAAAGCCGCGATCAGCGGCACTTCAGCAGCAGCTCAGCCGCACGGCTTCATTCTTCGGCGGCAAGAAGGGAGGGAGTGAGGGACCCGCCGCCAAATTGCCGCCAAAGACCCGGAGGTGCCGCCCCAAGCACCTGCTTTCTTTGCTGGTGCCTGGAGCCGCCCCTGTGTGGTTGCAGCCCACACAACACATAGATAGACAGCAGCATATGTAGCCCACAATGGTAAAAAGGTTGAGAACCATAGAGAATGCCCCTGCAGGTGGGGAGCTGAAACACATTGGAAGCTTGTGTGTTCTTACTGCCTGAGCTGGACCAGTTCTGTGGATAAATTAAGGCTGTGAGTCTGCAGGGCTTCAGTCAGGCTAAATTCCCTAAATTCATAAGAGCCTCTCAGAAAACACCATGTGAAGGGAAAAGTTTTTGTGACACTGCAGCTTTGAACTCTAAACATCATTACATGAGACCCAAGAAGCAGAACAGACCAAGCTTATTTCCCTAGCCAGGTGGAGTAAGAGGCAGAAGTAAATAAAGAGCATAAAAAGGGAAAGTCAGTTTGCTTTTCTACAGTCCTGTCAGTGCCAGTGACCCTGGCTGTTGTCAGCTACACTTATTAGAGGCGCTATTCTTTAGATATATGGATTTTTATCTTGACAGTTTCCCTTTGAGAGAGAGAGAGAGAGAAACTTTTGACCTGGGCATCCCTAACTAAAGGCAACAGGGACATTTCAATGTGCCAGAAATGCCTCTAACAGAAGAAGAGCTCTGTGTAAACTCGGAAGCTTGTCTCTCTCACCAACAGAAGTTGATCCAATAAAAGATCTGACCTCACCCACCTTGTCTTTCTAATATATGGCAACCACCACAGCTACAACAACACTGCATCTAACTCACTTGTCAATCATGGTCTTGAAATCCAGGATGCCCTCGATCAGCTTGGCAGCAAACCTGGAAAAACCAAACATAACGACCAGAGAGATACAAATCAGAACATTTGGGACTTCTGAAATCCTGACCCCTAGAAAGAACAGTGTTTTGGATTTCACCCCCTCTGCTGAGAGAATGCCGGGCTTTGGGGACAGCAGAACACAGCGAGTTCCTAATACCTTGAGCCCGGGCCAACTATGGCTGTGGTTTGGGTTAGCTGGGTAGCGCCAATGAAACACTTTTTGTTCACTGACCCAGCTCAGGTTTTTTTTAGAATTTGTGTGGCTGTACCACCGAGAGGCTCCAACGAAGATTGGGGCTCCCTTCCGCTGCACACTGGGCACACACAACAAGAGAAGGACCCTGCCCTGAAGAGTTAAAATAGACAAGACAGACAAGGGTGTGTGAGGGGAACAGAGGCACAGAGCAGGACATCACACTAAGGTCTCCTGTTGTTGCACAACTTGCACTAGTACCTGAGCTCCAAGGACAGTAAAAAAGGCTTGGCTAGCCTAGAAGAGGCTCAGGCAGGTTTAACCACCATGTCATCTTGGAGCTGCTCTGCAGCTGAATTTTGAAAAAAATGGAAACTGAAAGAAACATTTCCACAAAAGATCCAATGGAGAAAGCTTTTAGAAACAACCCTCCTTCTCCCCCCGCCCCCACAAAAGCCCCCACTGTGTATTCCCTTGTAGTGTCTGAAAACACACTTCGCTGCATTTTGCGCCTGAGAAAGTGAAACTGACTAGAACCAAAAGTAAAGCCAACTATCCTTTCATTTTCAAAGCAGAGAAGAACACAGAGAGTAAAGGGCATGACAGTAAGGTAGTTGTTTTGTTTTCTTTTTAAAGTGCAGCACTGCAATGCCCAAGCATTCAAAAATTATAAGTCAGGCCCCATCAAAAGTCATGAGATAAAAGGAAGTTGGATTCTGTGTTTCTGAGCAGTTTTCAAGTAAAATACAGTACCAAGTATCAGGAGAGTTGGCAACACTGATTTTAATAAATATCAGTCAATAATATACGGAAAGGTTTTTAAAATAGGATTTTTACCCCTTACACTGTCTCTTTAAGACATCCTTCCCCCTCAGTGGGCTGGGACAGATCTGGCCAAATGAGTATACAAGACCTTGCATCAGACAGGGAGGGAGGATTCTTTCACTCTTATTTCTCTCTCTCACACACACACTTCTCTGGTTGGCTGATATTTTTAACCCAGCCAGAAGACAGACTGATGACAGGAGCAGGTGATGATGGGTAAATGTGGAAAAGGGAACCCTGTATAAAGGTCAATGCTACGGCTTTGCATCCACAGAGCCTGGACTTCCCACAGCCGAACCCAAATCTAAGACAAAGCGTCACATGCATGAAAACAAAGAGCTAAAACCAGGGACTAAAATCAGCAGCAGGCTCCAAAGCGGGTGAGAGAATCAATTTCATGTGTGTGGGAATGACTTCAAAACACAGCATCTGCAACATGAATTAGCAGAAGGGAAACACACGAACTGACAGTGTTCAGTTGCATACAGAGCTTGAGTCAGGGAAAGAAACACACTGGAGACAGACAGCAGCTGTGGATTTGACTTGTGCAACTGATGACAGAATCGTGGGAAGCCCTCTGCAAATGCACAGAGTCTGAATGAATCTGCAGACACACACAGCATTAGCTGAGTAACCTAATTCATGCAGTCGTCTGACTCTTCCCCCAAGCCTGCAGAATCTAAAGTCAAATTTAGGGTCTCCTAAAGTATCTTAGGTACTTTGTATGGTTCCTGTCACCGTAGTATCGGAGTGCCTCACAATCTGTATTTATCCTCCTGCCCCTCCTCTCCCCCCCCCGCAGGGAAGTGCAATTATCCCCATTTGACAGGTGGGGAACTGAGACACAGAGACTTAAATAATTTGCCCAAGGTCACAAAGGAAGTTAGTGGCAGAGCAGGGAATTTAATCTAGGTCTTCTAAGTCCCAGCCTTCTCCTCTAACCACTGGATCATCTTTCCTCTTCCATCTTTCCCTTTTGAGGGAATCCTGCTGGGAGAAGCCCTCAGCCTCCCTATAGCCAGCACTCTTACCTTGTTCCCTACAATGCTTCCTGCTGGGAGAGACTGCAACTGAAGTAGCTGTGAGCCTCCCCATGGCTAGCAGTCATGTAGGCTGGGTGAGACTTGCTAGAACTCACCTCCTCCCACCAATCCAACCCAACTCCCCAGCAGTCCAACTAATCACATCTGAAACTTTGGGGAAGAAAAACCAGAACGGCCTTTACCTGAGCTGGCCTTGCTGATCCAGAAAATCCTGTTTAGGTAAAACCACGCCGGGGCTGGAGTGAACCACAACCGGCAGGCGGTATTCAAGGTAAGCCGTCTTCAGCCACCAGTCAGAGAGCTGGGACAGAAACAGGAAGCATGCGAGAATGGGGGCTCTGGATTGCAAAGAACAGGATGCCCACTTGGCAAGCGTAAGTGGTCCGTACCCCACAAAACGGCTGGAAGACCATCCTGCAACACCCCATATCCCACAATCCTTTGCAAGTGGAGAAGATTGTGAGATTTGGGTCATGGGATGGTTTTTCAGGCATTTTACAGACTAGGTAGAGCAGGGGGCTTGTGGGATTGGGTAGGGTGGGGTTGGTGCTCCGGGGATTGGAGCAGTGGGCTTTCCCAACCTTCTGGGGGCAACTATCATTTTAAAGGACTAAGACTTTAGCTGTAGCAGCGAGTGACTTCCCATTCAGCTGCATGTGCCTCAGCTCAGCATGGGGCTTGGACAGCACTGTACACACAGCGGAGAGAGAGAGACGGGCAGCAATGCGTGCGCACTAGGTCTCAGCACAGACGTGGGGGGGGGGGAGCCTGGATTACCAGTCAGAAAAGCACAGGTGCCAGTGGCTGGGAACCACTGGCTTGGAAACCAGGACAGTGATAGCCCTTACAGGACTTGGCTCAGAACCTGCCTCCATCCTCTCCTCCACTGACCAGGACTCATGGACGTAGCACCCACATACCCAGTTCTCAGTTTTCCTGGCTCTCCTCTCCAGACCCTTCTGCAGCCTTTCCCCAACGCCGCCTGGTTTCCGGAACTCATCCACCAGCCCCTTGGTGTGGGTCCATTCCTCCTCGCTGATGATGGGCTGCAGAGCCAACAGGTAGCGATCCAGGGTCTGCTGAAGGGGCGGCACCGGCAGATGCGGCAGTCCCTCCTGGTGGGCTAAGTATCTGCCTGTGAACTTCCCCAAGGCCACCGGCTTCAACCAGCCAGATGGCTTTGCCTGCAAACCACAGAGCACACATCCAGACAATCTTCCTTGCAGCGCAAGAGGAATCAGCAGCTCAGATACATTGAGTTCCCTGTCCCTGACAACACATGGAAGCCTCAACATCAGGAGCAGAGCGCTCAAAGCCCAAACACCAGACATTTATCGACTAAAGGAATTGCCACTGGGATAACAACACATTTGCCCTTCTCTAGTATCTTCCCTCTGAAGATCTCCTAGCACTTTACAAACATTAATGGGACTATGTCTCAGACTATCCCCTACAACTATACAGTAGGTAAGGAATGTACACAGGGACTGTTTCATCCACTAATGAAATGCAGCCATCTCTGAGGTAGGACATAGCTGCGGGCAATGCGCTACACAACAGTTTAGGATAGGAAGTGAAGAGGAATCCTGTAGCCAACTGAAACTGCTGGAGGAATTTAGCCAAGTTGGAACTGGATCAGGGTTACCAACCCCCACCCAGGAAATGAAAGTGCAAAATCATTAAAAAATCATAACTGGAAGCCCAACTGTGGAGCTGGACATTCTGGTGACAAAAGGAGCTTGGCTATGGGATCACCAAGCCTCTCGGGTCATCAGCAACCCCAGTTGCTCACGTCAGAAGAGGTAGGTCCAAAAATTATTCCCATCCAGCCCTGCTCAGCGGGAGACTGGAAGGTGCAAAGTGGAGGGAGGGAGAGGGGGAGGGGGGGGAAATATAGGGAGAAGTTTTTCAAGAAGGGGGAAATTGTGGGTGACTCAGAGAGGCTCATGGGGGACAGGCTAGGATAGTTTTGGCAATAAAAGCTTCCATGGGGAATACGTGCTGTGACAGTTTCTTTGGGCAGAGAAAAAGAACATGAAGAGAGCAAAGAGCAATACCAGATTTTGAACAGGAGAAGTGCACTCGCCATCCCTTCCTCAAAACTTTGATAAATTCCTGCCCCAACAGGAAGATGTTAACAGGGTTCTGTTAACGAGGATTTAAATCCTGTTTTCCGTGCCCTCTTCCCCCACTTTCCCTCCTGTTTCATTCCCTCCCAGTGGTTTAAAATTCCTTGCTAGGGACTTCTGACTATGGATTGGAGGGAAACAATACCGGCTAGAACATGCCCTTTGGACTAAGAAGCAATTGAGGGAGGGTTTTCATAGAATCATAGAATACCAGAGTTGGAAGGGACCTCAGGAGGTCATCTAGTCCAACCCCCTGCTCAAAGCAGACCCAATCCCCAGACAGATTTTTGCCCCAGATCCCAAAATGGCCCCCTCAAGGATTGAACTCACAACTCTGGGTTTAGCAGGCCAATGCTCAAACCACTGAGCTATCCCTACCCCAGGGTCAAGTGCAGAGAAGCACAAAGGGTCCAATTCTGCAAGGTGCCAATCACCTCCTGCATGGTGCTCACTCCCTCAAAGAAAGTGCTTGGCTCCTTGCAGGATCTGGCAGCCTGGAGAGATCAAGATCTCTGGGAAGGTTAAAAGAAAAAACTAATCCCTGAAGCCGGAAGAAAGAGTGCAGGGTTGAAGAGGAAGGAAGGGGTTAACCTGCAGAGTTGAATGATAGTGTACCATACTTTACCTTCTCTGACTGCTGCTGCTTCCTCTCCATGGGTGGAATGAGGAAAACTCTGTACAACTCTCACTCCCTCTGCCTCAGACTTCCTCTCTAATCTTACCCTGTTCTATGGTATACACAGGGAGTCACACACTTAGCAACCTTTGTCATCTGACTGCACTATTCTGTTGAGAAAACAAAAGACCAGATATTGCAATGCGAGCAGTTGTGTGGGAGGGGCAGCAAACCACCTCCCATGTGCTGGCAAGACACTTTTCCAATATTTCCCTTGACCTCAGTGACAGCAGGCGCTTGAAATCGCTTCCGTACTCCACCCCCTGCAACTGGGTCGTTTTCCTGTTTATTTCAGGGCTGGGGTAGGGGGCCCAGCTGAGAGTTCTGGAGAGAGACGAGCCCGGTGGTCTATGCACAGGTTGTGTGGGTAGCAGGCAGCTGTGGGAGCTTCCTCCAACAAGCTGATCAGGAGGGAGCGTCTGTACTGATGAAAGGGGAATCCAATCTCCATGGTCTATTCAGGGCTTTTCCCTCTCCGCACACACTGCCAACGGGGGTGGCCACTGCAATGGCAGTGTTCCTGATGTGAACGGTTGTCCGCCAGGAGCTAGATCAGGGGTGGGCAAATTTTTTGGCCTGAGGGCCACATCGGGGTATGGAAATTGTATGGCGGGCCATGAACGCTCACGAAATTGGGGGTAGGTGTGCAGGAGGGGGTGAGGGCTCTGGCTGGGGGTGCGGGCCCTGGGGTGGGGCCAGAAAATAGTAGTTCAGGGTGCGGGAGGGGGCTCCGGGTTTGGATGCAGGCTCAGGGGTGGGGCTGGGGATGAGGGGTTTGGGGTGCTGGAAGGAGCTCCTGGCTGGGACTGAGGGATTTGGAAGGTGGGAAAGGGATCGGGGCTGGGGCTGGGGCAGGGGGCTGGGGTATGGGTGTGAGGGCTCCAGCTGGGGATGCAGGCTCTGGGGTGGGGCCGGTGATGAGGGGTTTGGGGTGCAGGAGGATGCTCTGGACTGGGACTAATGGGTTCGGAGGACTGTGGCAGGGGATTGGGATGCGGGGGGGGGGGGGGGGCAGAGGGGAGGCTCAGGGGTGAAGGCTATGGGCGGCACTTACCAGAAGCATGTCCCCCCTCCGGCTGCGAGGTGCAGCCAGGCGGCTCTGCGCGCTGCCCCATCCGTAGGCGCCACCCCTGCAGCTCCCCTTGGCCAGGAACTGCGGCCAATGAGAGCTGCAGGGGCAGTGCCTGCAGATGGGGCAGCGTGCAGAGCCACCTGGCCCTGTCTGCGCATACTACATAGGAGACGGAGAGGGGTCATGCCAGATGCTTCTTGGGAGCCGTGCGGAGCGGGGCAAGCCCCGACCCCACTCCCTGGCTGGAGTGCAGGACCAAGGCAAGGCCCAGACCTCACTCCCTGGGCTGGCGTTGAACCAACAGCCTACTGAGGCCGTATCCTATAACCAGTGTCCAGAGTCACATGCACACTAATTTAGCATTATAGCATTGTACATCATGAGTTCTGGGCTGTTGGCAACTTTGTTTGTCATTAGAAAACATCTCACAACAATAACGTTACATGGGCATTCCAGACATAAAGAAAAATAATAAGATGAATATCAGTCTCTTCCAGTCTTAACAGCATGTGTTTAACTTAATGTAATTACACCTCTACCCCAATATAACGCGACCCGATATAACACGAATTCGGATATAACGCGGTAAAGCAGTGCTCCGGGGAGGCGGGGCTGCGCACTCCGGCGGATCAAAGCAAGTTCAATATAACGCGGTTTCACCTATAACGCGGTAAGATTTTTTGGCTGCCGAGGACAGCATTATATCGGGGTAGAGGTGTAATAAATGAGCAGTCCTACAAACAATCAAACTTTTATACAACAATATTCCAGTAAGAAACACCATGAAAGAGCTATTTTTGTTTGTTTGTTTGTTTGGGGGTTTTATTAAAAAGAAAAAAAAGTCATGGATGGATCGCAGTGAAAAGGTGAAAAAGAAAAATAAATAAATAAAATATCACACCCACACAAACTCAAAATCTGAGCATCACATCTGGATATTACCCCAACCAGCCCTTACTTGTTCATTTTAGTGCCAGTATCTACCAGGCACGTACTGAGATCCCAGTGAACAAATCAGGAACATAGGAGCAGTCAGTAGACCGCTGACTCTCCTTTCCACACGAGGAAGGGAGGCAATCCACACATACCAGGTGACCCTCCATCAATGCATATATCTACAGGGAATTCATGGACCGCCCTATGGCTCCGTCTCATGTGTGTTCTGTGCCAAACCTTGTTCTAGCTTTGCTACATAAGTTACTTCTCTCCCAAGGCCAGACTCATGACACGGCCCTATTACATGTTAATTGGTTTACTTTAAAGTAGGGGGTTGTATTAGTTTGGTTCCATCCCCACAAACCAAACCAACCTGTTAATCAGAGTCCTTGTGTAGGCTTTGCCATGTAGACTGGCCTTTCATGTCCTATTCAGGATTTCACTTAGCAACACTTGTGGGTTTGGAGTCACAAGGAAGGTCTAAGTAATGTCTGATTCACTTGTTACCATCACATCCACCCAGCCACATGCAAAGTGTCAGATGATATGGATATTTTTAAAGAAAAATTAAAAATCACAGAGCCCATGAGTCCTGGGACAGGCAGCACAGCTGTGATGTGGAGAAAAGGGGATTCTTGCAGCAGGTGAACAAAAAAAAATCCGCAATTCTCCTGAGCTCTGTCAACTATGGCTCAAACCATGCTAGTTTCAACAGTGATCCTGACAGCAAGGTTATAATATAATTTCCCCCTTACTGGTGTGGAAAGAGATTTATTAAAGGCACCCCACTGCTAAAGGTACCCACTTCCTTCGAGCCTTGACTACATTAGGAAATGGAACTGATGCCGAGAATGATTTTCAACCACAGTTCCCCTTCATCTGATATTGAAAATGGTCTAAGTGTTGGCATAAAACTGACAAAAGCCATTTCATAGCCGCTTCAGGGAGCATGACCAGGATCTGATAGAAGCACATGTCTTTTGCATGGTTTAGTAAACAGTAGTATGATACAGTTGTAACTGAGGGAAGCCTATGAGAATCCTGCTAGCAGCAGCTATAACCCAAACAGAACCATGTAGTCCTTTGCACTGGAATGTTCAGCAATGTCATGAGTAGAAGTCAATTTGCAGCACTTCTCCCCTACGTCGTACGTGGAGAACTTTAAGCAAACTTTGGCTGAATGATGCAGCTACTATAGGCATGAGTTCAAGATTCCAAAATGAAAGGAAAGAGTCCAGTTAAAGTACATAGTGGAGCAAATGCAGAAGATTTCACTGACATATTCCTCCTGGAATATGTGAATATTTTCTTAATCAGTTAAAAAAAAAAAAAAAAAAAAAAACACTGGCAGGTACATATCAGCCCTGCTATCAGTTTCCAAGCAAACCAAGAGGGCGGTGTCCAGGTGAAAGGATGAATGAATCAGTAACCTAGCTCTTGGCAAAAGCTTGAGTTGATAAAGGCACATAATCAAGTTCTGCAAACTGACAAAGGTTGCTCCCAGCCCAGGGGAAGACCTAGGAGATGTTTTGTTGGCAACAGACACCAGGGGAAAAAACATTATAAAATCAAAATTCTCAAGCGGAACAATATTCGCAGCCTTTCACGGACTGTGTCAAACTCAAAGAGTGATCCTAGCAACTGGCCAAGACCATCCCATCCCCTTACTGAAATTACTATGCATCGAAAGGAAATCCCTGTCCTTTAGCTGAGAGTTATGCCTAGCAGTAATCCTCCCCCACACCCTCTAATTTTGAATGATCTTTCTTGCAAAACATTTTTACATCCTACAAGAAAATTACACTACAGCTGCATTGGTACAAGCCAGATCTTCTCCCCCCTCATCCTCCCTCACCAGTCCCATAAAGTCAGCGCCGGACATTTATCTCACTGCCCCCTCAAATCTCCCTGAGCAAAAAAACTTTCAGGTTTCTCCCAACTCTGCCAGTTTCTCAGAGACTCTAGAAGCCCTGGTCTCATCCTCACAAGACCATATCAGACACCACTAGATAAGGCCATGGGTCACTGTCCCAAGGTTGTTCAAAGCAGGGAAAGCTACCCCCACCCTCGCCCCCCTTCCTCCTTGCTATGAACATTAAACCAGCCTGCAAAGCAGGGATCAAGCTCTTACTTACCATGCTCCTTGCTATGAAGGCCAGCATAGCCCCGTGCATGCACCACCCTGGCTACCAGCCACTGTCCTGAGTGAGCAAAGTCCTGTAAACACAGCAGCGCCGGCCTTGATCTTGCAAGACACAGGGACAGTCAGCTACAGTGTAACTTCAGCAGCAGCAGCCCAGATACAGCGTAACAAGCACACACGGCCTTCCCTGGCTCAGCAGCCGTTAAGGGAGGGCACAGCAGAGCAGCCATCTTTGTGAGGGGCACATCCCTCCTCTGCAAGAGCCAATAAGCAGAGGCGCTACCATCTTTGTGAGGGGCAAGGCCCTCCTCCGCATAGCTCTCTGATGACAGCAGATCCCTTGCCTGAACTAGTGCAGGCATCTCCCCCCTCTTTCTCGCTTTGTCTCTCAGGGGTTGAGGTAGGGAGAAGAGATCAACAGAGGGAATGGCTCTGACAGCTGGAACTTGTGCTTGCAGAGAGGAGTGTCCATTCCAAGGAATGTGTACATGTCCCCCTCTGGGCTGACTCCCAGAGGTTATGACAGCCCCTGCTGATGAGCCTTGAGGCTTTCATTCAGTCTACAACAGCTCATGCTTTTAACTCCTCAGTGTGTTGGCCAAGGTGCTGCAGCCGTGACACATGGTCACTTTACTCCAGTCCATCCAAACTGCTGTAGGTAAAATTACCTGCTTGTCTTGCCACTCTGACCGCACAGCTAGGCTTGGCAGGATTCCATTTCTATGTTTTTTTATAATTTGATTGGATACCTCTGTTTATTTTCAAGCATGTCTTTAGATGTCTATCAAACTTCTTACAGTGGTGGGAAATTAAAGAGGGATTTAGACAACTATTTAATTAGACACTGAAATGTAAAAAGGTCAAGCTTTACAAACGTTCAAACCCAAACTGTGAACATCATGTCAAAATGCACAAAGTAAATATCCCTAAATCAACAAATCGCACGTGTTTTTACTATTCATTTGCTAGTCCATTTGTAACAAGCCTAATTCAAAGGTAAATGGATTTTAATCTAAGTTCTAAAACTATATTTTTCTTACTTCGCATATCTGTAAATTTCAGTTATTGATGGGAATCTTTTCTCCTTGGTTTGTGTGTGCAATGAAATAAATGTTTGCTGACATCTACAAATAAACATTTAATCCTTCAAAGCCTACATATAACCTTTCCCCTCCCAAGGTATTCAAATCCCTTCCCTGACTTTCTCCTGCAGTAAACTCATGTTCTTCTTCTTCACCTTTGCAACTCTGCACAATGCTACCTCTTAACTGTTATTTCTGCTCTCTGTTCCTTCCTATTCCCCCTCCACCAGGCAGTGCTAACCCATTGGGGGCCCTAAATATGCATATTTTGGGGCTCACACATAAAACACATACTAATAATTAATAGGGGGTCCCCTTGAGCTGATTGCCCCCCTAGGCAATTGCTTAGTCTGCTTACGCTTAGTGCCGGATTTGCCCCTAGGTTTGCTGACTATGCTCCATCCAGCATTATCCCACGCTTATCTATGCATTTTTTTTTCTCTATGCCGCCACTTATGCTTGGGCCAGTCTCTTTCTCATTTCAGAGTGGTAGCCGTGTTAGTCTGTATCAGCAAAAAGAATGAGGAGTACTTGTGGCACCTTAGAGACTAACATCCAATTAAGTTGGGTTTTAGCCCACGAAAGCTTATGCCCAAATAAATTTGTTAGTCTCTAAGGTGCCACAAGTACTCCTCGTTTTCTTTCTCATGTGTCAAGCATTCTTCCTTTCCTAGGAATCTCTCCTTAAAGCAGATATCATTCTAGGAAACCTTTAAAGAATAGTAAACGAATAGAAAAGTATAAGAGAAAATATCTGTACTGCAGGGAGATGAGACCCACAGCCAATGTGTTATATCTCAGTGTCTCAGTGATTCTGATTGCCAGCGACTCGGAGCACGGACAATGTCTGCCTCTTGATCCTGTACAACACTGAGCTTTCTGATCAATCTGCAGTAGTTGGACCTGTGTCTGGATTTCCAGCCCTCCTACAGTTTAGAGATGTCTGTCTGGTTCTCTTCCCTCATCCCTCCCTTAATAAAGAGAGGGGCCATCTGCAAAATGATGGGCCAGAGCTGGGTTTAGGTTTGGGGGGTATTTAGAATTGGGGGTTTGGTTTATTATAGGCAGAACTGGTAGTGGCATCTATAGTTCAGATTACTTTACACTTTCCATTTTACGATAGTTTTCGCTCACTTATAGCCATGACAAACTTCAACTATTTAAGCTGAAACTTTCATTGTGGGGTGTCTGCCATAGGCTGAATATTTTGGGAAAGTTTCAGCAAAAATGGCCAAGCCATTTCTGAGAATGAGATTAGGGAAAAAATACCTTGTTTTGCCCCTGTCCAAAATTATTTGGCAAGGATCCTATGTAAACAATACTACATTTTCCTGTAATGAAAGGCTGTAGTGTAATGCAGATGTGCAAGCAGGCAGAACCCGAATTCTGGCATTTATTACTTTTGGGTGTTTGACTTTGAAATAGGGTGACCATATTTCTGAAAATAAAAACAGGACAGCCTAGGGCTTGCCCGAGCCACCCCCTCCACCACACACAGAGCTCACCAGAAACACCCTCCCCACGCCGCTGCAGCTGGGGCTGAATGCCCGAGCCCTGTGCCACCTGCAGCTGGAGCTGACCTCCTGAGCTCTGCTCCACCTTGGGGGTCAGTTCTGAAGGCAGTGCTGCCCGCCAGTAACAAATTTCTCTGCTGCTGCTGGCGGGCAGTGTTGCTTTCAGCTGATCCCTGGGCAGCAGCCACTGCTCTCCGCTCTGCCTTACAGCTGGGACAAACGCCCAGTTTTGGCAAAAAAGTAGGGACATCTGGGACAGAGCTGAAAAAGGGGACTGTCCCGGCCAAAACGGGACGTATGGTCACCCTGCTTTGAAACCTTTTTAGTCTTTGAATGTAGCTTTTTTCGGCATAGCAGAGAAGAGGCCACCCGTGAAAATGGGGATCCGGAGCTGGGTTTGGATTCTGGCGTGCCACGACCCCAGATTTCAGAGACTCTGGAGTATGAAGTGGGGCGGCTCTGGTTCTGAAGCACACACATCCTGATTTTGGGTGGGGGCCCAGATCTGGATCTGCCTTACATCCCATCCCACAGTAACCCAGTTCAGAGGCAGGTGGGGGAGTCCCCTAGCTACTGACTGACTCGTGTTCCACAGGGCTATCTATTTCACTGAGGCCTGAGATTAAGCCCCCAAAGGTTCCTAGTTGACACGAGTGCCCCACACAAATATGGCCGCTTGAGTATATGTGTGGAATCCGGAGCGCCCCGCACAAACATGGCCCCCGAGGTACTTTTGAGTGCCCCGTGCAAATATGTCCGCCCGAGGAGCTCTATGGTGGATGACGTGCCCGGCACAAATATGGCCGCCCGACAGTTCAGTTGTGCTAAGAGGTGAAAGGTGAAAGGTGATAACGGCGGGGGCTTGGTTCCAGGAAGATGGCAGAGAGCGAGCGGCAGACAGGTAGGGGGGAAGCTCTGCAGGGGTGTTTGGGGGTGGTAGCGTGATGCCCTACATGGGAGGGGGGTGGCACTGGGCAGGGGTTCTGCGCCCTATGGTGAGGGCCGGGGTCTTGTGTGGTGCCCAGAGGCGGGGGGAGGCTAGGTGATGCCCTCTATGGGGGCAGGGGGGTCTCTGTGCCCCATGGTGTGTGTGGGGAAGGCTGGGTGATGCTTTCTATGGGGGCAGGGGTCCTGTTCCCCATACCGTGTGTGTGGAAGTCTGAGTGATGCCCTCTATTGGGGCAGGTGGTCTCCGTGCACCAAAATGGGGGGAAGAGCTGGGCTCCTCAAGAGTCCATGTACCCTGGGGTGGAAGGGTGAGTGGCAGGATACTGTAATGTAGGGTTCTCTGCCCCTTGGTAGGGATGGGATCTTGCTGTACTCTTTGGGGGACTGTTCCTGTGCTTGGAGCCTGGTGGTGTGGGGGAGCAGGCTGTGATGCCCCTCTTTGAGATTGTTATTCTGATGGCCCATACTGGAAGCCCCAGAGAGACTGATGCTAGCTATGGGGGTGGGGGTGTTACCATCCCCCTGGCTCACAGGTGAAGTCTTGGATGGGGAGGAGTATCTGTTAGGAGGGTTACTATGGGGATAGTAGTCAGAGGTGGCTGTGCTTTGTGGGGGCTGCAGAGGGGATGTGGGGGAATGGTGGTTCACTGAAGTTGTCGTTGGCACCTTGGACCTTCTACCTGACTGTCACTGGCTGTATCTTGGGCTGCTGCTATTCTGGGGATAGACCACTGGCCCAAAGCAACCCTTTTGCCGCTGATGTTATTAATGTGTATGGGTACTCCTCAGCCAAGTGTCTCTTTCTCCCCTATATTAAACATCTCCTGGTGCAGGCCATTTCAGAATCTAGGCTAGTGGTTAGAGCAGAGGATTGTGAGTCAGGATATCGGGTTTCTACTTCAGGTCTGGGAAAATTACTTAGCATCTAGAAGCCTCAGTTTCCTATCTGTAAAATGGGGATAATACCTGCCTTCTCTCAGAAGTTAAGTATATGTGGAAAATACTTTGAGATCCTTAGAGATTATGTGCTATAGAAGTGAAAAGGATCCAAAGAGAATTTGGAGCAAATGTACAGAGGTGATTCAAATGTAGTAGTGTTTTTTGTTTTGAAATTCAGGTGGGATTTGTTTGTCCCCCATATCTGACAATTGGAAGGGAATTAACAATGTTACTAGTGTCACTTGTGGATGAAGCTGTTGTTCAATTAATTCTTAAAATAATCAAATACAAGAAACAAATGCAGAGCTGAGATCCAGCAGCTCTCTGGTTTTTGACTGAAGGGCCAAGGTATTCTGTTACCTGAGATGCCTTCTCTGAGCTGGATTAGATCCAGGTGGATAAATGGCGTTTTCCAGGTGCGGAAAGGATTGGGCAAGTCTCCATTGTCAAGGTCAGTTCTTACCACAAAATACCCTCTTCTCCTCCCCAGAGCACAGTTCCTTGGCTCTTGCCTAGAAACAAATTGTTGTGTATATATATTACAGTAGCCCCTTTTGTGCTAGGTGCTATACAACACCTGGTAAGAGACAGTCTTTACCCCAGAGAACTTGCTTTCTAAATAGACAAGGGGTGTGTGGGGGAAGAAGCACAGAGAGATGAAGTGAGTTGCTCAACAGTGGTAGAACTGGGATCATAGCTCAAGCCTTCTGAGTCCCAATCTAGTGTCTTACCTTCAGGCCATCCTGTCCTCCTCCGTCCTGTTACAGGGGATCAATCTTTTTGCTAGTCAAAGTTTTCACATCTTCCTTTATCAGTGCACTGAGGGTTTATTGAACTTGCTGTTTATTGTCTTTGATTTGTAAAGCATTATTTAAAAACAACTTGCAATAATGTGACATTACTTAGTTGTGAGTTTGTTAAGCTGCAGCTTTTCTGAATACAGATAAAATTCCACCTTTATATCTGAGGCTCTCAAAGTACTTTACAAACATCTGTTAACTAACCCTCAATGGTATTGTATTGTAGAAGGGGAAATTAAGGGACAGGGAGGTTAAATGACATTCCTGAAGCAGCACAGTGAGGCTGTGGCAGAGCTTGCAATGGAATGCAGGAGTTTTGACTCCTAGTCGTCTGCTGTGATTCTAGACAGTGCTACCTTGCTGGAGAAAAGGGAAGAGCTGGTGAACACTTCTGGGCAGTATTAACTGTGCAAGTGATTTATAAACATTTTTCTTTTAGGCAGTTCAACTTTTGTTGGAAAATGATGTTTAGAATTTGCCATTAGTGCTAAGAATGATTATTTAAGTGTTCTCTGGGTGCTTGGTGCTGGACAAAAGGTTTGAAATGTTCTAGGGTTGAAAGCATTAATTAGGTGACTATGATATAGCTCATAATTTCATGCTAAATACCCTCTTGGTTGTCTGATTCACTGTTGTTTGCTGTATTACATCTTGATTCTAAGTTTGCTAATGGCAATGTGATGCAAATATGGCTTTAACCTTGTGGCAATGTTTCCAACTCTGCAGTGTCCTCGCGTGGGACTGCAGGCTGAGACTAGAACCAGTTGTTCACCTTGGACTGCAGAGGAATTAGGAAAGGAGTGACCCATATGTCAGGGTTTATTTCCTTTTTGTGAAAGCTCATGGGCAAGAGGGTTCCTGGCTAATTGTGTACCTGGGTGGGGGAGCAGGAATGTTGCTGATGTTCTGCATTAATTATTTGCATTTCTATTGAGCCTGTCATCCCAGGATCTCAAAGTGCTTTATAAAGAACCTCAGTTCGTACTTCTCAGCATCACCCTAAAGCCAACCTAGGGACACTAGTTCAGTACCGAGAGAAGAGTGCCACCTACTGAATCACTGATGCTTTGTGTTCACTGCAAAAAGAGGATGCATTTTTACATGGAGATGGCTCCCAATGTAAAACCACACCTTTTGCAGTGAAGACCTAGCCTAATGCTATGATTACCATGACGCCTACAAAACATTGGATGATGATTAGTCTGGTGGTGTACTGAGACCACTGCCTATCATGCTGACCAATATTGTCTCATTGTTCACTTATACTCCCGCGCCTCCCCCCCGCCCCCTCTGTTGTCTCTTGCTTTATACTGATATTGTAAGTTCTTTGGGGCTGGACAGGTCTTTTTGTTCTGTGATTGTACAGTGCCTAGCACAGTGGGATCCTGGGCCACGGCTAGGTCTCCTAGGTGCTATGGTAATACAATTGAGAAATAATAATGCTATTTTCTGCAGTGTCCTGGGATTTCTTGAGGCTCAGCCGTCAGGGTACTGAGCAGGCCTGACACTGCTTAGCATGTGAGACCTGATAGGATCAGAGCACGAGGGTGAGAACAGGTCATAGAATTCAATACCTTTTGGTCCAGAAAAATGAACATTGCCGTCTAAGAAGTGGCTGGGATTAAACGGGGAGTCTTTAATATCTGGCTATGTTTGACCTCTCTCTCTTCTTTGTCTTCCAGGCTCTCCTGAGGAGGCAACACCTCCCCTCTGCCAGAGTTTCATGATCCCCAAAAAGGAAATACATATGGTACCCGACATGGCCAAGTGGAAACGCTCTCAGGTATGGAACTGGGTCCAGGGACAGTCTGTTAGTGCCTGATGTGTCCCTGGGGCAGCATTTGCATGGAAAAGGCCAAGCCTGGTTTGGGCCTAGCTAATGGACTGAATGGGGTTGGGTCGAGCTATGTGGAATAATTCTTTTTAAAAGCAAAAGAGCAGCATGGCTAATGCCATGTGAATTGTCATAAAGTTCGTTTTCCCCCGGTAACCTTTAATGACAACAATAGGGGGCTTTTGGATACTGGCAGCTCTTGCTTGGGGAGTAATTTTGTGATGGCAGGTAGGTCTTGTCTATGTTGACACCAGTGTATCCTGTAGTTCATCACCAGTGGCAGCTGTAGGGTAGACAGAGCTCAGGTGTTTTTGCCAACGTGTAGGATTAGACAACACAGCGGTAAAATGCTTGAGCCGTGACTACGCTCTGACTCCTGCTACCACTGCTGGTGAACCATTTTTCCTCTACAGAAGTGTTGAAGGGATGAGAGCCTGGACAAGGAGGAGAGAGATCCCTCTGTGAGCTCTGATTAACACACAGGCATAGTCTATGCTGCAAGGAGATTCATACCCCTCATGATCATGTTTAAACATGTTGCTAGCAGAGTTCTAGGCATGTTACCGTTGCAGACAGGGTATAGTCTGAGAAACGTGATTGTGACTCTGATCTCACTGGGACCATGGTATTAAACCCTGTCTACAGATGGTAGCAATTGTGACGTGAAAAATATTCTGTCAGGTTCTGGTAAATAAGAAGTGTAAGATCCTATTTATGCTGCGGCTAAAACAAAATCAGGGGACCTGGTTACAACATGGTTAGAAGTTGCAGTGCTATAGCTTTGGCCAGTGTAGGGATTTAGTCCAGTTATGGAGAAAGAAGTCACCAAGTACTCAGGATTTAATCCTAACCGTATTGTAATGGGTGCCTTTACTCAGGGCTAGTGTAGGCAGAGCCCAAAGTGCCATGGTGAGTGGGCTAAAACTATTAGATCTATCCTCCCATAAGTGTTACCCATTCCTGCATAGAGTCTAGGCTAGAAAGTGACTTTATGAGAATGACTATAACTGTCTTGATATCTCTATCCTGGCTCTTCAAACCATGCTAGAACCTAGTTTACCCCCGCAGTGATTGCACTGAAGTTTGAGATAGTTTCAAATATAGTTTTTCCTCTAGTGTTGATCGGGCCTGTGATGATAGCCCTGTCCACAGTAAAGAAGTATCCATGCAAAACGTGTCTTTGGGCCAGCCATGATAAAGCATGTTGTTTCCTTTTCTGTATGACCCTCCACGTTTTAACCAAGTTCAGAAACAAAATGTTAAGTGTGATCACCAAACATAACATAGCTTTCCGTCCACAGGTATGTTTACGATCCATCCTGTCATGGTATAATATGATCCCTGATATGGTAGTTCTTAGACTTGAGGTGGCTGTCAGTCTAGGTACTAACCCAAGAAACTGAGAGAAGTTGGCCCTTCCTAATGTTGGTGTTGGAAAAGGGAGTTGACGAAGATATGGTAGTTCTTCTGGCGTACAAGGGACCTTAGCAAAGGTTTTACTACTAGCACAATTGCAGTTGTTACATTGCAATACATCGAGACAACTTCAGGCTCTCTGTGCACTTGACTTTTCCCAGTGTTATATCCGTCTTGCTGTGTGTGTGAACTTGCGACAGTTGGCCTCTTGGTCAGCCCAGCTCTCTTTGGACTAGTTTGAGGCCATCCCCTTTGTCAGCAATACTGGTTTGTTGAGACTTTAACCTCTCATCTAACTGGGCTGAGTGATGTAATGAGTTTGACAATTCTGAGCAGCTCTTGAACTTGATACCCACAAGCAATGTGGTCTCTGCTCCAGCACATTGTGGCCAACACCCTTCTCACCAGTCTAGTGTTTTTTTTGTAAACTTTTGTGAAAGAGCCAGGAGAAGAGATCATTTTAAATGGTTAATAAAACCAAGAACACCAGTCCCGCATAGAGGGCCTGTAGTGGCACTGGGGTGGCTGTTTTTAATGTGGTCTGATTAGCTTGATGCAGAAGAAAGGGCTGCGAAGGTAAAGCACGTAGTTCCTGAGGTAAATGTTTTGGATTGAACCCCAGGAACTGTCACGATCTGTGTTGTGTCTGGGGTCCAAACTTGCTGTTGAGGGGTGGGGACAGCAGGGTGGGAATAGCTCTTACATGGGGACCAAGCTATGATGCCACCAACGGGTCTTAAATGATAACAAGGTCTTCACGAAGGCCTGTGGCTGAAGCTTCCTTTGTCCCCTTGCCTGGGCTTTAAGTCTTATTTCTGCCCAGGGCTTCTGTGGCAGGAAGTCATGGGGGGGAGAGGGGTTGCAGGTGACAATGAGCTCGCCCAGATATTTGAAAGTGTCTTCCCCAAAAAAGAAAAAAGCCATTCACTACTTCCAGGGCTTTGTGGCACTTTTACCTTCGCCACTGTGTTTCCTGAGCAGTCTGACTCTATTCTGTATGCGGCGCTTCACAAGCAGGGGGGCTGAAAGAAGAGAGAGAAAGGTATGTGCTTGGGGCAACTTTCAGCCACTTCTCCTAATTGTGGGTAGCGTGAAAGAAGGCCTGGCGCAGAGAGCAGGAGAAGTAGATAAAGGGAGAGGTTTGGGAGAAGGGATATGGAGTAGGAAGAAACAAGTAGTGATGTAGACAGGGCCGAGATTGTGCAAAGCCTGGACATGAGGAGCTTGAACGTGGCATGGTAAGAGACAGGAACCTGGCAAGGGGATTCAAGGAGGAGGGTCATGGTTTGGGCTGTTTGTACAGAGAGCTTGGTCAGTGTGATGTCACCACCGAGGGCTCAAAGTGCACTTAGTGCTGTTCCAGGAGTTCTCATCAGTCTAGGGGTCCCCAAGGACAAGGCAGTAGCAGCAGGACAAGCCGTGTCCTGGGCTATCCCAAGAAACTGATGCTGTGGGTTGGGCATCGTCCCTTCGGTTTGCTCTAGCTTCTCACACTGGCGTTGCTTGCCTCCAAAGTAACTGTCAGTGCTCAGCTAACACCCCTTCTACTTGTGTTTGTTTGCAGGCATATGCAGACTACATAGGCTTCATCCTCACCCTGAATGAAGGTGTCAAGGGCAAGAAGCTGACCTGTGAATACAAAGTATCTGAGGTGGGAAAAGGCCCCAGCCCTGTTATTTCCAATCTTGCTTTTGCTGGTTTGCCTTCCACAGCAGGACTCAGGGCTGCGATGGCTGCTTTCCTGGTGCCCCACAGAGAATAAAGTGGAGCCAGACTGTATCTGTTTCCCTCATTAACAGTGGTAGAGCAGCCTGTGGGGACTACAAGTACCAGCATGCAATGCTTCATCTGGTAAAACTTGTAATTGAGCAAACTGATAGGAAGCTGGGGTGTTTAGGGGCTCGGGGTGAAGAAGAAGAGGGGCCCTGTTCTGTCCATACCCACTACGCTATTGCTGCCTGCTCTCAACCAGAAAACAAGAAGCCATCTTATTTAATGGCTATAGTGGAGGATTGGGAGTCTTGGGTTCTCTTCCCACTGACTTGCTGTGTGACCTTGGGCAAGTAAGTCTCTTAACCTCTCTGTACCTCAGTGTCCCCATCTCTCAAATGGAGTTATTAGTAGTGACCTCCCAGTGAGGGCTGTGAGGTTTTAATCATTCATGTTTACTCTGACCTGAAAGATGCTACAGATGGGCAAAATATTGCTCCCCCTTTGCCCTCGTTCTTTGGGTTTCTTGTGTCTTCACCCCTTAGGGGATAGTTAGATTCTTCAGACTGTAACAGGTTGCCTTTCCTGCGCTGTTGTCTGGGCAGCAGTTACAGCTGCTCCTGCCCCTTGGTGTGAAGCCTGTCATAGTCTCTAATCTCTATTGTTTGAACAAGGGGTGTGGTGCAGAGAGGTTTACCCTGAATCCTTCCATGCAGCTAGCCTTGCCCTGCTGTGCCTGAACTCTGGGTGAGCCCTGCTGGGCCCTATCTTGAGTACCATTGGCTCCTGTGAGCTCGGGGCAGATTTTTGGCTGGGTCCAGACTGTCTAATGCTGCACTTTGTGTTCTTTTAATCTGATTTATTAGATGTGAGCAGAACACAGACTGGGCAGGGGAAGGAAGAGAGGAGCTTGGACTGAGGTGCCCTAAGCACTAGTTCAGAGGTGTTCAGCAGGCCCTTAGGGGATGGTAGGGCATTAGTGACCTGGTTTCCCTGGGGGAGTTTTGTGTGTGTGTCATCTGGTGGCATTTGTAACACTGCAGATCCTCGTGTGCAAGTGGGCTGAAAGTTCTTTCAGCATAGTGGTGTCCAGGCTGTTTGAGGCCAGAGGTGGGATTCCGAGTGGACTCTCAGGGTTATAATGTAGATTTCCTCTTCATGCGCATTACCCCCTGGAACTTGTCATGTTTCCATCATTATTCCAAAGTAAGCAGTGGTGTAGCACTGACCTGCGGTTATTATGTCAGTCACTGAACTCCTCATCCTCCAAGCAGCACTGGACTGTCCAGTGCAGAGTGACTAAGAGAATTTCTAGGGACCCTCTTAGCTCTTTCCAATTATAACCAATCACAACTATGCAGGTTGATGGGGCTGCTTAAAGGAGACCTGCAAGTGGCAGAGGGAGGAATGGACTTGTGCCCTGTCTGGCTGCGGCTTTCTGGGGGGAAAAGGAGGCGGCTTGGAAGGAAGGTTTTTTTTCAAAAAAAAATTTTTTTTTGTTTTGTTAGAGGTATCAGGCATGCTCGGGCTGGCCATCTGTGTTCTGGGGAGATTTCCCTTGAGGAGCTGGACATGTGGCTTAGAAACTCACTCGCCCTTTGCTGAAAGAACAGGGCTGTGGAATCTCTACCAAAAGCACTTTTCTTCCAACTTTTGTTCAGGCATTTGATTAAATAGTAGCTGCCAAAATCCCATTTTAAACAGTCTGAATAAAAACCATTCCCCCTTTCAGTTGTTCAGGGTTTGCCTGCACAGTGTGCCTCTGTCATAATCCTGTTGGTCTCCAGTCATCACTAGTCTTACAGGGAAAAGAGGGTAGCAAGACCTGAATTTCTAACGTTTAAAACAATCAGAATAATAACTTTAAGCCCCAGCCACCCACGCTTTCAGGCCTTTAACCATCATAAAGAAACAGAAAAAGCATGAATGCATTTCCCCCCCCCCCCCCGGGGGCAGATCCCCTTGAAATGGTTTCAGTGCAAGTGACAAATACCAAATGTGATGTCAACAACTAAGAAAGTCGCAGGAAACCTATCTTGCTGCCTTCATGCTGAGCAGGGTAGAAACCTGTGACTGAAGGCAAAATGTATCTGCCTTACTCTGGGGTGGAAGGTCCAATGGGTTGCCCTGTTGATGAGGCTGCATCCATTTTCTTTGTGCTTCCCTACTCCCTGCTGAGGTTCCTTCTGCATCTTTATACCTTCCTTGGAACTCCTGCCTGCACCTAACACTCGCTCAAATCCATCCTTTACATGCACATCCTCCTTGCAATTTATCACTTGTTGGCTCTCCAAAGAAGGGAGTAATGGGAGAGGAGAGACCAGACCACCTAATGGTCTCCAGGATATTGAGTGTCTTAACCCTGTCACGTGTCTAACTTAGGATGTGATCCTGCAAAGTGAGCACACTTAGTGTGTGAGCATGCTTAGCTCCTGTTGAAATCAAATGAAGTCACTGGTGGCTGAGTGCACTCCAGGCCTCTCAGGAGGTGCTGATCCACCTGGCAGGGCCAGACCTTCAGACTGTAACCTCTGTGGCACCGGCCTGGGTGTTGGTATTGCACTGAACACACAGGCTGCACTTAATAAATAAGAGGGCTGAGCATCTGCCTGTGGGCTGCGTATGGCTCCCACAGTGGAGTCTGAGTGTCTGGCTGCTTGCTGGGAGATGTTCCTGGAGCTGTCTCCCAGGCCAGTCTGTAGTAACAGCTGTGGCTTTGGCATGCATGTCTAATGTGGTGGGAAAGGGTTAATTTTGAGCTTCCAAGTGAGCAGAATTGGGGCAAGAGAACATGCAGCCTGCAGAGAGGTCTCAGACCCTTTAGATAGTCCCTGTGATTCCAGATCACATTTATTTTTATGGTGTTTGCCCACTTCCATCTTGCATTTGGGAATCTCCTGCACTTGAGTGGCTGTCACCCAGCTCTGGGCTGACGTGCTTGGATTCTAGGGGGGAAGGGTGGGAAAGAGGCAGTCACTTTTGACACCAAGGTACCTGACTCCTCGGGCTCTAGAGGGGACATTTGCCATCTCATCGCCTCCAGTTGGCCGGCTGATGCTCACGAGAGACGCTATCAGGTCACTGTTCCATAGGAGGCTACAGGGTTCACCTTTGTGATCACAGGGCAGATTTTGGTCTGGGAGGGCGACAGGCTGCAAAATCAGCACAACAGAAAGAAGAGCGGTGGCGGGGGAAGGGGGAGGATTTGCCCTTGCTCTGATGCCTGGGAAGGTAAAGTAAAAATAGAGCCTAAAAACCTAGCCACCCAAGACCATGCTGCAGTGGTTCTGATTGCTGAGTTCCTGTGAGCCCTGCTGTTTCCCCGGGCTGGGTTCACCCCTGGCAGCATGAGTTTCCTCTGCCATGTTAATTCTGCTGGGCAATGGAAACCTGCCCCTTTCAATAAGCCCCCGTTCAAAGGGCCCCAAGCCCAAAATGAGCTGCGTCTCTTTAATTATTTATTGGCGTGGCTAAGCCAGCAGCTGGGTCCCGCTCTCCTGCGTTCAGCTGGGCTGGTTTTAATCCCTTTAAAGCCCGCGAGTGAGGAAGGGAGGCGTGACTCTGCCTCTCCTCCCTGAGGCCTGGAGGCAGAGACTGCAAGGGGGACAAAAGAAGAAAATCTCTTGCCAGCCATTTATCCAGCCGGCACCGAGCGCCGCAGTCACGGCTCGGTGAGAGGGTTTGAAATACGGGAGCTGCTCGTAATGAGCTGCTGCTGCTGCTGGCGGATAAATCACTGGCGTTATTTAATTATTTAACAAAAGCCACTGCCGGGGCCTCTGTTGTTAATTGGAGGGGAGTGTGGTAGCCAGGTCGGGCTGAGCTGAAAACCAAGCCCAACCCCATTGGGGAAGGGCCTGTCTCTGTGTTCTGGATTTGTACAGTGTCTAGCACCATGGGGTTCTGAGCGACGATGGGGGCTCCAACACCGCAATACAGATAATCAATAATAGTCTTGTTCCACTTCGCTCGAGTCACGGGTGCTGCCCTGTCGCTGATTCCAGCCTGTGATCTTACAGTGGCTCCCAGGTTGCATGTGGCCTGTCGTCTTCCCCAGTGCATCTGCAGATGCTGTGCTTAGAGGTCCTCCCTGAGCTTTCCCTGCTTTAATCTGTTCTTGCCCACCCACCAATCACAGCCATCCTCTTTAGACCCCTTCACTGGTCTGGATTTGGGGCTCCTTTTGCAGCAGATAAATCCTAGATTCCTGCTATATGACTCTCTGATGCACCCTCACTTGTTTCCAGCAGCCCCTCCGGAGCCAGTGTCTGGAGAGGCACCCGCTCAGCTAGCTGCAGATGTCACGAAAGACCTCCCTGCAGTGGGGGGGAGGGAGACTTGCTGCTGGTTCAAAGGCAGAAAAGCGCTGCCTGCCCGTCTCTCCTCCCCCGCCCCTCCAGTGGCGCTTCAAGGGCTAGAAACTTGCTAGGCTCTGCTGTTTCCTAGTCCTGTTCTGACAGGCAGCATGAAGAATTGAACCACAGCCCAGGAGACCAGCCGGCTTCACATGGTCGATGCCTCCAGCAAAGTCAAACCAGCCCCTGCCTCATCTGTCCTCTTTCTCTCCTTGAAGGAGGAATCCCTTATTGAGACCGTGGTGCCTCTGTTGCCCAGGGCCCAGCCGGCCGCCGTGGTGACCAATGTGGTTCTGGCTGCTCCGACTCAGGAGTGGAGAATCCCGAATGTGTTGGCAGGTGAAAATATCTCACAGTTGTTAGTGGGGCCTCCTAGTGCTGCCTTCTGCAGCTTAATCCACTGGTTGGGGTTTGGACAATGATCCTGTCACTACGTTTCTGCTTTGCAACTGAACCGGGGCCGTAGTGGCTGCCCCCAGAGGGCCTCAGGTCTGGGCCCAGGGGGCGTTTGCATGTCCTGGGCTCAAACCCTAAAGCCTCTCCAGCAGGCTGCATGTAGCCGCGCAGTGTTGAACCATGCTCTGTATTGCTTGCCAGTCTCTGCCCCCCGGAGTCGTCTCTCTCGCCCAAGGCTCCCCATTACTTAGAATCCTGCTCTCCCTTTGCTCTGGCTGTGTCAGCCCCTCCTTTAACCCCTTCCCAGGCTGCCTCTCTCTCTCTCTCCCCACATCAAAATCAAGCTCCTCATCTCTACCTTCAAGGGGCTGGACACCTCTGCCTTTCTTGCTCCTCGGTGGCATCTCTCTGCTCCTTCATCATAGTCTTCCATTCTCAGCGTCATGCCATCCGTCACACCTCCCTCCTCTTTGGAATGCTTCCTGTCCCCCCCTGCGCCAACCGCTTTCCCTCCCTCTCCTGGAAATCCATCTTTGCATGAGTGAGACTGTTAGCTCTTCTGGGTGGCGACTGTATCTCGTATGTGCGCGTTTGTGAAGTGCCATGTGCACTGATCGTCCGATTTGCAGAGAGGATTGATACCTCTGGAAATCAGACTATGACGAGTATTAGGTGGAGGTCCTGATCGAGGTTGGGGCCCCTTCGTGCTAGGCATCGTGTAAACACTTAGTAAGAGAGTCTCTCTGCCCCAAAGAGCTTACAGTCTAAATAGACAGGACAGACAAAGAGTAGCGGGGAAACAGCGACCCCAGTTCTCAAAGGTATTTAGGTGTTTAACTCCTATTGAAATCATTTGGAGTTAGAAACCTAAATCCCTTTGAGGATCTGGGCCGAAGTGACTTGACCACGGTCAGCCAGAAGGGCAGCAGCAGTCAGGGTACTTTCTAAACAGTATAATGTGTCCTGTGGGGAACATTAGATCTAAAGTGTGTGGTGCAGAGCCCACCACTGCGTGTCAGAGACCCCTGAATGATGTGGCCCTACCCCCCAACCTACTCTTCCCTCCCCTGGTTTGGTCAGGTTCTCTTTGCAAGAATTCAGGCTAGGGACTTCCTTTTTTAAGATGAGATCTTAGACTCTGGAGCACAGTTATGTGACCATTTAAAAAACCTGCAACAATAGAGCATCTTATGTGGCTGTAGTATTGCATTGTACGTGGGTCTTTGAGTCCCTGGAAGAGATGTCTGCCTTCTCAAGCTGCTGTTAATGAGTGGCTGTATCTGGGCTCTCGGAAAGCCCAGGTCAGTATGGGATGTGGGCTGTTGTCTTTCGGACTGGACTGTCCTTTCCTGATGGGAAGGGTTAGGGCTGGCCACTGTGGACCTTAGAGAGATCACATGTGACCCATTATCCCCTTCCATCCCTTGCAAGGTCCGTTTGGGAGTCTGCGACTCAATGCCAGGAGAACACTGGCAGGTGCAGGTAAAACAGAAATGCTGGAGCCTGGGGCAATGGTTTTAGGGTGACTGGCTTGTGCTTGTGTGTGAGACTTTCTTCTCCTGTCTGATTGTGAGCTGTCACCCATTCTGTCCCCGTAGCCAATTGAAAAGCTGATGGAGCTCCTGGATACCCTCGACAGGTGGATTGATGAGACCCCGCCAGTGAACCAGCCCTCTCGCTTTGGGAATAAGGCCTTCAGGACTTGGTACGCCAAACTAGACCAGGTATGTAGGGGTTGGGAGAGAGACTCTTAGATGGTGGACTTAAAATGGTGGCTTCATCAGCAAGAAGTATGTCCTGCAATAATCATGGAAAGGCTGCCATCCTCCTGTTGTACCTGGGCAGTCATTAGATTGACCCACCAACTTGCAGAGTTAGGTGGGGACTATGTTTCAGGTCTTTTGATCTCAGGTCTGGTGCTGGTCTTGAACCCCCATGGGAGCACAGCTCACCTTTACATGCTCTTTGACAGGGTCTTTGTCCCCTGGAGGTAATCCCAAGGAGCTTCACTGACTGCTCTCCTTTGTTAACCAGCCATTGTGTCCACCTACCTGTGGATATGGCAGATGGGAGCAGGCACGTGATGGCCCATGGCATAGCTTGGCCTGCCTCAGCTGAGAGGGCTCACCCCAGATAAGGCTCCATGGAGCTCGTGGAGGCAGAGTGCACTGTAGTAGGCTGCAGCGCATTTACCCATGGGCTCCTTCTGGGCCCATAGATACACTGCGTTGCAGTTTGTTAAAGTTCCGTTTCCAGGGCACTGAGTGCCAGCAAAAGGTACTAGGTGGATGGCTTTGGAGACTGACGTCCTCTCTCTCCAAAAAAAGATACAGGCCAGGCAGTGACTGGGTAAGCGCTCCGCACATTGCTCCCCGGCATGCTGCAATCCTGCCCTGGAGAGACCACCTCCAGTGACTGTAGGGGAATTCACTGGCCAGGTCATCTAAGCCTGGGGCGCTCTACTGAGACTGTCAACAAGTGGGGCGTCTGTATCAATGGCTTATCAGGATGGATGCTTTTTAAGTGGAAGAAGCCCTTACAGCAGGCAGGGGAATAAGCCACTCTCTCTGACTAAATCTCTGCCACCCCAACTGGTGACCTACAGATTCACTAGCTTGGAGACAATTAATGCTGCTCCTTATATTGGCCTGTAACAGGTGCTTTTGAATAATGTTGGAGTTCCTTATTTTCCCCTAATCAATCTGGTTTGTTGGAGGGGGTGGCTCGCTCCATGCAAAACCAACTCCAACCAATAGCGAGGGTGTTGGTGGTGCTTTGTACCCATCTTTTGGCTTGTGGCACATCTAGGTTAACGCTCAGGAACCTTTTGTTGTTGTGTTTAAGGAAGCAGAAAACTTGGTTAAAACAGTGGTCCCTGAGTATCTGGCTGAAGCTGCACCAGAGGTAGCCTTATACCTGAAGGAATCCGTGGGGAACTCCACCCGCATCGACTATGGGACAGGTACCGTCACGTGCACAATTAATTCATCTAGCCTTGCTGGGCTTCGATTCCCCAGTGTGAATTCACCCCTACAGTCAATATATGCCATTGCAGGGAACTGCTCTGGATCACGCCAAGGCTAAAACTGGCCAGGAGAGAGCAGGGGATCAGAATCTGATTATACCAGAGCTGTGATTGATGTAGATTCTTGGCTGCCTCCACTTCAGTCCTAGTCATCTTAAGTTTTTCAAAATAAGTATTCTTAGCTTCCCTATAACATCTTTCATCCAAGGAGGTCAAAGTGCTCTAGAAACATTAATTGACCATTACAACCACTATTGAAATGCTGTCACTTCTGGCGTGTACCATGGGAGCGGTTTAACAGCGCACAGCTACACTGCGTGATGGTGTAGGACAGGAAGTGTATATGGAGTATTGTGTGCAGCTGAATCCCAAGGGGCAGTTTAGGGAGCTAAAATGTAATATCTTGGATTGGAATCAGATCAGGAAATGAATTAATATTCATACTCTGTGAGAAGTGTCTTCAGATCGTAAGTGGCCACAAATGTTTGCTACGTGTGGCATAAATACCACATAGCACCTTTAAGACTTAGTGTGAGAGCAGAATCGGGCCCAGGGAGAAATGTCAGAATCAAAAGCTGGAGTAATTCCATTGGCTTTAGTTAGGTTACTTTGGATTTAAATCAGTATGAGAGCAGACCCTGAAATTCCAAGGAGTCCCACCTGTATGTATTGGAGGAAGAGGGCTCGGAGAGGAATGTCCAGCTAATGACTTAATCAGATAGCTGGAGTGAGGGTCATTGTAGCATGCCAGGAGCCTGAAATATGTGACCTCTGTAATGTGCTGGGTAAGGAGAGGAGGAGATTTGAGGTAAAGAGATGAAGAAGCACAGGTATGCAAATCTCCTCACCAGCTGTGCTGCAGCTCTTGATCGCCAGGGGGAGATGTTGCCTTTGGTAATGGACCTGTTGACTTAGTCAGTCAGTTGCAGCTTGGTGAGGGAAATCCAGTCTCTCCACCACTCCTCTGTCTTGAGCATTGGGTTCTGTATTCTTTCAGCTCAGCACAGCTAGACCTTAGGTGCAGCTTGTTCATATCCCAGCAACTGCACGGCTTTATAAAGTGGAGCCGCTTCCTTTATTTACTCTCTTTATTGCCGTAGTTTCTCCCACCCAACGGGAAATAAAAGCATCTTTCTGCAACCAGCCCCAATATCTTATGGGCTCTTCTGAGTGCTGCATTTATTCTGCTCTCTTCACTGTTAGCCAGAGGACAAAGCTGCATAGAGCGGGTGGGCCATGGCTGACAGTTGGGCACCTTAGGGCAGTGCATTTCCCTGGGGTGGAGCAGGGCTAATGTCCCTCTGACATAGGGCCTTTTGAAAGTAGGAGGAAATCTGTTTAATTGCTAATGAGTGTTTGTGTCCACCCCCAAACACGCACATCCCTCGCTGGGTTATTCTGGAATTCTCCGGTTTCCCCATCCTCTTGATCAGCTCATAAGAAAGGGAGTTGCCCCAACACTCCAGTCTCAGTGCCTGGCTCTCAAAATATTTCATTCTGCAGGTAAATAAATTTGTTAGTCTCTAAGGTGCCACAAGGACTCCTCGTTGTTTTTGCTGATACAGACTAACACGGCTGCCACTCTGAGAGATGAAACTGACATCTTAATTCCCTAAATATGAACAGGGAGGGTGTTCATGTGTGGGTGCAAGAGAAGTGTTTAGTGATTCAATTTCTGGACTAGATTCAGGGCTTCTGAATCCTGCCACTGAGTCACTGTGTGGTCTTGGTCAAGTCACTTAACTGTCCTGTGTCTCAGTTTTCCCATTTTACAGATGGGACTAATCCTTCGCTACTTCATAAGGGTACGTGTTTAATTTGTTAATGGATGTGAAGCACTGTGAGATCCTTGGATAGCAGGTGCTATGTAGGTATGAAATATTATTGTTGGGTGTCAATAATAGAAGGAGTCTTTTTTGTGATCTTATCCAAGTAAGAAGGAGCCTTTGTTGATTGGGGCTCTGCTGCTCATGGGGATGTGATTGCTGTGTCCTCCAAAGAGCCATTGTAGCACCTGCAGGGAGCTTATCTGTGATGGGAATTACCAATGTTTTGTCTGTCTCCTTTTCTTCAATCCCAGGTCACGAAGCGGCATTCGCTGCCTTCCTCTGTTGCCTGTGTAAAATTGGTGTTCTCAGGGTGGATGACCAGCTGGCCATTGTCTTCAAAGTGTTTAACCGGTAAGGCAATGCAAGTACAGGTGAGGTGGAGCTGTTCCTAGGGCATTTTCCCCTCAAATCTGTCTGTGGTTCACTGGTCATAAAGCATGTGGCCTGCAACCGTCAGTCCACCACACCTAATTCTCGCTACTATCTGGTCATAATGTGCCCCCACACCCTTTGTGTTGTTACACTGCCTGAGGGACAGTAATCGGTGTGTCCCCACCCCAAATACAAGACAAGAGGTGATGTGATCACTGTGTATATATACCTTCATGGAGAAAATGTACCAGCTGCTAATGGGCTCTCCAACCTAGTGGATAAAGGTATAATAAGAACCAATGACTCAAGTATCAGGGGGTAGCCGTGTTAGTCTGTATCTACAAAAACAACAAAGAGTCTGGTGGCACCTTAAAGACTAACAGATTTATTTGGGCATAAGCTTTCGTGAGTAAAAACCTCACTTCTTCGGATGCATAGCTCAAGGTAAAGCCAGACACATTCAAATTACAAATAAAGGATAATTTTTTTTAACAAGTGGGGAGATTAACTAGTGGAAGAAACTACCAAGGGCAGTGGTGGATTCTCCATCTCTTAATGGCTTCAGGTCCAGACTGGATGGCTTTCTGGAAGATACAGGGTAATCAGTACAAATTATTAGGCTCAATATAGGGGTAACTGGATGAAATTCTGTGGCTTGTGTTACTCAGGAGATCAGCCTAGACGATCTAATGGTATCCTCTGACCTTTCAGTCTGTGAACCTGCAAACCCTCCATAGCTCCTCTTGAGAGCTGCCACAATGCAGGAGGTGGGGTTTGTAGTGGTGCAAGCAGAGAACTGGCCATTGGGACGCCTACGTTCTAATCCCAATTTTGCCACTGACTTGCTGTGTGAACTTGGGCAAGTCGCTTCTCCTCTCTGCGCTTCACTTTCCCCGTCTGTAAAGTGGGGATGATCAATCCTCCCTCACAGGGACTGTTGTACAGCTTAACTCAGGGATATTTGTAAAGCGCTTTGCGATCCTCTGATGAAAAGAGCTGGGGGGTGGGGGGAAGTGTCATTGTTATTAGGCAACAGACAGAAAAATTTTGCAGCAAAGTAAAATACACAGGGATGGTGTTCAAAAGCTGCTGCTCCCTTTTTTTTATATTGACTTCAGCAAAAACCTCAGTGCTGTGTTTGCCATTAAATCTACGATCAGGCCCAATTTTCTCTATAGTCTTGTGGCAGAACATTTATCGAGCATGCAGCGTTATATGCAGGGCGCTGTATGCGAGTCCTAGATCCAGGGTTCTGATCCTGGTCTGTAAGGAGCACCTTTAAAAGCGTATTCCCTCTTGTCCCCTTACAAATGGGCACAGAGAGCGGATACAGAGTGATGGGCATGATGGAATATGTTCTGCGGTGAGTCAGAGTTGTCATCCACAGGTACTAGCTCTATCTTCATCAAAAGGTTTGGGCACTCTGCTGCCTTTTATGCTGTCACCATCACCCACTTACATTATCTCCTCTGGGCAAAGTGCTGTTCCTTGATTTCCCTGCTTAGCCTCTTATGTATAGTTGAATGACCAAAATAGGCTCTGGATACCTCTTCCTCCTAAGCAGGGGCTGTCTGGGTAACATGAGTAGGGCAGGTTTATTTATACTAGTGTATCCTGTCCTCTGGTTAACCAAGAGGTAGAAATTTGGTACAAGAAAGCCAATATCAGATAGCTGTTAGCTGCAAACTTAACCCTGCTGTGAACCAGACTGAGTCAAACCTCTGCCTTTCACAAATGGTTTGTTGTCATTTGTTTCTCCTCCAGCCTGGACTCCTGATGCTCACTCAGCCAGCTGGCTGTTGGACTGGATCACGTGCTTGTGCTGCGTCCAGAGAGAAGGAGCTTGGGGCATCTGGTTCTCTCCTGTATATGTTGATGGGTTTTCTGATTGGAAACCCACCATTGTTTCAGCAGGGAGGAGAGGCCTTGAGCCTTTACACCTGATGTCTTATTTAGCCCTTCCCTTTCTTCTCTATCTTAGGTACCTGGAGGTGATGCGGAAACTCCAGAAAACGTACAGGATGGAACCAGCTGGTAGCCAGGGAGTTTGGGGCCTGGATGACTTCCAGTTTCTGCCCTTCATATGGGGCAGTTCCCAACTGATAGGTACTAACGCACCTACAAAACGTTGGTCTCTTTCCCCTTCTGTCCTTCACTGTGAAGATCATCAGTGGTTCGGGATATTTTTTTTCTAGCTAAGTGTGACTTTAAAAAAAGCTGATTTGAGAAGTTTGCTTTAAGTTAAGAATTTTTGTTCTCTGCTTTCAAAATAAGCCAGTTGGTCAGACTGTGAAAAAGGAGGGTTACAGTGGAAATGTTGAAACACCTTAAAGTACACCTGTTTTTTATTGAGACTCCTGGGTGTATTTTGGTGCTGAAAAAGAAAGTTTTTGCCCTGAGTGGCTTACAGTCTGCTCTTACTGTGAAGGCACTGGGCTGGGACTCGGATTTGGGTTTAATTTCCAGCTCTGCCATAGACTCCTGGGGCCACCTTGGGCAAGTCACTTAATATCTCTGGGCTTCATTTCCCTATCTGTAAAATGGGCACACTTCCTTTGTTCTGTCTGTTTAGATAGTAAACTATTTGAGGCAAGGACTTAATGCAGGGGCGGGCAAACCTTTTGGCCTGAAGGCCACATTGGGTTTCTGAAATTGTATGGAGGGCCCGGTCCCTACCCCCTATCCAACCCCTCCTGCTTCTTGCCCCCTGACGGTCCCCCTGGGATTCCTGCCCACCCCCCCCCCACCCTCAATCCAACCCCTCCTCTCATTCCTGACTGCCCCCCTGGGATCCCTGCCCCACCCAACCACCCCTTTCTCCCTGTCCCCTGACTGCCTCCGGAACCCCTGCCCTTGACTGCTCCCCCGGGACCCCTGCCCCCATTCAACCCCCTGTTCCCTGCCCTCTGATCGCTCCGACCCCTATCCACACCCCTGACCACCACCCTGAACTCCCCTGCCCTCTATCCAACCTCCCTGCCCCCTTTCCACGCTGCCTGGAGCGCTGGTGGTGCTACAGCTGCGCCACCCAGAGCACTAGGACAGGCCGCAGCTCTGCAAGAGCCCTGCTGCCCAGAGCATTGCGCCAGCGGCGCAGTGAGCTGAGGCTGCGGGGGAGGGGGAACAGCGAGGGAGGGGCCGGGGGCGAGCCTCCCAGGCCAGGAGCTCAGGGGCCAGGGAGGAGGGTCCTGCGGGCCATAGTTTGCCCACCTCTGACTTAATGGGTGTGTGTGACACCTAGCACAAGCGGGCACTGATTTCAGCAGGGACCTCTAGGTGCTACTGTAAACAAAAAAATAATGCATACTCTAGACTGATCACAACAGGCAGCACGCATCTGACACAATGCACTGGCTGGTCCGTAGGATAATTCTGTTTTGGAGCTGTGCTGCGAGAGACTACCTCATCATATTGTTCATTGCACAAATGTTATGGACCGGGACGTAGCTGGTCAGGTCTAGTGGGCGGAGCAGGCATACAGTTTGGGGAATGAAGCTGAGGGTCAGCAACAGAGTCAACTGCCAGTTACCAGAGCTTGAGGTCAAGCCAGAATCGGAACCAGGAATCAAAGCTGAGGGTCAGAGCCGAGGTCAGATGCAAAATGCCAGAACCAAGGGTCAAGCTGGAATCAGGGTCAGAAGTCAGAGGCTGGATTCAGAACCAGGATTGGTCACTGAGGATTGGCAGTGAGGCATAAGGGCAGGAGGAGAGGCCAGGAACAAGCACTGTGGGAACAGGAGTGAAGGCAGAGGTAAGGGAGGAGCCGGGAGCAGAATAGGAACAGAGTTGAGTGCAGGAGTAGACACAAGAGGCTCCAAGGCAGGCACAACAGAAAACCACCTTGTTACGTGGACAAACTTCCTGTTCCTATTCCTGGCTTAAATAGCGTAGTTGGACCTGTCGGTGCAGCTGGGCCATCTTCCAATCAGAGCTCCTGTGGGTGGTGCCTTGGCTGGGGCTATCGCCCTAGTAGTGTCTCAGCCCACCTGGTTTCAGTAGCTATTGGGTGAAGGCCAGGATGTGACAGCTGTCTGGGGACTCCCAGACCTGGGTTAAAGACCCAGGACATCACAACTAATCCTATTGACTTGGGTCTAGAGACAGTCAGTGAACCTAGTGCATCGCTTTCTTAGAGTTTAGGGTTAGAAATATGGCCTCTAGCAAGGAAGAATGATCTGAGCCTGACAATTAACATCCAGTAAATTCCACTTCAGTCTCTAGTAAAATAATGGAGCGAACTTTAAGAAGAGAGTATCTGTAAGTGTTTAGGGGATAAAAAGCTGTGACCAATGAAGTCATGGGTTTATAAGGACCAAATGTTACATTTTTGAATTTCAAAATCAGTGGGTGAAAGGAATGGAGTAGTTGTAATATAACTTGATTTTGGTAATGTGTGTCAGGAAATCTCGTAACTTATGTTGTCTTGGCTGGAAACCATACAGAATGGATGGAAAACTGGCTGCATGGGCATATACAAAAGCCAAAAAGAGGTCTGAGGGAATACTTTAGAAATCAATGTTTGCTCGTTTACCAGACAGATGTAGACAAACAGAGAAGAGCCTTGGAGGAGAGCAACCAACCTGGTTAACAGGCTGGTGAAAGATTAAAAGGACTGAATGTGTATGTAGCTTTGCTAGCTGAGGGCTATGGGCTCCTGAACCTACCAGTATTTTAATGGTACAAACGTCAAGGAGGGGAGACAGATGACAGAGGGTGGCACAATGAAAGGATGAAATTAAGACAGGTCACACACCAGGAAACCTGTGAAAGTGTCTCCCGAGGGAAATGTGTGAAAGTCCCATCTATGGAGACACTTAAACTCCACTGGATAAAGCCCTATGCAATGTATGGTCGGTAGGAACCAATCCTTCACTGACCCTTGTGTTAGGTGACCTAGTATGAAACTTCTGTCTCTATCTCACCAGAAGGTATTGAAGTGGATTGTGTCTATAATGAGGGGCTGGAGCAGGAAGAGACCAGGTGGTTTGACATCTGAATTTTTTTTCAGAACACCCAAACCTGGAACCTCGGCACTTTGTTGACGAGAAGGTGGTGAATGAAAACCATAAGGACTACATGTTCCTGGAGTGCATCCTGTTCATTACAGAGGTGAGGGTGGGGATACTTACCCCATCGAGAGACTTCTCAGCTGCATTGGGTTCTCTTGCGATTGGATTATTGGGTGGCTTTCTCTTCCTTTTGTATTTTGGTTCATCTTTGTGGAACATGTGGCTGAGCCTTTGTACAAGCCCCTGACTCTCCTCTTGAATGAGTTCGGCAGGGATGTTGAGAGTGAATGTGATGAAGCTGGATGGGAGGTAGATATGGGTGATTTAGTGGGGTTTGCCAGGGGTGGTAAATAAAGCAGATAGATCGCCTTGGACACCTTTTTGGATAAGACAAGGGGTATGTGATTTCAGAACACGTGTGTGAGAAATGGCTGGTGTTCCTTGTTCAGTCAGGTCCTTGTGCCTGGTACTCCAAGCTATCCCTCTCTCAGCAATAAGCCTTTTGGCAGGGCCATAGTGCATCTGGGTCACCTGTGTGTGCCCCTAACCCACCACAGAGCCTGGGTTGCTCCAAATCTCAGCCTGGCCATTGGTTCTCTGTGGTAAAAGATACTTATTAAATATCCATTCTTGTGAGCTAGTGAGGGGAGATGTCCCTCGCTGGTAACGCGTCCAGAACCATGTCCTCATTAAAGTGTATCATGGAATCTTGGGATGGGGGAAATAATGCTGGCAAAAGGTTTGGCAAAGCCCCTCTATGGTAACATCCAGTGTATCTTCACTAGAGGGCACTGTTTCTAAACAATGGTGCTTACTGCCTCCTGTCTGCAGCCACATGGTGTGAGTGGCTTGTCTGACTAGGCTGAGAGAAGGTAGGTGAGGTAGTAGCTTTTATTGGACCAACTTCTCTTGGTAGAAAGGTACCAGCTTTTGAGCTTCACAGACCTCTTCTTCAGATCTGGGGAAGGTAACCAGAGTGTTAGACCTGCTACTCCTGAGTGAATTCTGTGCCAAAAATTTAAAAATTCTGTGCCAAAAAATTAAAAATTCTGCGCACAAGATTTTAAAATTCTGCAAGTTGTATTTGTCAATAAATAAATGCAGAGGCTCCAGCATGGCAGTGGGGACCATAGGTCACTGGCTGCACAAAGGTGGGAGACCACCCTGCAGCCTCCCCACTCCCACCCTAGGACATGGACTCAGTGGTGAGGTTGTATCCAACCCTGACACAGCACAAGGTCTGGGCCTGCCCCAGAAACACCATAGGGCCCTGCCCTTCTGCCCCAGGCACACCAGGTGTGGGGCAGGCAGGTTCAACTAGGCAGGATCCAAGTGTGGAGGGGCTCAGTGTTGGGGGCATCCGGGTGTCAGGTGAGAGGATTCTGTGTGGGACAATCTGTGTGAAGGCAGCTCAGCGGGGGATTTAGGTGTGGGGGGAATCTGGATGCACAGAGGCTCATTGCAGGGGTTCCAGGTGCAGGGGCAATGGGACTCTGCAAGGGATTCCAGGTGAAGGTGGTTGGGGTTCAGTAGAGGGGTCTGGGTGTGGGGATCTCATCAGGGGGGTCTGGGTGCAGCTGGGGGAGTGGGGCTTGGTGGGGTGGAGGTCTGGGTGCAGCTAGTTGGGAGTCAATGGTATGGGGGTCTGGATGAGGGGGCTCAGGGTGGGGCTTGTCAGGGTGGGGGTTTGAGTGCAAGGAGCTCAGTGGAGGGTGGTTTGGAGGCAGGGGTTCTGGGTGCAGGGGGCTCCAAATATAGGGATTGAGGTTCAGTAGGGTGGGGTTGAGGTATGGAGGGCTGGGGGGTTCAGGCCATACGGGGTGAGGCTTGGCAGGGGTCTCTGGGTATCGGAGGTCCAGATGCATGGGGGTTGGGCGGACGGAGGAGCAATTCCCCGTACAGTAACCCTTCCCCCCCACAGCTGAGGAGTGATGGGGACAGGAAGCAGGGGAAGATGCTGAGCTCTTCTGCAGCTGGGGGAGGTTTCTGGAGGTGGGTCTGACACTCTTTGCAGGGAAGAAGCCACTGACTGGAGTGTCTCCAGCCCTGCACTGATTTATCTCTCTGCCAGCTGCTCTGGGTGCCCGAAACAATGTACCTGCGCAGCTATGGGGTGATTCAGCTTCCCTTTGCTTCCCTATCAGAAAGTCATTTTTCTGCGGGGAAGCAAAGAAATCTGCAGGGGACATGAATTCTGTGCACGTGCAGTGGCGCAGAATTCCCCCAGGAGTAAGGACCTGCAAGAGAGCTCTATGAAGCTTGAAAGCTTGTATGTTTCACCAACAGAAGTTGGTCCAATAAAAGATATTACCTCACCTACTTTGTTTCTCTAATATCCTGGAACCAACATGGCTACAATACTGCAAATAGTCTAAGCTGGACATGTCTACGGTGCTCATTCCCATGAAGTCTCGGTGGGGAGAGCAAAGACTGTGCACTCTACTCCTGTTAGCAATCGCTTTTCTGGTAACCTGCTAGAAATAGAGGCTGACACAATTTTTATGCATGCAGTGCCACTCTTTTCTTGCTATTCTATGCCTCTATGCCCCCTTTTTCTCTATCTCCTCTTGCTAAATTAGTGATCAAACAGACAGGTTCGCGTGATATGACACCCACCCCACTATAATCAACAGTATAGTGAATTCTTAAAAGTGGCATATAGCTCCCTTTGAACCAAATCCCGAGAGGTGCTGGGCCCTTGGAACTCCCACTGATTCCAGCAGATGCTGCTGGTGCTTAGCATCTCTTGGGATTTAACCCTTGATTTGCAGTTTAAAAATAACCTAATGGAAACCAAATATCATTGAGAACATGCGACTATATAATGCCAAAGAAAAAAAAAAATTGTGTCTGGGGCGGATCTATTTGTGCTTCCTGCTCAGTGAAAGCTGAAGCCAAGATGCTGTAAGATTTATTGTTTACAGTGTTGTTGTAGCTGTGTTGGTCCTAGAATATTAGAGAGACAAGGTGAGTGAGGTAATATCTTTTATTGGACCAACTTCTGTTGGTGAAAGAGACAAGCTTTTGAGCTCATACAGAGGTGGTCTTCAGGTCCTCAAGAGCTCTGTGTAACCTTGAAAGTTTGTCTTTCTCCGGCAGAAGTTGGTCCAACATAAGATTTATTTTAATTTTGGGATGTGTAACTTGTTCCTGTATTGAGGGTATATTACAAATATGCATTTCTGTGCACAGGTATAAAAAAACTATAAGCAAAATATAGATGACACTTGATAGGTTGAAGTGGATTTTTAAAACTTCTTTAGTCATTTTTTTCCCTTGCAAAAATTAGCTTTTTCTGGCTCTTGTTAAATAAATAAATAAATATTTGTCCCACAAATTTCATTGGAGCTGGTGGAATCTGGATTTTTAAAAGTACCATGTCTAGCTGCTATAGCGCCACCTAGTGGCACATAAAGCTGCTCTGGGTTCTTGTTGGGTGAGCAGATAAAAGACTTGGGACAAGCTGAATTATCAAACATGGGATATTTTAACCATATTTTATCATAAATATTGTTTCAAACAGATTTATCTTTTGAAATGTAATTGTTTCGTTTCATGGAGAGAGGTTGCTACTGCCACTAGGTGGAGCTATAACAGCTTTTAATACCAGCTTTCTGTCCATTAAATCAACAAGCTGAACAAACAACAAATATCATGGCAAAATAACAGGGAAAAAGGTTTTAAAACTTACTTTAATGCTTTTTTTTTTTTTCTTCAAATCCCCTTGATTGAAAGCCTGCTTTCCCTTAATAACATTACATACACATATAGCCTAAACTGAGTGCATTTTATAGGTATCGGATCATTCCTTGCTTTTGAACCATTCAAAAAATAGCAACTACAGTGGTGTGTTTTTTTTTTTTTAAATACAGTATTTTCTTTGAGTTCTTTATTCCTTTGCCTGTATGTGATGTTTCAGTAATATAGATACTAGACTACATTGTTTTTGTGTGTGTATTAAACCTCAAACTGTTAAAGTAACAGTAACACAATGTCTGATCTGAATCCACTAAAACTCTTCTTTAATGCTCCCTGTAACCTATATGAGTATTGCAGCAAATGTTACATAAGTTAACTAATTATAGGATGACTTTGAAAGATGGTTCCTAAATGGCTTTGGTCCCTCAATAAGAGTTCCCTGTGTGTAAAGGGAAGTAGAGTGTTGTGTAGTGGTTAGAGCAGGGGACTGAGAGTCAGGAATCCTGGATTTCCCTCCCCGCACTCCGCCCGGCTCTGTGACCGAGGGCAAGTAATTTAAAATGATTGCAGGATCTTCTGCGCAGGGTCTGTTTCTTTTTATGTGTTCCTACAGTGCCTAGGACAAGGGAACTCTAAGTGCCGCTGCAATGTAAAGAGTATGAACTGAACAAATCTGTGCCTCAGTTTTCCTGTCTGTAAAATGGAATTAACACTGATGTGCTAGGTGGGAAAATGTGAGACTTTATTCATGTATGTAACAGTGGGTGAAATGTGCCACAGCAACGTTGTATCGCTACTACTGAATCAGGCCTGTAGGACTGGCTCGTTCTCTGGTTTTAACTTCCATGTTCAAACAGCAGTGTTTAAAAAGAGAATGGCAAAAAGCAAGTATCAGAACATCACCCCCACCTCTCCTCAACCAAAAAACCCTTCAGAAGAAATAATCTGCTGTTGCATAATCTCCCCCCCCCCCCCCCAATCACTGGTGAGCTGCGATATCTCTGGGTGCTTTGTTGAATGGTGTTGTATGCAGTGTAGTTGTAGTTGTGTCTGTCCCAGGATATTAGAGGCAAGGGGTGGGGGGGAGGTAATCTCTTTTATTTCTGTTGGTGAGAGACACAAGCTTTTGAGCCACGTAGACCTGAAGAAGGGCTGTGTGTGACTCCAAAGCTTGTCTCTCTCCCCAACAGAAGTTGGTCCAATAGAAGAGATTACCTCACCCACCTTGTCTCTCCGATGCTGTTAGTTATCTGGTGCCTACAGTATGCAGAGCCCTCTGCAAGAGACAAAGATAAAGCTGGTCCCTTGTCAGATCTCCAGTATAATCTGTAGGACTGCGGTGTGTGTATATATAGGGGAAAAGCCCAAGCATTGTGTGTGTGCTGAACTGTGCAGAGGGCTGAAGCCTGAACAAAATAGGACTGTGTTCCTTTAAGAGCCAAGGGCAGGCAATGAAGAATTTCAGTTTCAATCTGGCTTCTAAATTTGGAGGTTTGGGAAGGGAGGGCTCAGGTTTCAGCTGGAAGGGAAGGAACTGACAGGAAGGCACTGCACAGAGCCGTCCCCCCCTCCCCCTCCAGTTACTGACAGAGGAACCATTTACAAAAGGCTGATTCTCTTGGGAACAGAGAGGCAGGAACGCAGCGTCTGTGAGTAATTTCCTGCTCAATATGGCTGCTCTGACTCACTACATTCCCCTGGGGTCACTGCGGGACTGCAGCGCTCTTGCTGTCTCTCTCGCTCTCTCCAGCTCGCTCGTTTTCTCTCTCTTCTCCCTTTGTGGCTAAAATGAGCTAATTTTTTTTTTCTCCTTCTCTGCCCTCCCTCCCCAGTTTGAAACAATAGCAAAGTCTTCTGCTGGAGCGGACACGGGTTAGGAAGGCCGCGGTCACAGATGTGTCAGGTGCTCCAAGCGCCCAAATCCTGTATGGCTTGAACGTGGGTCTGGCCATCCTAACCGGCTTTTTCAGAGCTTCCCATCTGCCTTAACTCTTTCTGGCCAGGAGCAAAGCCAAAGGGGTTGATCAGGGCTGTGCCAATCTGAACGAAGGAGGGACTGGAGAACAGAATGAGGCTTGTTGCTGAAATGCATGCAGCAGAATCTTCCATAAAGGGAGAGATGCTTTTAAAACCTGCCTTGCAGTGCATCTCGAGCACATGAGACTTGGGGCATGTCAGCTGGACTGTGCCAAACCTCGTCAGTATAACCCCCTGACGTGCACCATCTTCTCAGTCACCCACTGGTCATGATGGGATGCCAAAGCTTTGTGCTTAATAACACACCAGTTCCATTTAATTTTGTGTGTGTTTCATCTTGTATCTGCAAGGAAAACATGTGCGCGCACACACAAAACGAAGGGGAGCAGGAACGGTTTAGTGGCTCATCAGTCATTCCCCAGCTCAGAAGAACTGCAAAGAGGAAGCAGAAATTCATCTGTGTTCTCATCGCAGCTGTTCAGAGCAGACAGAACTACAGAACCGTTACCCACAATGCTTCAGCCCTGAGGTCAATGGAGTCTAAATGTTGTCCTCTGAGTGATTTTTTTTTTTTTTTTTTTTTTTTTCCCTCTTCTTCCTTGTAAATTGCTGCCACTTTGCCTCTGCAGAAGGGCAGCAGTTTCTCACAAATGGATTGATCAGCTTTTTTCCAGCAGGCAGCTTCAAAAGCATAAACGCTTTTCCCTGGTTGCTGTGTGTGTGTGTCGGGGGGGGGGGGGGGGGGGGAGGAGGTTAGTTATGGAAGACCCAGGGTGCTCCTATCATGATAGTCAAAAAGACTCTTATTTCCCCATGATCCTTTTTAGCCTGAGCTTTGGCCTTGTGGTTTATGAAGTCATGAGAATTTCGCTCAGTCAGATTGGCTGCATTATTTTTTTTCTCCCTAAGGGTCTGTTTAGTTGGTGGAGAGTGGCAAACAATAGGATAATCTAGAGGCAGCTGTCTCCGAGTTTAGCTCCTCCTAACCCCACCCCCCAAAATCTATCTCTGGAAAGAAGCTAGCATCAATGATTAAACACTATGTTAAAAAAAAAAATTAAATCCATTGCCCGTTTGCTGCGTCTATTGTAAGGTGGAGCCTTGCAGCTTCACCAGCAACGTGAACTGCAGGAACTTGAAAGAACTGCTAGACCCCCTGTAGCCCATCTCTGCTCATGGCAGGCGCAGGGTTTGGATCCAAGCGCAAGAACTGCTGCCAACCTGCGTTGCCCTCTGTATTCACGGTTGGCGGTGGTGGTGGCTGCTGCTGGTTGTTGATCTGAATGGAGAATGAGTCATTTTCTTGGAAAGCCCAGCAGCAGTGTTGCATGGGGAGGTTTCTGGGTAGAATGGGAGCAGCGCTGAGCTGGACTGTTTGTTCTTTAATGAATTCATACAAGGAGAAGGAAAAAATGTGATTAGACTAGAATGTGGGGCAGAAAATGCTTAACGCTTTCAGGGTGTAGGGGGCTGGGATACCCCTCTCCTTGGGTGGTAGTGCTGCTGCAGGAGGGCATGTGGAAGGAAGGAGGGGAGGGCGCGGTGACATGGATGGTGCTTGCGTCACACAGCCTAGCAGGAATGTTTGTTGAAGTGAGCGTGACTGTGAGTCACTGGGATGGTGCACAAACTTCCCTGTTGGCGCGGCTCCCTTAGCTCTCTTCCTCTGTGTTTTAGATGAAGACTGGCCCTTTCGCTGAACACTCCAACCAGCTGTGGAACATCAGCGCTGTACCTTCCTGGTCCAAAGTGAACCAGGGTCTCATCCGCATGTACAAGGCAGAGGTGAGTGAAGGGGAAGGAGAGATGAGTGTGGTCTCACCTGATCCGGCATGCAACTCCTGCCTTGCAGGGCACAGCAACCTTTCAGATTGGCTCTTCTGTTCTTCTGCTAGTGCATCTCTTCCTACACAGCACCTCCTTCAAGCTGGGTGCAGGGCACCTCAGAGCTCCTACAGAGCCAGCAATCATCCACTGACTTTTTGCGCCAAGAGGCTAAGGCTTGCGTACAGCACCACCCTCCTATGCTGCTTCCCATAGTGCCCCCTGGTGGGAGAGTCTGGATCTAGAGCCTGTGGCAAGCTCCTCCCATACATACTGTACACTGATACATATAACATCTCTTCTGAGAGGCTGGGCCTGGACTACCTCTGAGCTTCCCCCAAAGCTAACACACTTACCTCAGTCTTTAGATGATGTTCGCCTTTGTTCATCTCTCTCTTTTTCTCTCGTGCTAATTCTAGGTGTCCTGATTAAGAGCTGTTGCTTGAAGCAAATGTACTGCTGATCCATACCCAGGAATTGCCCAAACTGAACTAGATCAGTTGCCCACCCGCCCTGTGGAGACTCCTGAACCCATCTGAGTGTCTGCTCTTGATTGCAGCTTGCCCACATTGTCAGACACCAAATCAGTTAAATCAATGCAGCTTTGGTGTGTAGACAAGGCCACAGCCGCAGCCTGCCTTCCCCTCAGCCCTGTTGCTCCACTGTGCGGTCAGCCCATGAGACTTGCTCTGTAAACCTTGACCTGGGGGATTGGGCAGCTGTGGCTGTAACATCTCTCTCCTTCCCCCCCACCTACATGTACACCTCTTGCGGCACTTAAGGAAGCTGGACAGGCACTTCCACCTATATTGCGCCTCCGAGGGAAGGACGGGGGAGCTGTAGGCCGAAGGAACTGTTCTGCTGCTGGGGAAGCACATTGGCATGGCTCAGCGGCAGGGTTCTGGTCATGGGCCTGTGCAGGGTTAGAAGACGGCGGGATGCCATGAGCTAGTGCCCTTCCCTTCCTGTGTGGCACTCTGTACAGTGTAGCTGCCTGGCACTGGAGGCACCATCGCTCCCCACGTGTAGGATTTGAAGGGGTTAATATCCTCCTCGGTGCTCTCAGGTCCAAAGCAGGCCATGCCCCTATCACCAGGAGATAAGGCAGAGTCTTGACTAAGCAGCACCACTCAGTGCGAGTGCATGAAAGGGTTAACTGTGCCTATCCTCCTCCACTCTCTCCCTTCCCTTCTCCCCTCCCCCTTCCCTTCCTCTGAGCTTCACATCCTGTGTTTAGGTTCCAGCCCACATACCTCTCTAATCTGTGAGGCGTCACTCCCAGGGACCATGTTGGCTCCTTCCGGCTGCAGCTCAGCTTTCCTCTGAAGAGCTGGGATCGCCAGGCAGTGGGGTAATGCCCCCACACACACACTGCTCCCTTGCTTCTCTGGCTCCTTCAGCTCAGCGGCTTTGTGCTGCCTCCTGTGTCTACACCAGAGCCACAGCAAGTGCCAGTCCTGCTCCCGGGGCTGGGGCCTCTGCCCTGTAAGAAACCCGAGGCCAAATTCTCTGGGGTGACCCATCCGAGCCTGTGGTTACCCTAGCAGAGGATGTGGCTCCAAGAGGACTATTAAAGCACACCGGGGTTCTCCAACCTACCAAGGTGTGAGAGTGACTTGCTTGCTGTTTACCCCTAACCCGGCCCTTGCCTTTGGGCTATTTTCCTATCATAAATATATGCAAACTGCTACTACTCCTGGCTAGTGCTCTGAGTGCAGGACTCAGTAAGCCTGGAACGCCTGCGTCCAATCCTGCCTCTGACACAGACTCCTCCTCTGGGCTACAGCAAATCTCTTCACCTCTTGCTTTCGCAGGACTGCCAAGGAACTGTCTCTGTCTGTGAAGCACTTTTTGAGACTGGGAAGTGGTCATGGTGTCTGGCCATTTCAAGGGGGGTGTATGCTAAATGTATCCTCATCCCTGACATCCTTTGGGAGCTGTGACCAAGACACCAACATTAATACTAAATCTTACATCTGTGTAGTGCCTTCCTTCCTTCCTTCCTACAGTTACTGACTGAAATGCAAACTACGCACAGGCACCTGGATACAATGCTAATGGGTGCTCTTGAAATGCCTAGAGAGATGCATCCACCTCTGGGGAGAAATGCAGAAGCTTTTAACCTGTGTGCGATATCATGATACAGTAGTTTAGGAAAGAAGTGGAAAAATGCAGAGTACAGTTGAAATTTGCAGGACTTATTTTGACAGGATGAACCTTTTGACAAGGACAATAGGGTTAATGCTCCTGTTTAAAAAGTGCTTTTGGCTCTCCAGTAACCACGAGTGGCTAGGATCTCATCTTCTCCAAAAGGCCCTCACACCACACAGGGCGCTCTGAATGCCACGATGGGCCCTTCGCTTGGTGTGGATACAGACTCACCAGCACCATTTCCTGCTAGCTACTTTGGACGTCTCCCATTCAGCTACTGATTCCAGCAGTTTCTGCTCCGTTTGTGAGATCAGACAGGAGCATAGCAGATGATGCTGGGCATTGCTTTTAGCCATAATGGTGTGGGTGTTTTGGTCTTTTTATTTTTAGGGGTTTTTTTTACTATGGCTGAGCAAATTTTAGCCAAGAACTTCCAAAAGTGATGAGTAATTTTTTAGTTTGGGTGTCCAACTTGAGGCACCTTGAGATAGCAGTGAGCCTCCACCCTTTGAAAATCAAGCCCCCTCAAGATGTCTCAAGTTGGGCACCTAAAATCACTCTTGAAAATCTTAGCCCTTAGCTACTGGTCCCTGAAACAAGTTTATATTTCCTCCCAGCAGCACTGCATTTGCCAACCCTTCCTTCTGCCATCCCTACCTCTCTCTCTCTCTCTCTCTCTCTCTCCATGCTGCCAATCATAGCAGACAATACTTAGGTAAAGAGAGCTCCTAATTGCTGGTTTGAATCTTCGTTCATCCCCCAGGCAGGCAGCTGCTGTTGACAGAGCTGGGGGGGGATTTGCATTCTTGTTCTTTCTCACTTGTGAACGCTCACTCTTTCTCACTGCTCTCTCAGGCTGGCTAAGATCTGAGCAAGGCCACTGACTTTTTCTTCCCCCATGGCTTCTTGCTGTTGATTAGATTACATTAACTCAATCTTCAGTATGGAGGCACCAAGCCAGCAATGTTCCAGCTATTTAACGGCTTCTCAGGTATATGTCTGCTGTGATTGATGGTGAGAAGCATCCAATGTCATCCAAACACTGAAGTGCTGCCACATTATCCTAACAGGCAAGTGGAGCCAGCAAGAAAGAAGGGGAAGGGGTCATTCTTTACCAGTTGTCCTGGAGAAGATGGAAGTCCATCCACTCAAAACTATTTGATGCCACATAACAATATGGGGCAACTGTCAAGAATAAGATCTAAGATCTGGATCGTTTAGAAGGCAAACTGGTTGCATCTTTCTCATCTTTGCACCTCTCTGACTCTTGAATGCAGCAAACCTAAAATAGGAATGATTCCCTTGCGAGTGGGATATGTTCTCTGGATCCAAGGATTCTGTGCACAAGGCCTGTGGATGGGGCAGTGGGTTGCAAACAAAGTATCTTCTGCCTTTTTTAAATGGATGAAGTTTTTGGCTGGAAGTGAGAGGGACTTTTCTTATCCTCTTTTCCATCAAAGGACAGAGAATGGAGCATGGCTAATGCAGCAGCTGTGGTGTGTTCTCCTGAGCCTACTCTGAATTTCCTGTCCTTTCCCTCTCAGCTGCAGTCAAATGGGGAATACTTTCCATCAGGACTAGTCTAGTCCCAATCCCATCTGCAAAGGCTGCAGGAGAGACACTAATCCTGCTTCTGCTGGTGCTGGAGGAGGAGAGGTCTCTTTGCTGAACCGCTGGCCTCGCTTTCCAGCAGGGTGGCTGGAGGAGGAGTCCCTGCCTCTTGTGGAGCTCCTCAGTTTACCTTGCACATGTTTGAGGCCCAGGTGCTGTGCCAGAAGTAGCATGTAGTGGACTAAATACCCATGCTTTGCTTTAGTGGTGGAATCTGTTCAGCAGGAACCCAAACGAGCCAAGTTCTACAGCAACACATCTCCTGTAGAACCTCTGGGGGCAGTGGAGATACTAGAAGCCACCTCAGCTCCACCCACCCGGGTCTTAAGGCTTCAGTTTGCTCTCTCCTTCCTCTGGCTCAGCTTCGCTTACATGTTCTCACAGCTTTCCAGCTCTGCTTCCCTGAAGGCTCCTCAGCATTTGCAGGGGCTTCCTCCAGGGTTACTATTTCCCCAGCAGGTATTCAGCCCTGCCGTATCCCACCTCCGGTCTCAGAACCTTTCCAGCTTGTTTTGGTTTCTGTGCATTGTGAAGAAGTTGAATTCTGCTGGAAGCAGCCTGACCTCTGGCCCTTGCTGGAATTCCACAGGCCTGGGGGCCTTCTCAGAAATCCCTCTGCTTCCCCGATGACGACAGCACCATGACAGCTGCCTGCCTCTGGCTGTAAACCCCGTCTGTGCTCCGCACTGGGGGAGGGTGAGCTGTTGTCCTTCCCCCCAGGAGCCATGCAAGTGCTTGCTGGTTTCCGGCATGCCAGCAATGGATCTTTCAGTTCTGTTAGTGGAGACAAAGGCCCGCTCGCCCACGGAAGGGTGTGCTGTCACAGTGCCAGGCCCCCTCGCAGGTACTGACTCCTGCCTCTCTCTTAAATACAAAATCAAGACTGCTTTAAAAGAAATGACTGCAGCAGAAGTGTTTGCCCCCTAGGCAGAAGGGCAGGGAGAACTGGGGCTCTCTGAGGAGGTTTCAGAAAATCTAGATGAACCTCTGGAAAAGGTGTCTGGATTTACATTCCCACATGATGGGATTGTTCCGGTTCTGCTGCAGTGTGGTGAGCAGCATTCCTGACTCGTCATCCCAATCCTCCAGCGTAGACCAGGCTTGAGATGGCTGTGCCTGTGGTGTGCCAGGGAAGTATGGCTGGGACAACGAGTGTATGGAGTGGTTCTCTTGCTTATCCTTATGGTTCAGCACATCGTCACAGGAGCGCTGCTTCTGCCAGCACTGTTTGGAGCGTTCACGTAACGTGTCTGCTGTCACCAGCCCATTCTGGGATTCCCGAAGGACCTATTCCGGAGTGCTTAGCTTCATTGTTGGAAATAGGCTCTTCTGGGAAACTTCCAAACACAAGGCACTGTGGGGTGCAAGGGAGTTAAGACAGGCTGCAGAACTCGTGACTTCCCATCCACGCTGGAAAGAGACAATGTCCAACTGCATCAGCTCAGCCTCACCTGAGCTAAAGATCGTGTCTCAGGTGTTGCAGTCAGTTGGTGTGACTGCTGCTTGTCGAATGTTTAGGACAAATGTTCATCCTCAGGGCCTTCCACCCAATGGTTGCTTTCAGTGCACCTTTACTTAGAGCCCAAGTGGAATACTCATCCAACGCAACAAGGCCTAAGCCCCGTGCAACCAGTGCTCAGATCGTCATGGCTTCCTCCTTTTAAAGTTAGTCAGAGCCTACACTAAAGGGTCGGTGAGACTGTGTTTTATTATTATTATTTTTTAATGCGTAAAAATACCCTCCTGCCTCTGTCCAGTTTCCCACACTCAGTTCTCCATTGAACAAGACTTCAGGAGACTGATGCCTACTGGTGCTGAGAGGAGAGAGTAAAGCTCCCTCTTCTAACTGACCAGAGAACGACTGGTGCTGTGGCATAAATCTCTTCCATTGAACTCCTGGTGGAGAGAGGATCTCCTGCGGGGGGAACCCAAGCTAGGAATTTGCTCGGAGCTCCCTGTATGCAGACTGGGGAGCAGGGGGGATGTGGTAGTGTTCTTCTAAGGGCACTTCTACACCTAAACGCTGGAGCTGCTCTGCTGTAGCGCGTCAGTGAAGATACTACCTATGCAGACGGTAGGGCTTCTCTCGTTGGGATAGGTAATCCACCTCTCCGAGAGGCAGCAACTAGAAGAATTCTTCTGTCGACTAGCCCTGTATGCTCAGGGTTAGGTCGGCTTAACTACGCTGCTCAGGAGTGTGGATTTTTCCCACTTGTGCATGACTTGTTTAAGGCAACCTTGTAGATCAGGCTTTACTCTGCTCACTCTTTTTAAGGTTTTATTCACAGCCATAATAGTGAGAGCTGGCTCTTTGGAATCTACAGCCTGGCCTACACAAGGAAATTAGGTCGGTTATAACTACATAGCTCAGGGGTGTGAAAAGCAGACCCACTCCCTAGTGTAGACAGGGCTAGTCGATGGGAGAATTCTCCCATCAATCCAGCTGTTGCCTTTCCGGGAGGTGGAGTTACCTTGCCAAGGGGAGAACTCCTCCCGTCAGTGTAGGTAGTATCTTCACTGAGACAGACAGGCCCTAACATTCTGGAGAGCAAGTTACTAGCTTCAGGGAGGTGTTGACATGGTGTATTGGTTGTTTCCATGCCCTGTCTCAATGCCAGTGCATATGGCTTCCACTGGGTAACCAGGCTGGAGAACATCGTAGAACGACCAGCCTAACCCACACAGGCAGGGTCCCCAGGCCCTGCTGCCAAGACAAGAGCCCAACTAAAAATAGCACCAGCAGCAGCTGCCTCTGCAGAGTGAAGTGCTCAGTTCCAGTGCTGCAGGCGGATTGCACCTTCTCTCTCTGTGGGCGCTCCTTTCTGCTGCTTCCTGGCCTGTCTGTGGTGTGTAGTGCGGTGGGTTCCTGCTGCCGCCCCTTCTGCATTGGGAGCGCACCTGGCATGCAGTCTGGTTCACGTTCACCCCATGAGCATTGTCCTCACTTGTTGGCAGCGGGTGTTGGTGTGAGGCAGTTGAGGGACCTATTCGCTGGGGCGGAGGGAGCTGGGTGTAGCCCTGCTGCCCTGTAAGCTGTAGAACTCCCCAGGATATGATGGTGACACATCCCACTGTGCCGTAATGGAGTGAGCCCTTCACAAGCCTGGGTTCCCTGTGCTGGATCGGATACCCCTCTTGATCCCCTTTGAAAATCTTTTCCATTTATTCTACTCCCTCTCTGCAGGGAATGGCCATTTTAGAATCTAAATGGTGCTGCCCATTTCTGTTGGCACCAGATCCTTGTGCCCTAGCAGAGGAGAATGCCCTCCAGCCCCGCTCTCTGTCCCAGTTCAGAGCGCAATTGCTCCTTCAGCAGCGGTTGTTGCCATGCACTGCAGAGACGGATGCTCACGCAAATGTGAGTCTTGCATGCCCCTCTGGGCCGTGACAAGGATCCACTTCATACCCCTCCATAGGAAAGGCCAGGTGCTGAGAGACTGCTACAAAGGCCTTTCCTTTGATCCAGCTCATTCCTCTTGACACTTGACCTTGCCAATGGCAAAGTATCCAAAATTAATCCTTTTTTTTTTTTTTAATAGCGCACAGATTCACCCGCTCCCACTCTCGGCCATGCGCCCTGCTTTGGATTAAACCCACTGGCTTTCCTTCTGTTCTCTTCAGATGTGTGGAAGCAGGTCACGTTCCTCCACTCCCATTGTGGCTGTGCATCTGTCTCATTCCCAAGCTCGCAGGAAGCAGTTGTGTGGCCTGAGGTGTGATGCCTGGCTGGAGAGCCCTACCTCACAGCTAGTTTGCTTTGCACACCCTTTTCCCTTCCAGGTGTTCTTCTTTCATTCCTCGGACTCTCTCTCCTCCTGCCTTTACTTGGGTTTGGCCTGACCACAGCCTGTTCCCTTGGGAAACGCCTCTTGCGAGGTGCACGGGTTGGTTGTATGCTCTGCGTTGGAGCCACCGTCCCTGCTTGTGCAACTGCAAACATGGGACCCTGACAGATCCTTGTGTTGGCTTTGTGGGAGTTCTTCTCTGCTCCTCCTTCTCTTTCAGGAACAGCAGGAGGGAGCAAGCACACTCCTTTACGTCCTGTCCCTGCATGTTCATTGGGGGAGTTGGTACTGTACACCTGGGTCTCAGAGGAGCAGCATCTCCTTCCCATGGCCGTCCCATTAGCAAGTGGCCTGAGTTACATCAGTGTTAACAGAAAAGGTCACATGCTAGAAAATATTGTTCCAGATGGTGCCCAGTGCGACTGAAACCTTATCCAGAGGGCCCAAAGATGAGGTGCCTAAAATGATTAGGGGCATGGAGAGCTCACTCTGGGAGAACAGAGTGAAAAGACTTGGGTGGTTAGGGGACTGATAAAAAGAGAACACAACAGAGGTATATAAAATAATGAATTGGATGGAGAAAGTCAGTCGATACGTCTGTCTCTCAAAATAAGGGTTCAGCCTGTGCAGTTGAAAGGCAACGGATCTAAAAGCAAAACAAAAAAAAGGAAATATGGTTTTGGACAATGTATAATTAACGTGGGAAACTCATTTCTGCAAAACATTTGAATTCAAGAGGCCAGAACTGCCGATCCCAGAGCGAGCTGAGGTGGCAAATCTCTTCCCCACATAGATTTCTGTAACTCCCCGTGTGTTCTTTGCCCCTGGATCTTTATTGTGGCAAGGTGGTGAACTTAAAGGTATTGATAGAGACATGGCTACTGAGGTAAATCGCCCTCCTCTGCTTCCACTGACACTCAGGGCCTGAATGTCCGAAGGGCTAAGCTCTCGAAGTCCAGCGGAGGACAAGGGGTATTATGGGCACTCAGAATCAAGGCCATGGTGTCTCTGGAATGAGCTGAGGGAGAGTCCTCAAGCTAGCTCTTCCTTCGCAGCCCCTCTGGATCTCAGAGCTGAGCTGCCCTGTGTTTGTTGCCCACATGGGTTCCTGAGCCCCAATCTCAGGTTGGAAGTGGGTTAACTCTGGGTTGTTTGTTCAAGTGGAAATGTGCTCTGGTTTTCTCTGCTTCTGGTGGGGATGATCCCCTGCCTGCAGCACGCTGGTTTTACACCTCTTCTTCTCTGTTCCCGCAGTGCCTGGAGAAGTTTCCTGTGATCCAGCACTTTAAGTTTGGCAGCCTGCTTCCTATCCAGCCTGTCACATCTTAGAGACCATGGGAGGAGTCGATGCAGTGGAGACAACAGTGCGGCGCTCGTCCTCCTCCTCCTCCCTTCCTCCTCCTCACCTCTCCAGCCCCACAGCCCATTCATCCCTTTGTATTTACAACTAGAGAAAGTTACAAAGCACTTAGCGACCTTGCATGAAAGAAGTGACCAAGAGCAGCTGCTCATGCAAGTGCTCCCCACGCTGACTAGAAAGGGACAAAACCAGGGCTGGGCTTCTAGCCTCCACTGCGTTCAGTCTTACACTGTTCGTGGCTCGAAGGGCTGCCGTATACTGAGCTGGGCGTGAGGGTGGCTTGAATGGGGTTTGGGTAGGGGATACATTTAGTATGGCTTTACAAGAAGACCTCTGCTTTTTATCCCCTGGAGGTAGGGGGTTGGGAAGGGGAGGAAGATATGTAGTGGGGGTGGGGTGGTTACAGTTTCACTGGAATCTTTTGCTGTCTTGTTTGAGGAACCCAAGGTGTGTAGACCAGGCCTTCGATTCCATTTAAAAAAAAAAAAAGCCATTTCTCGCTGTTATGGCTGTGAAGAAAACCTTAAAAAGAGGTCCTGGAGTGTGAATGTGCCTGGTGTCAGGAGGCCCCCAGTGTCTCTGCTGCTGCCTTTGCTTGCAAAGGGTGTTCTGCAAGGGGTAGGAGAAGTGGTCGGAAATCCCTGTGGGTCACATGAAGCCAGGGTGCTCTCTCTCCCCTAGCCTGCGTAAGAAAATTTTGTCTTTTTCTCCTCCAACTTCTATCCCTGGCAAACTTCCTTGAGTCTTCCTTTCACACCACCGTGTCCTCTCCAGGGTACCAGCTGGGAGCCCCACCCCTGCCAGCCTAGGTCCTAGAATGCTGAGCTGGAGATGGGCTCGGGGGAAGGCTTTGGACACCAGCTGGTTGCATTTATATGGGAATGGCTCTACCAAGACACTGTTCTAGCAGAGCCTGAGCCAGTTACTTCCTCCCCTCGGTAGCTAACTCCACATCAGGTACACATGCCCTCTCCATCAGTACTCTGGGCTCAGCTGAGGCTGGGCACGGCTCCCTTCTCTACACCCACCTTTTCCTGGGCAGTGTTTAGCAGCCACTAGAATGGGGGCAGCTTTAATGTCCTCAGTGTAATTTATCATGGCTGCTTTTGCTTGATTATAAGTTGTAGTGACAGCCCTATAATAAGGGATTTTTCCCATTCAGTAGCACATCCCCACACACTGTAGACATTACTGTAGGCAATGCAGCATAGGGCAGGTATATTGGCTTTAAATCTATTATTTAACTGCTGGAAACAAAATGTGTGTCAATGTCCTGGGGCAGCCTTTTGCATTCTTAAAAAAAAGTCTTTCACCTCCCTCATTCCCTGCAACAGCTGCCACCCTACCGGGGCAAACTGTACAATTATTTTTACCAAAACCCCGTTAAAGCACCAGACATGCTCTGTGTTTCCCAAGATGGGCAGGTTGTTTAGAAGGCTTACTCAGCGTACTTAATTCATACAGTGGTTCTAGACTCTCCCTTCCAGTGGCTTAGACTTAGGGGCACCTCTGATTAAATGAGGGGCTTAGACATGCCTTTGGTAATTAGCAGTGCTAGAAAAGGAATGGCAGAAAACGGATGGGATGGATTTGAGGGTAAATCTTACATGTTCGCTTGGGTCTGACAAAGATTCTTTTTAAGTTCCTAGCTCGAGAGGGCAAGATTACTCCCAGGGTATTAATAAACATTGGGTTGGAGTGTGGCAGGGGTTAGCACCAACTGTGTGTAGCAGGGCTAGCAGGGGCACTTTTTTGTTTGGCTTTCTTAGCAAGTGCAATACCAGTTTTTCTCCCGCTCTGTCATCTGCAGCCAGCCTGCCTAACCTTTTCCATCTGAGCCCCTTGATTGCTATTAAATTATTGGAAAAAGTTTATTTTGCTCATGGAATTGGGTTTTTCACAATTTTCTCTTTGGCTGCATCCCCTGGAATGAGCCTCTTCCTTCTGTAAAGCTTGTGACCTGCTGCTGGGGGAAGAAGGGATGAGAAATGCATTTAAATTCAGGTGCAGTATCTGTTTCTTGGGCTAAAAAGGCAAACCCTGGCCAAGCTGCCGCTGTCCTCTCTATCCCAGTGCTTGGGCCTGAGGTAGTGCAGCGTGGGACAATTGCAGATGAACTGAATCTGCTGGTTTTGGTTTTTTACGTAGCGGCTTTATCAACTTACATTTTAAATAAAATGTGAAAAATCCATCCCTGTTTTACTCCTAAATCATTAACAGGATATCTCTGTAGAGTTAAATTACAAATAAATCCACTGGAAAAGTGACTTAGGAAGACTTTAACCTGTCAGGACCCCTGAGCATTCTATATTCTGGTGCTGTAGTTAAAAGGATGCAGTTCAGGGACCAGAGCACAGTGTTCTAGACCGAGGAGGCCTGGTTCTCATCTTGCCCTTACTGCCTCATTGCATGACCTTCGGCATGTTCTACCATGCAGTAAAACAGGTCTAATAATAGCTGCCTGGCAGACTGGGCATGACTTAGGCTGAGATTGTCAAAGTTGTCTAGGAGATTTGGACACCACATTCCCTTTCATTTTAATGGGAATTAGGCTTCCCATTCAAGCTAAATGAAAGCCGAGACCTCAATGTCTGCAGAGCTGTCTCCGATCCTTGTGAAAGATGCAACAAAAGTGCAAAATAGAGCACCAAAAGGGTACATTCCTTACATTGCATTAGGTTTTAGTGATGCCACCAACCTTTACTGGGGCCACCCTATAACTCTGGATGGGGGACATAAGGAGGGGCTAAGATGGAATTATTTATTTATGGACCATCTAAGTCTGCACCCTCATTCTGTTAAGGATTTGGAATCTTAAGCAGCTAGTGTTTGTGTGAATCCTATTGGTCCACCTTTAACTTGCCCTCAATAAGCTGGCAATAGGCTGCTTCCATTCCTTGATCATTACTGTGATCCCCGTCAGATCTCAACTGACGGCCTGTTTGGGTTTTGTCCCTTTCCCTGAGTGGTTCCACGTGCATGCATCACGCTACCTGAAGCACCACCTGGCTTCCCCCAGGTCTGCAAAAGCAATACCTGAGCATCCCACCTCCCCATGTTCTCCGATATTGTGGTTTTAATTAAAAATCTGTGTGTTTTGCACCTGGTGATTGTGTTCGACTGTGTTGGAATGGGGTTAGCCATTTGGTGGCTCTGCTTCCAAAGCTAATGGCTACAGCGCTGACTCTTGGGTGCTTTCTATCCCGGTCATTGATCGCTCACACCAAAAATGAATGGCCCTTGTGCTTAAGGATACATTTGTCTCATCCAGTTCAGTAGTTGGGCCTTCTCTGTTTGCATCATTATTGGATCTTTGTGTAAATTTACTACAAAACATACGCAACCAGCAAGGCCTGGAGGCCCACTCCCCTGCAGGCAACTACCTCATGGGGATTCCGAAACTCCCATGAGCTGAGCTAGGTCAGGTTCATTCTGAGGCAGGGTAAGAGCTGAACTGAAGCCATCTCCCCTGTGAGGCTGGCCTGCTGTGGAGTTGTAAAGCATGGCTTTATAGGATGGTTCAAGAGAACAGCTTTGTCTAGCTGAAATCTGTGGCTGGATCTTCTCAACGAGATAAACTGAACCTTGTAGAAGTTCTGAATAAACTCTAGTGTTACTGTCAATAGGTTATATCCTTCCCTTCTGTTTGGCCTGCCTGGCCTGGGTTTTCACGCTGCTCAGGGTGATAGTGCATCACGGGAAAGGACGGGACAACTGAGTTTCAGCTGTCACGTATAGCTACATGTTTTCTTTAAAGGTACTTGTATTTTCCTTAAACATCTCCCTGGGAGAATCAGCTGCATTATTGCAAAGAACAGATGCTCTGGGCTTCCCACCATCTTCCCCTCACACCACGGCCAAAATTCTTGAACAAAAAATAAAAAATTAGGTAGTCAGAATCTCTTAAACATCCATTTATCAAGGATTGGAGAATGTTTATATCAATTGCATTTAAACAGTATATTAATAAATCTCTTGCTAAAATCAGAACAAAGTCATTTCCACAAGCTTCCAGCTGTTGTTTATTGCAGTTGCACTCAAAATCCTTAATCAGGGTCAGGGCCTATTTGGGGTAGGTCGTGTACAAACACACAGGCAGACCTGGCCTCTGCCCTGAAGAGTTTGCAGTAGGTGGCTCTGATTTAGCAATGCATTTATGTGCTTAAGTCCTTATATAAGGATGGACTTACGCACATGTTTCAATGTTTTGCTGAATAAGCAAAGGAACTAGAAAAGGCCTATAAGCAAAGGAACTAGAAAAGGCCCTTGATTAGTTGGCATCTTTCTAGGATACCTAGGAAAAACATTAGAGCTCACTCCAAAATTCAAGGTATCCAATTAGGACAAAAGGTACGCTCTGTATTTGAATATGCAAATGATCCCTGAAAGAACCCCACTTGGTGCTATCATAGCAGCCAACTCCTTCGAAAAGTTGGGAAGTGATCAGGTTACAAATTTGGGCCCCAATCCTGCAAACGCTTGCATATCAATGGGACTAGTCATATGGATAAAGTTAAGAATGTGCATAAGCGGCTACAGTACCAGGGCCTTAATACGTCTACACTACAATAACAAACCCATGGACGGGCTTGCAGGGCTCAGCCTGGCTCAAGCCTGAGCCTGAATGTCTACACTGCAATTTTTAGCCCCACCGCCCAAGCCCTATGAACTAGAGTCATCTGACCTGGGCTAGCTGCGGGTCATTTATTGCAGTGTGGACGTATTAAGTTCCTGATCCTGCAATCACAACGAGGACAAAAGTAAAACCCTAGCTCTCAGCGGGCTTACGAACAGAGGAGGGGCCATTCTGGGTCAGACCATCTTGCCCAGTATCCTGTCTCTGACAGTGGCCCATACCAGTAATATTCCATTCAATGGGAATACTACTACAGGAAGAGTGCTGAATACTGCTACTGAAAACAGACACATCTTCTACATTCCTAAGAGTCAAAGAATAAATGGACACAAATCGGACATCAGGAAGGGTAACATACAAAAGCCAGTAGGAGAACACTTCAATCTTCCTGGACATTCTATAACAGATTTAAAAATAACCATACTTGAACAAGAAAACTTCAGAAACAGACTTCAAAGAGAAACTGCATAACTAAAATTCATTTGCAAATTTAACACCATTAATTTGGGCTTGAATAGGGACTGGGAGTGGCTGGCTCACTACAAAACCAACTTTGCCTCTCCTGGAATTGACACCTCCTCATCAATTATTGGGAGTGGAATACATCCACCCTGATTGAATTGGCCGTGCCAACACTGGTTCTCCACTTGTGAGGTAACTCCCTTCTCTTAGTATAGTAATGCCTGCATCTGTAATTTTCACTCCGTGCATCTGAAGAAGTGGATTTTTACTCATGAAAGCTTATGCCCAAATAAATCTTTAAATAGTCTTTAAGGTGCCACCGGACTTGTGTTTTTGTGGATTCAGACTAATATGGCTACCCCCTGATACTGTAATGGCAAAGAACCTTATAGAATTCTCTAGTGTACCACCTATCGAAAAAATCCAGCAAGCCTTAAGACATTGGAATATATCCCTCAGATTGACACTGGCCGGGTATAAGACACTAAAAGGAACATTCTGCTGAGATCCCTCCTTTTATTTCAAGTGCATTCTGACAGTGTATATCTGAATGTTTTTTTTAAGAAAGATCTGTTCATGTAGTACATAGCTTCTTTGAAAAAACACTCCCTGGTGGGCTAGAACTAAACTTCCCGAAAGGCTGTAACACAGATCATCAGCTCTATTAGATGGTCTGCAGTACGAACCTCTAACACCAGAGTTTATTCCTTTCCAAATTACAGTAGAGGATTTGACTGTATCTTGCTGATCCATCCACATTTTAATTTCCTCTGAACAGATACGTCTTGCAGGATGCTGGAAATCCCCAAACCCACTGGAGCTGCAAGACTGGCTGTTTCGGCCTGTAGTGCCAATACAACGTTAATGTATACTAATAGCAAAGCAAAAAGGATTAGGGAGAAACCTCGGAAGCACCGACTTTTATAATGATCAGGACATCTATGTTGAATAAGAGTTTGGGAGCAAACTGTCAACTATTGCACTTTCATGTCAACACAGGAAAATAAACCTTTACAAAAAAAACCCAATCCCCTGCTAATTTTTACTTGGGGGGGAGGAGGAAAGATGATTTCCTGGGGACAGGACCAACAATTTACCAGCATAGGGGAGGAAGCATTGTCTAGTGGTTAGGGTGCCTGGGACTCAGAAGACCCAGGTTCAAGCTTCTGCTCTCCCAAGGACTTTCTGTGGGACCTTGGGTATGTCTAGACTGCAGCGGGGAGTGAGCCTCCCAGACCAGGTAGACAGATGTGCAGTGATGGGGTTCATGCTAAAAATGGCTGGGTGGACTGGACCCAAGGAGCAGGGTTGTGGCCTTGGCTGATGCAGCAGCGTCCCCACAGCTATTTTTAGCGCACTAGTGTGAGCCCACTCGCTCCAGCCTGTCTGCCTGGGCTGGGAGGCTGGCTCCCAGCTGCAGTGTAGACGTACCCTCAGTGCCTCATCTGTAACATGGGGATAACAGCACTTCTCTACCTCACAGGGGGGGTTGTGAGGATAAATACATTAAATGGGGCTACATAAATACCTAAGATACATCGCAGAAAACCCAGAAAGGTGGTGTGATAATATACTCATGCAAGTTTGGGTCTCCTGCCACTTGCTCTGCTCAACTGTACCTGCTCACAAGTTCCATCCCCTCTTGTAAACTCAAATTTAACCCCAACTGAAGCCAACCTGGTAACCTTTCACTGGGTGCTGCAGACTAGTGATATCAACCATGCCAAGACTCCAAACCGGAGTTAGAGAAAAATGTATATTAACCCTCTCGCATTTCCAATCCTGTTTTTGTCATTCTTCATTTTTTGTCTTTGTTGCAGATTTGGGTCATGCAGGATGGAAGGTTCCACTTTTAACCAGCTCCAGGACAATCCACTCACCGATGTTGGACGTTATCAGTAAAAATATCAGAGATTGTAAAAACCAAGTCCCTTTAAAACAATCTCTATGAGATATTCTAATCCAATCCCAGCTGTTGGGTGGCTCCATGGTTTACACAGAGTCCGTGGTGTGTGGCCAGGGGAGGGAGAATGCTGAGGGACACCAAATTGTTTGTTGTTTTAAAGCGAGTGTCCCAAAGTCCAGGGATTTTCCAGTATCAGCAGAACCAGAGTCACCGAATAACCGTATAATGCAGAGGTGCTGCATTCATCATCAGATGGTTGAGGTGCCAGATATAAACAGAATTTCCATGTAAAGGTTCCTTAAACAATGTTAGGCTGAGTTAATCTAACCAGAGCTGAATTCCTGACCTTAATTTATATTGTCATTGAGCAGGAGGCGCTCTAATGGTGTATGAGAGAGTGTTAGCCGTGGCTATTGTAGCCTTTTATTTGATGTAAAGTGAATTTTGTAATGTGGTATTAAACTACCGTGGGTTCGGCTCTGGTGGCTACAGTTTCAAGCTTAACAGAGTGAAAGACACTTTGCTACTTGCTTTACAGATATTGTCTCTAGGAACACCTAAAGACCAAGGGTAGCGACCACACAGACATTCACAAGTACAAGGTCTAGACTGTTTTACAAGTTTTGTTAAAGTTATGATTACCCAAGCATATAGAAATGTTATACAGACCTATGCACAAGTTACAAGTATAGTTATACTCACATCCTTAACAACAGTGTTAGGGTCTGATAGGTCTCTCATGGCTTGATCATCGGTAAAAAAACAAGTCCAGTGGCACCTTAAAGACTAACAGATTTATTTGGGCATAAGCTTTCGTGGGTAAAAAACCCACTTTTTCAGATACATGGAGACCATGGAGATGCATGGATGCATTAGTAGTGGGATGGTTCCTGCTGGAGTCTCCCATAGAGAGTTCAATTTCCCCGTTTTGGGCATCCCCTTTGTATAATGTGATTCTGTTTATACCTACATTCTGCACATGTCCATAAAAGTGTCAACCCTCTTTTCTCTTATTGGTCTGTTCCCCTGGAAACTTAAGGCAGGAGTGGCCAATCTGAGCCTGAGAAGGAGCCAGAATTTACCAATGAACATTGCCAAAGAGCCACAGTAATATGTCAGCAGCCCTCCATCAGCTCCTCCCACCAGCCCCCAGCGCCTCCCGCTCACCGGCAGCCCCGCCAATCAGCGCCCCCCCTCCCCACGCCTCCCGCCTGCCGCAATCAGCTGTTTTGCAGTGCATAGGAGGCTCTGGTGGGGAGTGGGGAGGAGCGAGGGCATGGCAGGCTCAGGGGAAGGGGCAGGGGCCTTGGGGGAAGGGGTGGAGTGGTGGCAGGACCTGGGGCAGAGCAGGGAGTTGAGCAGTGAGCACCCCACAGCACACTGGAAAGTTAGCATCTGTAGCTCCAGCCTCAGAGTCAGTGCCTATGCAAGAGGCGCATAGTAACCTCTGAAGAGCCGCTTGCAGCTCCGGAGCCACAGGTCGGCCACCCCTGACTTAAGAGACCCCAATATTGTATAGGCTCTGAGTGTTCCCTTTATTCTCATTAGCATTGACACACAACCTGTATTCCGTGGTTAAGACACATGTTGGAGACAGATGCACCTTTACATTTTTTTTATGATCTAATATTAATCTTCTGCATGGGGGCTGGAACAGTTTGTCTAGTGGGAGTGCTGAGAACCATTGAACCAAACTGTAAACCCTGGATAGAATGGAAAGCACTTCAAGCCAGGGGGAGCTGCAGCACCCCCCCGCACCTCTAGTTCCAGCACCTATGATCTTCTGGGTAATTTTTCACATTATTACCACTTGGTACCTCTTTTCCCATAATCCTAGGCACTGGGTTATTTTCCGGTTACTTATGTCATCATTTCTTGTCTCCAAGGCCTTAAATAGCAAAGCTAACGTCTTGCAGGCCTCAGCCTACAGGTTCTTGTGTTTCAGCTTGTCTTACTCATGTCTAATACTTGGTTCCTCTAAATACTGATCAATCTCATACTTTTATAATCCTACAAATTAACTCCAATTAACATATAATGAATATATATAATATAACATATTGGTTAATCATAACATCACACAATAAATGGATAATAAACTAACATTGGCTACACTATTGACTTCCTGGCTCATGGCCCTTTTTATCACATTCTTGTCTTCCGATTTGTAATTAAACTGAAGATTCACAATCATTACAGCATAACAGAGAATACACATGCATGGTCCTCTCCAGGGGGAGAAGGAGAGCCCATTGTCAGGACTGGAAGGGTGTCCTACTCTGGGTAACATTTATCCAAACTCAGGTATTGGAGGAATATTTGATTGGCATATGAGACATCTTCTGCCAGGTACCTCTGCCCTTGCAAGGGGGAGAGACTCGATGATCTGACAGGCCTTTCCCATCATCTGAGCTCTGACCCTGTGATTGTTCCCTACATTAGGGTTTCCAGAATTTTGCTATAAGCGTTGCCTTTTTCCTAAGAGCCCGAACACATACTTAGGATTCAGCTGATGAGGCAAAGGCTTCAATAGGAGCAGGATCACCTTGAGTTTTTCTGTTCTGTTAGGTTCCTCCTAGTCTAGTCTCAGCAAGGGCCTGAGCCAACACTCACTGAGGAGACTTTCCGTTGACTTCAGTGAAAGTTGGATGTGGCCCCTCATGAGGTACTGAGCATCTTTCTCCTGTCTATCCATTAAGGCTCTATGGATTTCAATGAATCTTTGGGACCAGTGTCTGTTTTTCAAGTCCTAAACAAACAAAACAACATTCATTTCAAAGCAAATAAATACATTTCCCCAATTTGGCTTGAGTACCCCCTGGAGGAGGCGGAGGTCTGGTGTATTCATTTGTAATTTCATATATTTTCATCAACTTTCCCACAGTTACGCTCACCACTGGGGTAAGTCTACTAGGCCCCAATTATCACTGTCAGGAACTATGGGCTCGAGTTCCCTCAGCTGAGCCTGGAGCTAACCCACTCAGCCCTCAGGCTGGTTAAAGAACCCACCCAGGCTGTGGCAGAATCTCCTGATTGGCCCACCAACATTAATGGCTGCAAGGAGCGAACAGGTCTGCATTTAAGCTCAGCTCCAGGCTTGTTCCTGACGCTGGCTCTGAACCTAGGCTTATCTCCTGGTTCCTGACTCCACCAGCTAAGTTGGCCTCTGGCTCTACCCAGTAGGCTGGGCTGCAGTGCTAAGCATTGGACAACCTCTTGCTCTAACCACTAGGTCAGACCAACTTGTCCCTGACAATCACCACAGGTCCCCTCAACGAGGCCTGGATCACAGCTCGGGAAACATTGCTCTGAAAGGATACACGATAAAGGTAAAGAGCAGATTCAGATTAGTACACTCAACTACAGCAAAGAGGGTGAAGTACTGTAACTCCCTGTTCAGTGTGTGCTCCATGTCTCCCCTGAGGCCTGATCCATAGTTGACAGGAATCTATCACTCTTCCTCATTCGGGGCTTAATTCTCTAGCTCAAGCAGTAAAGGTCGCTGCTCTTTGTTCTGAAGATCCTGGTTCAATCCCCTTGATAACTAAGACTTGGGACAGAGACTATCTTTTTGCTCTGTGTTTGTACAGCACCTAGCACAATGGGGTCCTGGGCCATGATGGGGGCTCCTAGCTACTCCTGCAATACAAATAATTACAAATCATACAAATCTGTTCCCTGTATAATCATCATCCTGATATGCCAAGGCTTGGAGTAGGGGTACTGCACAGTCACTGCCCATGTGCTGTGAGCCTGCCCAGTTTGGTGCAGCTCTGGGATAAGAGAGCGTACTCTTTCTCACTCGCTCCTTATGTTGCTGGGATTCTCTTTCAACTACAGTCCACCTATGGAGCCCCCAACCAGCTGAGTTGTAGGGGCATCATTCCATGAGATGTCAAGGGGCAGTGCTTGTATCTCAGAGGTACCTATCTCCTATCCAGGGCCCCCATGAGGGAGGGAAGCATTATCATCCCAATTTAAACTGGGGAGCTGATACATAGAACAGCTAAGTGATTTGCTGGAGGTCACTCAGGAGGTCTATAACACTGCAAGGACTGGAACCCAGGTCACCTGAATCCCAGGCCAGAGCAGCACTCCGCCCTCCAGGCTATCCTTCCTGACCTTTACCTCTACTATACCACTGCATGTATTGATCCTGTACAAGGGCTAGTCTGGTAGTGCAGTGACAGCACAGTACCATGGTCAGGCAAGGACCAGAGAATAGGGGTGAAATCCTGGCTTCATTGAATTCAACAGGAACTTTGCTACTGACTTCAGTGGGGTCAGGATTTCATGGTAGGTCTTGGGCTGCTGGGCTGGAATGAAGCATCATGTAGCAGTTGCTCATGCCTCTCTCTTACAGAGGATCTCTGTTGGGAGCCACGGCCAGCCCTTTGCAGAGGGAAGGTTTCTGTACTGGCAGCTTGGTAGGAGGAGACTAGTCCTAGGGTGTGTGAGGTGTAGGATGACTTCTCACCAAAAGAAAATCTCTCCCTTGTGCAGGCCCTATCTGGTTTCCAGCAAGCAGGGGGTTAACTCTCTGCCCAGCCCTCACACAGGTGGAGAGGGTGGAGTAATAAGCCAGGGCTGGGCCAATCAATGTCCCAGTAGGAATATAAACCAGGATAAAGGCAGCTGCTACAGAGGCAGACTTCAGGATGATAGGGCCTGTGTGCTTTGCTTGCCCGATGGGACTGGTGTGAGGCTGAAAATGCCAGGATGCGACATGAGCTGCTTAGATTGAAGGGGCCCTGGCAGGATAAAGAGTTTATCCAAAGGCTCAATAGAGTGAGGTGGAAACAAAACGGCGACAGTAACAGGGGGGATCCCTCTTTAGGGAGTGTGTGGGCTTGCCTGCTTCTGGGGAAGTTCACCTTCCTGTCCGGGTGATGCTAGCTGTCCCAATACCCCTGAAAAGCCAGGCTTTTTCACCTGTGAAATGCACCGGATTGCAGTGTGGTGGAGATATATTAAAACCAAATATTTTTGGGGGGACCAATTGCCCTGAAATTCCATCCCCATCCTCAAACACAAACCCTGTGTATGGTCCTACATCCTTAAGGCCAGGTAGTACCATTGTGATCATCTAGTCTGACTTCTTGCATAATACAGGTCAGAGCGGCTCAGTGTGTGTTGAGCCCAATAACTTGTGGCTGAATGAGAGAATTTCTCTAAGCTATCTAGCCTTGATTTAAAGACTCCACGCAATGGAGAATCCTCAGTTTCCCTTGGCAGCGCCCCAAGGGTTCACTACCCTCACAAGTAAGAATTTGCACTTTATTTCTAGTCTGAACTTTGCTGCCTTCCAGTCATAGGATCTTGTTTTAACTTTGTCTGCTCAAAGAGAGCCCTCTGGCATCCGATTTCTTCTCCCCACATAGGTAATCATAGACTATGACCGCATCCTATGCATCTACCTTGTTTTGACTACTGACCAGTGTGTAGGGTCAGGAAAAACTTAAGATCTGACCATAAGGGAAAATTACTTCAGCCCTCTCAAGTAGCTGAATTAATATTCACACTGTGAAGGCTTTGTCTACACTGGAAATGCTGCAATGCTGAAGCTGTATCGCTGAATGCTTCAGTGTAGATGCTACCTAGGCCGATAGGAAGGGTTCTCCTGTCAGTATAGGTAATCCACTTCCCCCAGAGGTGGCAGCTAGGTTGACAGAAGAATTCTTCTATTGACTTAATGCTGTCTACAGGGGGACTTAGGTCAGCTTAACTATGCTGCTCAGAGCTGCGGAATTTTTACACTCCTGAGCACCGTAGCTGGGTCCATCTAATTTTCTAGTGTAGACCAGCCCTAAGGGCCTGTCATACTGAAGACCTGCCCTTATCTTCAACCTGGCACAATTCAACATCTCCAGAGCTGTGGGTGATGGCGCTTCTCGCTGAGAGCTGCCATTTCACTGATGCTTCCCGGCAGCAAGGTAGTCTCTGCTGGAGACCGAGGAAGGCTGGTGGGGAGAGTGTCTGCTGGGGACACAGGAAGTGCACCTGGAAGCAGGAGGAAGACAGGCAGCTTCTGAAGTTGTTGCTTGCAAGGTGAGTTCTGTGATTGATTTGTATTTATCTGGTTCATTACATTAGCTGTGCTTTAATGATTAATAGCAGGTAGGAATACAGGCAACCTACCAGAGACAAGGGAGTACAAAGGCAGACCCCTTTGGGGTTCACAAACCTTCCTTTGGGGACCCCGACTTAGCCTCTGGTGTGCAAATACTCGTGTACTTCTCCTAGGCAAATAAGAGACAGCATAATCTAGTGGTTAAAGCACAGACTTGGGGACTCTAGGTTCTATTCCTGGCTCTGCCAATGACTTATTGTGTGATCTTGGGCAAGTCTCTGCACTGCTCTGTGCCTCAGTTTCCCCTATTTGTAAAGTCGGGATAGGGATAGTCAGCTACTTCCCAGGGGTGTCTGAGACGTGCATCATTCATGTCCACGTAGCTGCCTAGATGCCAAGTGCAAAGAGTTCTTATGAACTTACCTTTAAAAAACATTGACAGTTTCTTGCTATTCTCGTGTTTCATAAGCTGAGGATTTTTTCCTGTGTCCCAAATGGTGTCATTGTATTGTCAGGATGGTCATTTTGTGGCTAAATATTAATTTCTTACAAGCAAGACATTTTTAATTGTAATTTTGTTGAATAGTTTATTCTTTTGTGATTAGATGCAGTGGTTAGAAAACGTTTTGTATCACTCTGCAGCTTCCCTTTAACTTTCATGACAGACCAAACAAACCTTTACATCAAGGGATAGGGTTAAATCAAAGAAGAGCATTAATCATCAAAAATACTAGCAGAATACAGAGAGGTCAATGTGAATAATTACGGCTTAGATGCTAATTATCCACCACTACACAAACCTAACCTATAAAACACACTGCTAACATGAATGGCCTCTAGACCATATTGCTTTGTCCCTCACAGCTATCCTACTGTTCTCTCTGCATGGGAGTAATTCAAACATCTGCTAACATAGGCACATCCCAAAATATATTTCTGCTAACTCTCACACAAACTGGGGAGATCTTAGCAGACAGGAAAGAGAAAGGGGAAGAATTTGGAACTTGGACCTAGGGAGTCCATGGAGACTTGGGCTTAAGGAAGGGCCGATCCTGGGGAGCTTGAGATGGAAAAGTGCTTTTACTGTCCCGATCCCAGATACAGATGTGACTCGCTCCTTTGTCTGACCTACAGCTTAACCAGGTGTGGAGTGGCCGTTTCCGCCGCCTTTGGTTGGAAAACTCCTTTCATGGCTTCCAGCTTTCTAATAAGGGGCTTGATCCAGTCCCCCCGAAGTCAATGGAAAGATTCCCATTGATTAGAATAGGCCCTGGATCAGACCCTAAAGAAACAATGCTGGTGAAGGTGCTGAACAGACAGCCCCGAGCGTGCTTCTCCGCTATCCTGCACTTCGTGTGGTCACGTACGCCTGTGCAAACTAAGCAAGTGTAACATGCTGCCGCTGCTGCAAATGAGTGGAGAGCTCTTATCTGACTGTATTTTACATCCACTGTGTATGGGTACTCTTCTTCTTCTGCGCTTGTCCAGCACCTAGCACACTAGGGCCCTGGCTTATTGCTGGAGCAATACAAACAACTGGCCAAGCCTGCAAGGCCGTACGTTCAACTCAGTGGCATTTCTCAGTGTCTGGAATGCAATCACTTTTGCACACCATATCCAATCAATTCCAGAATTTCAGGGACTGTTCTATGAATGGACAGAACCCTATTGCTTTTGGTGAAAATTGGAAAACCAGGAGGAGGAAGTGGGGCTTACATGAAGCCCCTGGTGTCTGGTTAGGAGAGCTAACACCTTCAACCACCTTGGTAATTGTCTATAGAGCAAAGAATCTTAAACGGAGAGAAAAGTCAAACATTTCCTTGAGCTTTGTCTGTTGTCTTTTGGTGCTAACAGTTACCAGCTGTGCTCCATTCTTTAGCTCTTCCCCAGCCTGCTCAGAGTCACTTCCAGGGTGTGGAAGGCTGGTCTTGTGGCTAAGGCACTGTTAGACTTTCAACTTCCACCTCTGCCGCAGACTCTTTGTGTGACTTTGGGCTCGCTGGGCCTTCGGCTCCTGATCTGTAAAATGGGGATAATAACACACCCTCTGTGTTTTAGCTAGGTATACTGTAAGCTCCTCAGAACTGCCTCACTGTGTGTGTGGGCCTGTGCAATGGGGTCCTGATCTTAGCTGGGACCTCCAAGTGCTCCCAGAACTCATCTAAGAATAAATTCAAGGATGGATTTAGCTTCATAGGAGGCACAACACCTGCATCCTGTGAAAGGGGCCTGCTACCAACCCATGGCTCTGCCCCGCACTCAGCCTGGCTTTAGTTCCAACCAGTAGCTTTTGAAAGTGTGGCAGAGTACAACAAAGATGCAGAGACCCACACTTGGAAGGCACTGGCCTCCAGGCACAAGCAGCTTCTTAAAATGACTGTTCTCCAAGCAGGCACGCGTGCCCCTTCTTAAAGGGGCCAGTGTGTAAGCAAGTGCTCTCCCTCCTTTGTTAAGGAAGAATCTCCATCTCTGCTCCCTGACAGAGCAAGGTTTCTCCTACCAGAAAATGAGGGATTCTGACAAAAGACACTAAAGAGGCTCAGGAGAGACCTGTGCATTCAATCTAACCCGTGGGGAGCATTTTGAGTGGAAGGGAATGCTTGCTGTTGTTTTACAATCACAGGTTAGGGTCTAGGGTTTGTTTACTTCTTTCTTTTTCCCAAGGACAGACAGCAGAAGCTCCAGGGAGGGAGAGCTGTTTATGCACAGTGAAGAACAGGCCTTGTCTTTCTGTTTTTCTTCGTCCACAGCCATCAGTCTGGCCTGGCTCAGAAGCACAGTGGCTACTTTTGCTGCATGGAAAACTGGGCTTCTTTCTCTTTCCTCATCTCCCCCCAGAATTCCCGCCGAGTTCTCCAGTTCTGCTGCAAACCTAACTGATCAAGTTCCCGTCCTACTAAGGTCTCAGCACCCATCCTGGAGAGCATCAGGCTAGATCATTAGGTCGCAGCAGTAGTGGCCTTGAGCCTGCCTGGAATACACTGGTGTCGTGGATGTCCCTTTGGGTTGTATTTCCCTTCCCCCCACTCCCCAGTGATGCGGGCACGTTGGTGCTGCTCACGTCCATATCCAGATCTTTTTACCTTCCTGCACAGACAGCCAAGAACAAAAGGCCGATGGTCCCTGATCTCCACTGGTCAAGGACCAAAAGTAGAACAAAGCCTAGGAATTAAGGAGGAATAACAGCAAGAAGAGAGGGGAGGAATGATTCCTTCAGGATAAATAGCAATGTCTCTAACCTCTGCTCTGTGACGCCAGGTCTCTGAGGTTGGAAAGCTTTCAGTGATGGAGGCAAGAGAAACCACAAGATCAGTATGGGACGGGTGCTGATTTGGGACTGAGATGAGGATGTGTGTGTATGTGAATGGCACATCCCCTCCCTCCCCCCCATAAGGGTTTTAGGAGATGTGCAGGTTTCCTCTGGTAGCAGATGAGATCAGCCAGACCCTGTGTCCTTCCCCTCTCTCCAGCCCATCTGTTCCAGCCTCTTTCACAAGTGGGATCAGAGGCCAGGAGGGAAGGCTGTAGAACAGGGAAGGCAAGTTATGCCCTGTCTTGTCAAGGTGGGCACAGATCTCCTAGCCTGTAGTCTGGGAGAGGCTGTGGGTTCCGGGTTTACGATGAAGTGACAAAAATTATCTGGGGAAGAGAGAGAGAGACTGTGTGTGTGGGGGGGAGCAACCTTACACTGTCACCTCCCTTCCAGCCAGAATGCTACTGACATCATGATTAATTTATCAGGTGCTTATGAATATGCAGATGAGGCTCCAGTTTCTAGGCTCCGCTTGCAGGAGAGAGACTGTGTGATGGGATTGCTGCTGCCTTCTTAAGAAGAGAAATGTCATGTAGTGGTGTTTAAAATATATAAATAAATGAATTCACCTCCAAATAAGTCAGGAACTCAACAGTCCCGCCTGGGCTGGCTGGGAGAGTTACTTATTTCCCTTTGTGGGAAGGGTTCTTATGGGTGCCCCTTTGCTCTCCCCACACATCCCTTCCCCCACCCAACCCAGCAGTCAATTACTTTATTCTGGGGAGGGGGGACATCTTTGTCAGTATTGTGAATTGCAGCCTCTTGTTTGTTTCAGTCCATAGGAGAAGGGAAAGAAACGTTCATCCTGGGAAATGTGGAAAGGCTTGATTTTCCCATAGGAAGGAGGAGGGAGGGAGCTGACTACAGGTTGTGGGGGTGGCTAAGGCTGGGGGAAGGTATCCAGCGACTGGAGCAGGGCCACAGGGTTCCCCAGGAGGTGAAGCCTCCGCCAGCCACTCCTTCCTCTTGCAGTTGCAGCCCTGGAAGGCAGAGGAACCGGTTGTTCAGGCAGCCTGTTTATACTGAGGGCCTCGAGGAGGGAAATGCTGGGGAGTTTTAAAACAAGCTTCTGATGCCGGCTGTGGGACTGACTATCCCTGTCCCAAAGGGGCCTTGGCAGCACCAGAGAGTAAAATGAGAGGGCTGTTTGATGCACCAGGGTTTGCTGGAAGGTGGCTTGATTGGGGGCGGGGGGGTTGCAATAGGCAGAACTATGCCAGCTGGTTCATGGGAACCTTTCAGTGAACGAGTCACGGCTGCAAGGTTTGGTGTGTGTGTTCGGGGAACGAGGGGGTCCCCGCCTTAAAGTGGAGGATTGGGACTTTGATTCCTGGTTCTGCCACAGCCCTGCTATGTGACCTTGGGCACATCCCGTCATGGCTTTGTGCCTCAGTTTCCCCTTCTGTAATATGCAGGTAGGGGGATAATCCCTTCCTGCTTCAAGCAGCAGGGCTGTTGTGAGGCTGGATTCATGAGGGTGCCTACAGAGTTTGGCGATTCCCTGATGAAAGGGACTGGAGAAGGATGAAATATTATTTTCCCCCAAGACGGCAAAGAGGCAGCTCCCACCCTCCCAGAGTGGCTGGAGGCCGGAGCAGCGTCCCTTAGAAAGCTCTCCAGCTGCTGAGGGTTTGGAAAATCACAATAAACCACTCGGCACTAGCTGGGGCCCTGTGGTTTAAAACTCCCCTAAAGTAAAACTTCTGGCCACAAAGTCTGATAAGCTGCAGCTACGGATTCCCATTGAACTGGGGGGAAATGTATTTTCAAGTATCACAGAACTCTGAGCCACTGTCGTGATGCCTCAAGAGAATCTTCCCCCAGCAGAACCTGCTCCCTCTAGGCAGGAAGGTGTCCCTGTTTGCCCATAGAAATAGGCACTGTCAATTCCCATGAAGGAACGGGGCTAGGGCTGTGGTTGGACAGCAGTTGTCCAGTTCCAGCAGGGTCATATTCGTGTTTAGTGGCCATTTGCACCACAGCTGGGCAGTGCTGTGGAGTGGACTTCATGTTACAATTCTGCCACCAAACTGAACGGAGGCTTGGGGTGATTTGACTGACTCTGGGGAGCCACCGCTTCCGTGGATGCTGCTAAGCCACCCCCCCCGGAGATGACTGACCCCGAGGGTGCCCTGGAATAGGTCTGAAAAGCTCCAGGTCTCCGCTCTGCTGTATTCCCATGGACACCAGTTGGCTGCTGTGTCAACCCACCTCAGCACAGATCTTTTCAGCAGGTGGCACTTGGTCTCTAACAAATGGGGTCAGTCCCTCCCTTGGTTATGGGAAAATAGGAAAGTGGAGAGATTCTCCAGTTACTCACTCCCGGCTCTCTGGGAACGCTGAGTGAGGCATGGGTTTTGCCATAAGCGAAGAAGGGTAATGTCATTCGCTTTGGGACCCCTCGGCTCTGATCACTAATGGGCAGAGAGCAAGAAAAGCTGCGCTAGCAGTGACCCCCAGAGCCGATGGATGGGCAGGTGGGTTTACATCTCCATAGCTCCTGAGATCTGAATCCCTCCATGGTCTCCTTCCAGGGTGATGTAACACAGCTGCCCCTCCCTGACGTACACTGCACTCCCCCATGGACCTTCTGTGCCCTGTGACACTCTAGCCAGGGGAGGTACTATTGGTCCCAAGAGAATTGTGTTCCCAGAGCAAAAATGTTCCCTTGCAGTGTCTTGGGGGCGGGGGAAGGGTCAGCAGATCAGAAGAAAATATGAAAGGAGTGATGAATGGCTGCACATCTCACTGGCCTATCTCAATAGCCTCATGGCTTGCAGTGCAACCATTGGTGAAAGATTCCGCTAGACACGCCTCCTTCCTCCCCCCAGCTGTGGGATTAGTAACATCACACTAGTGATACCAAGTGGAAATAGTCCCTTGCCTCCATCACAGCTCTGCAAGAGGCTCAAGAGACCTGGGTTCTATTCCCCCTGTGCCTCCAACAATCCTAGGGCAAATCACTGAAGGCCAGAACCTTCCAAAGAGTTAAGTGCGTCAGATGCTGAACTAAATTCTCCCTCCAGTTTAAATGAGGACAGTATTTCTATAGTACTCTCCATCAGGCAGGATGTGGTAGAGTCAAGTGGGCACCCCCCACCCCAGCTTCCACTCTGGAGGGGGCAGGACTTGTCTCATTTTCCCAGGGGAAGGCGGATGTTTTGTTTAGAAAGGTTTGTCTTGGGATTTCACACACATCACCAACAAGCCTCTCTCTCTCTCACAAGGTGCATGGGGGAGAGGTCACCAAGAGATGACCCAGAGAAAGAGACTCTGAGATCCCAGGAGAGGTGGGATGAGTTAGCCAAGCAATTGCTCCCGAGCAAGAGCCCAATGTCACAAAGCAGGGCCTCAAAAGGTGTAAGTACAAGCCCTGAACCCTTCCCAAGGGGCCAAAGCACCTGTGACCTCCATGCTCTGCCCAGACACAAAACCTAGGCAGAAAGAAGTGTCAGATTTCCTCCTGTTGGGAGATGTCTGTTTTAACTGAAGCCATGCTACCATTCCAGGATCCATGTTAGAGGGGGTGGGATGTAGTTTTTGGTAGTTCTGGAGGATAGGTCCATCAGTGGCTATTAGCCAAGATGGTTGGGGATGCAACCCCATGCTCTGGGTGTCCCTAAACGTCTGGCTGCCAGATGCTGGATGACAGGAATGGATCACTCCATAATTGCCTGTTCTGTTAATTCCCTTTGAAGCAGTGGCACTGGCCACTGGTGGAAGACAGGAGACTGGGCTAGATGGAGCCATTATGGCTGTTCTTATGTGCGAGATGGAAAGCCCATTGTAGATGGCTCTCCGGGGCTGGGTCTTGGTTTTCAGAAAGCCTTTGCACCCATCCACCTTCTTCAAGGATGGAACATTCCAGAGCCTCTCTGGTGGCCCCTGACTGGTGCCACTCTTGGGTGGAAGGAGATGTTGCACCCTAAGTGTAGGGGTGCTGCTGGGTCCATATGGTAATTAAAGAGGAGGCATCAATCCTTCATGGGGCCAGACGTTGCCTGGGCAGCCCAAACCCAGGACCTGTGAGACTCTCCCAACCGAAGGGGAGCCAGGTGCACCCACGACCAGTAGCGCCCCTCATCCCCCACCCCAAATCTGGGCAGAGGGTGTGGGGAGGGGGGCGAGGCTGCTAGCAAAGAGCCGATTTCTAAAGAAGGCCGTGTGCCCTTTAAAGGGGCACCATAGAGAGGCGGGTGCGCAGGGCTCCTCACCCCACATCCATCCTCATTAAAGCGGAGCGAGGAACTTCAGTCGCTCGCTGATCTGTCTCCTGCCCCCGGAGCGGTTTAGGGTGTTACAGGCCGGGGGGAGGCAGGCGGCGAGACGCAGCAAGCGCCTGTTGGAGCCCTGGCACCAGGGCTGAGCTCTGCTCTGAGTCCCGCTGCTCTCCGCTCGCCAGCCTCCGTGCGCTCCGCTGCGCAACGTGAACGGGGCACGGGGCGAGGGCGCTGGGTCGGGTTGTTTAACTCTGCCAGGGGAGCCGGGCCAGTTTTTGCGCTTCTAACACAGGCTCAAGGTGCTGCTGCTCCCCGCCCCCCTTGGCCATCCTCGCTGGGGCCCGACCCTCAAGCCCCACCGCGATCCGGGCCCCAGCTCCCCAAAGCTCGCCTCTGCCAGCGGGGCAGGTCGGAGCGTCTTTTCCCATTCCCCCGAAGTAGCGGGATGGCTGCAGCGCTCCAAAACCGTCGCTAGGGGGAGCTCTGACAACTGGCTTCGCCTTAGAGCCCGGGTAGGTTTAATGGAATCAAATCCCAACCATAATCATACAAAAAAAGATTTCGGAGACTTCGAAGAGAAAGAAAGAAAGAAACCAACAGAACAGGAGACTCCTGCCCACAACAAAGCCAGAAAGTTGGTGTGGGGGAGAACAGTTACAACCCCTAGTGAACGGGCCCCACAGTAATTCCAGGCTGACACAGGGCAATTTGTAATTTAAATGTTAGAGCTGGATTATTGGGGGTGTACACACACACACACACAGCTACCTTGTGATTAAGCTCGATATAATCGACTAAATTTTTGCTTGACTAATCGGAGTCTCTTGTTTGTGCTTTTCCAATGCGATTTTTTTTCCAAATCTCCCCCCCCCCCCCAATATCTCTGGAGAGGAAAGCACAGTACTTCGGTGCGATCTTTGGGTTTTTTTAGTTCGAATCGTTGCAGCCATCGGCAGTCCGTCGTCCCCCTCCCCCCCCCGGAGAAATCATAGCGATTCTGTTGTAGAAAAACTGGACTAGCAGCAGCAGTCGATTTTGCTCTAAACCTGCACGGTTTTTGCATGGGCTTCAAAATCCTCCTCTTCGGAGGTCAGCCTGTAGGTGGTCAGGGAGCCTTGATTACCTTCATTCATTTTTTTTTTTAAATAAAACACACCACCAAGTGGCACAGAGTGGTGATAACAAACTGCAACTTAAAAAAAACCCCAACTTCACAAGTACATCGGGGAGGATGAGGCGAGAAAAGGCAGGGTTGGGGATGGAATTAGTTTAGCGCTCTCTGCCTATGCTGAGATAGGAATACACCTTGTGCACCAATTTTTCAGAACCTCTCCATGGCTGTTTTTTTATGGATCAGCTGCTGGACTAGGAAACCTGTCGCTGGGCTAATGGCATTGGTGTACTCTAGTGGTGGTACTTTTGTGCAAGCCAGGCACGTTAGGTGGAAGCTGGTTTTAAGCAAGGAGCAGGCACTTGCCCCTCGCAGATCTGATTTATATGGTTGAAATATCCCTATCTCCGCCCTCCTATTGTCTTGAAGTAGATGAACAGTTAATACCTGGGTACAGTATAAGCCTAGACAATTTAAAGAAGAATGCAGCATTTTTACCTCCCTGTTGAGTTGAGGGTCTCCTAGTGTAGGTAGAAGTGCTGTTCTCTTGATAGTTCAGGGCCTTTTAGGCAAATGCTTGAGATCAGTTAATCTATGCAGGGGTCACCTGAGAATCACCCACCTGGGAAGCTGAATAAGTGGCATCTCCATTAATCTGAAAGCTAAAGATTTGTCAGCTCCTTCTAGTAAAAAGAAATTCAGGCTAGAGGTAATCTCCCCCCCTCCCCCAAGAATGTAGGATGGGAATCTATAGATCCAGCTTAAATTGGAAAGCTCTTTGATATAAGCGTTCATATAGCCAAGCTGTGAGCTCTAGCGATTTCATCCATACTGTGCAAAACCTTCCAAGCATAGGACAGGGAGAGAGAAAAGAGGGTTAAGCCCCTTTAAAAAGAACACCACAAACTTTATAATGGACTTTTTATTAAGATTATAAATTTAAACAAATCTGAACAGTTTTACCCGGTGATATACCATTCAATCTGCACAAAAATACAGGGATACAAAGAAAAAAAAAAGAAAAAAAAAGAAAAAAAGAAAAACGTTTGGCAAGGCCTCCCTAGTACACATAGTGCTTATACTGTGATGGTTGGGATGACAGGGCTGCAAAAACAAAAATTAAAAACAAAACACCTTTTTACAACAAAAGGTTTCTTTTTAAAAAAGAAAAAAAATCCAAAATAATAAAAAAAGGTGGGGAGAGTCAAAGGGCCACAGATCTCTTCACAAGACCAAGCAATGCTGGTTTTATGATTTGGAAGGCTGAAACCAGAACAGTCAAACTTAAAACAAAAAAACCCCAGCACACCACATTCAAAGAGACGTTAAAAGTAGTGTTAACACGTTTACCTGTGGCAGTCACATACACCTAGGTGAAGGTACACAAACACAGAGCGAAGGTGGGGTAAGAGGAGGACTGCAGAGCTGTGCATGATGGGAAATGTAGTTTGCCATGTTGTCCCCAAACACATTGTGTCCGGTTAAAAAGCGGTGGCCGGCAGGACTACAGGTCCCATGGAGCAGCCAGAAGAGTGGAAGGGGGTAAGAGAAAACCGCCCTTCTTTCTCCCCCCTGAGAAGCTATTGTGCTCTGCAGGGTTACCCTGGCACAGATGGTAGGAAGAGGGGTCGCAGCAGACAGTTCTTCTGGCAAGTGAGGAAAGTTGAAATGTTTTCATTTCTGCCTTCTGATTTGTTTTTTTAAATAAAGGAAACAAAGTAGAGCACGCAAGAGGAAGGCTGCTCCCGAAGGAAGCGCGCGGCTGGAGGGAGGCACTGACCCACGCTGCTGCTGGCGGTGTTGGGAGGAGAGAGGAAAATGGAACTAAATGAAGTCGTTTGAATGGGAGACGGAAGGATTTAATCCACCCCGCGAGCTATGAACCTTGCAAACGCGCCAGGGGTCCGTCTCCCCCTGCCTGGGACAATCAAGGAGTGTGTCAGCTTAACAGAACTGACGGTGCCGAGGCAACAACAACAGAAATCGATCACACTTGGCTCCCCCTTTTCCTGTAGGCTATTCTCCCCGCTTAGACCCCCCCCAGACCTGCAGGCAGAACCCCCCCACCCCCCCAGAGTTAGTCCAACGGCCTCTGCGAGCTTCGGCGTCTCTTCCCACCCCCCACCCTCCCTCCAGCACAAGCAGCTCCTCCAGGGGCAGAGAAGTGCAGCTCTCCAAACTCTTCCCCGGCACACACGGCTTCCTCCGGGCATCAGCCCTCGCCTCACGTGGCATGCTCCCGGGCTGGAGTCGCCCCCGCGCTCAATACAAAATAAAGCCCGAGCGGACACACGGAATAGTTAAATAGGTGCTTTTCATCTCTGCAAAAATAAAGTCCCAAGATCTGCGATTTTTATTGTACAGTTTATAAAACATGAGCTCGGCTTCCCCTCCCCCGCCCGCCCCTCTTTGTTTCAGGGGCCCCTCCGGAGTCCGTGTCCCTGGGATCGCTCCCCCCCGTCCCTCCCCGCCCCTAGAACGCCACGATGGCTCGAGTCCAGGCGCCCAGGCTCGCCAGCGCCTGCTTGCCGCACAGCTGCCCGTTGAGGGGCTGTTCACAGTCCGCCTGCTGCCGGCTCACCAGCCCCGTGAAGCCGGAGCCGAAGATGGAGATCAAGTTGGAGATGTTGGAAGAGTCCGGGGGCTGCTCGGGGCTGAAGTCCTCGAAGCGGGCTCGCTTGCTGCAAGGGGAGAAGGGGGAACCGCCCCCCACCACCACCCCTCCCGGGTCCCCGTCCTCCTCGTCCTCCTGCCCCGGGTAGTACTTGCGCTTGGTGCCCGGGGTAGGCGGCGGGGCGCCGAGTCCCGCGGCGCCCTGGCAGCAGCAGGGGCACTGCGAGCAGCAGTCCTGGTGCAGGTAGCCGTTCTCCACCGTGGTCACCACATGGGTGTCCAGGTCCAGCACCGTGGTGCGGCTGCTACAATGCGCCGAGGCGCCGCCGCTCGCTGCGCTCATGGCCGAGCCTGGAGGCGCCGGGCTGCCGAAGTCACAGCTCGCCGGCACCGGGTAGAGCAGCCCCGAAGAAGCGCTGCTGCCGCCGCCGCCGCCCCGGTAGAAGCCGGGGGAAGAGTCTCTGCGAAGCGCCGAAGGGGCCGCCGGCTGCGGCTGCTGGGGCGGGCTGGGCTGCAGCTCCAGCGGCTCGTCCTCCTGGGGCGCACCGGGCAGGAGCGCAGCGCACACGGGCACCTCCAGCAGGTCGCCGCCGCCGCCTCTTCCCAGGGCTGCCCCAGCCGCGCCGCCCAGCCCGCAGCTCCGCGGCTGCTGCATGCCCGGCTCTGGGTCCTCGGCCGCCAGCTGGAGCGGGCTGAATTCCGGGGGGATCTCTCCGGCGGGCGCGCAGCCCGGGGGCGCCCCGAGCAGGATGCCGCCCTCCTGGTAGTGCTGCTGGCGGCGGCAGAGCTCGGCGTAGCGCTCGCTCAGGTAGAGCTGCCGGGCGTTGCGGAGCACATAGGAGACCAGCAGGTTCTTGTGGAGCTTGATGCCCCCGCGCTGGGTGCGGGAGTTGTGGATCTTGCGCAGGGAGAGGCTGATCAGGCTCTGGGCGTCCAGGGCGCACTCCATCCTCCTCCGGCCCCCCAGCATCTGCTCGCTCCGCGCTGGCAGCCAGACACCCCGGGCCGCATCCACCCGGGCCGGGAAAGGGCTGGGGGCTGTTGTTGGTGGTGGTGGGGGGGGGGTTGGTTTCTCTCTCTCAGGGGGTCGCCAGCGCTCCGAGGGGAGCCACCATCACCGGTGCGCCCTGCGCCCCCGTGCCGCCACCGCCACCCCCCTCGCCACCCGCCCGCACCTTGAGCGCAAAGCAATGAGCGCTCGCCTACCCAGCCCCCGCTATTTATATGTCCTCCCCAGCCCCGCCCTGGGCTCCGGCAGCCTATCGCCGGGCCCGGCCCGGCCTGACGGGCAGCCGCCTCCCGCCCAGGAGAGACCGGGCCGGCCAATCAGGGGAAGGCGGTTCCTTTGTGCTATTCAAATACCTAACAGACTTGGGGCTGCTGCCTGGAATGTTCTCATGAGAGAGGAGCCGCCGCGGCAGCCCGCAGCCTGAGCCGGGGTGGGCGTGTGGGGCTGCAGCCGGGGGGCGGAGGGGATGGGTGGGGGTGGGGGGACACGTGCACCAAGGGGACTCCCCCCTGGTCATGCCCCCCACTCCTGGATGGGGAGGCTGGTTTCCCCGCGGCTGCGCTGCGTCCCTTGGCAGGTGAGCGGTCACCATGTGCGGGGAGAGGGGGCTGGCCTGAGACGCTGGGTGGCTTCTGGGCTTCTCCCTCCCTCCTCCTTCCAGCAGGTGGAACGGGGGGGGGGGATGCAATAATACAAATACTGAATAATTAATTACTAACAGAATCCTAGAGACCAGAGCTGGAAAATCCCTCTCCTGGGCGGGTGATCCGGCCCCCACCTGGCCAGGCAGGGAAAGCACATGGCTCCCATCCTCCCTACCGGCAACACGGAACATGTGAGCCCGAAAGCCTGCGGAGTTCACCGGGCAGGGAGGCGATGTTCCCACCCCGCTTCAGTTCCCACGTTCTGTATGCAATGTTACACGGAATTACCTCGCCGTCTCTTCGCCACGGGGTGCTGGGCTTCGGGAAAACCCGCTGTGGACCCGATCCTGCAACGCGCGCTGCGCCAGCGGAGCCCTGCACCTGCCCGGATCCCCCATTGATTTCCGAGGGAATCCAGGCCTCATCCTGCACAGTGGCAGTTTTGCCACTGACTTCAATCAAAGCAGGACCGAGCCCACTGTGCATGTCCCGGGGTTTGCCTGCCTGGAGCATCTGCAGAACTGGGGCCTTTAGCAGGTGTGTAAATTTACTCCAGGACAGAATCAGAATCAGTGTCCCCCCACTTTTTAAGGCAACACTCATTCCTGACTTCAATGGGGCTCCCTGCCTGGCTCCCGTTTCATGGTTCAGGCCCTAGAAAACCATCTCATCCAGGCCTCTGACCATAAAGGGAAACCTCTTATTTTACATTTATTTATAAAATATGATGATACCAATAGAATAATAAAAATATTTTATAAATGAAAGACCATCTCAGGACCTTGCCGCTGACAATGTTTGCAGCTAACGGTATTTTATGTACTCTTGGTGCGTGGCACAAGCAGTTAAAACATAATACCGTTGAAAACAATCTATAAAACCCAAGTAGAAGACAAGTAGCAAGAGCAGTAAAACAGGAGGAGAATCCTGTGGTAGGGCTGAGGGCCTGACGAAGAGGAGTCCTGTGCAAGCAGTGATAGTGGTAACTGCTGACAGCCACTCCGACAATGCAGCGTTCAGTAGAGATGCCCAGGAGATGTTTTTTTTCCCCTGGAAATTTTTTTTGATGAAAACAAACTTTTCATCAAAAATTTTCTTCAAAATTTTGTGGGGTTTTGTTGAAAAGATGAAAAAGTTAGGCTGAACTTCTCCCCTCTCCCCCAGCTTTCTTGGTTTTTGATTATGGCATCCTCTCTCCCCCTGTTTTTTTTTTTTTCATTATTATTATTATTTAAAAAAAAAATCATAGTGTTGAACCTAGCTGTTTCCCGTGGACATGTATCTTGATTGAACAAGCCAGTTCTCATGGGGGAAAAAAATTCAAATGACAAATTTCAGCCAGCTCCCGTTTTCAGTCTTGTTTCTACACAGTGGGTGGGATGGGTTGAGGAAGCTGGACTGTGCTTTATTTATCTGGATTTGGCCATGATGGATACAGTACAAAGCACTTTTTAGGGCCTGATCCTGGGCTCCTCACTCTAACAGTCCTTTCCCATGCTAGTAGCCTCATTAACGTCGTCTTCTTCTTTCGTATGGTTGATGCAGAGCAGCGATTACAATTTCACCTGAAGTTGATTGAGCCAAACGGCTACATCAGAAGTAGCAGAGTTTATTGCAGTGATGCCTCCTTCATATTTATAAATTGGGCAGTAGGTGATGGTATGTTTGAAGGTCTGCTGTGGGGAGCCACCCTCACACGCCAAGAAGTCTTTGATTTTCCATTTGTGCATTAGATTTCTGCATCTACCATGGTCGGTTTGGATTTGGTTCAGAGTTGACCAACATGTCTGTGGAAGGTTGAACTCAGGAACCTTCTGTGTGGAATCCGGCACCAGGGGCTTATTTTTTAAGTCTTGTTTAGCACAATCTGCTTTCCAAGCCTCCGTCTGATCGTAGCCTGATTGCATGAGGCTAAGCGAATGTTCCCAGGAAGGCTTGCGGGATTTAAGACTTTGGAGGGGGGCGTTGTTGAGGTCTTGGTGGATAGGAAGACATCTGTTTTCCTGGATTCACTGAGCTTTGCGGAGTGTCGCAGCAGTTCAGTGTATTGGCGGGGGAGCGACGTTAGACAGAACAGGCAGCAATGGTGTTGGAGTCAACTCAAGGGTTCCAGTGATGCCCCATGTCACTGCATCACCTGGGTGTCCACAAGTTGCATGTGGCTGCATCTGCCCCATACCGGTGCACAATCTTCAGTTACTGCATATACAAGTGCTATTGTTTGCAGGTGTTCGCAACACTGATGCCGATGCATCCCAGGTTGTACCTGCTAGTTTCTGAATAATGTTGGCTCTCGTTTTTATCTTTGCAGCTACCTTCTCAAGATCCACCTCCTTGCAGGATCAATCTCAGACAAAAACAAGAGTGCCCCCTAACTTCAATGGGCCTGCTCCTGTAATAAGGATGGTATTTGTGGTTAAGACTCAGGACGGAGACTGAGACCTGAGTGCTACTCTTTGTTTTGACGCATGCTTCCTGTGTGACCCTGGGCCAAACTTTTCAAAGGAGGCTTCTAGGTTTGGATGCCTCCATTTTTGGCTGTCTCACTTGGTACCCATTAGGCCTGATTTTCATGATTTCGCCTGCTGCTCCCAGACACTGGAATTTTGGGGTGTGCAGCACTTCTGAAAATCAGGCCCTGGAGGTCCTAAGTTGGACACCCCAAAAGAGAGGATACTCTTGAAAACTTCTGACCAGATCCTCTAAACACTTAACCCATGGTTAACTGTCTTACCATGGGCACTGCCTTTGATTTCTATGGGGCCCTCACAGCTGCAAAATTAAGCATGTGCATCAAAATTTGCAGGATTAGAACTTTTGGCTTTAATCTTATTGTGCTTCAGTTCCCCAACTGCAAAATGAGGATATTCAATACTTCCCTGCCGCACCAGGATGTTGTGAGGATAAATTCATTCATGTTTCTTGTGAGATGCTCAGCCACTCTAGGGACGAGCACCATGAAAAATAGTATCAATATTATTTTTGTATCACATCTTTCATACAAGCTAGATCCTACAATGTATTACACAGTTACATAATACAGCTAAAAAGTTAAAAATAAAAGTATAGCAGGGGGAGAGAGAAATGAAGAGGGGTAAGCAAAGAAGGAAGCATATGCTTTCAGCTGAGATTACAAAATAGATGGGGAGTTGATGAGATGGAGAGTCAAAAGAAGTCTAATCTAGAGGGCAAGTGCTGCAGAGGAGAAGGCTCTAACACCAAACTGGCAAGATTATTGTTTATACATTGTAGTAAATGTATATAGGGCTTTAGGCCTCTGTTCACGAGGTACTTACATTCATAAGTAGTTCCACTGACTTCAGTGGGAATTCTCATATGCTTAAAGTTAGGCATGAGCTTAAGAACCTTGCTGAGCCCTGTGTCTTACAGAACCCGGGAAAGTCAGGGAGCCTGATTCTTCACTCTTTTACGGCGGTGTGAATGGAGAATCAGGACCCAATCTCTGAAGAACTTGGACCTGCTCCTGAGTTCCTTACACTCGAATGCCCACAAATCACTGGGAGCGTTGGGGGTGTGAGGAATGTAAGTTTGGGCCCCTTTTGTAAAGGGAGGGAGGGAGAGGGAGAGAGGAGGCGGTGCCAGGGACCTTCCATTAAAGCCAATGGGAGGCTTTCTATTGACTCCAATGGGTTTGGGTCACAACTTGGAAAAGCAAAGGGAGCAGGCAGGAGAGTGGAGAGAGAATGAACTAACCCCTAGAGAAACAGGACAGCAAAAAGATGCCAGTACAAAAACCAGTGGCAAGGTCTCAAAATGCAATACAGGCAGATCCAATCCAACATACAGCAAAGTGATTTCTGCTACAATACAAGAACAAACCTTACTTACATGTGCCATAAACGCTAATCAGAAGTAGTTTGTGAGCTACATTAAGGAAATAACCCGTACAAGCTGTTCAGTGTTTTTCTTTCTAATTTTCACAGCCAGGTGTGCAAGAGCTTGTTTTTGTTTAGTTTTTGGTTTTGCTTTAAAGTGAGAATCCACATTTAATTCTGGTTTGAAAACATATTGGGATTGGTTATACAGCAGGGAAAGGAGACCCTGTCCTGCTAGTCCTTCTTCTGGAGCTTAGTATTTGGCTGTTTGAAGGTATGTTACAAATCTACTGCAAGGACACTCTACCCGGATCCATTCCTGCCCTTGTTTTTACATCATTGGTAGTTGAGGTAGGGGTGTCGAGTCTGGCTGAAGCTATTCAGGGAGATTTCCCCCTCCCCCCAGCCTGATGTACTGTGATTTTCTTAAAATATCCTATTAAAATCTGATGGGTTGCTTTCAATAGTCCCCAGGAGATCGATGTCGATTCCGAGAGACTCGAGACCAATCTGGGAGGGTTGGCAACCCTAAGTTGAGGGCCTACAGCTCGTTGCTTTTATCAGTAGATCTTCAAGTGCTTTGAAAATCTGTATTTTATCCCAGTTTTTTACACATGGGGAAACTGAGGCACTGAGCAGGGACATGACTTGCCCCAAGTCAACCAGCAGGCTGGTGGCAAAGCTGGGTATAGTCCCCATGTCTCCTAAGTCACAGTCCAGTGCTGTTTAGAGAAATGCACTTGGCATTAACTTTGCATAGAAATGAGAAAGAAATACCTTGTTTTCTCTTTCCCTTTGATTATGTGGATTGTCAAATAGTCCCCTCTCCTAATGATGCTTAATAGCTGACACCTGCAAACTCCCCCAGGGTCTCTGTTTTTCCCCCCTTTCTTTTGTGTGAACCTCCCTAACCTTGGACCTAAAGGCTTTTCTACACTAGGGGTTTTTACACTAGCATAGCTACACTGGTAAAAATGTTGAGTGTCCACCAGCGTGACGTATCCCTGTTTGAAACTTTTCACATTGGTGCAAAGCAGCTACAGGAGGGGTTTGCACTGGTGTAGCTGCATGGCTGTAGCTACTCTGAGGTAAACCCCCCTAGTGCATGCAAGCCTTGAGATATGTCTTCCTCGTTCCACTGCTGTCCATTCATTGTTAAGGGTGAAAATCGAAGAAGGCAGGAACAATTTTGGAGTTTAGGTGGCATTTCAATGTTAAAACACTAATTTCATTCAACTCCACTTACATGTATTGACTGAGGAAATCTTTATTAATCCTTCTCAGAGAGCATGTGCATATTTGTTTTTTAATTTTTTTTTTAATTGTGTAGAGGACTAAGCTGGTATTAAAAAGACTTGTCAAATAGAATAGGGTCAGGATTTGGATTTGGTAAAAAAAAAAAGTTTCTACAAATATTAAAAGAAATATATATATATTTTTTTATGTTATGGGAAAATGTTAATGAAAAAGTGTTTTCATCCCCATTTTGTTTGGACTGAAACCTCTCTGGCGGGGTTCCTGAAACCCTGAAAGTGACTAGAAACTCCCCCACTGAAAATGACAAATCTAGTTTTATTGTCCAATAACCAAACAGACCAAATGATGAAAAGTTCTTTCAGCTTTAATTCTCTAAATCAATCTTGCCAACATTTAGGCACTGGTTTAATTTTAAACACCTGAGTACTACTCATGTGCTTAGAGTTAAGTCTGTGCTTAAGGTCCAAATCCTCAAAGCCTGGTATTTAGATTCCTGACTTCCATTGATTTCAGTGGGAGTTGGAAGCTTAAATACCTTTGATGATCTGGGCCTGAGCATTTGCAGGATTGGGGCATAAGGTATTTATGTAACAACATTATTTTGACAGATATGATTGTGAAGACATATGATTTATTCTGCTATTAATGATTATCATTATGTTTTGCAGATCACCCAGAACTGAGCTATGCACCTCACCGTACAAATAGCACAAGGTCTCTGCCCTGAAAGGCTTATAGTCTAAGACCCCAATCCTGCAAACATTTACCCATGTGAGTAACTTTGGGCCCCAATGCAGCAAAGCACCTGAATACATGCTGAACTTTTAAGTCCAGCCCTATACAGCAAGGCATTTTATAGCAGAGTGTGCTAGCCCTTCAAAGCCAATGCCTGGTCACCCCCCTATGAACTTTCAGCCCTGTAAGGCCCAGCAATGAGGGTGGGTGTGGTTCCCAGGGGGATCATGTGACCAAAAGGGACCCACATGACTGGGCGGGGCTATATAAGAGTTGGCTTGTTTCCCTATTTCTCTTAATGAAAGAGGTGCTAGGGATGAGTTAAGACCTGGTTTGTGTTACTAGGAAGCCGCCCTGGAAGGACAGCTGAAAAGAAGCTGGGGGGGCCTGAACAGAGACTGGTGGTGTAACAAAGAGTGGCCCTGGGAAATAGTGGCGCAGATGGTCTTGAGTAGAAGGCAGATTGCTGCTAGTGGTGTGGGGACCCAGCTAGTAGAGGTGATGGTTAACCTGCCTGTGACCACGGGGAAGAGCTTGAGTCTAGGGAAGATCAAGGAAGTTCTTTGAAGGGCTCTGTTCTGTTTGGACCCTCCTTTGCTCCAGCATGAGAAGGCTGCTGAGATGTTACAGTGCTCAAGAAAGTGGGGTGCTGAAGAGAAACGTGTGGACTGGCCTCTCTGGACAGGTAAGAGCCAGTTAGGCACTTAACCATGTAAGCAGTGTCACTGAAGTTGATGGGGCTAACACTGTGGAGAGTTACTCAGACATTTATTGCAGAGGCGAGGCCTAAGCTTTTAACAGCAGAGCTGTGTGGGGGCTATTCCTGGGGTGAGTGTTGTCTTCTGAATCCCAGAGGAGCTGACAGTACTGGCGCGCTGTGCCTTAGTCTTCCTCTTGTGCTGCCATGCCGATGCAGGGATTTCTACATAGCCCTACAAGAACAGCATGACAAGTTCTGGGGTAGGAGAGTTTCTGGGGGATGGGCAGGTTGGGGACTGGGAGTTGCCTGTGGAGAGTTCAAAATAGAACCAAGAGCTTCTTAGAGAAGGTCAATGAGTCCTGTTGTAACATGGCTCCTCCATGCCAGTCATGAACTCTCTTGCCCTCCAAAGGGCTTTGTGCCAGTTGCTCATGGTTGGGTGAATTTCACCCATATGTAGAGGTCCCAGGCAAACACCTCTCCAACCTTTATGCAGTGTGGTAAGGCAGGCTGAAGAGAGGCCATGGGCTTCGTGCTGGTGTGGAATTAGTGGCTCAAACCTGTGTCTGAGAGGGGATGGGGCAGGGGCTTGGTGAAGGAAGGTGCCTTTCATACTGTGTTGGTGGGGTGGGGGATGGTGTGTTCTGGACCCTCTCCATTCCCCACAGAAATACCAAGTAACTGAGCCTTATGCCTCCAAGTATGAATTTCACCTGAGGTCCCAACCGTGCATTCCTACCCCTCATTGTAGCTGAAACCAGTGGGAGGCTTGGGTCCACGTGGACGGCAGGATCAGGCTCCGACTGGATGATGTGACTCTAGGAAACAAACACTTATGTGCTTTCCCCAATGTCTCACCTGCTGCTGGCAATGAGCTTCCTTTATGTGCCAGAAAGGCAAAAAATCTCTTGCCTGGGCATAGGTAGGTAGGAGGGTGATTCTTGTATTGTGTGCTCCCGGGTAGGAAGGGAAAAACTCCCTCTGCATAGGGTGACCAGACAGCAAAAGTGAAAAATCGGGACAGGGGGTGGGGGACAATAGGAGCCTATATAAGAAAAAGACCCCAAAATCGGGACTGTCCCTATAAAATCGGGACATCTGGTCACCCTAGCTCTGCATAAGAAAATGAACCCAAAGGCTGGAGTGAGAAGGCTGTCTTGTTACTGATGGTGCACATGGGAAAGTGAAGAGGTCTCTCCTCCAGCCTAGGCAGTGTGTGGCAGCTGAGGGTTTGGACAGGCAGTTTTGAGGAAATGCGTGCTTGCATTTTGAAGCCTCTTCCCTCTTTGTTGCAACAGTAAGTAACGTACAGTCAATTGCTAGTTAGATCTGTGTGCACAATAGAACTGATCCTAATTGTCACTCCCTGCCTGCACAGACAAACTTCCAAATCCAAGTAACTGAAGGCCTAGTTAAGATTCCCATCCTCTCTCCCAGCGGGCTACGTAGGCAGCTGAAGTCTGCTGAGGCGCTCTCATTAAAACATCTCTAGGTGCAGAGAGCCTGTCTGAGGGCCGGATTGTGGGCATTCCCAGTGGGGGATGCTTGACTCCAACATGATTGGCTTTTCCTGACTAGTCTGACAGCCTGAGCTTTGTGGATCTTCGGGGCTCATTGGAAGGCCAACTCCTTCTCTCGGGCGTTTGCCTGAGCCGAGGGATTGTAGCACAGGCATCTCGGAGTCCTTAATCAGTGTTTAGCCAGGCTTTGTTTGGGGCTTGGGAGGTTGAATCCACCCTGGACCTGTGGGCAAGGCACCCCCTCTATGGCCACTATACCCCAGCTGCGCTAGCAGGGCGGTGGTCTTTGTTAGTACTGAAAAGGCAAAAATCTCTAACCTCCCATCAACTCAGTGGCGGATTAATAATTTTGCCACCCCTAGGCTGGGAAATAATTGCCGCCCTGGCCCCACCCGACTCCGCCCTTTTCCTGCCCCCATTCCAACCCCCTCCCCAAAGTCCCCGCCCCTCCCTTCCCCTATTGGATCCCTTCCCCAAATCCCTGGCCCCGCCTCTTCCCCCAGCGCGCAGCGTTCCCCCTTCTCCCCCCTCCCTCCCTGCAAACGCTATGAGGGGAGAGAAACAGGACGTGGCGGCGTGCTTGCCAAGGAGGTGGGGGTGAGCTGGAGCAGGGGGGCGGGGCGCGGAGGGGAGCTTCCGCCCCTGCAAATTTGTCGCCCTAGGCCTTGTCAGCCTAGGCAATAATACGGCGCTGCATCAACTGGGTTATAAACTCCACTTTATGCTATGGCTTCTGGCACAAAATCCATGTTCTTGAGGACCACTCCCCTCCATGCCTGCGCTGCTGTAAATGGAGCTGTGCAGAACCCACTTCCACCATATGCAAGGGGGTGTATTTCTTTTCTTTGCATGCCCACGCCCTGGCTTTGCATGGTAGAAACGTGTTGGCTCAGCTGTATAGGTGGCCTTGCAAAGGCTCTGCTATGAAGGAGGAGAGTCACCCAAGGAATTGGGAAATAGGCGCTTGCATCAGTGTTGGGGAGAGGACTGTGTCCTAATGCCCTTGGCATACAGGTGAGAATGGAAATCTCTGGGCTCCCAAAACACTCGGTGTCTCCTTGCTGCAGAGGAGTCCTCTGTATAGACAGATCCAATGGCTGTTCAATTCTTTCTACTCTTCTATTGACCCAGGGCTGCCTTTGTTCCCTTGGCCAATTTTCTTTGCCGAGCTGTAGACTCTGGTTGCCTTCCTCTGATGCCAAGTCAGTGAAAGCAAGAGAAGAGTCCTCTTTAAAGTCATCATTCATGGCTGGTGTTCCAGTATCTGGGGGTTTAGCCCCTCTTCAGTCCCCTGGTAACAACACTCCCTTGTAGAAACCACTTAGCATTGGTGCCCCACCCCAGAGGTGGCTGACTTTCAGTGAAGGGCAAAAGGATGCTGGTTGTACCCTTTCCCGGCCAACCAGAAGTATTGTGGGGCTCAATGTTTGTGGAGGATTTTTGCATCCATGGGCAAGAGGTGCTGCTGAGGACTATTGCCTGCCCCACGTTGAGTGTTGACGTGTATGTGACAGGCAAGTTGTGGGAGATGTATGTTCTTCTGGGGCACCTGGCAGAGGGAGTCATCACAGCTTGGCAGCGGGCCATCTAGACCAGCCCGACCTCCATACCCATATGGCATCATGCAATGGGAATGTTTTCATTGGCTCCAGTGGGCTTTGGATCAGGCCCTGTATGCCCAGTGGAGCAGGAGTGCAATTCCTGGGGCTTCTCCCAAGTCCAGCTTGTCTATGGGGCGTGGTGGTGTGTTCTCCACTGAGGTTGGGTTGGTTTCAGAGTTCCTTCTCCGTGGTTTAGATTTCCCATCTCAATGTGACTCCGCCATCAGCACCCACTTGCTCCCCTTTCCTGGTGGCCTGCTGAAACCACCCCAAAGTTCACTTGCTGTTGACTAGCAAAGGGGGTGGGGAAGCTTGTTCTGAAACTTCCAGAGTTGACTATGGACTCCATATGTGTCAACTGTTGGGCGCCCAACGTGAGACCGACTGGGCCTGTATGCAGAGTAAGATGCCACTCAACAGGAGAAACAATGTGACCTACTGGTGTAGTTTGCAGAAGTGCTCCACCCCTCTGGAATAGTCCCAGTGGTTTCAATGGGGCTATGTAGGGTCTGATGATGTTGGGCAGCATGAGTTGGGATGGCACAAACATCTTGGACCGGGCACCCCAAAAGCTGCGTTCCATTAGGCTGCAGTGAGTATTGGCAGCTGGGCTGGGTCGTGGGGAAGGATGAGCAAGTCTCTGGACTGTGCAGTGCATATTCTGCAAATGTCTGTTTATACAAGAGACATGGATAAGCATTGTGCAAAATGGCTTAGGAAAAGGCACCTGGTGAGGGGATGGGGCAGCTCAGTCTTGGCCTCTTTCCTTCTTGCTTACAAGGAGTCCATTTTGATAGTCACATCTTCCAAAACCAAACCCTGGCTAGGGGGCTGGTCTGGAACTTGGGGTACCTGGATTACATTCCCCAGCTATGCTGCTGGGTGATCTGGGGTAAGTAACTTTATCTGTGACTCAGTTTCCCCATCTGTAAAATGGGAGTAACAATACACCTCCTTTGTGAAGTGCCTGGAGATCTAGGGATGAACAAGCTAAGTGTTCACCCACACCCAGGTGTTTCCTCCCAGAGTATATCACTCTCCTTGTCTTTCCTCTTTTCCAGATACTGTTTCATCCTGGGATGCTTTGCTAGACAGCAGGGTGTTCCCCAGTGCAGTTAGCTGCCTCCAACTTTTGGCATCTTAATTTCACTTCTGAGAGTAACCTCTTTAGTTTTTGTTCCACACACCGCAGTGGTTATTGGCCCATGTGACCTTCCCTTCAGATCTGTAAAATGGGAATAATGATATTTCGTAGAATCATAGGACTGAAAGGGACCTTGAGAGGTCATCTAGTCCAGTCCCCTGCACTCATGGCAGGCCTAAATATTATCTAGACCATCCCTGACAAGTCTTTGTCTAACCTGCTCTTAAAAGTCTCCAATGATGGAGATTCCACAACCTCCCACACAGCAGTGTTGTGAGCTAATGCATTAATATCTGTACAGCGCTTTGGAAAACCTTAGCAGGAAAGTGCCTTACCAGTGCAATATGTTAGCATTATGAATTTAGATGCAATTATCTGCATGCATCATGCAAATGCGTGTTTGTTCCTGCAAATACCTGCTATGGGTATGGGAACATTTCTTTCACCTAGTATGTCATCCGAAAACTTGTTTTCCTGTGTCAAAAAGCAATGGGAAGGTAGTGGAACCTAGCATCAATCTCTCAGCAATGCCCACAAAAAAGGATGTGAAGCAGCTAACATAGTGCTGATGCTGTACAAATAGCCACTGAGACTAGAACATGTCGCTGGAATTCTTTCAGCGAAGTTTATGAAGAAGGCCCTCATCCTGCTGTGAGCTCTGTGGGCAAACCTCCGTACCCATCTGGGTCCCTGTTTCAGAACTGGGGCATAACATGGGACCCTTGGAGTCTTCCTCTTGTGCTTGGTACTGCCACCTGGTGCTGTATCAATGGGGGAACTTTTTTCAGCGGCACTTAATGATCCTCTCAATGGGTTCATGTCGATTGGGTAGGAAATACCGTGGTCTGATGTAACTGAAAACAAACTGAGAAGCTCCTTCACTGTCTGACCATGAAGAGGGTCGAGTCACTTCCTATTGGGCAGTTGGTTAGAGCAGTGGTTCTCAACCTTTTTGGGCTCAGGACCCATTTGTAAATGTTTATGGCCTGTCGCGACCCAGTAAATAGTCTGGGGGTGGAGGCTTTAGGATGGTTTTGGTTGGATCCTGCCTCCTGGGTGGGTTGGGTCCTGCCTGGCACTCACCCCACAGTGGGAGCTCCTGTGCTGTGAGGCTGGCTGGCCTTGGCTCTCTGCTCTGGGCATTGCAACCTCTGGCTTGCAGCGCCACTCAGGGTTGGTCCCATGCTCCTGACTGGACCAAATTTGGTCCTAGTGGAGTTGTGACATGGCTCATGGGGTTGCAATGCCACTTATTCAAATTTGGCCTACCCGGACTCCTGTCATCACAATGGCTGGGCCAAACCTGAGTGGCACTGCTGGGACTCTAGAGATTGCAGTGCCTGGAGCAGGGAAGCAGGGACAGGAGCTGCCATGCGACCCTTTGAAACATTCTGTTGACCCAACTTTGGGTCCTGACCCTATGGGTTGAGAAACCCTGGGTTAGAGAACACAAGGCAAAATACAACCTGCTTGATTGACGTGTCAGTGCGGACGATGGCATAAGACCAGGTAAGTCAAAGTTGTGGCCCTTGTAAATGACAAATATATTAAAGGACAATATGATTCAAAAGGTATTTAAGTTGACCTTATTGAAGCATGATGTTGGGAGTGTTGTCTAGTGGCCAGAGTTAGGAGTCCTGGGTTCTGTGCCTGGCATGGTGGTGTGACATCTGGCAAGTCACATGTATCCAAACTTTCCAAAGTGGTCACTGGTTTGCCAGGTGGCAGAACTGAGACTACCTGGTCCTTGCAGCCAAAGGGCGTGAGTGCCTCTAGCTTCTGCTGACCTGAATGGCATTGTGGGTGTTGAACACCTCTGACAGTCGGGTCCCATGTATCCAAGTTGGGCACCTGGAAACTTTGGTCTTCCCCTGCTTCAGGTCCCTGTCTGCAAAGTGAGGCTAGCTCAAGTGACTGCTTCCCTTAGGAGTGCAGAAAACTTCCATGGTTAGTGAGGAGGTGGGGCTTGAGCCCTAAATCCAAGTGCTTTGAGTTTGTACAGAGCCTTCCAGAGCATGGCAAAGTCTGACTGTTAACCACCTCAATCTCCCTCCTAACTGCTGTGAAACAAACTGCCTGCCAGACACAGGAAGGATGGGACAAGAGGAGGAGAACTGGGTGTTAACCACAGGGTATAACTGTAAATCCGTCTGTGTGGGAAACCAAGCTCTTTGTTAGCCAGGAGGCATCGTGGAGATGGATATTAAAAGCCTGATTCTGCCATTTTTCCCCCTCACCTTGAGTAGTGCCCTGCTCCCCAGAGCCCTGATGATTTTGAGGGGTATGTGGTGGAAGGGTTGGGGAATATCACCCTAAAAGTTTAAAGGTGGGATTTTCCAAAGGTGCCTAAGGGAGTCAGGCACCCAGCTCCCAGTGAATGTCAATGGGAGTCAACTCCCTGAGGCACTGCTGAAAACCTGACCATAATTGTAAACTGCTCCGTGAGGCGAATCCCCACAGTACTGCGTGGTGGAGCCCTCCCGCCCCAGAAAGCTTCACAGAGGCTGGGCACTGCACTCTCCTTTTGCCACCTGACTTGACTTTTGCCACTGACCAGTTCAGGCTGTAGACATGTTAGCAGGGTGATGGGGGGCGGGGGGCAATTGAACACAGAGGGGAGGCTGGTCTGAAGAGAAGCGTCTCACTGGTGCTTCTCATCAGCACTGAATTCACTCGCTCTCCTTCCTTCTGTCCCAGCTACTCCAAGAGACTGTTGCATTCCTGACTTTACAGCTACACTACTTTCAAGTTTAAAGTATCTAACTGCCTAGGGAGCAGAGGAGCTGGATGGTGGAACATTACTTTTTTCCTTGTTCTCCCCTGCCAATAAACATCGCTAATGATGCTTTGTGGCTAGATGAACAACTTTTCCACTCACTGTTGCAAAAGCTAAGGCTCCGAGCTTGCAATGAGAGCCATGCTATGGACCAGTACTGCAGGGGTCTGTCTGAACCCTAAAAGAGGAATTCTGTTGTACTTCAATGTAACCTTTTTTCAGAAGAAAATGGGTGCCAATTGCGAAGGTGACCATGTTCCCAAAATAAATGGAGCCACAAAGGGTCACAATACTCCTACAGAAGTGCATTTCTTAAAGTGTGTTGGTCTTGCTACTCCCAACATCTGACTCAACAGCAGCGGGTGCATCTTTCAGAGTTGGTGGGATTTTCCAGTAACTGAGTGTTTAGAATGAGATTATCATGAAACACCGACCCAGTGTTCACCCTTGCTCGGAGCAAAAGAGCAGTTCTTATCCCATGTGTGCTTTTTGGACTCTTCTCTTTGCTCCAAACACTGATCAGCATATCAAGCGCCCCTTCCATTGGATTGTTTCTTATAAAAGTAAACGTAGAGCAAATTCTATTCTGTATAGAGGGGCCTTGAACGCTTTGTACTTATAAAACATTGGGATGAAAGAGAAACTGAGACACTCCAGGTGTCCCAGCAGTATGACGTATGACAGAAGGACTGGCCTGGTAAACTGAGTTCCTCTACAAAAATGGTTTTCAACCTATGGTCCATGGACCTCTGGGATTCCACAAACTAAGATTTCCAAAGTGGTCCACACCTCCATTTGAAATTTTTTAGGGGTTTGCAAATGAAAAAAGGTTGAAAATCACTGCTCTACAAATTGCTAATCTGACTGCAAAGTACTCTTAAAAGAAGCAGCTGGGTGTATGGGAGAGGAGCTAATGATATCCCCCTTATTTGGAGGACCTGCCATGATTAGAAGACTGGATGACCTCATAGCTCTGCATCTCTTCTTGCGGAGATTCTACAATAGCCCTAATTTGCATAGCGTCAGACCTACAGGGGACTGGAACCAGCAAGTTCCATGGAGGGTCTGGTCAAAAATGCTCCAGATTTCTTAGAGTAAAATTGGGACTCTAGTGTCCTGTGGTCCTAGCTCACTCGGTGCTGGGTGAAGAATAATGCACAGAAAAAACTTCTCTCAGGCTTGTCCTTGATAGCCAATGCTGATTCTTGGCTCTCACTTCTTCGAGAGCTGGGAAAGCTACAGATGAAAAGGAAGGTGAAAATCCCCGTCTCCGTGTTACATTATATAGGGTTGCCAATTTTGGTTGGCTGTATTCCTGGAGGTTTCATCACAGGACATAATCTTTAATTAAGGAGACTCCAGGAAAAGCCTGGAGGGTTGGCAACCCTAGTTACATATGGAGAAAGTGAAGCAAAGATGTGAAGTGGCGTGTTCAAGGCCACCGTGCAGGCAGTGACTGAGCCAGGTCTCCTGATCAGTGCTCTAGCCACTGGGCCGTTTTGCTTTCCAGTGTCTTGCATTAGGTATAAAGACTTCCCATAGGCTGCGCAGTGGCCTCCTTGTGAAATCTATTGGAGGGGGTTGTCCCAGGCTGGTGGCAGGTGTCCAAAGAACAAGACCCCGCTGCAATTAGCACTGATTTGGTCCCTTTATTGGCCAGTCTGAGGCCTAGGACTGACTGAAGATGCAGTTTGAATGCCCTTTTGATCCCCAGAGTGGGTCCTTCCAGGTGCAGAGCTGAGGCAGAGTGGCAGGGCAGCACAGGGATGTTTCCACTCAGACTACCTGGGCCATGTCTGTTCTTTGGCTAACCGGAGAACGACAGCCTTGTCAAGCCAGAAGTGCTGCTGTCCGCTCGCACCCGCTGTTCCGAACCCATCTTGCGCTGGGAGAGGGCTATGGACCCAAGGAGCACGTGCCTTACCTGGGTGCAGCTGTATCCCTACAGGAGAGCGCCTTGAGTTCATGATTCTTCTTCTTTGTGTGCTTCGGAAAGTTGGTGTCACGGCCTGACCTGAGCCCCTGTGAGCGTTGGTGTGAGTAACTAGTGATTTGAATGTAAACAGACACTTATACTAGCCAGGGGGACACCTCAGACTGTCCCTTCTGACTTGGTGTCCCTGGGGACCGAGAGGGAGATGGTACACCCATGTTCCCATCCAGGGGCTCTTGGGCATTCTGTTTCAGGATCCCAGTGCCATATGCAGCAAATTCTTGAGTCCCTTCTACAATCCTTCCTTTCTGAGGCTCTCAAAGCGCTCTACAACTAACGGATCAATGGCCACGATACCTTTGCGAGGTAAATGATCAAGCTGCCTTTTCTGCTTCGTGCATCACCACAGATTCTGGAGTTGAAATCTAGCGGAGAGCTCCGAGTGAGGCAGAACGGGGGCAATGCAGCCTTTCTCCCAAATCACGCTAGCCGGGCAGTGCAGTTTCCCCGTTCGCTGGGCAGGGCTGTGGATGATACCGATGTTCTGTCGATAAGTGAAAACAAATCACGGTTCTGGACAGACGCCGTGAAGATTTTTATATGTTATCAAGGGGGTCCTTTTTGGCCATAAACCCCAATTTAATCACAAGCCTAGTATTTATGAGAAATGCTGGATTGATTTTTGGGAGACTGCTTATCTACCACACAGCTCCACTGTAGGCATTGGCAGCCCGAGCTTCCCCACCAATGCACGTTAGCTTTTCCCTGAAGGAGATTAGTGCAGACTGTTTTCATTAACATGCCACACTCGGAGCCCAGGATGGGTGCTTGGAGTAATCAAAACGTCCCAGTAGGGATATGACACTCAAAGGCCATTCAGTGGTTTGGCCTCAATGCTGTTTTCTGGGCTGTGGAGTTTAACCTACTAGGAATTAGGCTCTGGCCCCCACCAAACAGCCAGCAGCTGTTGGTAATATTGTTTTGGTCACTACTTCCCCATGTTGCATTTAAACCTATAATGTAACTGCAAACGGCTTTGTAAATCTAATTAGCAACCCCCCAAAATCATGCTGACTTGACCGTTGTCTGTCTTTGCATCCTCCTCTCGTATTAGCTTGAAATAGTGCAAGGGAGTTTTGTAGGCAATAGGCAAACTGCCATGACTTACGCAGCCATCTTCAAGTCCAGCCCCTGCAGTCAGAGATGTCTGATCAGCACAAAAGAAGTTTGCTTTGGGCTGATATAAAGGGCCTTATACCCAAGGAGATTGAAGCACGTTACAAAGATTAACTCCTTAAGCCTCCCAACCACCCTGTCAATATAATCCTCATTTTAGATATGGAGGAGAGGGGGAGATGAAGGACTGGATGGAACTAGACGGTTGGTCTCCTGTTGTATAACCTTGGGCAAGTCACCTCTCCTTGTGCCTCAGTTTCCCTCCCACTTTTTGTCATCTTTGTTTTGTTTTTAAGCTCTTCAGTGCAGGGACTCATAGACTTTAGGGCCAGAAGGGACCCTCATGACCCTCTAGTCTGACCTCCTTCACGTTGCAGGCCACAGAACCTCACCCCACTCCTGTAATAGACCCCTCACCTCCGGCTGCGTTACTGATTATCATGTGTTAAAGACTTCAGGTTAGAGAATCCACCATTTACACTAGTTGAAACCAGCAAGTGACCCCTACCCCCTGCAGCAGAGGAAGGTGAAAATCCCCAGGGTCTCTACCAATCTGACCAAGGGGGAAAATTCCTTCCTGACCCCAAATCTGGTGATGAATTAGACCCTGAGCATATGGGCAAGACCCACCAGACAGACGCCTGGGACTTTCCCTTACTAAGTGTTTGTACTGTCCTGAGCACAAAAGGGGCTGTCTTTGTTCTGTTTGTTCAGCACCTACCATGACAAGGTCCGGTCCCTGACTGGGGCTCTGGGCACCACGATAATGCAAATAACAAACAATCAATAAAGGGAAGTGTCTTGCTTGCTGTGTTTCTCCTGCTACTACCAACACTGGGAACAGAACCTGATCTCCTGACTCCCAATCCTTTGCCATAGCTAGAAAACTGTTTTTTTTTTTTTTCCCTCCCACTCACCCCAGTGCTTACCCTCAGTGCTGAGGGTTTAGATTAGTGGGAAAACTGGGGAGCAGGGAGGGAGTCATCTGTGATGGAGACTCCTTTAGCACTGAAAAGCTGCAATAATGCTTCGGTGTCAGGCTGGTTTTGAATTTCAGAATTCCACTGACCCTAGAACATGGGACACCCAGACCCTCCCTGCTTGTGCCCCCATCCTGAGCTGGGCATGATGGTCTCTCCCACTCTTCTTCAGCTTAACTCCTTACACAGTGCACTGTCTTTACTCTCTAGGGAAATTGATGTAAAAGTATAACCAGCTGGGTCAGAGGCAGGGAAACAGGGTTGTAGGGATAAATGTGTGTTTTGCTGCCTGTGGGATGGAAAATGCAGCATTCCCAGGGAGAACCTCGTTCTGCTCTGCCCGCTGGAGCTGGGGAGGAGGGGGTCCCTGCAGTGTCCTGAGTCAGTTAGACTACACTACCCAGCTGGGAAGAACAGTCCCCGCCCCTATCTTGTAGCTGTGAGCAGGGCATTCTGGGAGTGGTAGTTCATCCCCCTGAACTGGGGTCCCTGCTGTCACTGGCTGGGGCGGGGGGACCCTGAGGGAATGTACAGACACTGGGAGGAGCCAGCCTGTTCAACCACTTTGTTGTTAAATACCTTAAAGGAACAGCAGCTGTGCCCAAGTGAGCTGCCTAGCGCAGCCTGTAACCCGGGATGTGGGCTTTTTAAAGATAAAAATCGCTAGTCCTGCCCTTCTGTGATTAACGAGCTCTGGTACTTCGAGTAACCCTTGTGGTGCCTCAGCCGCCCTAGCACTCGCTGCTCTGATTCACGCTGCGTGCAGTCTGGGGCTGCAGTGGAGCTGTCTGGGCTGCAGGTCCGGGCAGTATCTGTCCCTTTGTTGTCCCCACTCGCCCTTCTCTATAGATCATATATGCTGCATCCCCTGGAACTTGAAATCAGGAGGGTTGTGGCCGCAGAGCCAGTGCAGACAGGTCAGTCCCCACCAGACAAATGGGGCGGCTGTTTCCTTGTGGGGGAATGTCGGTGCATAAGGAAGTGCCGGCTGGCTAGCCCTGGAGATTGTTCTCTAGCTATGAACAGAGCAGCTGTTGCATGGGCCGTGGTGCCAGTTCCCCCGATGCTGTGCTGCGGCTGGGACCAGTGGCTGCCACCTGTAGTATAATTCAGTCTGTTGGCTCATACGGCCTGTCCCAAGCCCAACACCCAGGCCTGGGCTCTGGCATGTGCCCAGCCAGACGCCCACATCAAAGCACCCAGGACTTGTCTGTTGGCACATATCTAGCCGGCACTCACATCTAGGCTACTTACACGAACCTGGGGGAACAATGACATCAAAGCAGCCAGCTCTGGCTGCTGGCACCGTGTTAGTAGGTGCTGCAACATGGATGTGTGCTAAGTGAGCTGTAGGCACGCGACTGGGCAAGCGCCGGTATTGAAGGCACTCAAGTATAGTTCCTGCCTGTCCCCTCGACGCAATCCTGTGAATTTAAAATCTGCCCAGAGGTTTGTGGGCTTGAATTGCTTTCTCCAAAGAGAAACTCGACTAAGCGCTTGGGGCCAGATTGTGACCCCTTTGCGCCCGTTAGCGAGCAGCTACCTGCCTGGGGCCAGGCCTGCTGACTTCAATGGATGACTCAGTGAGTCACCGCTGAGCAGTGGGAGTCAGGGGCTCGCAATCGGACCCTTGCTCTGGATATTAGTTGTCTAAACGGGGCACATGTGAGTGTTATGGCTAAAGCAGGACAAAAATCAAATTGTACTTAGCTGGCAGAGGTACCGAGCCCCCTCGCTTTTAGAGAACAGACACCAAAGTCAGCCTTGCTAATCTTAAAACAGGCATCTTTGCCCGGTCACAGAAACTTGGGGCCCGGTTATGCCAGTGCTGCGTAGTACCAGATCCTTTGCTTATTTCCATGGGAGTCCATGTGGAGCGAGGTGCAACTCACCGGGGGTCAGGGTGGCAGAGTCCAACCCACAGACAGCAGCAGGAACCAGTAAAGAGGCTCTTAAAATTAGATGTTTTTGGTACCTTACTCGGATGAGTAGCGCTCTACTTCATAAATACTTCCACTGAAGTCAGCCGTCCGACTCATGGAGTAAGGCACTACTTAGTGTAAACGTACCAGAATCTGGCCTTTCTATTGCAGTCTGTGTTGCGATGACAAGGTAGTATAGTCATTATCTTGGGGTACAGCTGTGGGATTCTGGGGTGGCTGATCGGGGCAACCAGGTAGAGAATCATGTTTCTCTAGGAGAGAGTCCGTGCTGGAACGCCTCACGATGATACATGCTCATTCCTTTTTGTGTTGCACTAGGGTCCTCTGTTTTCACAGCTCAGCTCTAGGGTGGTGACCATACAGATGGCAAGATCTGGAAGGGCAGATGCATGCTTGTGGTAAATAAACGTAACGTTTGTAATGAATCCACTGGGAGGCTTCAGTGTTGGTATCAGTCGGTCAGGATAAATTCACCTGTTCTTTGCCATTGCTGCTTACAAATTTGTTGGTCACATAGAAGACCCTTGTGCTTCATGGTGGATTGGAGCATACCTATTTAAGTGGCTGATGGGCAACAGAGACTGGGACCCACCAAAGAGGCACGTAATTAAAGTAGGGTGTTGACAGGGCTAGGAACCTGTAGTACCTGGTACTGGTTTGCACACCAGGGGCTGGGAACCATTGGTGTAGACTTACAGATCTGAGAGCCATCCACTTTTTTACCTTCCTGAGGTGAGTTGGTGTCCTGCCTTGAAAAGTGCTGACATCTTAAGGGTCTGTTCTGAAGCAAATTGAACTGGAGTGGAAAGGCCCAGTGGGATTTGGATCCGCCCAACTTTTCTTTTGCGGATGGGGGTAGGCAAGACACTTGGAGAAACAGTGGAGTGGTCCATGCAGAGTTGGTTGCTGTATTGAGAAGCCCTCTTATGCGGGCTAAAGAAATACTTACTGCTGCCTTCCCTTGTGCATTTGGCATGTGGATCACTCAGTTTCCCGGATGTCTGGACCAGGCTCCTAGGGAATGGAGCAAATGAGAGACAGTGGCTTGAACATTGGCATGTCAGGATCCCCCGAAAGCATGACCACTTGCTAGCAAGTCAGGGCCCCTTCCTGTAAGGGTTCCTGATTCTGTATGATCAGTTACTGCAGGCTGATAGGAGCACCCTTAAGGTAAGGGAATTGGAAACTGAAGCGGTTCACTAGCTGCCTTGTATCAGCACACGGAGTTGTGTACTGATCCTTGTTAGCTGGTGGAGTGGACCTACTGATCAGTCTTCCAACTAGCAGGTTGCTCTCCTCGGTCATATTCTTGAGAGCCAAGGATCACAATTCTTAGAGGAAGGATGCATTTAGTGAACAGGAATTCCTGGCTCTGCCAAAGATTCGCTGTGACCTTGGGTAAGTCACTTAATCCCTCTGGCTCAGTTCCCTGTCTGAAAAAATGGATAATACTTTGTCTTGTCTAGTTAAACTGTACACTTGGCTGTCTTGCTGTATGTACAGTACCCAGCACACTGGGGTCTCAGCTGGGCCCTCCAGGGGCTCCAAGAATGTGAAAAATGCACTTCATAGACAAACAAGGAATCAAACAGCCCAGGCTGGTTGAGGACTTGGTAGGATAGCCAGGGGGTATGAACCTGGACTGCCTTGCAGGCCTCTCCCCTTTCAGAGCACTAAGAGGGCAGCATCTGCAGAGTTCCGTCATGGAGTCAGAGGAAAGCTCGGGGTCTTTAGTCCCCAGCCCAGAATCAACTCCATCCTGTGGGAGCGCTAAGGGGTTAACTCCTGGCCTGTAGGATGCTCAGCACCCTGCCACCATCACTCTGTTTCTAATGCTGTGTGAAGGGCACTCTTTTCAGAGAGGTTTAGACCAACTGTTTGTGGAATAGGGTCGGGGTTGCCTGATCTCACTGAATCTTTGGCTACACAATCCTGGGTCTCACCAAAGAGCCAGGGACTCTGCTGTGTCTCCCCTTCCAGCCCCCCATGCTCCTACAGGAGGGAGGGTGTCATTATGCTAGGGTGAGGCCTGCAATGTCTGTGGAAATGCACTCACTAGAAAGAGGACCCTGTATTGGCACAAGTCTCAAGCAGTGAAAGGAAGATAGCCACAATTCTTAGCAAGAGAGTTTAATGCTGTGGCCAAGGGCCAGCTTATCTTGGGTGAGTCGTCGGGTTGGGGAGGATGTGTCTCTTCCCCCCCCCCGCCCCTTCCTGAGCAGGGAACTCAGTGCACTGGTGAGCATCAAGGTGAAATACCTAGACTCCCTGGAACCACAGGTCCCAGCTGGGTGGACTCTGCCTTTTGTTCTTTAAAGGTAGATAAATGAGTCCCATGCAGTTTATTGCATGTGGTTGTTTGGGACCTTCAGAAATGAGATCCTGGCTGTTTTGTGTGGACATCCAAGATCCCCAATGGTACTTTAAGCATGGGAGCTTGCCCAGCCATTCAGTGTGCTGTGAATGAAATACATTTCCTCCTGCTATCTGGTGTTCCCTTTGGATGGGGTGTGGGTGGATTGACACACCTCTTCCTCGATGGACCCCTGGGCAAGCAATGTACACCCAGGCTCCAGAGGAAAAGTGGTGTATGGGTTCCATGCCTATCTAGCAAGGCTCCACACAAGCTCTTCTTTCTGTATCTTTCCCTTTCTCTGCTCGCTTCCCATTGGTTCTGTCTCTCCTTCCTGTCTGTCTCGCTATTACCCCTCTTCTCTCTCGCCTTCTTTCTCTATTCCCTGGCGCGCTCCGCACGTTCAGTAGCAGATCACACCAGCAGCCTGGGCAGCTGTCTAATGCAATGTGATAGTTGTGCTGCAGTGGGAGCTCGGGAAGGAGGCCTGCCGAGGTGCACTCTGCTCCGACTCCTGTGATCTGATTGCTCCTGACAAACTCCCTGCGTACCCATGTTCTGCTTCCCATTAGAATCCAGACTGTTTCCGTTTGCTGTGGGTACAACTGTATGAAAACATAGGTGCTGGAACTGGGAGTGCGGCAGTGCCTTGACGTGGTTTCCATCCTATTCAGGGTTGAATGGCTCTCAGCACCCCCGTTCTACCAATTGTTCCAGCGCCCCGTTTGAGGGTTTCAAAGAATTAAACGTCGAAATCTAGTTAAAGGCTGAGTGGAGGGGAAGAGCGTGTTGAAGAACCTTGGAGGTTAAGTTGCATTCATGAATCATTTCTCGTTACGTGATTTCTTTGAGTGGTACCTGTGATTTTTTTTTTTTTTTTTTTTTTCCCCCCCCCCTTCCCACAGCGCACACTGTAAAAACTGAATGGAACTTTTATTTTCTGGAAGCTACAAAAATGCCGGAACAAACATTTCCTCCCAAATGAAAATTAAACATAAAGTTGCCCGAATGCAAATCCTACCAATAAGATCTTAAGCACCAAGTCAGTCCTTTGCTAAAGACATCCCATCCAAGCCAGTCTCCACTCCCTTGCTCTACCCCTCAGCATCAGAACGCCAACACGCTCAGCTCTCAGTTCGAACACCGCCAGGTGCACCGAATGCCTCCAGCTTCCAGCAGTCGCACTCAAGCACATCCTGAACCCCACTCTCCTATTGTGTTGTGGACACATAACATATGGCTCTCCCTAGAGGAAGGGTGGCCGGCCTTGTGGTTAAGGGAACATGGGGGAAGCTTGCATTGTTTTGTGGATAAACTACCTGGTTCCGGCACTGGGGAGCAGAGCCACCATTTGTGCTTAGTTTGAAAACCCAAAACAACCCCCTAAACCCTCCACTCTCGAAATGACTCTTAGAGTAAAGCCGGGCAATACCGGTCCGGGAGGATACCAGTGAAGCTGACCCTGCTGTAAGTGTGGCTAAGCAATATGTTGCAATAACATCCAGAACTGCAGGTGTTCACTTTGCAGGGGCTTCGGATGGGAACAGGCATGGCTAGGAGGGAACCAGCTGTCTGGTGAATTTACCCATGATGTGCTGGCATTTGTGGGCCCGCAATGCCACGCGGAAGCTTCCTGTCTGGGGCATGGAATGGCCAGGTCTGCACAATCGAAGGCGTGACTGCATCATAGCCCTCACCTGCTTTCTTGTGCACAGAGAGCCTTCGAGTGTCAGTACAATTTGCGCTCGTCAAGGGGGCATAGTGTAAATGGACAGGGTTGCGGCCTTATTTTCGTTTAGCTGCAGCAACGGGCATCTGTCTAGTACAGTGGTTTTCAGCCTGTGGTCTGCGGACCCCTGGGGTTCTGCAGATTGTCTATGATTTCCAAAGGGGTCTCACCTCCATTTGAAAATGTTTAGGGGTCCGCAAATGAAAAAAGGTTAAACTGGTCTAGTACCATCCTCCTGAGGCTCTCAGAGCACTTTATACCCATTAAGGGTATAAATCCCTGGGGGAAGACAAGTCTTTACCTCCATTTCACAGATGGGGAAACTAAGGCACAGAGGGGAAGTGGCTTGCCCAAGGCTTCACAGGGAGTCTGTGGCAGACCTGGGAAGAGAACCCAGATCTCTTGTCTCCCAGTCCTGGGGTCTTAGCATAAGACTATCCTTGCCTTTGTGGTGTAGCTTAGCGCTTGCCGGGAGACCGAAGGGGAAATGAGCGGAGCATTAATCGCTGGGGGTCACTCCCTTTATCTCGTCCTCCCTCCAAGTGTTGCAGTGCCTGGAATTCTGGGAAACCGAGGATTCTGGTCTCTCTCCAGATGTTGCAGCACCAGGGGCTGGGGAGGCAGGGCAGAGTCTTTGCATGCTCTCTCTCTCTCTCTCCAGCTGTTGGAGTGCCCAGGATCTGGAAGCAGGGAGGAGCCTGTCCTATCTCCAACACGCTGCTGTAGTGCTCCGGTGGGCTGTTCATTCTCTCTCTCTCTCACAATCTGCTGGAATGCCAAAGGGGCTGGGAAGCAGAGGGGCGTCTGTTTTCTCAGCACATGTTGCAGTACGGGAAGCAGGGAGCCTGAGATTTTCGATAGGTGTTGCGGTGCCATATCCGTTCCCTTCACACTGCGCTGGTGAGCTACAAGGAGTGGAGAAATGCAGTGCTAGAAATTGAATGCGCTTGTTTCCTTCTGCCCTGGAAAGTATTCTAGCCCTAATCCTCTGTGGATAGAGCTGGGTCCTGCAAGCTGATCCCTAAAGTCAATGGCAATTGCAGACACTCGGGACCTTGCAGCATTGAGCCCTGTGATCACTTTTCATCAGCCTCCTTTCCTCTTTCAAACGGGTACTTCCAGCTGTTCGTCATTTGATGTCCGATCCTCTGCTGTAAATCCCCATGGCCCCACTGAGGCCAATTCAGACCCGCGGAGGATCTGCCTCCTTATTTTTGTAGGGCTTTTGCTGTTATGGCTTCCCCAAGGCACCAACCCCCTGCAAATGACGGTGCATCTTAAGATGCTTAAATCGCCCCTAACATTGTTCATCTTCAAAAGGCTGTTCGATGTCACCCAATAGTCGCTGTACTCTTGTGAAGGAGGGAAGCTTTTACTGTCTTGCAGCCAGCTGGGGGTGGGGTGGGGACTGCAGTGGGGTGTGTTAAGTGACTTGTTCTTGGTCAGAGTTAGGGTGACCAGATGTCCCGATTTTATAGGGACAGTCTGGATTTTGGGGTCTTTCTTATATAGGCTCCTATTACCCTCCTCCCACCACCACCCCCTGTCCCGATTTTTCACATTTGCTGTCTGGTCACCCTAGTCAGAGTGATGCCAATTCCTGGCTCCAATGCCTATGCTCTGTTCAGTAGATCCTGTCTCCATGGGATCTCGACAGTCAGGTGCAGTTCTGTCATCTGGTGTTGACACCACTTGGGCCTGATTCTGTGCTCACTGGCCCAGGTTTTATATTGGACTTCAGTGGAGGCATTCCTGAGGTGGGTTGCTGTAAACGAGAGGAGAATGGGACTCGTTAGGGGCGGAAGGCTGGCATTGTGCCTGTGCTCTCTGCCTTCAAAAGTCAGCCCCTCTGTTCTGCTTCGGGGTTTTCACCAGTGCTCTTCGTGGTGATTGACTGTCATCTTGTCAAGCTTGCAGGAGCCAGGCCTTTGTAAGCTTGGGGCGCGTCTATCACCAGGTTTCTCTGCAGTGGTCTCTAGAACAGGCTGGCACTTGGCTGTGAAGGCGCCGAGACTCGCACTTGCTCTGATCTCAGCTAGGTGCAAGCTCCGGCATGGTGGGCTGATCTCCGAGAGCCGTCTCCTGCCTGCATGAACTCTCCTCTTGCCGAGAGTTGGTTCCATTGTCCTGGCAGACAATAGCTGCGCGGGAGGGTCTGATTGTGCAGGCTGAGGCTGTTCCCCAGGTAACCTGGGCCAATCAGATGGGAAGTGTTGAAGATGAGGACAAAGCTTACGTTTGACCCTGTGTTCAACAGGGAGCCAGTGTGGAGGGTGGGGCACTGAGCTCAGAACACAGCAGCCAGGAGCACATGCTAACTGCAGCTTTTTGTAAGGTACCTAGGTACAGCGAGCACCTTCCTTACATTTTCTTTGCTTCATTTCACGCTACATTCAACGAACCATTTATAAAAAAATGTAACATCCCAACAACAACTCTGAAAATCTGCATTCAAACGCCCAGGTGCATTTCCTGTGTCTTAACCCATATCATCGGCATCAGGACTGCAACTTCCTGCTTTTGTCTTTCTAAATCCTAATTAAGTCACTTCAAAAACAATGTGTGTGGGGTTTTTTTTTGTTTCGGTGCGTTCGTTATAATGAAACGGATTTATGAAAGTTGCTGCTGATGCTAACCTGGGAGCGGATGACCATGTTTTCCCTGCTCTTTGGAAGGGATAAAATGACATTGGAAAGCTGGAGAAGGATAAACTCAACAGATATTCAATAGAAGAGGGGAAAAGCTACAAAGCAAACTTACCAAGGGTGGCAGTGGACAGCACATAGGATGTGGGGTAGGTAGGCCATCAAAGGCCACCATGGTATTGGACTGCATATAGTACTTTGAAGGGAGCATAGGAATTGCTATACTAGTTCACATCAGTGCTCTGTCTAAGTATCTGGTCTTTAACACTGTCCAGTAACAGATGCTTTAGAGAAGTGGCTCTCAACCTTTTCAGACCACTGTACCCCTTTTAGGAGTATAATTTGTCTTGTGTACCCCCAAGTTTCCCTTCACTTAAAAACCACTTGCTTACAAAATCAGACCTAAAAATACAAACGTGTCACAGCCACACTATTACTGAAACCTTGCTGACTTTCTCATTGTTACCATAGAATTCTAAAATAAACCACTTGGAATATAAATATTGTACTTGCGTTTCAGTGTATAGAGCACTATAAACAAGTCACTGTAGGAAATTTGAGTTTGTACTGACTTCCCTAGTGCTTTTCCTCAAGCCTGTTGTAAAACTAGGCAAATATCTAGAGGAGTTGGTGTACCTCTGCGTACCCCCTAGGTACATGTGCCCCTGGTTGAGATCACTGCTTTAGAGGAACGTGGGAGTCCTTCTGGTACTTGAATGGACTTTGGATTGAGTTAGAACTCAATGGCTGTGGCGCAGTAGCCCAGGTTGCAAATATTTCATTACCAGAAAGATGCAGACAAACTGGGAGGAGCTCAAAGAAGAGAAACACAAATAACTGGCTAGAGGGATTGACTGGTTAGGGAAGATTAACAGAACTAGATCTGTGTAGATTGGATAAGCAGCAAGAACAGGAAAAAACAGGAGTACTTGTGGCACCTTAGAGACTAACAAATTTTTGTTAGTCTCTAAGGTGCCACAAGTACTCCTGTTCTTTTTGCGGATACAGACTAACACGGCTGCTACTCTGAAACCAGCAAGAACAGGGAGACTTCAGCCTACAAACAGGGTGTAAACACCACAGAGGGAGAAGAATTTAGCATGATGCATGGAGGTATAACAGAGTGATCATGCAATAGAAAAATAAAAAAAGGCGCATGTAGATTAGATTGGGGGGGGGACTTTCTCATAGTGGAGTCTGTTGGGGTGTGGATTGTCTCCCAAAGGAAGTGGTGGAAAACTTAGCCCTGGAGATTTAAAACTAGTCTAGACAAAGCACTGGAAAATTGTAAGGCATAGTACTGCATTGCGTGTGGGGGACTGGCCAGATAACCAAATTAGTCTGTACTGCACAGCCCCATGGTTTTATATAGTGCTCAGAGCCTCTTGTATATTTGCTGCAGTTGTCTTCTCTCAATTCTACATATGCTCTTTCCATTTTAGGGAAGCCCTGGTATATTGCAGTTAGTGGTATTCCACCGCTGCCTGTAGACTTACTGCCTCTCAATACGCCCTAGAGGATCGGTTAGATCCAGCTACTACTGGATTAAGTTTGGGATCTACCCTAAAGGATTCTTAGCTAGACCTCGCTAGCACCAGGGACTGACTGTTCTTCTAGCACATCCAGCTGCCCCTCGAATCCCTCCCGAAGGCTTTATTGATAGTTGCAGAACTGCTTAATCTCTAGTTTGTTGGGGAAATTCCACCCATTTTTCCTTGGTGACTATTCTGCTCCCACCCCGATTCTGTGGGGAGGGTTTCCAAAGAACAAAGCCCAATCCTGACCTCTTGTGGCCCTTTCCCATCTGTTGAAATGCTCTCTCAAGGCTGCGGGATTGTCTCAGTTCTTCTCAAGCTGAGCTCCAGAAGACCAGCTGCTGCTGCTAAAAATGTCTGTGCTCTGACAACTTCCAGCAGAAGAAGTAGGAGGACGTGTGAATGGAACCTTGTGGTGTCTTCTTCCAAACCACAAGTGTTTCTTATATATATCTATATATTTTTCCCTTTTGCTACTGACTCTGCCTATGTCCCCACCTCAGCACGGTCCAATGACACCTCGAGGAGGTAGGGCTCTGGAGGAATCATTTCTATGGGGCATTTTATTCCCATCCCTGCTTACTGCAGGGTTGCATTCTCGGAAGGAGTGGGCACGGGTCACTGTCAGAGGCAGATGCTAGATTACACAGACCCAGTATGATCCAATCTGGCAATTCCTACATTTCCAAGTGTTAATAGGTTCTTTTAAGGCCCCGTTTTGGCATTTGGATTATTTCTCAATGCAGTAATGATCTCCAGCCAAGACCTTGACTATACATAGGGCATACTGTGTAGTCATCCACATGTTCCTGTGTAACTACTGACTGTAACTAAGGCCTACTCTACACTACAAAGTTGGTTGACGCAAGGCAGTTTGTGTCAACCTAACTGTCCGTGTCTACACTAAAATTTTGTTCCCACCGATGCAACTGCCCTGCTATGCCCTGCAACATAACTCCACCTCCACGAGAGGCGGAGAGTCAGTGTCGACATAGTTAAGTCGACGCACTGCCAATGTACGCACTGTGTTGCTTACATTGACCGTTGCTGGCTTTCAGAAGATGTCCTACAATGCCCCGCACTGACAATACAGTTGGTACAAGCACGCCTGGACGCGTACCACCGACACGAGGAATGTGGTGTGGACCTACAAAAGCAATTTAGTTCCTGCAGCGGCTGTATGCTGATGTAATTTGGGTCAACAGTCATGATGTGTTAATCTGAAGCTGAACTTTACAGAAGATTGGGGACTGTTAGGATCTGGGATCACAACTTGGGTGTGTCCCTAACGATGATTAAAATCTAGATCTGGGGTGGAAATCAGGGCTCGTCGTAGAGGCCTGGGGGCTGAGCTCTGGATTTGAAAGTCATTCCCAAAGCCAGCCTGGCTAGCTGCTTTGTGGGCTCACCGACTGGCATTCTACCTGTAGTTGCCCTAGTTCTAGGCAGACAGGAATAGGGGAGAAGAGGGAAAGTCAGGCAGAAGGGATGTAGGGCTTGAGTCTCCCTGAACATAACCTCACCAGGATCTCCTAGAACATGATGGGACTTCCATGAAGGGAGAGAATCCTCTAGGTATGAGCAGAAAGATGGACTAGTCTTAAATTCCTTGAGGTCAGCTTGCCCAGCCGACCTGCCATTATTTGTCCATATTGGGACAAACACTGAAAATTAGTTTCCTGTTACGAGCAAAGATGCATGGGGGTGGCTTCCCATCCGACACAGCCGTGATCCAGGCACGCTTGGCTTCAGCCGTTTCCTGGACAACCGTTTTGGTTTGGGGAGCTGCCCGGATATAGATAAAATTGGGATAAACCCCTCCCCCTTAACATGAGGATGTCGGCATACTGTTCACAAGCGATGGGCCAGCTCCTCAGTTGGTGTGTCCGCTGACGCCAGCAGACCTGTGCTGGAAGTTCAGCTGATTCTCAGCAGCGGAAGACCTGGCCCTACATTGCCTGACACCGGAGGTGGGTCTGGCCGCACAGAAAAAAAGATTCTGGCCTACGGTAAAGAGGATTCCCCGGGAAGTATTCGCAATGGAAACCCAGTGCTCCAGGAAATGAGGGCTGCTTTGACATCTGTTGCCACTACAGGGCTTAGCTTGTATTTTTAACATCCAGTCACGTGATCCTCATTGGCTCGTTAATCAGGAGAGATGCCGAGTGGCAAATCCTGACTCCCAGGCCCTGCCCTCCACAGCAGTTGAGGGCTGGCCCGGACTGCCTGCAGTGTGACCAAGGCAGTTCTGTTGTGACAGGGTCCTGGGATACTGTATAGGGTCCGGCACGGCAGAGCTCATTTCCTGATGGCTCCTCCTGTGCTGCCATGGAAGGGAACCATGGTAAATCTCTCGGACACTTCTGTGTGCACAGATGCATGGTGGAAACACAAACTGCTGGAGCCCCAGTAGTGGGCCATGTGTGGGGGAAGGATATTCCTCATGCCCATTGTAACCACAGCCTGGTTACTTAGGCTGTTCATCGACCCCACGCTTTGCTGCTTCATCCTTGGACATGCAGCAGGGTACAGCTGTGGTCACCGCTCCGGTGAACATCAAGGTCTGACCACGCATCATGTGGAGGTTTGACTCCCCATTTCTTCCATGTAGAGTGGTGTTGTGGAGTTGTGCTGATTTTTTTTTTTTTTTTTTTTTCCACACTTTCAGGTGCTGGGACACAAGGGGGATGGGGGTAATTATAGAATGTAGGTAATGATCCAGCAAGACATGTGAGCATGTGCTTCACTTCAGGCACATGTGTCCTATTGACTTCAATGAGAATATTTGTGCTTAAAATGAGGTGTGTGCTTTGCTGGGTTGGGCTCCTAGATTGGTTTGAGGTGAGATGTTCCTGCTATGTTTTGGGTACAACACCCCATTAAGAGTGATTTTAGTTAGAAGGCTTAGTCCACAGTCAATGCTGAAATGTCTTTTGCTGATGACTATTTCAGTGCAGCGTCCGAACTGCTGTCAAGAGTCGGGCACCGCAGAATCAGATGCTTCCCGACTGGATTTCCGTAATGTAGTCTTTAACTCTCACTAAGCAAAGAGGCTTTCAAGTCTCCCTCCTTGGAAGCAGGTGAAGGCTAGAACCTTAGTTGCAACAAAGTATAACTTGTGTCTGTTCCCTGCAGTGTCCTGTGTGGATAACACAGGGGTGTGGAGCCATGATTCACTTCAAATATTGGCTACTTCAATTTAGTAAAACTGATCCTGGGCAGATAACCCTGGATCCCTTGTAACAATGTTCATCCTTGGCTTCCCCTTCTTTCCTCTCCTTGTTGGTCTCGCTTGCTCTCTCCCTTCCATCTCTGGCCCTGCTCTGTTTTAAGCTGGTTTAACCATTTGACTTGCTCTGTTGATCTGATCAAGGGATTATGGGAATTGGGTTTGATCCTGAGAGGTGCTGATCACTCAACTCCTGTTTGAGTGCAAGGCCAGAAGGGACCACCCTGTCATTTAGCCTGACCCCCCTATATATCCGCTACTAACATCTGCACACACACCCCCAACCAGCAAAACTAGTCTCCTTGGGGCTGTCCTACTTTGGTCTGTGTGCAACAGGAAGAGAACAGGAGGGACCAAGATGCTCCAGTGCAAACCGAGCTTGCAGAACAGCTCACTGGGCTGGGCCCTAGGTTTGCTGGAGGCAGCTCCAAAGGCCTCGTTATCTTAAGTGGAAAACTAGGACTAAAATCTGGGTAGGATGCTGCCGGGCAAAGCGGGAGAGCTGACTGCAAGGAACCAGGGCCTGACTGAAATGGGGAACACAGGATGGTTCATTCAGCTTGTCTGAGTTCATAGAAAGATTTCTTTGGTTTTGTGTTCTGGATTTAAACCACATCACAGCCTCCGTGCACCTGTTAACCACAATAGTCTGTGCTGGTTTCTCTGCTATCACTGCTGTCTTGAGCCACAGCATTGACATGCGTGATCCCAGCCACTGAGCTTTGGAAAACCTCTTGGAACAAGTATCCGGGGGTAGCCGTGTTAGTCTGTATCTACAAAAACAACAAGGAGTCTGGTGGCACCTTAAAGACTAACCGATTTATTTGGGCATAAGCTTTCGTGGGTAAAAACCTCACTTCGAAGGAGGTGAGGTTTTTAACCCACGAAAGCTTACGCCCAAATAAATCTTGGAACAAGACTCCAGTCACTGGGATGGGGTGATGGGCTTGCTGGGGGATGGGCTGGAGATGTCTGACGTACCTTCCTCCACTGATGGTGGGGGCTCTTCTGAGATGACACCGCCTGCCTCAGGCAGTACAGCCCCTGTAACCTCTGGCACAGAACCTGATTCCACAATCTCTTCACTCCAGTGGATACTGTTACAACCCCTCCTGCCCACCCAATTTTTCTTTTGCATGTGATTTGACTATATAGTTGTACACGTGGTAGGGAGTGGGGAGTACACAACCCAGATCCTCTGCTGGCGGAAATCTGCATCGCTCTGAAGTCAGTGAGGTTCTGATTTACACCACCCTTGGATCTGGTCCACATCAGCTTCCTTGTCAGTCTGCAGAGGCTTAAATGTGGGGTGGGACTCCAAAGTCTGAGGGCTCCGATAGCAGAACAAAGAGGTTTCAATGATATGGGGTGTTTCAAAATCAGTGTCCAGTAATGAAAGTGACATGCACTGGTGCAGAGATCCCCTTGTTCTGTAACCCTCAGCCCTGGTCACAAAGCTGTGCTATTCAGTGGGCGCTTTAAAAGCCCGGCAGTCAGTTGTCTTGACTTATGACACTCTCTCCCCTGCTCAGGAGTAGAGGAGCACTTGCATCATTTCAATCCACAGCTCTGAATCTCGCACAACGAGCTGCTCTCCCCGCCCCCCCAAGCAGGTATAACCATGCAAACAAAGCCTCTCCTGTGGCATCCATCATAACCACAGCCCTTTGCTCCTAGCAGTAACCACACGGGAAACAGCTAGGGTGTCTCAGATACTCGTCTTGTACATCGGGGGTCCTGCTCTGGAATGTGGGTTCCTGACCTCCTATTACAAGCCCCTCCCTGCTCTCTTTTGCATAAGGAGCCCATGTGGAATACTGCTTGATGGGCTCTTTCCTCAAGCATGGGGGCTCCAGGCTGCCTACCATGGACTCTTCACAGCTCCTCCCTCCACGGTGGTGGTGATCAGAGCCTGTCACTGTTCCCTCTACTGTGTCCCAACCCTGTTCTGCTGGTCCCCCAGCATGGGGGACCCAAGTCCCAGGAGCATCCCCTCTCCAGCTCATGGGAGCTGGATGCTTCTCCCCCCTCTCCTGTGGTTTCCCTACGTTACTCTGACTCTGGGCAAACGGATGTGCCCTAGGATGGCTCGGTTGGCCATGCCACTGGGTTTGTCTCCTGTACAGTCCTGCTTGTTTATCCCATGGAAGAAAAGTGTGTGAACAGGCAAAGCAATGTACGTGGACTGCAGGTTGCTTAGCATCTCACATCCTCGGTTGCTAGATATTCCAGGTGGGGGATGCTTGCTGGATACCCCTTCAGGGGTTTCTGGGTACCCCACCCGAGGGTCGCTTTTAGCCTATCTATACTTTGTTGGGTCTAGTACGAGCACCTTCAGGTGTTCAAAGTCGCTATGCTACAAATCCAGATGGATGTGGAGAAGACAGCCATCGGTGCACCATGGCGCGTGCTTCTGAGTGCACCTAGCACAGGCTGCTGCTGCTTTGTGGGATGGGTTGATGGGAGGAAGGTCCAAGCTGAATGCCTGGATATAGACCAGGGACGTGAGGAAGGGATGGAACTCGAACTAAAGGCATCTTGGTGTATGGGCTCCAGTGGCTCTTGCAGACCCGGAACTGCTGTGAGGAACTCAGACTGGCAGTGCTACCATGTGTGATAGAAGCCAGTGGGCAGTTTCAGGGGAGTGATGTTCCTAGACATGGGGGGGTATGAAATGGAGACACTACAAGAATTGAACCGCTGTTCCCTGCCACACTTTGGGTTAGGCCTTGGTGACATGTGGCATTGGTGAGGGATGGCAGAGGGCAGGGCTGTGTTGCTGGATGAGATCCCATTGGCTTGATTTGGGAGCTGCATCAGGAGCAGCCACTGCGTGACAGTTGTCTGCCAAGGAGGCAAATTGCCAGGAAAAAAACAGGCCTATAGTGAATGGGTCCAATTCTGTTTCGCTCTGTGCTGGCAGGGGCCATGATGTAATGGAACAGAGGCCATCTGATGTGCAAGTGGCAGGAGGCCAGGATCTGTGGCCATAGAATTCTGCCCCGGGAAGTCTTCCAGCCCCTGCTCCCCGCATCAGGTGTGGGAGGGTTTTGTGGTGGAGCTGGTGGCTCCATCACTGAATCCTGTAGCCATTCCTTGGAGAAGGGGAGCACTGTGGCCCTGCAGTAGCTTCACTGGTGAGAGGATTCCCTCTCCCTGCTGTGCCCTGGACCCCTGGGGTCTCCTCTTTGCCCCGCATGGCTACTTGGATGACGCAGTGGGTATAGGATTTTCCTGTGGTTGGGATGGAGTTTGGATGGAGAGTCACCAGTGTGCCCTGGAGATCACAAGTGCCATAGAGGAAACTTGCCTTGGCTGGATTCTAGGCTTGATCAGATTGGGGTTTGCATTGCATCCTGGAAATTGGAGCTGGAAGGAACCTATGAGGGGCCTCTAACCCATCCCGCCTGGGGGCTCGCCCAGGATTGTTCCTTGCAGAATGTCCCTTGCTTTGGCCGGTCTAGTGCTAAAAGCTGTGCTGCCCCACTCCCGGTGCTTTGCCGAGGACTCCACATGGACGCTGCTCATTTTCCAGCACCACGTTTCCAAGGGTGCCAGCTGAGCCTCACCCTCACACCATAGAAAGGCAGCATGGTCCAGTGGGTAGGGCACTGCACGGAGTCCAGGGACCTAGATTCTAGTCCTCGCTCTGCCTGGGACCTTCAAATCATCTAACTTCCCCTCCTTTGTCTCGCTGCTGTTGCGTATGTACAGTGCCTAGCACCGAGAGGCCTTGATCTCAGTTAGGGTCTCTGGCACTACCACCATAGTGCTGAACGCTCCCACACAGGTGAGTCTGGACTGGCTGTGTTCCCACTTTCATGCTCTCTGCCTCCTTTGTTACCTATCCTATGCTATAGCTAGGGCCCTACCAAATTCACAGTCCATTTTGATAAATTTCACGGTTATAGGATTTTAATCCTCTTAAATTTCATAGTTCAGATATTTAAATCGGAAATTTCATGGTGGTATAACTGAGGGTCCTGACCCAAAAGGGGGTGGGTGGGTGTGTGTGTGTGTGGTGTCACAAGGTTCTACTTCTGTACTGCTGCTGGTGGTGGCGCTGCCTTCAGAGCTGGGCACCCGCCCAGCAGCCGCCGCTCTGAAGGCAGCGCAGAAGTAAGGGTGGTAATACTGCAATGCACCCCTCCAAATTGGAGGCTCCAATAGCCAGATTTCACAGTCCATGACAGGTTTTTCACAGCCGTGAATTTGGTAGGGCCCTCGCTATGTCACATCCTCAGACACATTGAGTGGATGAATGAGTGCTCCTGAGACCACCCCGTGCTTATGGGTGCCCTTGGAGAGTGGCCTTCTGGGAGATGATGGTGTGTGTTGTGGCATGTGGACTGTCCCCTTATTCTCTCTGGCCGGAGTCGGTCTCGGGTTCTCAGACTTGTGCAAAGGGCTTTACTCTGCATCCAAGGCCCGGCTGTGGCTAAAGACCTCAGCCTTAAGGACAGGGCACAAGGCAAGTGGGTGCCTTTTCTCCATGGGGAGGTGGATGCTGGAAGACTTGCAGTGAGTCACCCCCATTTGGGGAGTAGACATTCCCGATGTGGATCCGTTACCCCACGAAGAGGAAAGTAGCTCCAGGCCCATGGGGGTGTCACTAGGGACCCTCCCCCTGAAGAGCAGGGCAGAGGGTGAAGGCGAGTCCTGTCAATGGGTTAGCACTGGGTCCCAACCAACCCTCACCCATGCTCGGATCAGAGTCAAACTTTGCAGCTGCTCCCAGTGTCCGGAATGGGCTGAACAAAACACCTGGCACTGAAGCGTTTCGGATTCCGGATCCGTGGCCAAACTGTGACTCAGCCCCTCTCTGCTTTGTTTCGCTTTAGAAATGCTCCCGCCGCAGCTGGGACTCCAGCGAGTTTGTCGTCTCCCTGCTTCTTTCCCCATTCGCGCAGCGTGGCCTGTCTCTCCCTCTCCGCTTCTTCCAGTGTGACTCAGCAGGGTGCTGAGAACATTTCCTTTCCCCTAGTGCCGTGCGCGGCCGTCTCTCCCTTTCAGTTCAGACAGTGCCTGGTGCTGTTCTAAGACGCAGCGGAGTTTTGGGCGTGGGCGCGCTCTGAAGTCCTGTGGTTAAGCTGCAGAGTTCAACATGAAATGCAATGTGAACTCAGGATTTCCTTTTGAAGTTTGACACCAGGGATTTTCCCCACCCACTGGGAGGACTGAAAAAAAAAAAAATCCCCTTTAAACTGTTGGCAGCAGCATGTAAAGAGGCAGAAGTAGAAGAGGGGAGGGCGGGGGGATGCCTCTCGTCTCTGCCTGAAAGAATGGCTCTGACTCATGAACACATGGGCAGGTGAAAACGCTCCGCTTCCCCAGCCAGGTTTCTGAATGATCCCTCCCTCTTAAGGGGAAGAGGAAAAGGGCTTGTGGAGTCCGGAGGAAAATTTGGAAGGAGGGGGGCTAGTAGCAGACTTTCTAAAGAACTGAAGCTGCTCTCGGTGGTGATGGGCCCTGCACAAAACCCAACTTTGCAGTGGAGGGGAGTCCAAGGAGGTGGGAACCCAGATCTGGATTTTTGGCTGGCCTCCCATATCTCTGTTTGGATCCAGGGTTTTGGCTCTGCTCTCCCCCGAAAGTTGAGTAATCCGAGTCGGAATCTGCATCTGTGTTTGGCAGCTGGCCCAGTCTCTGTAACGAACCGAAAGGCTGGGGGTGTCCCAAGTTGTGAAGTATGGGGTGGAAGGCTCCTGGATCCAGAGCCAAATATGAATTGATGCCTTGAGCTCTTCTTGCTTCTGATCCTGCAGTCTGTCCTTGGGCAAATCTCCTTGGGTTGGATTCAGACATCCCTACACACCTGGGTAGAGCCTTGCTCCACAGGAAACTCATCTGCAGTTAATGGCTCTCTTGTGCAGGAAGGTGCTTTGCAATGTGAGGGAAGAGATCAGAATCTGGCCCTTGTTGATTGCACTGTGGCTTCTGACTAAGGCCTGCAGGATCAGGGCCCCTTAAACAATAAAACCTCACTACTCCATCAAAGGAGAATGGCCCTTGGAGCATTCTTCTATAGTCAGACAAGAGATGTGTGGAACTCTGGTTTCTTTCCATATGGGTATCACAGGAACATTTTTCAATTCCCCTTTGCCTGGCTTGGTACTCTAAGGATATGCTTACACTGTAATCACAGGGTGTGACTGCAACTTGTGTAGACCTACACAAGCAAGCTTTGGTACCAGAGCAGAGAAGCCACGGCAGCACAGGCTGGGGCCTGCGTGGTATGAACCGGCCTGGAACCCTGGGTAATTCGGCAGGGGCTAGCCTGTGCCGAAGCCCGTGCCACCGTGTCTTCATTGCTCCAGTAGCTGAGCGAGCTTGATCATATGTACACAAGCAGCAGTCACACCTGCTTGCAATGTAGACATACCCTTAGCTGTGCTTTGAGCCCTCAAATGGAACGATCTTGAAATCTCCTGGGTTGTGTTTTTTGGTAATTGACCAAGGCTGGAAAGTTCTGTGATTGCCCTGGAATTGCTACATGAGCCTGGTCTTGAGTATTGGGTTTGTTCCCTGTGTTGCACTGTCATTGGGAGCATTGGCACAGCTCTAGGTGAGACGTGAAAGGAAAGGACCATGGGATCCTAAAGTCAGCCCCTGATGGTCTTTAGCAGAGATGGGCCTAGACTATGGACTGTGGATTTGAATATAGACTCCCCGAGAGTTTGGAATTGTCTGGACTTGGGGACTGTGAAGTCCAGGTCTGAATCTGACCCTGAAGCTGGGAGGATACAGATCTGCACATCTGTAGTTCCTAGCTGTTGCAGCATGCATCCTTTGTGGGCCCATGGTACAGGCTTTTCACATATGGCAGTATGGAATCCACTGTATGGACACAAGGCATGTGTGCCCCGAGTGTTTGAATAAGTGTCTGTTGGGATCACACAGGCAGCCAGTGTCTCCTTGTGCTCCCATATGAGGGCCTAAGGGTGGGGTGGTGCTACTGTCCCTCAGTTCCCTCTCACTGCCCCTGGCAGCAAACTGAACCTGGGGAGTGTCGGACATGCTAGTTTTGAGCTGCTGTTCGTTTTTAATTCTTCTAGAGAACCTCAGGACTCTTCTGATTCTTTGGTATATGACTGCAATGATCTCTATCCACCTGTTTGGGTTGAGTATTGTTGGCTAGGCCTCTCCTCTTCTCCCCCCCGTCCCCGCCCAGTTACTTCACATGACAGACTCAAAACCTGTGGGCTTCAAGCCCTGTCCATCCTGCAGTAGGCGAATTACCCTGAAAGATGGACACAGCAGGTCTCTTGTTTTTAGAGAATCCCCATATATCAAGCAGATACTCACTATGCCCCTCGTTCTCCACAAGGGTGCATGTGTTGTGGGATGTGAGGCTGAAGCTCAGTCTGCCGGCGTGATCGTGAAGTTTTCATCCAGACCCTGAAGAGATGAGCTCCAGAATCCTGCTAGCAGGCAAGCCAGCTGCATTTGACCTCACTCCTACAACAAGTCAACAAACTTGAGGGGACTACTGAAAGCCACCTCTGCCGATTATGCTGGTAAGACCCATTTCTCGGAACGGAAGAGATTTTCCATGTAAGCAGTACAAAACAAGACCCTGAGAGGCCTCAATATGGAAGATCCTTGACTATATGCTGCTCCTGACACATGGAGGACTATCCTTTCATTCTTCCAAGGTTCACCATGAAGCAACGTTGGCGTGTTGTACTCAGACGACATCTGTACCGATCTTCTCATGTCGGATGGTATCGGAACTCCTCGAGGGCTTCCTTTATGCTTATCCTCCAGTAAGAGACCTGGCTCCTAGGTGGAACCTCCACATTCTCCTCCTAAAATGTAGTCTCCCTCTGAAGCACTGCATGCTCAGTACACTACCTTGCCATCACCTTAGCATGAAGAGTCAGTGAGCGCCAATCCCTCACTGTTGGACCACCTTACATATCCTTCCGCAGGGTCTAAAAGGCGGTGTTGAGACCACACTCCATGTTGGTCTCTAAGATGGTCTCTGGTTCAGGTTGAATTCCATCAGTCACTTTGCCAGTCTTCTTCCTTTCCTCCCTTGTCTCACGTATCCAGGCAGAGTTCCTCCGGGCGGCGTCCGCTGGCTCCCTAGACCTCTTTTGAGGAGCAGCGGATGCTGTCCGGGGTTCTCAGCTCGGTGTCCCTCTCTGGATCCCTAGTTTTGAACCTTTGACCTCCACTCCTGTCCCTGTTGTTCTTTAGTTGTCCCCCGTATTAATTTGGATCCTGGGTCCAGTGGCTCCTCCCACAAGGCTGGGGGAGGAGCTTTTAGATGTGGGCGGGCTTCTTTTTTCCTGAAGCTGCCAGGAGGAAAAAAAGCTGCATGCTTAATAGGACTGGGCCTTTCTGCCTGTCACCTTGCTTCTTTGGTTGTATCCAGCCAATCGAGAGGCCAAACTCCTCAAACTAAGTGGTGCTCAGTGTGTTTCCAACTGCTATTAGATGGCTGGCAAGCCTCTCCCTTCGAACATCCAGGCTTATTCCACCAGGGCACAGGCAGCATCTTCCACCTGCTTCAGGAACGTTCCAGTCTGAGACCTGAAAGGCTGCAGTGTGGAGCCGCCCATTGACCTATGTTAAACCTTATCCCTTTGACATGATGGTGAGTTCGGGAGAGTAGTAAGGCAATCACTGAAACGCCTCAGTCCCACCATCCAGGGAGGGCACTGGTTGCCCTCACCTACAGTGAGAGCTGCACTGATACACATGCCAAGGGAGGGGAGAATGGTTACTTACCCTGCAGTCAGGGTCGGCTCCAGGCACCAGCTTGGCAAGCTGGTGTTTGGGGTGGCCACTCCGGACAGGGGTGGCAGGTCCAGCTATTCAGCGGCAATTCGGCGGATGGTCCCTCACTCCCTCTAGGAGCGAAGGACCTCCCGCCGGATTGCCACCGCAGATCGCAATTGCGGCTTTTTTTTTTTTTTTTTTTGGTGTGGCTGCTTGGGGCGGCCAAAACCCTGGAGCCGGCCCTGCCTGCAGTAACTGAGTCTTCAAGGATGCGATCGGTGTGAAGCCCACAACTCGTCCTCTGTCTCTGGTCCTAGGAGTCTCTGGGATCACTGGCTATGAATTGCAAGAGAACTAAGAGATGGTGGCAGCTGCCCCACCCCTGATCCTCACATGGAAGCCTGAGGCGGTACAGGACACATGCAGAGCCCTGCTGGACGGGGGTATTCAACACCAGTCTCTCTCCCGAATGGGACGCATTGCACCCGCTGCGGGAGCCACACGGACTACAGCATCTCAAACGCCGTTACTGTAAGGCAAGTAGCTGTTCTGTCCTACGTGGCACAGGACCCTGTTGCCTGCATTGGGAGGTTACTTCGCAGGCAGGCTGCATTGCTACATGGTAAGCACAGAACTCCTGTGGATTCATGCCAGAGAGGGGAACTTTTCTGAGTGGCTAATACCACTGGGCATTTGATCCCTTTGAAAGGCTGTACTGATATTTAACTGGCACTGCTTGACTTGGGAAGACGCTTTGCATTGGCAGATGAGGCTAGGGCTACACTGAGGTGTAAGGAAGTTTTCTGGTTTGTAGCAGCTCTTGCTAGAGCGGAGTCCGATCCAAGCATCTCTACACTCTCCCGGGGGAGGGGGGGGGCGTATCACAGCAAGTAGGTCGTAGCCAGAACTAGAATGTGGGCATTGCAAGCTCCCTGCCCTATGCTCTACCCATTAGGCCATGACTTTCAAGGGCGTATGTAGCTTTGGGAAGAGATTCTCCCCGTCCCTTTGGGAGCTTTATTCTTTCGTGCTGTCTAAACAGAACCCCTCAGGAGAGAAGCTGGTTAACTAGACCCTCATCATCTTTCTCTCCCCCCACTCCCTCCCCCCCCCCAAAGCCTGTGTGCCTGTGAAGCTAGTTATCCACTGCCTACAGCAGGAGCCAGAGGAAGGCAGAGAAACAAGGTTACACAGAGACGTCAACTCCTATCACTAGATTTGCCAACAGTCGGGAGCTTTTTCTAAGCTCACCTGTGTGTGGGGAGGGCGAAGGGGAGTAGAGGCCAAGCAACGGCCCCGTAGAGGGCAGATGTGAAAGGTGTCTTCCCTGGATAGCTTCAGGAGGACCCCCAAAGAGCAGAGGCTGGGGAGTCACTCTGAGGAGGGGGCAGCTGCTTCTCTGCCATGACCATTTTCCAAATGGGAGGGATCAAGTCACCACCCACACCCTGTGATGCAGGCTGGCTAAGCACCTCTCAAGAAGGTGCATCCGAAGAAGTGGGCTGTAGTCCACGAAAGCTTATGCTCTAATAAATTTGTTAGTCTCTAAGGTGCCACAAGTACTCCTGTTCTTCTTCTCTCAAGAAGGGGCTCTCCTGTAGGAAGGAGCTCAGGTCTAAAACCCGATCCTCTCACTTAGGGGCTCGCCTGTTTTTGCTCTGCCTCCTCCTAAAAGCTGATGTGCTGAGAATTCTCTCTCCATGTATTGTAGCCGTGAGTCCTACTTGAAAATAGTTCTCAGTTAGAATTAGCATTAAGTTTCCAGCAGGAAGATCCCCTGCTGCTGAGTGAGGTCATTTTAGATGCAAATGGTACTGAAAACGTAAGGGCCAGTTCCTTTAAAGAAAAGGAGAGATCTGAAGGCAAAAAGTACAAATGCAGGCTCACAACTCCATGAGCAAGTGCACTTACTAGAGCAGTGTAAGCAAAATAGTTAAATGCACAGGCAAATTGCCTTGCTCTTTATTTTAAGTGCACCGTTCTCTGGCTTGCATGTGCAGCTGGGATCGAATGCGCAAGCATTTGCATGCGCACTTTTGTGCGCACACTTTTGCACGCACTCTGTTTTCCTGCTTCAGTCCTGTTGGTGAAAGCAGAAGAAAACCTCTAACAGTACCGGCCGTATTCTGGAACAGGTTTGCGTTGCACTTTCGCTTTTGGTTTTTAAAGCATGGTTGTTACTTTGACCCCCGGTGCTGGGTAATTCATGCTTCTCATGACCATGTGCGCTCATGACTTTGAAATCTGCTTTCCACCGGTTGTTCACGGACCGCGAGTGCAAAAGGAGAGTGAACAGGGTAGAGCCGACCATCCAGCTCTAAGGAGATGTAATTCACCCCTGGGCAGAGAACCAGCAAGGGGACTGCTTTAGTGGGACTTAAATGGTGCATAGGCTGGGTGTATCCCCGAGGCTAGATGTATCCCTGCATGAAAAATTGGGGCAAATGCCTCTGACTGAATTGCAGGGAATCAGATCCCTGGAGTTTCACAAGTCTTGTGTTTCCAGTGTAGCAGTGGGGCTGGTCATAACCCTAAATACTCAGCACTTAAGCTAGCTATATTAGTTTATCTTCCTGGATAAAAGCATTTGGAATAAGACAAATGAACCATTAACAAGAGTGATTAGGAAGACCAACATGATTAATACTTTACCCTTCCATCCAAACTCCAGTACAGCTGCAGTAATGGATGGATTGAGTTGTGTGTGCAAAGCATTCTGAGATTGGAAAGTGCTATATAACTGCGGCATTTGCACTATAACGATCTGATTGCAGGGGCGATTGAGACTGGCAAACGTGTCCTGTGAGTTGAGAAAGTGACTGGCAACAGGATCTCATGCCTTAAGCTGATGGGTGAAGGCGTTATTGACCACTGGAGGTCACTTTCTCAATAATACAATACAATCTAACTTTATATTGTTGAGTATCTTTCATGCAAGCTGCTCGACTGTGTTAATGAAATACAAAGTGAAGATGAACATCTAGCAGAGGGAGGGTGGGAAACTGTGTTTGCAGATGAGACTCAAAAAGAGGTGGTGGCTGAGCTGGAGAGATGCAGAGAGGCTGCTGTGGATACAGCCTGTTGTAGGGGTGAAGGCTTTTGTGTCCCCCAGTGGGGTGGGATTCTGAAGGGAAAGATGACTTGTGGTGGATGGGGTGAGAAGCTTTCATATATAGACTTTGACAAGGCCACAGAAAGCTTTTTAAAACAAGACGGTGTTTGATCCTGCAATGAATGGGGAAGCCAGTGGAGCTGTTGAGGAAGTTAAAAGAACTGTACAAACAGGTGGGCAAGCAGGAGCTGGCTGGGAAATGAAAAATGAAACTTACTGGGCTTGCTTTTAAAAAAAGTACTCCCATCCCTGGTCGCTCAGAGAGGTTCTAATGCACATTCTGGACTGCTGGCTGCAAAACTGCAGCTCAGAATTGTTAGTTGGCTTTGAAAAACAGCTGCATTAGGAACCACACCATGGACTGATAGGTACCAAAGCCCTCTGGATTGCTCCCAGGCTTCTCAGCCTGTCTTAGGTGAAAGCAGTGATACTCAGACCTCAGTGGTTCAGGAGCCAAATTAGTGATCAATGCTACCCAAGAGAGTCAGTCGTGTGAATTCACTATTTCATTTACTACAGTACTAGTGGCACTTTAAAAAAAAAAATGTGATGGGAAATATTTTGGTTTTTATATATATATTATTGTTACAGTAAATCCGTTAATAACGTAGTGCAAGTTGATAACTTAATTGGTTAATATAGTAAAAGCATCCTGATTGGTGGTTAATTGAATCGGTGTTTTAATATCGTGGGCTGCACAGAACCACAGGAAAAGCATTAAAGAGCCAATGGTGGCCCGTGAATCGCGGTCTGAGCACCACTGCGTTAAAGGCTGCATCCCAGTCGTAACCAGAACTTGGAGCCCCTTCTGGAATAGGCTCCAACCTAGAACCAAAACTGTAGGGACAAGATTAAGTCCAGAAGTCTTGCACTTAGTTATTGGGAGCTCCCTAAGTCAAGGGACCAAGACCTGATGGTGTGGAACTTATTGTCCGCTGATCATGTCTGTGGGACCGAAGAGGTATGTAGATGGAGGGGCTGGGTGTGGCTATCCATGCAGAATTCACCAAGGGCCTGATAGGCTTCCATTGTCTTCCCTGGGCTTTGGATCAGGCCCTAGATGGCCAGAATCCCTGTCCCTGCGCACACTGGGCAGCACGCTGTAAAATCTGCAGTATATTCTCTGCGTGGGGAAGGGGATGTTTCTTCCTTGGTGGTTCCAAATCCTGGTCGCGGGACTGGGGGGGGGCACGTGTAGAGTTGATGCATCACAAATCTCTGCTCATTCCTGAATTCGGGGTTCAGACTGGAGGTTCTGCTTTTGGCTCACTGTTAATTTGATAGCACCTAGAAATCCTGGGTTCTTTCAGGAAGGGAGAAGCTCCCTGCCCCAAGGAGCTTAGTCCAGGCATGGACAGACAGGTTGACAGAAATTAGAGAAGCAAAACATCAAATTAAGGGTTTGCCGATTCATCTATCACTTAAACTATTTTTAACAAATAACCCCTCCTCTCCCCCCTTCCCTGGCTAGGTTTTTGTTCACCAAGGGTTTGTCTACCCAGCAACAAATCCCCCACAGCCGCGAGTCTCGGCGCTCAGGTCAAGGGACTTGGACTCATGCTGCAAGGCTAAAAATAGCAGTGTCAATGTGTGGCCTTTGAGACCTGGCAGGTAGGGAGAGTCTCACGGCTTGGGCTGCAGCCCAAACATCGACATGGTTTCTAGCCCCACAGCAGGAGCCCGAGTCAGTTGACACAGGCCCTGAGATTTGCTGCCATGGGGTTTCTTTGGGGAAACGTACCCCCAAATTCCAGCTCTGAAGCGAGTGGCAGTGTTTGGTTTAACTCTTTCGACCTCGTGGAAACAGGGTATTTGTATTGGAAATGCTGAAGGCCTGAATGGGTTCCATAACTGCGTCTTGTGCCTATAATAAACCTTTCCACACAGTGCATCCTCAGAAAGTCAAGTAGGGACAGTGAAATTTTCAACCCAGCTGCCCAGGTCTCGTTAGGTGGAACTAATGGGGTTCCTGTTTTCTCTCCTCGTGCCCACTGATCCAGAGCTGGCAAAAATGGTGTGTGTGTGGGGGGGAGAGGGAGATTGGCTATCAAACGTTGCTTGACATTTACTAAGCCACACAGAAGGCGAGTGACTCACCGTTCCCCTTGGGTTTGCAGCCCACAGACTGCTGTTCATTTCACAGTCTACGTAGGCAGCAGAGTGGAGTAAATACGGACTCAGCCTTTTGAAAATGGGGTCCCCCGTCTCCAAACTGGCAGCATGTTGCAAATCCCCACCTTTTAAATTCTGCTTTGTGTCTTTTGGGGGAGTTCCCGGTCCCAACCTCAAAGGCGGGGGCTGTGTGTGTTGGGGGATGTCTCCCTGGCACTGGAGGACTGAGAGGCAGAAGATGCACATAGCATCTGACAAGAGCAAATCTCTTCCCCCCTCTGTCACATGCCAGCTCTGGGGATAAGATGCAAGAAGCCACCTTCATCACCCACTGGGCTGCACCTTTAGAGAGGCACCAGGAAAAGAGCTGTGGTGAATGAATGTTGGACATTCACAAATTGGTGCCTTTAAACAAGGGGGGCCCCAGGAAAGGGGGGTTGGATCTGGGCCTTGTAATGGTCGCCATTAAAACCATGGACCCTCTTGTTAGAAGTAACTACGGTTACTGTGGCAATTGCCGCGCTCCTTTTGTGAATAGTGTGCAAATACTTGTGGCCTCTAACAGGCAACAGTAGAGCTTGCAATGGCCCTCCTTTTCCACAAAATGCAATGGGCCCAGATCCTCTGGGTGCACATGGATTTTAATGGCATTTCACTGATTTTACACTAGCTGAGGCCGGCCCAGTTGTACTCCAACAGTAATCTTCTGTATCCCTGGTGTGTTTAGGCCAAATTCTGAAGGTTTGCCTGGGTAAGGGCCTCTGGCTTTGCCCTATGCCTTGAATGAGAGTCTTGCCTCCGGAGAAGAGACTTCAGGGCTTGGCCCTTATAATTTGGGGATTCTGGATGTACGAACGATGGGATGTTGCTTTCCCTTAGCGTTGTCGGTCTCCCCACGTGAGCTCCTTAAGGGCGGTCTGTCTTCCTCTGCGCTTGGGAAGTGGCTTGCATGTTGGGGGGGCGCTAGTGAAATGCAAATCACAAGGCTATCCCAGGTTGCTGGCATGTTCTTGGGTTTGTGCGGTGACCTGGGCATACCTGCTTCCTTGATGCAGCCCAGGACTTGAGCTCCACTGAACTCAATGGGAGTAACTGTGTGCTGATCACATGCTTAAAGGCCACCCTGTGCTTGGATTGAGGCTGGGGGACTCCTCCCATTAAGTACTTGTTGGGTATGGGAGAGTCTCCTCTCCCCTTATCCCCGCTGAGAGGCATCGCCTGGGAGCCCAGAACAGAGTGATCAGAACCTTATGCGGACAATTAGTTTGGTGTACTAGGTGCGGAATAATGTGTCTTGCTTTTCCCTTTGCTGTCCTGCATGTGAGTGCTTGACAAGAGGGTGGGCCTGAGCTGCAGCACTGGGGTCCTGATCTAAACATCTCGGTTTGGATCTCTGCTCCAGTCTCTTGGCGCTTCTCTAATACCTTCCCACGGCTATCTCGCTGCTCTTTGTGAACGTGAATTAATTGTGCCTCGTCGCGCTTTCGTGAGGCAGCATTGTCCCCGTTTTATAGATTGGGGAGCAGGAACGGAGGCTCAGATGTTTATGGACTAGCCTGAGGTCACCCAATGAGCTGGGACTGGGACCTAGAGTCCAGACTCCATGCTCTAGCCACTAGATGACTTACCTTTCCTTTCCCTGGATCTAAAGGGACGACTGACCGGAGGGATGGAGAGCGTGCATTAAGGCATGTTTCAGAGACTGGCCCCAACCCCACCCTTGGGCCCTGCACTGCCTTCAGTAGTGTTCCACCAGGATTATGGGAGTGGTGTCTAACCCACTCCTCTCTAGTGCTGCCTTCCTGGACAGTCGTTCTTCCCCAATTTGTGCTCCTGATAATACAGGCCAGCCTTTGCCCTTGCTGAGCCTCCTCTCTGGGTGTTTCCCCTGGAGCAGCTGTGTGGCTGCTTTAAGTTATGCTGCAGATGGTGTTCGGTTGCCTGGAGGGAAGGGAGCTGCTCCCACCCCCTGCAAGTCGCACAGGAAAATGCTTGCAGCTGAACAGGCGCTGTGGTGGTGACAGGCTGACCTCGCCCAGAGTGATTGCGACAGCCGACCGGGCAGCAGCCGGAGAACTGGCCAGCCCTGAGCAGTGTGGACTGTGAGCCCCCAGGAGCAGCACTAAAGGCGGTGTTAGGCAAAGGCTGCTACCCCTCAAAGTAATGGAGCAGTTTCCCTTAAAAGCGATCTGCAGAAAACCCTAACCCTTATAGTACAGTGTGGTGTTCCAGCTGGGGTGGGGCTTTTGGTAGAATGGCGCTTTACCCTCACGCTGGCTCTTTCTGAGGGCTGGGGTCTTTCTCCCTGGGTTTGTTTATCCTGGGATTACTAGCCATGTCTTTACTGTGTCTACACCCATGTGAGCTGGAGTGTAGACATACCAGATGTTGGTTCACTCCTGGCTAGGATCAAACACAATTAGGAATAAATCCTAGAACCTAGGACTGGAAGGGACCTCAAGAGGTCATCTAGTCCAGGGCCCTGCACTCATGGCTGTGTTGGGTCTGTATTGAAATTTGCAGGGGTTGGTTAGAACATAATGGAAAATTCCAGGGAAGACGCATCCCTTTCTTCCCCCCCTTTTTTGGTCTCCTGTATTTGTGGGCTCTTTTTCCAATCACCCTCTTTCAGTGGCTTTCTTTCTCCCCTCACCCCCATTAATCTTCAGTTTCAGTCAGTTCTCTGGTGTGACCAAACACAAACATGGTACTCTTATTAACATGGGCAGTCTGAGACTCAGGTATGTTTTAAGACCTAATGATCCCCTTCCTGACAATAAATAAGTACCCATCATGCAGGACAGTGTCCTTTTCCCATATGCCCTCTTGTCTCCCTGATTTCGTCTGAATATATAGGTTTAAACCCTGCCCCTCTGAACATTAAGCTGTGCATACCCCCAGAGCGCACCTGATTTAAAGCCCATTCAAGCTCCTAGTGATTTTAATGGGCTTTGGATCAGGCCCATAATGCACAAGTCTGTCCTGGGCAGCATGGTTGGCAAAGATGCTGATCTGTGCTTGACATCCCCTAGGCGTGTGTGTTCAGCCCCCTGGCTGGATCGAATGTAGGCTACAGCCTTGGTAAGCATTATTCAGAAGCAGGAAGTGGTGAATTTTACTCCCACTCAGAGGAGCAACAAGGTGAACTGTAGTGTGTGTTGCTGTGGCCTGTCCTCCAATCGATGGCTGGATCCCTCTGGCAGAAGAGATGCTGGGCTGTCTCCCTGTTCCTCCTTGCATTGGAGGATGTGATCTATGCTGGACAGCGGTGTCGGGGTCAGACTTACTGTGTTAGCCTGGCTTTCCCTTGTGCATTATGGTGCTGATTCCTCTTCTGCCTTATTGACGGCCAGACAACTCATAAGTTTGGGCTTGTCCACAGCGGTGACCTGATGCTGCCAAATTGAGGAACGTTCAAAACTCTAGCAGAACAATCTGCCTCGTTGGACTGTAAACTCCTAAGGTGAAGGAGCGTATCTGCTGTGCAAAGGAGAGCAATGCACATGGTCTCTTAACCAACCTTCTCCAGTCTGATTCCACTGGGAAATCCCAATGCGGGACCAAGCTACTCTGTCACTGGTGGAAATGCAAAATCATGCTACGGAAGTCAGTGGCCTCTGGATTTACCAGAAAGCTGACTTCTTCCCCCCCGCCCCCATCCCCCTCATTTTGGGGTTGTGTATTTATCACAGAAACTTAGGGATGGCCTGGTGGTTCAGCCACACGCCTAGGATTCAGGATATCCATATTCTGCCACAGGCTTTTTTGTATGGCTTTGGGCAAGTCACTGCTGTCTCTCACCTCAGTTCCTTATCTGTAAAATGGGGATACTTTTCTCCTACCTTTTATGCACTTTATCAAGATTGTAAACTCTTCTAAGCAGGGACTGTGTGGATGTTTGTACAGCACCTAGCACTATGGGGTCCTGACTTCCGCTGGGGGCCTGTGGGCACTACCATAATACAAATATTTGGAGGTGGCCAGTTTGATATGATGCTTCGCAGCAGCTTCAAGAGGGAGAAGAAATTGGGCTGTGGAGGGGAACCTCCTGCTTAAGCCCAAGGGTTTCTCCTGAGGACTGTTCTGTCTAGGTGTGGCTCCCATTGCAAAGTTCTCACCATAGGTAGCCAGATGGAGCCCAGAAGCTTTGGCTAATTACCTAAAGTGAGCAGAGCTTCAGGGAGGGAAATAAGTTTGACATCTTCGAAAACTTTGCTCCAGAAAGAAAGTTGCTCATGAAAGTAAGTGTTCAGGAAAGGGCCAGCAAACCTACCACTTCTGGGCTTCCATAGTTTCCTCCAAATATCTCTGCTCAGTTTACAGGGCCAATCAGTCGTTCTCCTTTTCTCTCCCCCCCACCCCCCGATTTTGCAGCTCAGCTTGGGATCTGCAAATCAAAGGCTGTTTGATTCCTGCTCATTCCATCCCTTGTAACCAGCAATAAAGACTCTGGAATTTTGCATTAACTGGTGACTTGGTTGAAGCATAAAGCAGAACAGATTCTACAAAACCAATTGTCCTCTCGGGTATGCCAGGGCCGTACTGGTCCCTTCAGTGGGGTCAGCCCAGTACATTGGAGAGGAGAATCTGGTCCTATACTGTGGCTTGTTCTTAGTCAGCTGTAGTGAATGCACGCTGGGGCTGGCTGTGAGGATCCTTCCGTAACTGAAGTAGATGTGACTCTGAAGACGTGTAGGGAGCAAATATTTGAAGAACCATTTTTATAAAGTCACTTTTCTGGCCATAAACCACACACCCAACCTCAGCTGGTGCAGTTGCTGTGAACTCAACTGTTTGCTATTCCTGCTGCGCTGAGAAGCAGTCTGGTCACAACGTTGTTCAGTGAGATTCAGCCAAACATGCTGGGCTTGTCTGTTTTTTGTCTTCTCTTTTGTTTTTTTGGAAACAGTATTTTGCTCTGTACCAGGGGGAAACAGGAAGTGATTGCTTTAAATGAGGTGGTGAGATCGTCTCTGCCTTCCACAGCTCAGTGGCTCTCCCCTTCCCCCCTATGCAATAGGTTTCTGGCTGTAAGGCTGCATTTTTCCGGTCCCCTTAGAGTGGCCAGAAGCTGGCCAGAAATGGCTGAATTGCCCTGGCGTTGGGGAAAGCTTTGCTGGTGTAGGCATCTCCTTGTGCTTGCTTCCCAATCCCTGGTGCAGGATGTTGTGAGAAGGTGTGGGTATGACCCAGTGGAGCTCTGCTAGGCCAATCCATCACTGGCCCAAGGTTTTTTCAGGACACTTCATCAGTGGCATAAACTAGATTTATTCCTCAGTAGCTACAGCCGTTTCGCTGGTGCCTCTCCCATTCCCTGCATACAAGCAGAACTTGAAAACCCAGCTTGGGGTCTGTAACCTGTCAAAGTCCCGCATGTTCTGCTTGGTGACATGCTGAATGAAGCCTCTTGAGAAGCAGGGGCTGGGATGGGAAGGAGGCCCATCAAAGGCACCGTCTCTTCAGATGCTGCGGAGAAACATTTCAGAGGTTGGCCTTGTGGCTGAGGCATCTAGATTCAATTCACAGCTCTGCCATAGATGCCCTGTGGGACCTGGTGCAGATCACTTAAGGCCAGACTTTCACAAGGACTCATCAGCCAGCAGCTGCCACTGAGATTCCACTATACCTGACCACGGCTAAAATGAAGCTACCTCAGGGCCTGGAAAGAGCAGTCAGCTAAGCCTTAAACTGTGAAGGGGCAGAGAAGAGACCATCAAACAAGTATCACTTTTCCAATTATGCAGGGCCAGCCTTACAGGTGGGTGCCATGGGTGCCCACCCAGGGCGTCATGATTGGGGTGGGGGGTGCCATGGTCAAGAGGCAAGGAGTGGGGCGGACCTGAGGGGTGAGGCCATGGAAGGGAGCCGAGGGGAATGTTGGGGAGGGCACAGGCGTGGTGGCAGTGGGGAGCTGGGGGAGGCATGATTGGGGTGGGGGGTGCCATGGTCAAGAGGCAAGGAGTGGGGCGGACCTGAGGGGTGAGGCCATGGAAGGGAGCTGAGGGGAATGTTGGGGAGGGCACGGGCGTGGTGGCAGTGGGGAGCTGGGGGAGGCAGTGGGGGCCAAGGTCACCAAAAGAAGTTTGCCCAGGGTGCCATTTTCCCAGCCCTGCAACTCTAGATGGACTTGTGGGGTGTCCAAGAGAGTCAGGATTGCCCAGTGGTTAGGACACTGGCCTGGGATATGGGAGACCTGGATTCAATTCCTTGGTCCACCATAAATTTCCTATGTGACTTTGGGCATGTCACTTAGCTGGTCTGTGCCTCTGTTCCTTGTCTGTAAAATGGGGATAATGCTTCCTTACTTCACAGGCGTGTTGTGAGGGTAAATACATAAAGCTGTGAAGTGCTTTGAGATCTACTGATGAAAAGCCCCTATAGAGAAAACAGGCACTGTTATCACAGTGCCCTGGGAGGGGCTTCCATGCACAGGTGAAATGGAAAGCGCGTGATAAAAACATTAGATGCTAAAACAGCCAGAACACTTCAGAATGTGCCATGGAGTCTGGCACTCACTAGTTGGTGGGGGTTTATTTTTTTTGGTCATTGTCCAATTAGTGACTTTTTCTCTGAAGTGTTATTGGACTGAATTCTGTGCAGAACTCCCTGTGAAATAACTGAGGGTTTGGCAAAAAGAAAATGGCCCAGAACTAAGCCCCAGGTCTGAGACTGGTTGGGTTGTACTGTGCACGGATTCTGTGACGTGGGCAAACATCCACTGGAACTTGGATCGTCCCGTCCGAAACTTTCACTGGTGATTGAATGAAAATCAGTACCTAGGTTTCCGGGTATTGCTCTTACTCTGTGCATCTGACTGAAGACGATTCCCTAATGTTGGTGCCTGGAAACATTTTCAGTTCTTTTCAAAATAGTTGAGTGACTTCATTTGAAAGTCAAGCCCACAAAATAAGCTTGTAAGCAACTTCTCATTTTGAGATCAAACCTATCTTGCATCAGAAATATTTCTGGAGAAACCCCCTTGATGCCTTCCCATGCATTTGGTAAGGGGATCGTTATGAGGGCACATGTTCAGATGCTTGATCATTTTTTGCTAACCGCGAGGCCCAAAGCTTTTTCTAGGGAGAAAGCCGCATCCTGTGACATCAGGATGCTGGAGTGTTGATTTCATGCTGTTGCTGCAGCAGCCAATACAATCAAACCTGGAACTAGTGAGGCGGGGGGGCGGAGAGGTAGGGGGTGTGTGGGTACAGTACAGACCTGGGAGTGAGATTTGGGTTCTGTTTCCACTTCCGCTACGTGACCCACTGTGCAACCTTGGAGCAAGTCACGCCAAGTGGGTTGATAAGGGACTTAATAAAAATAGTATCAGGAGGGTATGGCGGGGTGGATTTGCATCTTGTGTCTCAATTAATTTCTGTATCAAACGTGCTCAGTTTGCAAGTTTAAAAAAAAAAAAATCTGGTAATTGGCAGCCCTGCAAAATCAAGCTAAAATCTGAGTGACAAAGTGGGTGCTCCTTTGCATGTGCATAGCTGCTAGCAATAATGGTTTTACAGGCCAGATTAGGCCTTTGGTGACAACTGTGTAATTCCATCACCTTCAGTCTGTTCCCTCAGTGATGCCTGTTCTACCCCCTTGCTGTCAGTGGGTTTTAGGGTGACCAGATGTCCCGATTTTTATAGGGACAATCCTGATTTGTGGGTCTTTTTCTTATATAGGCGCCTATTACCCCCCTCCCTCCCCCCATCCTGATTTTTCACACTTGCTGTCTGGTCACCCTAGTGGGTTTGCATGGGTGTACTTGACTGGAGCTTAGTAAACAATTCTGCTGTGGATGGAATAGAGTCCAGCTCCCTGTCCCTTAGATGTGTTGGCTGTGGAGAGCCAAGTGGAGTAAAAGCAAGCAACAAATGTCGCTCAAGTCAGAAGCGCTGCTTCTGAATACACAAAAGGAGGAGATGTCTTGAGTCCAAGAGCCAGATTTCTGCTCTCGCTTATAGTGGTTTTATTCTGGATAACTCCATTGACTTCAGGGCAGTTACTCCTGACTTACACTACTGTAAAATCAAAATTGGACCCAGAAACTTTTCAGAGTAGATCCACATAGAATCTCCCTGGGCCTTCATTTTCCCCTTCTGTAAAACGCTGCTAAAACAATCCTACCTCAGGGAGGGTTGTGAATATAACTACGTAATGTCTAAAGTCTTTAGCTCCTTGGATGGAAGTGGCGATGGAAGTGGCTATAGAAGTACAACATTTTTAATATAATTTATTGTGCATCCTCACAGTGAGAGTATGAAGCAAAAGAGTTGCCAAATTTGAACTTTTTGTAGCCACATTTGAAAAGAAAGCATATAGGCATTTTGCAGTTTTAAAAACCCAGTGTGCTCTGTAAGTATCTAATGAGGGCCTTACCTGCTAGAGTTGATGAAGATTGGACAGCTGAACTGTGCTGTACAGAAGAAGGAGCTTGGTTCACTGCCCATAGAAATCAGTGGAATGCCTCCCATTGACTGCAGTGGGCTTTGAATCAGGCGCTGCAAGAATCAAGTGTCTCGATGGTCTGACGTAGATGTCCGTCACTGAGCAGGGGATGCTGAGAGTTTGCATGATCTTACACTTAGAGGAGATTCAGGGCATGCAAATTATGGAAATGGGATGTCCATAACATCTGAACAAATCACAAAGCAGTATATCCTCTTGTGGAAATCAAGGCAGAGTGGCTTCAAGGGAAGTCTCCATTAGTTGCCATAGAGCTTGTATAGACCAGGGGTAGGCAACCTATGGCATGCGTGCTGCCTTCGGCACGCGGGTGATTTTCAGTGTCACTCACACTGCCCAGGTCCTGCCCACCGCTCCGGGGGGCTCTGCATTTTAATTTAATTTTAAATGAAGCTTCTTAAATATTTTGAAACCTTATTTACTTTACGTACAACAATAGTTTAGTTCTATATTATAGGCTTATATAAAGAGACCTTCTAAAAAGGTTAAAATGTATTACTGGCACACAACCTTAAATTAGAGTGAATAAACGAAGACTCGGCACGCTACTTCTGAAAGGTTGCCAACTCCTGGTATAGACACTTCCACCTATATAGTATCTGTCCTGTCAGTGCTTTGAAACAAGATGGCTGCCTCTGGGTCCTAATGGAGAAGTTGTGAATGGTTTGACAGCAGCAGCTTGACTGGGCTGATGGCTGAGAAACAGGTTAACAGTGTACTAGTATTTGAAGTCCTAACTGCTAAGGATGGAGAAGAATTAGCTTGGAATGGTACAAAAGGCTAAAAGTAGGAGTAACTGTATGTGTGAAGCTGATGATTGGGAAGAATTTCCCAGTGATGAGATCTGTTAGACCCAAGAATAGTTTCCCAAGGGAATTGTGGGAAGTGCCTTAGTTTGAGACCTTTAATACTAGGCTGAACGGAACACTGGAGAATGTACTTCAGAGAATAACTCTGCATTGGCCAGGAGGATGGAGATGGACTACATGCCGTAAAGGTCTTCCCCATCTAACTTCTGTCATAGGTGAACAAGTTTACACACACACACACACACACACACACACACACACACACACACACACACACACACACACACACACACACACACACCAAGAAAAAAAGAAAGAAGCGGAAATCTGCCTGGAAATGAACAGAGAAGATACAATGGTTAGAGAATACAGAAATTCCCCGAGGATGCCATCAAGAGATTCGCCAGTACTACAGACCGAATGAAATATTACAAAATGATAGTGGATGAAAGGCTAGAATCCTGGGCATTCCCTTTGGGCTGAGTGGATTTCTTTTTCTGAATACAGTTATGGAGTTACCAGATCAGAACATGAACACAAGGGCTCTCCAGCCATCCAATTTCTCCGAGGGTCCCAATGGGAAGATCCAATCTGAAGAATGGACTGGCCATCTGTATATAGTATCAGCCCCAGTCTTAGGGAAGAAACCATGGCAAGTGGGTGTCATCCTGCTTCATTAGCAGAAGGCTCCCTCTTTGGTAGACCTTCACCTGGCACTGAATTGCAGAGGAAGAGGGTAGCCAAAACGGGCTTTTCAGGAAGAGAACATTGCTGCTGCCCTAATGTATCAAGCAATGCTTGGGCAAACCTATTGAAAAGGTTCCTGGCAAAATTCTTGAAGTCAGTGGGACCAGGATTTGCTGTCAGGTTGATTGTCCGTTGGGAGCTGAGACAGATGGGTGGGGGTGGGAATAGTCACTTAAGTGACACGTCGTAGACTCCACTGTGAAGCTGAGGGAATAGCCTGGAGAGCAGTTTCTCAATCTGTAGTCTGTGTAGCACCTCCAGATGGTCTGCATGAAATGGCAAAGCAGCTTTTGGTTTTCAAGCAGCAGAACTTTCTGCCAATTGTTGCCCAGGCCAGGATTTCTCGGCAGTTGCCAGTGTCTTTTTCTAATCAACTTAACAAAAAATAAAGCACCTCTATCTTGCGTGGGGTCTTCATGCCTCTGTTGCTGGTTCCTTTTGTGCAAAATCAACAGTGAGCGAACACTCAAACCCCAAAATTCAAGAGGGAGCAATAAATACAGAAGGATAGAACAAACTTCAAAGTGACAGAGGAGTCCTCAGACCACTAAGAGGAATGTGGTACTAACAAATGGAAAATCCTACCTCCAGAGACCGGAAACCAACCACACAGACACACATGGGAGGATGTCCCCAAACGGCCACACCCATTGCACTGAAGTTCATTTCAGTCTTGTCTAGTAATATCCTGATGTGACTGTCATGTCTGCTGCCAGGGAGGTCTAGAATCTGGACTGAGAGGCTGGGGAAGGAGGTGGTCAACAAAAGCATCAGTCTTCCGAGTAATTACACTGAGCTCTCTCCATTTGTAGTGTAACCCACACGTAGGTTGTGAGGGGTTTCATGGTGGTGGGTAAGTGTCATTATCCCTGTCGCAAAGATATGCGGGGGGGAGAAACTGAAGGTTCAGAGTGAAAGGTCACATAGCGAGCCAGTGAGAAGCTGGGGGAAGAAGCCAGTCTTCTGGATCCCAGTTCTGAGTGCGGTCCACAGAATGAATTATTATAACAAAAGAACTGCTGTAGTGATCTCTGACTGGAGCAGGGGTCAGCAACCTTTCAGAAGTGCTGTGCCGAGTCTTCATTTATTCACTCTGATTTAAGGTTTCGCGTGCCAGTAATACATTTTAATGTTTTTAGAACATCTCTTTCTATAAGTCTATAATATAGAACTAAATTATTGTTGTATGTAAAGTAAATGGTTTTTAAAATGTTTAAGAAGCTTCATTTAAAATAAATTTTTAAATGCAGAGGCCCCCGCCGCCCCCCCCTCCCCCCGGACCGGTGGCCAGGACCCAGGCAGTGTGAGTGCCACTGAAAATCAGCTCGTGTGCCGCCTTTGGCACATGTGCCATAGTTTGCCTACCTCTGGACTAGAGGATGAGTAGCTGTCAATACAGCCCTTTGTTCTGGATTAAATTCACTTTTAAAATACCATATTGGGTACCAAAGCTGTTTTTTCTAAGGGCTTGTCTATACTAAAAGGCATTGCTGCGTAATTATATTGGTAAGTTAAGCAGTGAACTCCCTAATGTGGACACCGTTGTATTGCAGTAGGAAAGTGCTTATTCTCCTGCAGAAAGGGGAATAAACAGTACAGATATGGTACATGTTGTACCAGAATAACTACACTGGTAAAAAGAACAGGAGTACTTGTGGCACCTTAGAGACTAACAAATTTATTTGAGCATAAGCTTTTGTGGGCTACAGCCCACTTCTTGGTAAACCAACCCCCTAACTGACCTACACCAGATAATTTTGCTAGTGTAGACTAGGCCTTGGTAACCACGTCTGCGCTGCACACTTGTTACTGTAGGTACCGATGTTATTTGTTGCTGGTAACTGAAATCTGTTATAAACAAATGTAGACCCTCCTACCTGGCCACGCCAATGTGTTAAATGTTTTACCATTCTTCCTGGTGGATTTCTTGCCTGGTCATGAATGACACATTTTGCTTTTTAGAGGGAATTTGGACATTCTCTATCTTGAGTTTTATGTGAAACTTGCATAGCATGAGAGCAAGGTCCCTGGCAAGTGATGGGTTTTCAACCCTTGACTGCAAGTTGTGTCTCAGGGAAGTCTCCAGTGACTGGTCTTGGATAAGTAGCTATGTAAAAAAGACGCCCAATTCTCTCTTGAAAATCTAGCTGCTGATTTAGGTGCTTAAATGTGGGCCAGGCTGCAGGTGCTGAGCCCTCCTGAGAATTCCAGCCTACGTGGCCAGACTTTCGAAAACTCACATGCTGGATGCTGAGCTGTAGAAAACTTGGCTCTTGTTTAGGTGGCTAAATGGGAACGGATTCCTTCTGAAAAATCTGCCTACAACGAACAGTGTCCCGGCTGACACAGGCACATCCCTGCAGCTTTCCTCAGCAGTTCTCAGACAAGCCCACGCACTGTGTGCATATCTACAGTGCTGATCTCTGGTCCGTTGGTTCTCTTGGCTTGTCTGAGCTAGCTGGCCTCCAGTTTGAAAGAGCTGCAATCTTTGGATATGCGATCGTTGCTCTGGTTCAGTGTAGACGAGCAAAATGGGGGATCCTAGAGATCTGGGACAAAAATGACAGGAGACTACAGCTAAAAAAAGCTTCTAAAAAGTGGCTGGTTTTCTCGCCCCCATGCGCTCCCAAAAAATCTGAGGAAAATGAGTGAGGAAGATAATCTGTGCCCTGTCCCTCACTCTGAGTAGGCTCCCAGCTCCAGCCCTGAGCAGGAGAAACAACCCAGCTTCTCCCTCAGCATTACACAATCCTCACACACTCTGACCTCATTGCTGGGTTCGCGAGGCATTCTAATCCAGTCACAGCCCCCTGGACTCGCCACCCCCGTGACTTGAGACAGCAGCCCCTGGTTTGCTGTCAGCCCCCGGACCCTGCCGGATGTCGGGCAGCCATGAACGCTGCAGCTGAGCTCCCAGCCTGGAACAATGGAGCCATTGAAGGCTGGAGCCAAGGGTTAGACTCTGACTGCCCAGGCTGTGGGCTGCGGATGAGAACAGCTGAAGCCTGCTTGTTCTGTCCTAACCATATTACAGCCCAAAATAGGAGCCTGGTGGAGATTCTTGGTCTGAGCTGTTTCAGCTGAAGGCCTGGTCTTGTTTGTGCGCTGGGTGTTTTTTTCGGAGTATTTGTATTTATGGATCTGAGGTGAAGGGGCGGGGGGAGGGCTGAGCTGTTGTGTGTATTTATTTTTTGATGGTAAAGCGTACTGCTTATTTTTTTCTCTAATTAGGAGGCAGACACTTCTCTGGAAACTCTCTGCCCATGCTCTGGACCCATGAAGGCCTGTGAGGGAGGGTGCCCAGCCTTGTCCGCTCGCCTTCCAGGGCTGGGGACAGAATTGCCTCTGAGCAGCAGATGGGCACCCTATGGGAGAGAGCAGAACTGGGCAAGGCTGCTGTGGAGGGAGGTGCTACAGGGAGAGGTTAATCTGTGAGCATTTATGCGTCATTGCTTCAGTCCCATTGGTTGAGATGCACTATTTATATTTGGTGTCTGCTACATTTGGTAGCATGAACAACTCAGGCATCTGTCTTGCCACTCAACCTGGCTAACGAGCAAGCCACAACCCACCCTGGGTACCTCTGGGCTTCCCCCTTTCTTGTGCCCGTTCCTTCTGTGTAAAGGGACTTGGCCAGTGGATGGGGGACTAGACTGCGACTTCAGAAACCTGGCTTCATTTCTTGCCTCTGCAACTAACCTACTATGTAACCTTGTCCAAGTCACTTCATTTCAGTGTGCCTCTTTCCCCTCAAACCTGTTCTGTCTTGCTTGTCTAGATTGTTTTTGGGGCAGGGATTGTCTCTATGGTGGTTTGTACTGTCTAGAGTAGTGAGATCCTTTTCTTTTTCTTTTTTTAAATATGGAGATATACCTATCTCATAAAGCTGGAAGGGACCTTGGAAGCTCATTGAGTCCAGGCCCTGCCTTCACTAGCAGGACCAAGTACTGATTTTTTGCCCCAGATCCCTAAGTGGCCCCCTCAAGGATTGAACTCACAACCCTGGGTTAGCAGGCCAATGCTCGAACCACTGAGCTATCCCTCCCCACCCCCCATCTCTCTGTTTGGGGCAGGCGTCTAGCTGCTACTATGATACAAAGACCAGGCAGTGAGCCACAACAGAACCTAGATCTCCTGACTCCCAGTCCTGTCTGTAACCACAGAACCAAGTTCAGGGATTCTGCTATTCTCTCCCCTTCCTAAGGGGATATGGAGACTGTATGTTTTAGATCACCTTCTAGTAGAACGTTATCTAGGGTAACTCTTCTCTCAACCATCCCTTAGGGTTCCTGATCCCATGCTAAAAGTGATATAGATTTTTAAGCTCGGATATAAGATGCTGACTGGGCAGCTTCCCACACTTCTCTTTGTGAATCCCTTTAAAAATGAATGCAGGAAAACATGTGGCTAGCAACTGTTCCTTGGTGCATGCGACACCAGGCCCCAGCAGTCCCTGTGCCCTGTAGCAAGCCTGAAGATGGTGTCTGCATGTGCCTGACCTGATCTCAGTTGTGCCCCATGGCAGGCCAAATGCCAGCTGTGCCCTTTGGCCTGATTCCAGGCTGTGTGCTGGCTGCGCCTGTCGGCAGGTAGGTTTGATGGCTTTTATGTCCTGTAGCAGGGTTGATGCCATCTCTAGCCTTTATTTTTTCAGCATGTGTAATGGGTTCCAGGCTTGGAGAGTTTTTGTTGTCTGTTGGGCAGCTCTTTGGGCACCTGTAACTGTGTGTGTGTGTGTGTGTGTGTGTGTGTGTGTGTGTAATTCCGTCTAACAGCTGGTGCACAGGAAAGGATAAGAGTCTACTACAGCCACTGGAACATGGCGTCGCTCCAGTGGCAGATGCTGGTGGTTTTTAGAGCTGAAAGTCCTGTGTTCAAACCCAGTGATGACCCAAGCAGAGAGTGGGGATTAGTTATTGATTGTATAGGGGGAAAGCCCTCTGCCGATGGGGGAGAGCTTAGATCCTCTCCCTGCTCCCATCTGTTGCTCTCCTTAGCTTATTTCTGTCTAACTTAGATAACCCACCAAAAAAGTTGTGTAACATGATGTTAACCTGTGCCTCAAAGTGTTTGTCTGCTTTGCAGTTGCAATCTCTATTGTATCTGACCATGTTTACTTTATTCTGGGGTTATGTGGTGACACCTTATGAAAGGTGCCATTGGAAATCTGATAATGAGGGTGTTGGGTGTGTTTAATTTACCTGTGTTAATTAGGTGTTTATAATCTTTGTACAGCTCCCGGAGCTCCTTGGTGAGCTGAGACACTACATAAATCTAGGCTGGGATTTTCAAAGGATATTGGGAACCTAATTTCTGTCGAAGTACAATGACTTAGGTATCTAACTCCCCATGGCTTTGAAAATCCTATCCCTAGATAACATGGGGAATGGGCTTGGTAGGGAAACTCCTTCATTGTGGTGGGGGAAGTGAACAGTGAAGGCTGGTGCAGGGATATCTGCTGTCCTGGGACCAGGTGCTTATAACTGAAAGGTCACTGGAAGTCTGAGCAACGTCTTTCGTAGCATCTTCTGTACTGGAGCTACCTGGAAGGAGAGGCTAGAAAGAGTGATGCTGGGTGGGCCATATTGCCGCTTGGCTAAGCCATGCTAGATGCCCCCTGGAAAATGGAGAGGAGTGCCCTGTTGTCCCCCAAACTGTCATCTCCTCTGGGCTCTTCAAGAGCCTCCACTAACAGCTACTCTGGGGGTCTGAAAAGGGACTGAACCTATCCCCTCTTGAGATGTGTCTCTGCCAGAACTTGATGGCCTCCCTCAGGGCTGCTGTGTCATTCTGATCACTGACTTAGGACTCCTGTGATGCTTTCAGTACAGGACTCCCATTTCCACACACGGGCCAGTGTTTTCAAGGCTGGGTGACTACAGTTAGGCCCCTAAATCCATGTTTAGAGTAGGCAGTTACAATCAAAGTGGCCTGGATTTTTGAAGACCCCGAACATCTTAAGTTCCCTTTGACTCTGAAAATCGCACCTCGGACATTAAGTGCCTACGCATGGCTTTAGGAACCAACTTTGGATCTCAAGTTTGGAAACTTTGGCCTGAATCTGATTCTGACCAAACTTATGCTGGTGTAAATCAGGTGCAGTGCCACTGATGGCACTAACGTACAACTGATGTGAGCTCTGGGTTGGCCCGCTAACTGTACTGGCTCACATTTTGCACTCAGAGCTGTGTGTCGCTCCCTGTGAAATCCATGTAAAATCTCCCAAGCACATCCAAGGATAAGATTTGTCCTGTTTTGTTCACATAATGCAAAAGAACCAAAGGGTTAATGCCTGACTTCTTTGGGCATATAGGAGCCATGGGTCCCCTTCCCTTCCACAGGTAAAGTGCAAAGTAGAGCAAGACAAAACCTTGCAACAGAATCCTTCCAGTAACCCCAGGGATCTCCTTGTGTGCTGCAAAATGCGCTGTTGCAGCTGGCTAGCAAGGAACCAGTTTGGAAAAGAAATGCCTGATGTAACGTGCAGCTCCAGATTAAAGGGCTTGTGCGTGCTGGAGTTGGGTACAACGTTTCGATTTGCCCTTTCCCCACGTTCTAGCTGTAGTTTTCTGGTCTGTTTGGAGTTGCTCCTACCTTTCTGTGTGTCTTAGTGTTCTATCCCCGCCCCCCTGTTGTGGCTGAGCACTCTGATTGGCTGGTGTTTCTATGGTTACCGCAGCTCCTGGGGGCCCAGGAAGAGCAGTTGGATGGTGGAGCTGGCAGCATCAGCAGCCTGACACATGTCCCTCTGGATCATCCAGGAGGAACTTGACGTGTGTGTGTGTGTGTGTGTGTGTGTGTGTGAGAGAGCAGGAGACAAAGAAAGGAGGAGAGTGAGAGAGAGCACAAGAAGGCAAACCTAGTGTGTACTGGGTACCAGGGTTGCCCCCAACAGGTTATCCTCTGAACAGACTTTTACCAGGAAAAAAAAGAAAAGAGAAAATTGCTGTTTGGTGCTGGGCTAATGGTGACATCTGACAGGCTTCGTTCCTGCTGCAACAGAGACTCAAACAAACCGAGCCTTGAACATCACATGAGTCTGACTATTCCTGAGCCAGTCTGGTTTGTCCAGCCACTTGTGCTCCAGTTCTCCTTCTCTGGGGTTCTTTGCTCTTCAGGGAGTGTTCATCTTCATGTGATTCCAAGTATCTTTTCATTATTTTTTTTTAAATAAAGCGCGGATGATACTTAGCAATTTTCTAGTGTCTGATCAGCCCCATTTGTAAACAGGTCTCAGTCTCGCCTCTGATTTCACCAGCAGTTTTGCACCCGTGACTAATTTTGCAGATGTTGGCCCTTGCAGTTTGTTGCAGGTGCAAGGACAGAATTGAGCCATCTAGATCTGCCTGCTTTGCGGGCGCTGTTGCCTGGCTAATGGTAAATCCTGTCATTTGCATCCGGAATTAATTGTGGCCCACCAGGATATGGGTGTAACAAATTGTACCTGAAAAATTAGAGGCAGCCTTTCAAAATTGAGAGCTGTATTTTTTTAAAAGCCCTTTGCTACCCATAGCTCATTAGTCTTCCCCAAACCCCGTGAGATGGGGAAGTGCCTATGGTGGTGGGCTCTCCAGAAGCGCAAGCACAGTAATAAGCATCTTCATGCTTGTTTTTATGGATGGGGGAGTAATACAGGGATCTCACAGGAATGGGGGTGGAAGTGGCTGGACTAAGGGCCTTGATTCTCCCCGGCTCAGGTAGCATAGAGGGAGCAGACACCTCTAACTTCCCAGGTGAGGAGAACCCTTGGCATAGGGAGTCCCCAGCAGGTGGAGAGACAGCAAAGCTGGCTCTTAACTTCCCCTCTCATCTCAGAGCCTGTGTCAGGGATGTGGTGCCCAGGGGCTATAGCTAGGTCTGCCTTGGAGAGGGAAGACTACAGCTGCCTGGCTAGACATAGATGGGTAAAGGGACTTCTAGCCAGCATTGCAATCTGAGTAGCAATGAATCCCAATAGCACTAGGAGGCTGGGTACTATCTGTCACTCTCCCATATACCTGCTGAGGAAACCTCAGCACTTTCTAACAGGCCACACAGGCACAGGGGGGCCAGCAAGACTATCATTCTCCTGAGCGGAGTTGGAAAGTTCCCCAGAATACACCGGCCCTGGGTTGTGTAGTGCTCTGGGCCTGGCATGGTACTGCATCGCTCTAGGGGAGCGGGATTGCACTTCTGGAGGCAGGCACAGTCCTCCCGGCTGCAGTGTGTGTGTGTGTGTGTGTGTGTGTGTGTGTGTGTGTGTGTGTCCCTCCCCTAAGGGGACCAGCATGCCCGGCCAGCTCTATGGAACACTGGATATGTCTAGAGGGGAAAAACCCAAGAATGTTCCAGATCAGTTGACAGGGACTCATGGTGCTCTGGCTCCAGGGCTGAAAAATCTGTGCAGACATTCAGGCTTGGGCTGGGACCCTGCCAGGGAGGAGGGTCCTAGCGCTTGGACTCCAGTCTGAGCCTGAACATCTGCACTGGTTTGGTTTTAAGCGCCCCGAGCCTCAGTCTGCTGACCTAGGCTGTGCCATAGGCCTTTTATCCTGGTGTAGACATGGTTGTGTGGCCCTTCCCCCATTGTCCCTGCCTCTCCTGCCCCATTTTTTTTGGGGGGTAGGCGTCAGTCCTGGTCCAGGGATTGTGGCTGTGCTTTGTGATGGATGGTGCATGGGCCAGAAGGCTTTGCACACCCCGCCCCCCATGCAGGGACAAGGCAGTGAACCAATATGAAAAAGAGGCTGGGTTGGGTGACTAGACCTCAGGGCTTCCTGGGAATGTCGTAGGACTGCAGTGAAACCAGTGTTATGACCTGGCGTGAGTCAGTCCTGCCCTTCCGGCCCGCCCATTCCTTGCTCTTCTGTCTCCACTTGCAGCCTGCATCCTGGCCCTATATGCTTCGTACCAGGCTGAGGACTGAGCTGCTCCAGGGGCCAGGGAAAAAAAAATCTACGTGGCTGTGAGTTACCAGAGCCAGTTTTAGCTAAAGTTAGTCTACCCTAGTTTTGTGGGATGGTGGGTGGTTTTTTAAGAGGGCTTTATAAGGAAAATAGCATCCAGCTATGGTGATGAGTCCAGCACTACATGAATGCCCTGGGTCAGGTACCAGTATGCACTAGAACAGCGGTTCTCAAACTTCATTGCCCCGCGACCCCCTTCTGACAACAAAAATTACCACACGACCCCAGGAGGGGGGACCAAAGCCTGAGCCCGCATGAGCTCCACCACCACAGATGGGGATGGAGGGGGCAAAGCTCTAGCCCCACCACCCTGTACAGCAGGGGTGCCCAAGGGCTTCCGCTCCAAGCAGGGGCCCTGTAACCTGACCCACTGCCCAGGGCTGAAGCCCTTGGGCTTTGGCGTTGGCCCCGAGCAGTGGGGCTTGGGCTTCTGCTCTGGGTCCCAGCAAGTCTAACACCATCCCTGGCAACTCCATTAAAATGGGATTGCGACCCACTTTGGGGTCCTGACCCATAGTTTGAGAACCTCTGCACTAGAATCCATGTGAAACCTGGGCTGGATTCTCTGGGATTGATATCTCTGGTTCCCAATTCCTGGTTGAGACTCTGAAGGTGACATCTTAAGGGCATTCCTGCTGCCTCTTATGTCATTTTGCGTGCTTGGTGCTGTACAAAACATAAGCCCAGCAGCCTTGCAAAATTGTCATGAAAATTCACCTGAACGGCTACCAAAAAACCTTACCCATCGTTTGGGAAAGCAAACCATCTTTTACTAGTCAATCAAAAGAAAATGATTCCCTCCAGGGGGAATAGAATTTGGTAAGAGCTGTGGAAGCAAATGCAAAACCAATCAAGAGCCTGTTCATCCCTGTCATTCCCCCCCACCCCACTGCTGGTGTGCAGACCTCCAGGGTGGTGATTGAACTGAAGGCAAAGCTAGCCCCCCAAGTCAAGAGATTAACAAAGGGTTACAAAGGCTGTGGCAATCACCATTCATGAAGACTGGAGCTGTTACCAGAGTAATAATACAGCTGCGTACCCCTCCTGTAGTGGGGGCAGATGTACAGAGTGGCCCTTCCATAGGGAAAATCTACAGTGGCCCATTATTCTAATAGTACTTTGTGCGTGTGTATCTGCATATAAAAATAAATTATAAACACACTTTTTCAGGGTGGTGTGTTCTTTGGTGCGGGGACTGTTTGTACAGCACCTAGCACAATGCAGCTGTCCTCCTGCTTGTGGCCTCTGTGCTCTGATGATCATAAAATGTCCTAGCACCTTTCATGTGATGCTCTCATTGCTCTTTACAAACACTAGGCCACCTAGTTCCTGTGCGGTGGAGTCTGCCAGATGTGACAAGGGGGGGAGGAGGGATGCAGGGACTTGGGGAAGGTCCCACAGAAAGACACAGTCCTGACTCCTAGTTGCGGGACTAACCACTAGCCAGGTACGTTCTGGTGCTAGGGAGTGGGTGACTGTCCAGGAATTCCAAAAGCCAGGTAGCGCTAGTGGGAACGTACCTGTGTACCCCGTCGGCTGCAAGTGAGTCAGAGGACTGAGTCTGAGCGGGTTCCCTGTCGCTGTTCTAGTCCTCTGAGAGTGCAGCTTGTGCCCCTAGCTTTGGGCCTTGGATTGCTGGGACTTGCAGCGGGAGAAGCGATGTTTACCCTTCCTTGTTCCCGTCTCCTCAGGCAGATTAAATCACGACAGGAAAGGGCGGATGCAGCTCCTCTTAGACAAGTCTCTGCAGGTGGGATGGGAGCTGCTTGGCGCATACACCTGAGCCACCTGGCCTTTCTGCTGCATTAACCCTTTCAGGCACGCAGCCAAGATCTTGTCTTGCTGCAGCTGTACAGCTTTCCAGGTGGATTTAAGCAGCTGGGCAAATGGGGGTGGGGGGGGGTGGTACCTGGGGCTCCTGGTAATGGATCTGTAAGAGCCCTGTACAGGAAGAGGGAGTAGCATTGCTGTGATTTATAAAGTATCCCCTTCCTCTTGATGCACCCTAAGGGGGTGCAGCTCGGTGCCACACTCAGTAGAGGCTGCTGGCTAAATGTACCAATCTGGCCCTTGGGGCTTTAAAGGCCAACAAGGACCGCTTGACATCCACTTGCTTTTGTATAGGTAGCTCTGGGAAAGAAAACAGGAGAGGGCCCAGTATGGAAACCAGGGGTGTAATACTTGGCTTTCCTGTGCCTTGTGCTGACACTTCCACACTTGCACCCAACTTTGCACTAGTGTGTTTGGTTTTTTACATTCAGTTGGCACTGGCATAAGACGCAAGATGTAGGGCTCAGAATCAGGCCTCATGAAGAACATAATCTTCCACCTTGTCTTGTGTCTTGTATTACAGTCCGGGCACGGAGTTGACACACCACGTGGAGAAGGCATGACAAGGACAGCCCTGCTCTGTCCAGGGACCCCAAGAGTGTTCCCTGCCCACCCAGCCCAATGGGCCATGCACAAAGGCCTTGGTTTGAAAATGTCCAAACCTAGATCTGAATTATGCAAATGGCTTCTGTCTCTCTAATGGGCTGAAACCCAGATCAGTCCCCTTCTGAGTGGTGGGGCGACCTGACATTCAAATCTGAGTCTCTAGTTTACAGGGCACCCGGGCTTCTCGGGGTTACTGTTGCTGCAGATGAAACTGGGCCTTCACGGAGTCTCTGGGCTGCAGAATTGGGCTCCCATTGGAGCTGCTTGAAATCCTTCCAATGAAGAGTTGTTGCTTGAAAAATGTCCTTTAAACGAAAATCGGTGAAATAGTTTGGAAATATTTTGTCATAATTTTAAAAATTTCTTTTTATTATGGGGATGTTCTAAACATTGTTTAATTAACAGCCTAATTTATGGTAAGCAAATTGATCTGCTTTCAATAACTTAAGTGAACATATTTGGTGGTGGGGCATAAAAATGGGTCTGTTTTGACCCTACCAAGCGGGGGAAAAAAAATTGAAAAAAAAAAATAAATAAATAAAAATTCCTCTTCCTGTCTTCCCTGCCCCCCCCTCAGCTCTAGCAGCTAGGCTGGGAGTATTCCACTGTCGGTAAAACCATGTGGATTTGAGTTAGAAGTTCAAGGCTGTCACTAACCTCTACAGGCCTGTCTCTCTCAACGGGCTCATAGCCGCGGTGCCTTACGGAGGCACAGGAATGTGGCTCGAATGCTGAACACACACAGACATAGGGGCACTTCTAAGGCTACAGCTGAGATTTTTACCTCTGCTTTTTATTTGGGCTCCACATCAGGCTGTTTGGCTGGGTGTGTGGTGTTTTTTTTGGTAAATGTTTAATCCTCCTGAAGGCAGAGCCTTGAGCAAAGAGAAGCATGGTAGAAATCGATGGCGAGCGCAAGCGAGCGTCCCCAGCCTGATTCCATGGGGGGATGACTTTGAATAGACTTGTTGCCTTTGACTGGAGATAAGTTCCCCTTCCAGGGAGAAGGAGCCCGCAGACAGTAACTCCAGCCAAGAGGGGCCTGTCGTCTGTCCCAGCATCATCTAAATGCTCCGCCCTGGTTGGGCTTGATCCCGCAGGTGCAGATAGTTTTGTACAAATACTGGCTGAACAGTACTGAACCACCATGGGGAATGGGAGTCCTCCGGTCTGGTCCTACGTGACTCCTACCTAGGGCTAAGGGAGCATGTTGCTAAATGCCCGTTAGCATGATGAGGAGCCTATTTTCGTCTCTACTGAGGGTTCCGTTGTCCTCACACCTTGTCTCTTGTGTTACCTGCATGCAAAGGAGTTGAGGGAGGGTAAAGAACATGGAGCTTCCCACCATGTAGCACCAAAGGCCCTACCTATTGTGCCCATGTGCCGCGTCCACCTGACTCAAGTGTCATAGCCATCTGCCCTGCATGAGGCCTTGCGGGATTCAGGCTGCGAAGCTCATGGGTGGCTGTGCGTACAGCATGTGTGCAGGGCCCGGCCTGCTCTAATCCACTGCACCGAATGATGGATTCTTCCTACCCAAGGCTGATCCGGAAGCATTTTATTTTCGAATGGATTTTTAGGGGGTGAGAGATCATCCAGTACGGAGTGTAGTAATTCAGCACCTACCTTGTCCCTGAGATGCTGCCTGCAAGTCTAGCAAGCCCCTGTCCATTCTGTACCTAGTATTTAGGGAGGGGGCTTCACTCCAGGGCTTTCACAGTAGCCCCTTTCTTTTGCCATAGCTAAGAGCCTCTGTCTGTCAGGCCTTGTTTTCACTGGGAAATTTAGTGCCTGGTTGGCCAGGTCTTGCCTAACCCTAGGACATGAGTGGGTTTATCCAGGAGCAGCTGCCATGATGCTAAACACCATTCATCCCTGTCTACACAGACTGCGAAACACCATGGTAGCGACCGTGACTCCTCCAGGTCATGTTCTGATGTGACCAAATTGTCTAGTGGAGCCCTCCTAGGTATCAAATAACATGAGGAACTTTTCCTTGCTTAAAACCACATCCCAGAAAGCAGCCCGTGACTCTGGCGGTGGTTTGGCAGGGCGTCCTGTCTTGCCTTGCAGGAGCCTTGCTTTCTGCTGCACCAGCATCGGGGCAGGTCCCGAAGGGCTGTGGCCTCCTCGCCCATTGAGTGCCACCCGGATCGATCGGCAGGATACCGGAATGGCCCTTGGGCCAGGTGTCCCTGGTCGCTTTCTCCTCGGCCTTAGCCAAACCTTTGGCCCTGTCAGCTGCACGGGCAATTGAGCGAATAGTTGCAGGTGCCCCTGTAAAGGCCCTCCTGAGCAGAACATACCACCCCAGATGGCCTAATACAAAACAAATAAGAGAGACCAGTATTTCTCAGTCTGAAGATCTCTTCTCCCCCTCCCGCACTAGTTGCCAGGGCCAGGAAAGGGGGAGATTTGTGGTAAATTCGAGCAAGTGGCAGGAATGTAATGATGGCTGGTGCTTCAGATCCTTGGAGGAAAAAGTGGGGGGCCACTTTTAGGCAGTTCTGAATGCCGAGGAAAGTCATAGGGGGGCCTCTATCGCCTTAGGGCCTCGCTTGTTGTATAGTGTTACACCAGTGCAAAGTTAGTGTAAATCAGGATGGTAGTGTTCTGTTATCTCTGCACTGGTGCAAATGACTCTAGTCTCTCAGGATACGTCTATGCTGCCATTAGACACCTGCAGCTGGACTGAGTTGGCCTTGGCCTACGGTGCTAGATGTTTGGGCTCGGGCTGTAGCCCGAACTCTGCGAGGTGGGAGGGTCCCAGGGTCCTAGAGCCTGGGCACCAGCCTGAGCCTGTGTGTCCACAATGCAATTGAACAGCCCGTTAGCCTGAGCCTAAGTAACCTGCGACTGGCCCATGCCAGCTTTTTAACTGCCGTGTTGATATACATCCCGTCCGATCCCGGCGCTTGCAGGCAGGGGGGGAGATGCTCAAACAACACAATTGGGTCAAGATGCTCACCTGCTATAAACTGATGCAGCCCCATTGAGTTTGGTGAGGCGATGCTGATTTATACCTACTGATCTAGCCCACAGAAAGGTTTGTCTGGAATAAGCTAGGGTCCACTAGTAGGCTGGGATCCTATAAAGCTCCCCTATGTGAGACAGGAGCCATTTCCCCACAGATTAGTGTGGGGCAGCCCATCAGCCTGTGGGCAAAAGATAGGATTTATGAACCACAAATTTCTCCCCTTTTCCATTTGGGGTGAAATCAGGCTCCCCCCTAAGGGCCAAGTCTCTCAGCTGTTCTTGGGGAAATGGGGCTGCTTCCCACTTATGCAGTGATCTGTGCCATGCACAGACCTATTTCCATGGAGAATGACCGATTCAGCCAGACTCTGCTTCCATTCCTTAACCCCTGATGTCTTTGCACGAGGGCCCAGGTGTGGAGGAAGAGGCTGTGGAACTGTTATGCTTTAGTTCCCTGCTTTCTAGGCACAGAAACAGCCATTCTGTTCCCAGAGTAGTTCTAGCTTGGTAGAGGAGAGCCACACCCTGTGCTCTCTCATGGAGACTTTGAATCAGGCCCTTGCAATCAAAAGACTAGGCAAAGACCCAAAGTCAAGAGGCTTTGAATCAGGTCCCAAGTGCACATCTTGCGTCGTGCGTATGGAAACACGACCGGAATCCTGGTGACGAGGATGGGATATAAAACAACCGCAGCATTAGTTTTGTAGCTGCGTACGCTGCACTGTGAATAAATGCACAGGCAGATTTGACTGCACGGCAGTTTAAATGCAGCAAGAACGTCTGATTCAATGCATGCTCATTTCACAGATTTTAGTTGTACCTTTCCCGTGCAACATCTTGAAAACGTAGTCCTGAAGGCATGTTTTCTGTGGCAAAGAAAAATATTTCGGATTCGTGTCCAGAGGCCTTAGTTGGGATTGGGCCCCTATTGGGATAGGTGCTAGACAAACATCACAGTGTACTGCTCTTGCCCTGAAGAGTTGAGTGTAAAGAATATGGAAGAGTGGCTTCCCTGTTGCCTTTATATCTTTCAAACAGATGATTACAGGGAGTGGGGAAAGCAAGGGAGAATGAGATTGGGAGGAAAAGGGAGAGGAACTTGGCTCTATTGACGCTACAGTCAGAGGTAGGACTGCAGCATGTGTAGACCGACTCAAGCTAGCTTTGATCTAGTTAGAGCAAGTACCAACAGCAGTGAAGCTGTGGCAACAAGGGCTGTATTATCCCTCCCAGGGCTCTGGGGATTTACCCAAAGGGTGAGCCCGTGCTGTGTGGTTGGAGCTAGTCAGATCGAAGCCAGCTCGGGTATGTCTACACATGCTGCAGTCTGCAGTGTCGTTATACCCTTTTGAGGTTTTGGCTCCAATCCCACTCCTATTCAGGTCAACGGGAGTCTTTCCCTTATTAATTTCAAACGCTTGCACGTCACATTGGATTTATTTGCAAAGAGCCTGGTCCTGCTCATGCTGACTAAAATGGGTGTTTTGCCACTGACTTCTCGGGGAGCTGGGCTAGGTCAAAGCGTCCCCCAGTAAGACATGGGCAGTAAATAGCTAATCTTATGAATGGTTACTGCACATGCTTACCGGGCCAAGTCCTGGGCTCTTCTCACTCGGCCTTTGCTCTCACTGGAGTTTACAGCTGGAGGTTCAAAGTTCTGTCTGGGGTCGAGTAAGGGATCAATCCTGCCAAGTGCTGAGCAGTCTCCACTCCTGCTCAGTTCAGCGAGAGCGCGTGGTGCTCACACCATGCAGCATTGGACCCTAAGAGCGTCCGCATTCAGTCTGATGGGAGCTTTGCCTGCGGAAGGGCTCTGGGATTTAACCTGCTGTGTGTCGTCTACTGTGTATGGGTCCCTTTTGAGCCAGTCAGGTCAAGTTTTGGAATGTATTCTATGAACACTTCATGTACCCTGACATCCCTTTGTAGCCAATAGCTGGGCTGTACAAGTCTGCACGGGATGGGGGGGGGAGGAATAAACTGACCCAAGTGACTGACACACACACACACACACACACACACACACACACCCCATGCGAGCCGGATGCCCGCTTCCCCAAGCTCACCAACTTCAGGTGATTTGTGGGGGAAGCTTTTCTGTTTAACGCAAACACCTTGGGGGGGGGGTGCGGGGAGCAAGTGGGGGACTGTCAGTCAATGCCATTGCCGAAGCCAGGGTGTGATCAATAGCGTCCTCACTGCTCTTGTCTCTGCACATATTCCTCTCCCCTCCCCTTGACCCTACTTAGAAATCTCAGGGCAACGCCTCCTAGATAGGAAAATTCTCTGCCTCTTCCCCTCCTGCCCCCCTTCCAATCTCACTCCCCGCCTCCTCCCCCCTGCTTCTGGCCTGCTGTCTCCTTTGTTTATAAATAAAGCTCTAGGCACTGATTTGGGTCTACGATGACACCTTGTGTTATTAGACAGCACAGGACGGACTTCGCCAGGCGGGAGCCTGCTCTCTCTTTCCTGCTGTATTGCTTCTCGCCTGCAAGAAGCCTTGTTCGCAGCAGTGGGGTAGACGGGAGCAGATGTTTCTGCTTCCCAGCCGTTGCCTGAGCGCTGTTCAGAGTGTAGGGTCCCGGGGGCGCTTGCCAAGAGACACCGTCTCGTGTGGGTTTCAGTCATTTCTTTTTAAAAAATAATAATGAAAGGAAGGGAGGGAACTGCTGTGGGCAGATAGATTTGGGCTCAGGGTTGGAAAGGGGGGAGTGCAATACTCAGGGCACTGAGCCCCATTCATCATTGTCCTGTGGCCTCTTTTCACACACGGCTGGGCTGGCACAAAGCAGCCCTCCCTCCATCCCATGGAATAGCCCAGGCTCGGGGCCGCTCTGTGCCCTCGTGGAGCAGACTCCCCCAGCCCCGTGCTTTCCTCGGCAGCAGTGCCAAATGACGGGGGCGTTCTAAGGGGGGTGAGTGGAGGCCGGGCAGGGAACAGGGTATCTTGGGGGTGGGTGCAAAGGGGCTGTGGCAGTGGCTGAACCGCGCTCCGGCACCCTTGAAAAGAGCCAGAGGAGCTATTTCAAGCAGTGATGTACGTTAGTCCGGCCCCGGCGCTGAGAGCTGCACTCGTCCCCCCAGCCCCTGACCGGGGGCGTGCAAGCTGCCTCCTCTCTCTCTGGCCCTGTGCTGACTTGGCCCCAATATATGGCTGTGCAGAATCTGTCCTTCCAAAGACCGCTAGTGCTGGACGGGTCTGCCATGTACGTGAGCTAGGTACTGTTAAACACCGTGGGTTCAACTGCTAAAGGAGTTTCCCTGACTTTCAATGGTCAACCCTCTTCTCCATGGGGCGAGTGTCCTCGTAAATAAGCTCTTTGTACCCACGGGTTGGGACGGGGGCCTGGCATTGGGACGTGAAAGCTGCCATGGGAGGCTCCAAGCTCTTGTCGCAGCAATGAATGTCCCGTTCCCCTCCTCCCCCCTCCCCCCCCCCCCCCAGCCCAGGGAGGAAGGTTAGCATCATCCCCAGTCTGCAGCTGGAGAAGCTGACGCATGGAGAAGGGAAGGGAAGGGAATTGCCCTGAGTTGCAGAGCTGAGAACAGAATCCAGGCTTGGGCGGGGCGTGCTGAGAGCCAGGGCAGGATTTCACCCTGCGAGGCCAGACTCCTAGATCTTGGGCTGCCTAACCACTGGCCAGCACTCCCTTCCTGTCTGCCTATTGTATGCACTGACGGGGCGGTGTCCAAAGCATCCTTCCTTGCTCACTTATCCTGTCTCGCTACAGTCAGCTCCTCTGCTTAAAAACCCTTTCGGGGCGGGGGAAGTGGGGGGAAGGAGCTATGGGAAGTCTGGCAATGAAGAGTTCACATGCATCGCTCTCGCCAGGGGACACCCACGGGGCCTGCTCTTGCTTCAGGTTATGGTCATCCACTCTTAAGAAAGTGGGTTATGGCCGTACGCACATGCTCATGCAGAGGTGATGGACGTCCCTCCCTCCATTCCCCCCACCCGCCTTCTTTCTCTAACCCTTCTTGGTTTCAAGGGGTGGGGAGAGTTCTTCAGTAAACGAGGAAGATGGGAGCTCTGTGCTGTCAGTGAAAAATGGGTGAAAGGGAAGCACCTGATAAAAGGTGTGGGTGGGTGGGTGTGTGCACGCGCGCGCTCTTGTGGGGAGTGTTGGCAGGTGAGGGATGGCACATTTTTGGGGCACATGCCTCTAAATGCCATGCAAAGCTTACTCTGCACAGACCTATACCCTGAATCCAATATCCCGTTGGTGGAGTCACTGCTGCTGGTCCAGAATACTTCCACGGTCCAAGTGGGTCAGTACTGCTAGAACTGGGCCCTACCAAATTCACAGTCCATTTTGGTCAATTTCATAGTCATAGGATTTAAAAAAAATCGTTAATTTCATGATTTCAGCTATTTAAATCTGAGATTTTACAGTGGTGTTGTTGTATGGATCCTGACCCAAAAAGGAGTTTTTTTGGGGGGGGTCACAAGGTTATTGTGGGGGGGTTGCGGTACTGCTCCTTACTTCTGTGCTGCTGCTGGCAGCGGCCCTGCCTACAGAGCTGGGCAGCTGGAGAGTGGTGGCTGCTAGCCAGGAGCCCAGCTCTCAGGGCCGGCTCCAGGCACCAGCGAAGGAAGCAGGTGCTTGGAGCAGCCCATGGAAAGGGGCGGCATGTCCAGATCTTCGGCAATTCGGCGGCGGGTTCCTCTCTTCCTCTTTGAGCTGCTGCAGAAGAGGAAGAGAGGGAGCGAAGGACTCGCCGCCAAATTGCCACAGAAGAATGAAGTGGCGCGATTGAGCTGCTGCCAAAGTGCCGCCAATTGGCTTTCTTTTTTTCTTCGCCGCTTGGGGAGGCAAAAAAGTTGGACCCGGCCCTGCCAGCTCTGAAGGCAGAGCTGCCGTCAGCTGCAGCGTTGAAGTAAGGATGGTATTGCCACTCTTTCTTCTGTGTTGCTGCCTGCAGATCTGGGCCCTCAGTTAGTAGCCACCAGCTCCGAGGGCAGCCACGTAGAAGTAGGGGTGGCATGGTATGGTATTGCCACCCTTACTTCTGTGCTGCTGCTGGCAGGGCGCTGCCTTCAGAGCTGGGTGCCCGGCCAGCAGCCACCGCTCTCCAGCCGCCCAGCTCCGAAGGCAGCGCAGAAGTAAGGGTGGCAATACCACAACCCCCCTAAAATAGCCTTGTGACCCCCTGCAACTCCCTTTTGGGTCAGCCCCCCCCAATTTGAGAATGCTGGTCTCCCCCATGAAATCTGTATAGTATAGGGTAAAAGCACACAACAGACCAGATTTCACGGGGGGAGACGGGATTCCACAGTCTGTGACGTGTTTTTCATGGCTGTGAATTTGGTAGGGCCCTAGCTATAACCAAGGTTCTGCTGAGGTTTCTATGACTCCTTTTTCTTTTCCCCCCATGGGTTTCAAACTCCAGGCCAAATTCCCTCCAGGCTGAAACATGGCAGGTCTTAGCCTACACACTGAATTATTTTCTTGACGGTGTTAAAAACCGAAAGCAATTTGCACTGCAATGGGCTCCATGGTTCTGTGGATTTGGAGTGCATTTTCCAAGCTGGGCCTGCAGTTCGGTGGCCGTGATGTTTTCTGCTCCATGGGGTGCCCAGGTGAGGCATCTGTTTGTGTTTCTTGCCACCCAGGCCAGCGGGGACTGGACAAGCTGTGCAGTTGGGGTTTGGAGGCTGGATCTTTGGTGACCTTTTTCTGTCTTTGGTGACCTCCTCTGCTCAACCCGGAGGTCGCATTAATGTGTTTTGGAGAGAGCCCTGACTGGCCATGGGGCTGGCTGAGTGTGTTGTGCAGGCCTGTTGTGCAGGCTTTGAGGGTCTGATTGAAAGGAGGAATGGGTGACTTTTCCCTCCATTGTCAGACTTTTCAGTGCTTGGGATCCTCAGATGATTTTGGTTTTGTTGTTACCCTTCGGTGGAGGTGGTTCAGTGGCTTGTAGGAAATGAGTTTCTTGGATCTCAGTCCTGTTTCCAACAGTAGGTCCCTGCATCACAGAGACCACAATCACAACCAATGACTCTTGGAGGCCATATTGGCAAAGAATGTCAATGACCAAATGATCCTTGGACTCTGAACAATCAAGCTGGTACTTTTCACCAGCACTAAATTAACTTAAAGTCCTTCTTTATAATTTTTTTTAAACTAGGGTTTTGGCAGGTAAATAGTCCTTAATGCAGACTAATCCTAGTAATTTTCTAATAATAATAATAAGGAATAATTAGCAAAGTTATTGTGAATTTCCAGTTCTTGTGCACACCATTTAAACTTTCGAAAGTTTAAGGAAAGCACTAGATGTGGCGAAGTGACCTCCATGGAGTTGTGCCCTCTTACGCCAGCTCTACATTTGGATTGTCAGGGTGTAACTGAAGGCAGTGTGTACCCCATAATATATTACGTGGCTGGCATTTCTCTGCAGAGGCATGTGCTGCCTTATTCCCAAAGACTGTTGTGCTGAATGGGGCACTGAAAATAGAGATGCAGGTCCATGAAAATTTCCTTGTGCACAGAGATTTGCAAACTTCTCTCCATGGAGATAATTTAATCATGTGATTTCCTCCCCCCACCCCCTCCAAATCATTGCATGTGTTTTTTAGTGGCATGTTCACTCATTGTTTAGTGGCACTTCCATTTCTGGGAAGCTATAAATGCCTCCTCTCTGTGGCAATTTGCACTGTGAAGTCCATGTTACTTTATAAGGTAAATAATCCTAAATATACAATGAAATCCCAACGTTCTATGCATGAATAAAGTAATAGAGATGTTTAACATATGCAGTAATGCTGCTGTTTCAGAGCCCTGGGCCCACTTTAGCAGCTGTAACAAGAGTGAACGGATCCTTTCCTGCTTTTATTTATACACATATAATATCAAATATTACTGAGTTTTTGGTTGTTAATGCTAGCCAAAGGGGTTAAGAGGAATAAGAAGGGCTTTTGCAAATATATCAAGGGAAAGAGGAAAAAGTAGGTCCATTAATAAATGAGGAAGCTGAAATCAGTGATGATGAAGTGGCTAAGTTGCTAACCTGTGTGTGTGTGTGTGTGTGTATTTAAATTGATTTCTATCAAGGAAAACAATAAAGAAAAGCAACATAGACAATTAGGAGACTTTGTCAAATAAAACCATTGCCTCAAAAAAATAAAAAGCAGCCGGTAAGGGAATACACAGGAAAATTGGATTCTTGGACCTGATCCATGCCCATTGATAAGAACATAAGAACGGCTATACTGGGTCAGACCAAAGATCCATCCAGCCCAGTGTCCTGTCTTCTGACAGTGGCCAATGCCAGGTGCCCCAGAGGGAATGAACAGAACAGGTAATCATCAAGTAATCCATTCCCGTTGTCCATTCCCAACTTCTGGCAAACAGAGGCTAGGGACACCATTCCTGCCCATCTCGGCTAATAGCCATTGATGGATCTAACCTCCATGAACTTCTCTAGTTTTTTTGAACCCTGTTATAGTCTTGGCCTTCACAACATCCTCTGGCAAAGAGTTCCACAGGTTGACTGTATGTTGTGTGAAGAAATACTTCCTTTTGTTTGTTTTAAACCTGCTGCCTATTAATTTCATTTGGTGACCCCTAATTCTTGTGTTGAGGAGTAAATAACACTCACTTATTTACTTTCTCTACACCAGTTATGATTTTATAGACCTGTATCATATCCCCCCTTAGTTGTCTCTTTCCAAGTTGAAAAGTCCCAGTCTTATTAATCTCTCCTCATATGGAAGCCGTTCCGTACCCCTAATCATTTTTGTTGCCCTTTCCAATTCCAATATTGTTTTTGAGATGGGGTAACCACATCTGCATGCAATAGTCAAGATGTAGGCGTACCATGGATTTGTATAGAGGCAATATGATATTTTCTGCCTTATTATCTATCCCTTTCTTAATGATTCCCAACATTCTGTTTGCTTTTTTTTTTTTTTACTGCTGTTGCACATTGAGTGGATTTTTTTTCAGAGAACTATCCACAATGACTCCAAGATCTTTCTTGAGTGGTAACAGCTAATTTAGAGCCCATAATTTTATATGTATAGTTGGGATTATGTTTTCCAATGTGCATTACTTTGCATTATCAACATTGAATTTCATCTGCCATTTTGTTGCCCAGGCACACAGTTTTGTGAGATCCTTTTGTAGCTCTTCGCGTCTGCTTGGGACTTGACTATCTTGAGTAGGTTTTGTATCTGCAAATTTTGCCACTTCACTGTTTGCCCCCTTTTTCCAGATCATTTGAGTATGTTGAATAGGACTGGTCCCAGTACAGACCTCTGGGGGACATCACTATTTACTTCTCTCCATTCTGAAAACTGACCATTTATTCCTACCTTATGTTTCCTATCTTTTAACCAGTTACCAGTTCATGAGAGGACCTTCCTTCTTATCCCATGCCCGCTCACTTTGCTTAAGAGTCTTTGATGAGGGACCTTTCTGACAACCAAAGTCTTTCTGAAAATCTAAGTACACTATATCCACTGGATCCCCCCTTGTCCACGTGCTTGTTGACCCCCCTCAAAGAATTCTAGTAGACTGGTGAGGCATGTTTTCCCTTTACAAAACCATGTTGACTCTTCCCCAAAAAATTATGGTCATCAATGTCTGACAATTCTGTTCTTTACTATAGTTTCAACCAGTTTCCCTGGTACTGAAGTCAGGCTTACTGGCCTGTAATTGCCAGGATCACCTTTGGAGCCCCTTTAAAAAAAAAATGGCATCACATTACCTATCCTCCAGTCATTTGGTACAGAAAATGACTTAAGTGATAGGTTACAAACTATAGTTTGTATTTCTGCAATTTCACATTTGAGTTCCTTCAGAACTCTTGGGTGAATACCATGTGGTCCTGGTGACTTATTACTGTTTAATTTTATCAATTTGTTTCAAAAACTCCTCTAAGACCTCAATCTGGGACAGTTTCTCAGATTTTTTATTTACCCAAAACGGAGCCATTCTTTTTATCTCCTTCACATCCTCATCTGTGAAGACCAATGCAAAGAATTCATTTAGTTTCTCCGCAGTGATGTTAAGGGAAAGACTCCCATTGAATTCAGTGAATGTGTATCAGACTGTGTATACATGTCCATAGGTGTGGGTGGTGCACACTCATCCCATGTTGTAAGGGAATTAGCCAGTGAACTAACCGAACCATGGGTAATTGTTCTTGAAGGGTATTGGGAACACAGGCAGCTGGTACCAGAGGTCCAGGGATAAGAAAAAATGCAAAATATGGTACCAGTTTTTATCAAATAAAAATAGTACAGTCCTGGCAATTACCACCTGGCAAATGTAACTTCAGTCCCCAGTAAAATAATGGAATAATTTATTGAGAGAATCTGTAAGCACACAAGCCCGTAAGCAAAGCATGCAGCTAAAATTGAACACATGCTTATGTACCCTTCTGAATTGGTGCCCAGAAGATAATGGAAGCATGAGCAGCAAAGAGACATACCAGGAGCATGTCATGCCAGACAAACTTGAAAGCTCTTTGGGTGAAATTGGTAGTCAAAGGGAACACGTGGGCAGAATACTGTATATTGGAACTATAGTAAGCAATTGATACAGTGCTTCGTGGTATCTTATAAATTAATAAATAGATTTTCTTACATGGCTTGAAAACCAGTTGTAAGTGAAAGGCCTTGATAAGCAGACTTGTTCTGAGTTGTGGGGAGATATCCAGAAGGTTGTCAAAGGGACTGGTTGTAGACACAGTTTTATTTAGTGGCCAGATCCTCCGCTGGTGTAAATCAATATGACTGCATTGTCTTGAATGGAGTGACCTCAATTTACGTCAGTTGAGGATTTGGCCCAATCTTTTGTTATCCCCCTCTTCTGGATTAATAATTATGTGCTAATTAAATGCACAGAGAAAAGTTAGAAATATGGAGAGGAAATAACCAGATGAGTGGTAACCTGGAAAACTGGAAACTGATGCTGAAACAGAGATCCAGTGGGAAGGAGATACTTAGCAAACAGTAGTCAGACACCTAGGGGGTGGAAAAAATTGGCACGAATTTGTGGAGTGACACTGGTCAGAATGGTACTATGCAGCCTGTGATTCCTTTGAAGTCCGTGACACAACTCCCATTGGCTTCAATTGAGAACAGGATCTTCCCTGTGTGTGTGTGTGTGTGTGTGTGTGTGTGTGTGAAGGCGATTGCCCCTCTTTCTGTACTGCTAGTAAGAATGCACTTAGCATACTGTACCCAGCTTGGGGCACCATAATGCCATTCAAACGTAAACCTACTGGGAGGGGAATTGGAGAAGAGCAACAAAATGATCAAGAACCCGGAGGGATACATTTAGAAGGAAAGATTAAAAGAGTGAAGGCCCCAGATTCTGAAGTGTAAGGGATCAGATCCCAAGATTCAGGTCCAAGGGTGTATAACTTGGCTCAATGATGACCAGTGGAGAACATTGGTAACCATCTGCAGGTATTTGAAAGGGGTAAGCACTAGGGAGGGAGAGGTAGCATTAGGGTGTCCTAAAATAATTTAAATATGGTAGGGATAATGGGATTAAACTGAGACTATCTGGCAAAAAACCCTAACAAAAAGGAATAGTCTCCCAAGCAAAATGATGGGAACTTCATTACTTCAGTCGTTTACAACTGGACTGTACAAAGCATGTGGAGTGTTCTGTATGAACCAGGAAATGAGTGGATGGGCTTCATGTCCTTTCCCCATCTCTAACCACCAATTCATTTTTCTAAATTTGCTTGGCAATAATGGAAGCTGTAGGTGGAGTTTTCATTGGAAAATCAGAAATGTGACCGTGATTGCGTTCTTTCTGCTCTCCGTTCATTGGTTTTTAAAGGTGTGGAAAATCATGTCTATGAACACGTGCATATTTTCACAGCCTTGTCAAATGGACTAATCCTGTAGTCCTTGCTTATCCAGGCAAAACTCCCACTGAAGGATGGTCTGGACTGGGACTCTGAAGACCTAGGTTCAGTTCCTAGCTCTGCCTCAACTCCCTGTGGGACCTTGGGCAAGTCACTTCATCTTTGTGCCCAAGTTCTTCAGCTATAAAATGTATTGTTCTCCCCATCCTTTCTCCAGCCTTTATCTTGTCCTCTTGGTGCCTCATCCAGTGCTCACTGAAGTTGATCAGAAGACTCCCATTGATGTTAATGGGCGTTGGGTTGGGCCGTTAGGTAGTGAAATACGGTGCCTGTCCCGAAGAGTTTACCATGTGTAAGTACAGTAACTAGGACAATGAAACCCTGATCTGTTGGGGCATCTAGACACTAACTTATGGTGCTATTACTAATACTAGCTGAATGGAAGCAACCTATTAAAAACATGCTAGGTGGCTGGATGCATTTCATTTGACTGTTACAATTTATTTGATTGTTACAAACTTCTAGGAGGAGAGTTGTTCATGCAGTGTTTGTAGAGCTCACTGTAATTGTGAGACCATTTAGAGATAATCTTGCCTTTTCATGTTTTTACATACATGGCAAAAAGGGTCTTTAAAAACACACAATGATGCCCAATTCTTCGTTAGAGAAGATAGTGGAAGGCAGAAGGTCATGTTGGGATAACCCCTCATTTGATGTTTTTTTCACATACAGTAGTCACACTGATTTTTCTTTTCCATTACAAAACAAAATAAAACCACCACCACCCTCAAAAAAGTGGAAGTTCAATGCAAAAAACCCTTCATTCAAGCAACCTCAACCTTAACCCTGCCCCTTGTATGTATTAATGGAGGGCAAATATTCCCCCTTGCAGACATGCTGTGCTTATTTTTATTGGGAATTTGGCCCAGGGAGATAACTTCCTCTCATGCTGAATTGTTTACAAAGAGTACTGCTGATTGCAAGATCAAGTTGCAGTAAATCTCCGATAATCTGGGATGCCATGATCTCTTAATTGCAGACCTGTTGTGGTGCTACAGAGTTGGATAATTCCAAACTATAAGGTAGAGACCATGGGAGACTGTTGATCATGGGATATTTTGATAATCAGGGTATCTTGATATCTTTCAGTTATAACCAGGGATATTTTCAGGACTCATTTGTCATGTTCTCAAAAACTGCCAAAGTTGGGGCCCAATCCAGTAGACCTTACTGGTGCCAATGAGAGCAGTTGTAGGTACATTACTGGGCCCTTTCTCTTGTTGTCTAGGATCTCCTAGAGATTTTTCTTAGGAGAAAACAAAGTGCTATTGGAGAAATGTGGATTATTATTTGCATTTGTGGTAGCATCTAGGAGTCCAGTCATGACCCAGAACCCCACTATGCTAGGGGCTGTACAAACACAGATTGTAAACTCTTTGGGAGCAGGGCCCATCTTTTTGTTCCAAATATGAGATAAGACAGACAGAGGAGCACGAAGAAACAATGAGCTAGAGACCTATTTTAGTATTTGTAACTAAACTCTGCGAAAGTTCAGATCCAGTTCTAGAGTCGGTTTCTGCTAGCAGAAACACCAAGTGGCGTTTGAGCGGTTTGAGGCTTCGGGCATGGGACCTGCATTCTCTTGCTGGCTTTGCCATTGACTTCATGTGACCCTGGATAAGTCACTTCATCTCTGCCTCAATTTCCCCTTTAGTAAATCGGGGATAATTAAACCTCCCTGGTAGAGCATCTGGAGAGCACTAATGCTCCCATATAATGGAGTCACTCCTTTATCTCGTGTATAAAGGTTGAGGTCCCCAGTGATGACTCATGACACCTGGATGAATGGCAATAGGTATTATTTATTAGCATCCTGTGCTTAACATAGTCCTATCTGTGAAGCTGCTAGGCCAGTCCATGGGGAAGGGTCTCTTCCATTTTACATGGAATGTTTAGGATTTCTCCATCCCACTTGATAAAGAATGTTCTTTAATGTCATGATCGTAGAGTCTGGAGGTCCAACCAGGGCTCAGGACTTCATTGTGCTGGATGCCATATGCACAGATAGTGAAAAGACCATCCCTGTCCCAAAGAACTTAGTCATCTTTCCTTTACTTTCCTCTCGTGTCGTACTGCTCTGCTCCAGGCTTCACCGCTGAACTTTCACTTTCTCCTGTTCTCTTGTCAGAAATGGTGGGAGTCTCGTTTTGGATTTTGTTCATTTTCTCCGTTCCCCTGGGACTCCATCTGGCTCTGTTTGTACAGTGCTGACTTTTCTCCATGGTGCTAACTTGGGGACAGGAGCCACAAACCTTCATCTTCATGGCTGCTGGAACCCCTTTAGCTTTGTAGGGATGGGGTATGGATCAGTAGTCAATGAAGGGAAACGGGACTTGACACCCTCCACTATGGGTGTTGGGCAAGTTCCTTTGCTGTTCTGTGCCTTAATTTACCTGGCTGTAAAATGGGAATAATGATGCTTACAGATCCTCTAGGGCTGTTGTGAGAATTGAGCGATTAATGCTTGTGAAGTGCTTTGAGATCCTTAAATGAGAGGGCAAAGGATGATTAGCTGAGCATTATCCTTCCAATGCCACTTCCTACTAGGAGTAGTCAATGCCTCCCTTTGTTCCAGCTTTCAAATTAGCATTCTAGTTGCTGCTTACTTAGGCCGTAAGCCACTGCCCAGTGAAGTCAGTAGCACCATTCCCTTGACTTTGGGGGCTGAATCCGGTCCTTGTCTCTTAACTATGCTTCAGTGGATCAATATTGTCCCAAGGCCATATGTGTAGGGCTTGTCTGCACATGAGCTATACCACAATAACTCCAAGTGTGGGGACTCTGATTCTAGAATGAATTTGCGCAATCCACTTCCAAAGGAGTAATTCTGCTCCAAATTTGCACCCCGCCTTATTCCGGAATAGCTCGCATGTTTAGACAAGTCCTTAGTAGCCTGTGTTTTTTAACTCTCCTTTCCTGGTCTCTCTCCTGGATTCCCCAGTGCCATACCCCGAGCAGCGGGGGCAGAGATGAGTCTATTTACCAGTGTGGGTTGCAGTCAGATGCGATCAACACCGACCAGTCAGGTTGGAAGGGGGGATTCTCTTTACTACTTGCTTGGCCAAGATGCTGTGGTTTTCACAACAGCGTAAATCTGCTGAAGTCCAACGCTGTAGTCCCCACCTCTGCTGCACAGACTGTACCCTGCAGTGGCGGTAGGTTGGTGCAAGATGTGCCAGATGTGCAGAACTCATGGGAATGCAAATATCCTAACCCCAGCCTTGGGCTGATACCTGGGTACAGAGAGAAGGTCCAGTCCCAGCACGGGCAAACATTACCAGACTCTAGTGGAGATTACTGTCCTCTCTCTGCTTGTCCCTTTTCTCTTTTCTTCTGCTTTTCCCCTCTTCCTTCCCTTTGCCCTCATTCGCGATTTCTCCCCTTTCCTCCTTATTTCCATGTCTCCATTCTCCCCTCTATCTGAATGCTTTTCCTTCGCAGCCTTGTGGCTTATGCTCCTGCCTCCGTTTGTCCCTTGCTGTCCTCCACTCTGGAAAGGAAGCTTGAAAAGAATCTCCTGGTCAGTTCAAACAAAACTCTATGGGCTAGGTTCCTGGCCGAAGTCCATGGAGCTGCTGCACCAGGGATGAGTTGGGCCCAGTATCCTTAGTGCCACATACCGGGCAGCTCAATGCGCTGTGCTAACTTTTGCTGATATTTGGTGGCTTTTCTTAAAGCATCAACTCCTGGAGCTGTGATTACATGTCTTTTTTGTGTGTGTGTGTGTGTGTGTGTGTGTGTGTGTGTGTGTGTGTGTGTGTGTGTGTGTGTGAAAGCGGAGATTCTAGCCATCCTGGTTAGAGAGACATGACCCTTCGACTCAAAAAAACGAAGGCAAATAAAATGAACCAGATGCATATTTCTTTAATAATAAAAAAAATAAAATAAAAAAAAACCCCAACCATCCCCCTCACCACCATGATTGGCTTAGAAATCTCTTGATTTTTGTTTTGGTGTGCGGGGGGGCCCTGACTCAAGATTTTTGAACACTGGGATTGGCAATGTTGTGTTAAATAGGAAAAATCCAGAGCTCGAGCGATTTCCCTCCTTTCTTCGCTTTCCCCTTCCACTTGTGTGTGTTTCGTCCACTAGTTCCCATCTCTACTCCTCTCCCGGCTCTCTCTCACTCCTCTTTACTCTCCTCCTCCTCCTCTTTATTCTCTTTTCCTTCCAGCAGTCCTTCCAGCCATAGGGAAGACCATGCCTTTTGGAGCGGGCCATGTGGGGGTGCAGTGTATGTTGGAGAAGCCTTGGTGGCGGACGGGAGAATAAAGACCATGCCCAGAAAATAGGCCTGCTGGTGCCACCCTTACATTTTTGCTCACCAGTATTCCTGCTGAAGCCAACAGGGCTACTCGCCTGAGGAAGTGCTCACCTGTGTGAGTAAGGGCCCAGGTAGGGTGACCAGATAGCAAGTGTAAAAAATCAGGAAGGGGTGGGGGGTAATAGGTGCCTATATAAGAAAAAGCCCCCAAAATCAGGACTGTCCCTATGAAATCGGGCCATCTGGTCACCCTAGGCCCAGGGAAAACTCTACTCCATGTAGGTGAGGATACTCGCACTCTCAAATGCCCATTGCCCTGGTGTGTAGATGCTTCAACTGATACTCGTATCATTGCAGTCTTCTTGCGACCATCTCCTCTACCTCGTGCAAGGGCACCTTGTCTCTCTGGAGCGTCTGGAGAATGGTTATGGGGCGAGCTCTCGCTAGCTAGCCTCATCTTTATGGAAGCCATTACAAATCTTGGACTGCAACCTCAGCTGGTGTAGATTGGTGCAGTCCACTGAAGTGCATAGAGCTTTGCTGATTTACATCAGATGAGCTTCTGGTCCCTTCCGGAGGGTGTGCAGAGAGGATGCATGTGCAGAAGATATCCAGAAGGCCTCAGGAAAGTATCTTGTTCCTTTGGGGGGGTGTGTTTTTTTTTTTTTTTCTTTCCACTTGTTTTCCATTTTATACAGCCCCTCAGCTGGGGAAGGAACATGTCTGAAAGGAGCCAGGCATCACAGCTTTTCACCTTGCATGGAGAGCTGCAAGGGGCTCCTGACAGGAGCCCAGTGCTACTTTGTACTTTGCCACTCAGCCCTGCTCCAGCCTGGGCGAGATAAGAGCTGGCTGGAGTGCTGGGGAAAAAAGAGGCTGCAGCAAAGATGGAACAAACAGAATTTTTTTTTGCATCTAGAGGGGGAAGCACAGAGCTAAAAATAAAACGGGAAGATCAGTATCTGTCAGGCTGACAGCTGATTGGCTCTTTGGAAATGCATATAATTACCAGGCTGTAGGTAGACATTTGCATGGAGCGAATAGCAAGCTACGGAGACAAGGTTACGCGTTAACCTTTAAGTCCTGAATCTGCTGGAAAACTAAGACAGAACTGCAGGAAATTAACTTAAATTAATAGAGTAGCTGTGATTGTGCCACATGTTCCCTCGGTGCACGTCACTTATCTGCATGCAGCTCACTTCTGTCGCTTCACCCCAGCTCCTGTTATCGGGAGACACTTTGGGAGGGTGCAGTGGGGGCATGTGGGAATGCAACTGCACCTCCTCCCATGCTTTTGGGATTCGCCTTGGCTAGGTAACTGGGATGTGGCTCTCTGGTCCATGCCTCCTAGCATCCTTAGAAGGACGGAGACACCTTCTGCGAGACTGCAAACTTTTGAGCGAAAGGCCTATCCTGATCTGAGGGTGGTTGGGTTCTTTAATTGCAGGCAAATCCCATTTGCTTGCCTCTGTGATTCCTGCAAGGAAGGATGGTGCAGGATGTGGTGAGACTAAATGAACATCTTATCATGTGCTGGGAGAGCCGCCGATGAAAAGCACAATGGGAGCGCAAAGCATTGCTAATAACTCCCACCATGCTGTAGGTGTTAGTGCTAAGATTGGAAGCTTGTTGGGGCAGGGACTAGCTTCATGGGGCCACCATTTTGACTGGGAGCTCTAGGGACTTTGAAAGTCGTGAGATTTGTATTATAATAGTGTGAGATCACCAGTATACCCCCAGGAACTTCCTGATACTCCCAGCCCTCAGTGTTTTCCTTATTGACTGAAGCATCCCCCCATTCCCTCAATCTCCCCCCCCCCCCCAACTCCAGGCATGCTCTAGAATGTTGGCAGCCCCAGAGTTGCAACAGAGACTAAACAGGTGAGTCCATTTTGTAACGGACCAATGTCTGTTGGTGAGAGTCACGTTTTGAGCTTGCCCAGAACTCTTCTTCAGGTAACCATCGGCTGCAGTGCCAGTGGGAGAGATCATGAAATGCCCTGGGCTCATGCTGACGACACTCCACTATACATCTCATTCTCCACTGATACAACCTCTGCTGTGAGGAACACCTACAAGCAATCCACTCTTGATGAAGGGTAGCTGGCTCAGGCTGAACCCAGGCAAGACCAAAGTGCTGCTGGTTGGAAAGGGGGAAAGCTTTGAAGAACCAGCCAGAAGGTTGTCTCCGCCTTCCCTTGAAGGCACACAGCCCACATTTGTCAAAGTGGTGCAAAGCCTCAGGGTCCTGTTTGATTCCACACTCAACATGGATGACCAGGAAGCATCAGTTTCCCAGAATGCCTCCTGTCCCCTGTAGTTGGCTAGGAAAATCGTCTCTTCCTCCTGCGTGAGGACCTGTTCATGGGAATCCATGAGCTTGACACCTCCAGGCTGGATTCCTGTAACTCGGTGTGTCTAAAACGGAATGTGAAAATGATGCACAGGCTTCCGCTAGTACAGAATGTGCTGCCTGCCTTCTCCATGGCTTGGGTCACTGTGGACACATCAGGCCTGTGTTCAAGTCCCTCCCCTGTTCCCAGGCAGCTTCTGAAACCAATTTTAGGGTTTGGCCCTAATTTTGAAAGCAATTAATGTCTTGAGCTCCAGCTGCATTACCCTGGTTTTTGAAATATGAATCATCACGACCTCTGTTTCCTTGTGGTGATGCAGATCACTAAGCCCTGGATAAAGCCTGTGAGAGCTGGGAATAAAGCATCTCGCTAAAGGGGTCTGGCAGAAGGACAGTCCAGTGGCTAGGGTGTTAGCCTAGAATTCTGGAGACCCAGGTTCAATTCCCTTCTCCAGTGTGACACTGGACAAATCACTGAGTTTCTCTCTTGCTGCAGTTTCCTATATGTAAAATGGGACTAATTGTGTTTCCCTGCCTCACAGGGAACTGCAAGCTGCTCAGATTTTATGGTAATGGGGGGGCCATATATGACAGACTATGGAACAGTCTTTGAGAGGAGATGTGGTGAATCCAGAGTCTCTGACCTTCTTAAGGAAACACTGCAAAACCTTCCTAGTCAAAAGGCATTTCTAGCATAATAGCACTCACAACACTGACACTCCCTTCTACCCCAGAATCCAACCCCCCCCCGCCCAAAAACAGTCAGACCAAGTAGACTTTTGACCCCAAAAAGGGAGACTCCCAGAGACTCCATGAGGTCCGTGCAGGACTTTACCACTGGCCTTACATGGAAGGTGCTCTGATACTGCGGTGATGGTACAGAGCCCTAAGGTAGATGCATGACTGCACCATTTGAATGCCCCGGCCATTGCTTTCCATGTCCCGGGGGGTGAGGAAGAGCTCCTTACGATGCTGATGGACTGTCCCACATGCTTCACCAACGGTTGTGTGTGCCAGCCCATTGTTACCTGCACAACTCTTGGCTGGTTTTATAGCAAACTCCAATTTGGCTTGAGTTCAGCCAGCCTTTCCAGTGAACTCTGTGGCTGGAGCTGCTTTTGGGTCAAAGCCACGTGAAAGTTGCAGGGTCGTCTGGCTTTTATATATAAACCACCCTCCCTTTTCCTTGGTGCATTTCCCCTTCATCCCAGCAGCAGCATTTGTGGGACTCCAAATGGGACGGAGGACTGAGTCACTCCAAGGAAGCCTTCCCCTTGCCAGGAGTGCTTCAGGAAGGCGTTGAGTAAAAGTAACACGATCAGGGCCAATGACAGTAGCACCCTGTGTTACATCTCTGAGGAGCCTTTGGGTACAACTGCCTCTTAACGCAACCATGGAGAGTCTGAGTGGGAGTGAGTTGTTGTGTTGATTGTGGTGGACTGAATGTGTAAACAGAGGCAAGACTGGGTCTCGGGGGATTTCCTAATTTTCTTGCCTGATGCATACTGTGTTTTAGCCACTTCCTTTTTGATCGTATTCCCAATGGAGTTGGTCAGCATGGCTCATAGATCTGTCAGAGGCACTGCTGAGGGGAGAACAGAGGCACATTCTTAGCCGTCGGGGTTCCACACGTTGCTTTCTCTGCTCTCCTACTTGCTATCGACACTGTGAGGTAAACCAGAATGTGAACACTGGTCTCTCACGTGGGAGTTCAGGGCAGTGCTACAGGGCCATCCCAGAGCAGCTTTGTAAAGGGGAGGTTGAATGGCTGCAGGAGAATGGGCTGAAGTTCTCAGCTTCAGTGATGAGCCTTGATGAGGTGGTAATAGGGAGAAGATCTATTCTCCATGTCTATGTGCAAGGGGACGTGGTGGGTCCTCGTGGGCCATGTCTAGGTTAGGATTTGAAGTGTGATGGGCCAGCCTATGTCTTAAATCAGCATTAATTTAGCATATGCTAGACTACAATGTGCCTTGCCTTGGCTAGAGTTTTTGGAGATCTCCGCATGTGTAGACACACCTGAACCAGCTTTGATCTACGTAGCGTGAATAATATCACCCGTGAAATCCTAGAAGCTTCTTGAGTTTATACCCAGGGTCCCAGGCAGGCTTGTACAGCCCATGCTGATGCTGCGGCTTCACTACTAGCATTCAGGCTAGCTAGGCCAAAACCAGCTTGGGTACGTCTACACATGGTGCCATCACACCACCTGATTGCAGCATAGACGTTCCCATCTACGCTGCAATAAAAACCCGTGGCACGGAGTCTTAGCTGGGGTCAGATTGACTCTGGCTGCAGAGCTAAACATTGCAGTGTGGATGTTTGGGCTCAGGCTGGATTCTGAAACCCACCCCTTCCTTGTGGGGTTTCAGAGCCCAGGCTCCAGCCCGAGCACGAAGGTCTGCAGTTTTTAGCCCCACAGCCCAAGCCAGCTGACCCGGGCCAGAGGTGGCCGTGCCACGTACCCTTAGACTGAGCGTGCTGACTTGCACAACTTTAAATCCTTGTCTAGATAAACCTTAGAGGGGAATGCTATGAATGTGGAGTTTAGTTTGTCTGAGCTGCTGTCCTTGTTCGCATGTTTCAACTTTCATGCAACAATATGTTAATTTTTTTAAAGAAATTAATACAAATGAAGGAAATACAAAATCATATGGAATGTATTTGTAACTCCTTCGCCGTGGTCAGAGGCTTAGCACAGACATTAATGTAGCTAACATGGTATCACCTCATTAACTTCCATACTGGTCACTGGTCCATAGTCCCTTCCATACTGTTGATGTCATTTCTGTGTCTACAAGTAATATCGGAGTGAAACCCCCAGTGACTTCAATGGAGCCGCACCAGCGTGAGAGATTAATCTGGCCCAGTTGCTGTCAGAGTTCATTATTTCGTGATTAGGTATTTTGTACCAGATCCTTCATGAAGTTATGTTGACTTACACCTGCGGAGAATATGGACTGTTATTTTAGAGCAATAAAAAAATGGTTAAGTGAAATCTGGAAAATACTCTTATTTTGACTTCGCTTTGAAGCGTGGCTGCTAGATGTACGGTGCCGAGCATAATGGAAGCCTGATCTGGTTGACCTCTAGACACCACTGTGGTATAAATGTTGATAAGATTAAAAACGTTAAACCCTCTTCTCACCAATGTTACAGATAACATCTTAAAATGGAAAGATTAAAAAAAATCAGTTAACGTTTGCATTTTTCTCTAATCCATACATTTCTCTTCGTTTTCTGTAGAGCTCATCACTGGAGTATCTCCAGGTGGACAATGAAAATAGATTAGTCAGTTTCCCAGCTGTTTTTGATAGTTTCTAATCAATTTCGCTTTCAAGTTCCCATGTTCTATCATAATGCTGCAGTTGTTGCTAACTCTTCAGGGGAACGGTTGCTTATTTTAAACATATGACTAACTTTAGAAATTAAAAAAAAAAAAGTTTTGTGGAAACATTTCTATTGGTCTTGCATTTGATTAATTTATTTATAAAATGGTCCCAATCCTATATGGTATACTAATCTTAATTTCATAAAATCTAAATTTTGAGCCAGCTTTGATCTGAAGTGACTCAATAGATCTGATTAAACTATGAATCTGGGTTTAAATTCTGCTCGTGTTATGTGAGGACTCCTATTAGGCCTGGTTTTGATCACTCATAAATCAAGTATAACTACATATTGATGTCAGTGGTCCAGATCTTCAGTTGGTGTCAGTGAGTGCAGCTCTCTTGTAGTGTATGGAGCTTTGCAAGTGTACACAAGCAGAGGATCTGGCCCCCCAAAATTACAAAGTGTGAGAGCAAAATCAGCCCCAGGGAGTTCAGTTCGGTTATTGCATGAGGAAGGCAAGTCACTGAAAAACAAATGAAGTTCACACTCTGGTTTAAAGCATAAGTGAGACACGTTAGAATCCTAGAACCAGAGGGTTAAAAGGGACTGCAAGGCTCATTTAGTCTAACGCCCTGCCAAGATGCAGGATTTGTTGTGTCTAAACCATCCAAGACAGATGGCTCCAGCCTCCTTTTGAAAACCTCCAGAGAAGGAGCTTCCATGACTTTCCATTTTCCTACTGCTCTTACAGTTAGGAAGTTTTTCTTAAGATTTAATCGAAAACTGCTGTGCTGTAGTTTGAACCCATTATCTCTTGTTCTGCCCTCTGTAGCAAGAGAACAATATTTATGGCAGCCTTTCAAGTGTTTGAAGACCACTATCATGTCCCCCCTTTATCTTCTCTTTTCCAAACTAGACATACCCAGTCCCTTCAGCCTTTGCTCATAGGGCAAAAGCCTTGCTGAAGTCCAGGTATATTATGTTCACCGTGTTCCCCTTATCCACCAAATCGGTTACCCCTTGTCAAAGAAGGAACTCAAGCTTAGTAAATCCATGGTGGCTACTAGTGATCACCCCTTCATCTTCCAGGTATTTGCAAATTGAATGTTTTATACATTGCTCTAGTAGCTTCCCAGGTATCAAGGTCAGACTGACTAGTCTATAGTTCCCCGGCTCCTCCTTTTCTTCCATTTAAAGATGGGTACAATGTTAGCCCTAGTCCAGTCTTCCGGGACCTCTCCTGTCATCCATGAGTTCAGGGCCGCCCAGAGGATTCAGGGGACCTGGGGCAAAGCGGGGGAGCTTGTACGCACCGGGTGCTCAGAGTCTGCGGCAGCGGCATTTCAGCAGTGGAGGGCCCTTCAGTCACTCCGCGTCTTTGGCAGCACTGAAGGGCCCAATGCCGCCGAAGACCCGGACCGCCGCTGGGTCAGGAAAGGCATTCTCGGCCAGGGTTCACGGGGCCCCTGTGGGGCCCAGGGCCTGGGGCAAATTGCCCCACTTGCCCTCCCCCAGGCGGCCCTGCATGAGTTTGCAAATATTCTTGCCAGTGGCTCTGAGATTTCTTCAGCTAATTCCTTTAGCACCCTGGGGGGAATAGCATCAGGCCCTCCTGACTTGAATTCATTCAAAGTAGTGAGCAGATCTGATGTGTTCTTTATTTATCCTGATTTACATCTACATCTTTCCCTTTATTGTCCATGACAATATGTGACTGGATGACTAGCAAAGTTGTTTTTTTGTAGCAAAGGCATTGGGCAGCTCTGTCTTCTAATCTTCTGTTACCAGCTAACCACCTCCATTTAGTAGCAGACCGACACCAATCCTGATCTTTCTCTTTTGTCTGACATATGTGTAGAACCCCATCTTGTTGTCTGTAGCATTTTCTTGCCAGCTGTAACTCATCCCTTGCCATGGCTTTTCTGATTTTTTTTTTTTGTCCCTACACGCTCGTGCTGTTCTCATGTATGCTTCTTTGGTGACATGCCCCTCCATCCATTTCTTGTATGTATCCCTTTGGGTTTTTAGATGGCTAAAAATCAACTTGTGCAGCCACATCGGTCTCCTGTGGCTCCTCTTATCTTGCATCGGGATAGCTTGATGTTGAGCCTCTAATATTACATCTTTTAGGAACTGCCAGCCCCCTTGGACTCGTTTTCTTCCTAATTGGTCTCTCCATGGGACCTTGCCTACTGTTTCTCTGAGTTGATTGAAATCTGCCTTTTTTGAAGTCCAGTGTCCTTGTTTTACTGTTCTCATATCCTCCTTTCCTTAGGATCTTGAATTCTATCAGATCATGATCACTTCCTCCCAAGTTCCCAATCACCTTCGCATTCGCAACTAATTCATCCCTGTGGGTCCAAACCGTATCCAAAATGGATGACCTCCATCCAATAGCCCAAAGGACCTTTCACAGCCATAGTTAAGCCATTCAGCACCAGCATCTCATGTGGATGACTTAAAGTGGGGACCACATTGCCTTTCCCTGAATGTTTTTAGTTTAGTCAAATGTATTTGAACGGCACTTGACTGTTGCCCTTTAACAAGGAAAGGAACATTGGCCTGCAAAAAGCTCCTGAAGGCTTCACTACTATTGGCCACATGTGCTAGTAGTTAAGTGCATGTGCCTCTGCTCCAAGGCAAGGAAATCACAGCCAAGCCCTTGAGCTGATTTCTGTATTCTGTGCTTGGAGAATAGAGCACAAGATGATTCTGGCTGAGTGAACAGAGGGGAGATGCCCCAAGCAGGAGACGGAGCACCTTGGCCTGCTGGAACTGGGTGACTGGAGTGACCCCCAGAGGCTAACAGAAACCAAAGGAAAAATTCAGGAATTATCTTCATACAAACTGGCACAGTTTTAGTTAAATCGGTTTTGTTTGACTGATGTAAACCCCTGTGTGGACATGACTTCAGTTTGTCATTTAGGCCTGCTCTAAACAGTCATACAGATAGTACTACAGGTGTGGTTTTATACCTATTTCGTTAAATTAGAGCAACTTCATGTGTAGGCTGTCTTGTATTGTTTTTAAACTGGCTTAAACTGATAAAGGCAAGTCAATGCACAAGTTGCACCGGTATAACTAAGCTAACTTAAATTAATCTTGTTCAACTTCTTTGTTTAGGCAAGACCTTTATTTTGGTTTAGCTTAGGCTACATCTACACTACGGGGGGGGGTCGATTTAAGATACGCAAATTCAGCTACGCGAATACCGTAGCTGAATTCGACATATCGCAGCCGACTTACCCCGCTGTAGGGACGGCGGCAAAATCGACCTCTGCGGCTTCCTGTCGACGGCGCTTACTCCTACCTCCGCTGGTGGAGTAAGAGCGTCGATTTGGGGATCGATTGTCGCGTCCTGACGGGACGCGATAAACCGATCCCCGAGAGGTCGATTTCTACCCGCCGATACAGGTAGATAAACCTGTTCCTAATCAATTTGAGCTAAACTGCAATAAGTCTGGTTTAAACCAGAATACATGTGTCCACACAACCTTTTGCACCAGTTTAACTAAATCAATTTAAAACCATGCAGTAAATTAAACTGATGCCACTCTGCATAAATCCGGAGTAAGTCCATTTAAGTCACCGGAGTTGGACTTCAATTTACACCTGTGTAACTGAGATCAGAATTTGACCTTAAGGGATTTACCCTTGACAAACGAGCTGAAATTTACTACAGAATTCACTCCCAATTCTCAGGTTCAGTCTCTTGGATGAGGGAAGCTAGTATAACAATCCCATTTGTTTAGCATGAAATAAACACGAGGAGTGGGTGTGAATTGTCATTACACCCATAGGCCTGGGCTAGATTAGAAAATTAAGTCGGTTTAACTATGCCGGTCTGGGGGGTGACAAATCCACCCCCCTGAGTGGTGTAGTTAAACTAACCTAAATCCCTATGTAGACAGCGCTAGGTTCTGTCAACCTAGCGACCCCCTCTTTGAGGTGGATGACTTGTGTTGATGGGAGACTCCCTCCTGTTCAGAGGTGACGCATGGCAGGGGCACATGGGGTCAGGTGATTTCCCCCCCCCCCCCCCAATTTGCTGCTTGGCTTGTATTGAGCCAAGATGCTGAAGATGGCTGCCCTCACTTGGCCCCCCCACTAGGGTTGTCTCTGTGCCTGTCGGTATAGGTAGTATCTACACAGAAGCACTACAATGGGGCAGCTGCACTGCTATGGCCTTTTACGTGTAGACAAGCCTTAGTCAGCCTCTTTTCACAGACACGTCAGCCATTTTGTATCCCTGAGTAAGGGCTGAAAGCTGTCAGGATTGTTTGGGCCCTTGGACGCTGGGACAGAAAATCAAAGGAACGAGGACTTTCAGCGCTTGTCCAAGCACGAAGCGACCAGGATTTAACTAAAGGTGTGGTTCAAAATTTATTTTTGAAACCAAAGCAAAAGACTTCATGAGCCATCTTAACTCAATCTAAAGTTAGCTTATATTGATTTTAGTTTGTCAGTTAGGAGCAGGTTTAAGCTAAACTGCAATAAGCTGCTTTTAACGCAAAAGAAGTGTCTACACTTTTTTTTTCTTAATTTTTTTTTTAAGGCCCAAAGGGACCATTGTGATAATCTAGACTGACCTCCTGCCTTAAACAAGCTGTAGGACTTCCCTGAATTAATTCCTGTTTGAGCTACAGCATCTCTCTTAGAACCTTGATTTTAAAAGCGATAGACAATCTATCGTTTCCCTTGGTAAGTTGTTCTAATGGTTAATTACCCTCCCTGTTAAATTGTGCACCTTATTTCTAGTCTGAATTTGTCTAGCTTCAACATCCAGCTATTGGATCACGTTATCCCTTTCTCTGCTAGACTGAGGAGAGCTCTGTCAAGTTTCTGGTCCCCTTCTATGTACTTATAAATGGTAACTTCCTCTGTTAGACACAAGGAACTCTATTACTATAAGGCCGGTTTTCCAGTTCTTTACTCATTCTTCTGGCTCTTCTGACCCTTCTCCAATTTATCAGCTTCTTTCTTGAATTGTAGACCCGTGAACTGGACAGCCTATTCCAGCAGTGGTTGGCCCAATGCCCAAATACGGAAGTGCTATAACCTCCCTACCCCTTCTTGATATTCCCTTGTTTATATATCCGAGGATCTCGCATCACCCTGGGAGCTTGTGTTCAGTTGACTACCCAGCACGATTTAAGCGTACCCAGTGCAGCGTGTGTACGTGTATGGACCAGACCTAAAGAGTTGTTAATAGGAGCCCATTTCTGCATTCCTTTCTCAGGAAGGACTCCTACGGACTCTTTTGTCTACAATAGTAAAGCAGGGTTATAACATTGGCAGCCTCCCAAAGGGCGAAATTCAGCCCCGTGGAGAGAACCAGCCCAAGGGCTATGCCCCACATAGGTCCCACCGACACCCTATTTAGAGGACTCCGATGGAACATGGCTTCTGTGCTGGCCTTCTGCACGGGGGGGGGGTTTCACCCAGGGTACGTAGTTGCTACAGGATAATTGGAAATCTCTGAGGACCTATCTGTGCGTGGCAAATGGCCTTCTGAATTACCCAAGCTCTGCATGATCGCGAAGGGATCAGGAATAGGAGCTTGAATGTAACAGCAGCAGCAACCTCAAGGGTGATTTTTTTTTTTTTTAACGTCTAATTTGTGTGCTTCTAAAGGCTGTTTAAATTTTGTCTTATCAGTTGAAGCAAGCTGTGTCCCCTGCCCAACCCCATTTTATGTGAATCTGGATTTATTTTCTCTGGGCCCACTTGTCCCCAACCATGGAAGGAGTAGGGGGAAAAAAACTTTCCTCCCAGATCATTTTAGTGGGAGTTTGCTTCATGGTGGAATGAACAGAGAGTCCTGACCCCAGCCCCTGCCAATCCACAGTGAGCCATGATCATCTATGTGGAAGGCCATTGCCTGGGGCCCCTTCCACCCTGCAGCCAGCAATTCCTCTGTAAAGGATTTTCCAGCGGAGAAGGGTGCTCTGTGCTGCCTCAGTCTGCGTTGCCTTTTGGGATTTGCTGCTGCTGGCTGGGAGGGAGTGGGTGTTTTACCCCCACCCCAGCCCAGGTCTCTTTCCTCCCTCTCTTCATCAGCAGGCTGGGACCCATTGTAGGTCTTGAGATGATGGGGGGGAAGATTGTGCCCGAAGCAATGGTGAGGGGGAAGGGGCCTGGAGTCAATAGATTAAGTTCTGCCCTTGATTGAAATCAATGGGGTTTCCTAGGATATAGGCAGAATTACTCACTTCCCCCCCACCCCACCCCACCTCCCAGCATACACCACAACAGTATGCCAATTCCACGGGCATCACTTGCACCCACACAGCCCCCTTGTCTCCCTGGCTAACCGAGGGCAGAATTTGACCCCTGGTGTTCAAATGCAGCGAGCAAGCTGTGGCGGTGAAGGGGTTAAAGCTTCCCAGCTCTTTGGCCTGGCTGCTGGCGTGTGGGGCCGTTCCCCCCTTTGCGGGGCGGCTGTGCTCCGAGGTTTGCCTGGAATGCGTGTAATGCAGACACAGGCTAGGAGAGGCCGGGCGGCTGGCCGCTGAACGGCTCCTGCCTGATGTTCCCGTTGCGCAATTGCTGTGCAGGAAGCTGGTTCCCGTAACTCGCTGTCTCTGGTGTGTTCCAAGCCTGGCTGGTTGCTCGAGCGTTAAGCGCTCAGCACAACGAAAGGACTGCGGGACTCGCTCGGCTGCGGAAAGCACAAGCTCGGTGGGTGGTGGGAGCAGAGTCCCTGCTAACTTGGGCCAGGCGGGAAGGAAGCCAGCCGCTGGGCCAGATCCGAGCCCCCAGCCAGTCACGTGTTAGATGGGAGAGGAGCATGTTTGGCTAATACTCTGGTGGGGGCAAAACTCTGCTTCCTCTGAATTAAATGGTTGCTCCAGCCCAGCTTCAGTCGCATGTGAGGCGGGTGCTTGACTCTGCTCTGGGACTGTACGTCGTCCTGGGCTGTGTCCTCTCTTGTGCCTTGTCTGCAGCTAGATGTTTTCCTAGTGCTGCGCTGTCAGTGGTGCCGCCGGGTGGGGATTTGAGTGTTGGCAAGGCGCTGGGGGTCCCCAGTGTGTTTGTCTAGACCTGTTGTTCTCTAAGCAGGTCTACGTGACGAGGTGGCTGAAATTCTGGTGGCTACAGGCAGCCTGCCTACATGAGGGCTCCCGCTCATGGTAGCAATGGCGGGAAAGTCGAGTGTAGACGCAGCCGTGCAGTGCTGAGCTCAGTGGTGGAGAGACTGCAATACGGGAATGGGAACTGTGGCCCGTCAAGCCAAGTGCAGGAGGTCTGGCCATGGCCATAACCCCCAAGAGATGCAGAATCTGATATTTTATTTAAAAATACTAGTCCTTATGGTTGCAAAATATAATCATTTTGGAACGTGACCAGAAATTACTGATACCCTGAAACAAAAGCGTGGAGAAGTCCAGACTACCGCTGTCCCTCTCAAAGGGGTGTTAACGCTTTTGCATGATGGTGGCGCACCAAGAGCTAGATTTTGCTAATGTTAGTTTGGCGCCCCTTTTGTTCGTGCACCTGCTGCAATCGTGTTTATTTGGCCATTCGTGCACACGGTTTATCTAATTCGAGCAAAGGGCAGCAATCCTCTTTTCTCACCGAGTTATCCTGGATGCAACTGTAACTTACTGACTAAGGATTTGATTTTCAAAAGCACTGAGCTCTGGCCTCACTCTTTCCATTGAAACCTATAGTCCAACTCCCACCCTAAAGGTTTAGCTCCTGCATAAGGGCCCTATTCTTCCCTTGTTCTTTGTGCAAGCCTCCCATCTGACTTCAGCAGGAGCTCTTCTGCAGACTAGGGACAGCATATGGTCCGAACTCTGTAGTCCCAGCTCATAATTAAAAACGTCTCAGCTGCCTGTGCAGAATGAGATTGACACCCCAGCTCAGACAGTGGGGTGTAAGTGCTGCTGAAATACTAGAGGAGATGGTGGTGGTGACTGTTGCAATGGAAAGTATTATGGCTGCATCATTTGGTCAGGTAATGGACGAGCTTCTCAGCCAAAGAATTTCCATTTCTGTCTCCTGATCTACCCAAAATTGACGAATCAGGTTGTTGACCTTTCGATTTTGTCAGGCTTTCAGATTGCTGGCCAAAAAACGGTTAATCAAAAAAGGAAAGTGTGTGTGTGTGTGTGTGTGTGTGTGTGTGTGTGTTCTTAGAGTGTGATGATGTCATAACTTGAGTTAATAAGAAAGTAAAGTTAGAAGGACCCATTTAAATGAAGGACATTCCAGTCCCAGTGGTGGCAGTCTAGATAGACAATCTTTGCTTCCCATATCTGGATGATTAGCTAACTAATCTCTTTAGGTGTGATCTCGTATCAACAAAATCTCTAATGATTTTACACCTCACCAATGCCAATTCTTCTAAACATTGCATTTTTCTGTTGCACATTTTTTTTTCTAGTTAAACTCCACCATATCAATCTGGGGGTTTCCTCTAGCAAGGATCTGTTCCATTTCTGTATGGAATTCTACATGTTGCTTCTTGTAAATCCTTGCCAGTTACCCTTTGAATGAGTGTCATTATTTTAAAGAGTTAATCAGAATATAATTACTAGTGATCAATATTATTCTGGTAGCTCCCGATGGGGAGCGGGGAATATGTTGTGCTGGGCGTTGCGTAAACACACGAGAGACAGCCCGTACCCAGATGGGATATGCCTACACTTCAAGCTGGACCATGCCAGCTCTGATCAAGGCAGCATGCTAAAAGCAGAGTGTAGCAGCAGGAGCATGAGTGACGGGAGGGGCTAGCTACCAGACTACATGCTTAAGGTCTTGGACAGACATGTACTCGGGGCGGTTAGCCCCTCCACCACTTGGGCACTGCAGCTCTGCTCTGTTTTTAGCAGGCTGGCTCTGCACCCACTGGCAGCCAAGTTCCCTGCCCCACCTCATCTCCACCTCCTCCCCTGAGCGCGCCGCGTCCTGGCTCCTTCGCCTACCTCCCAGTGCTTGCCGCCGCCAAACATCTGTACCAAGCTCCGGGGAGGAGTGGGAACGTGGTGCACTCAGGGGAAGAGGTGGGGCCAGGGTGGGGATTTGGGGGAGGAGTTGGAATAGGGGCAGGGAAGGGGCAGAGTTGTTATGGGACCTTTGGGGAAGGGGTTGGAATGCACAGGGGCCAACTTTCCCCAAATCCCCACCACAGCCCCGCCTCTTCCCTGAGCATGCCACATTCCTCCTCCTCCTCCTCCTCCTCCTCCCCCCTCCCTCCCAGTGCTTGCCGCACGAATCAGCTGTTTCGCAGCGCAAGCGCTGGGAGGGAGGCGGGAGAAACAGGACGCGGCACCGTGCTCAGGGGAGGAGGCAGAGGTGAGCTGGGACGGGGTGGCGGGGCAGGGAGCTGCCGCTGGGTGCAGAGCACCCACCAGTTTTTCCCTGTGGGTGCTTCAGCCCCAGAGCACCCATGGAGTTGGTGCCTATGTTGGAATGGGGGCGGGAGGGGGCATGGCAGGGGTGGAGTCGGGGCTGGACTGGGGGCAGAGCACCCGCTGGCACCAGAAGAAGTTGGCGCCTATCTCAGTGTGTAGGTCAAGATGGCGGCCATCACACAGCTTGGCGGCCTAAAGAAAGGTCAGTTTCTGGATGTGATGTCTTGGTCAGCCCTATGGAGTGGGGACCTTGCATTGCTAAGTAGTACTCCATTGATAGGCAATTTGGTTGATCACAAGATGACTATAAGCCACCAATGTCATGCAGCTGCAAAAAAGGGTGATGCAGTCAGGATGCATAAGGCAAGGTATTTCCAGTAGAGACAGGGAAGTGTTAGTATCATTATACAAGGCACTGGTGAGACCTCATCTGGAATACTGTGTGCAGTTCTGGAGGAATGGAAAACCTACTTTAAGGAGAGGCGACTCAAAGAACTTGGTTTATTTAGCCTAACCAAACGAAGACTGAGGGAAGATATGCTTGCTCTCTATAAATACATCAGAGGGCTAAATACCAGGGAGGGAGTAGAGTTATTTAAGCTAAGCACCAATGTGGACACATGAACAAATGGATATAAACTGGCCATCAACAAGTTTAGGTTTGAAATTAGACAAAGGTTTCTAACCATCAGATGAATGAAGTTCTGGAACAGCCTTCCATGAGGAGCAGTGGGGACAAAACACCTAACTGGCTTCAAGACTGAGCTTGATAAATTTATGGAGGGGGTGGTATAATGAGACTGGCTACGTGGCATTGTAGGAAATCTGCAACTGCTAGCAGCAAGTATCTCCAAAGGCCACTTTGAGATGGGACACTAGATGGGGAGGTCTCTGAGTTACAGGTGCCTGGTTGGTGGGTCTTGCCCACGTGCTCAGGGGTTAACTGATCTTCAGATTTGCAATCAGAAGGAATTTCCCCCTGGGTCAGATTGGCAGACACCCTGGTTTATTTATTCATTTATTTATTGCCTTCCTCTGCAGCATGGGGCACGGGTCATTTGCAGATTTGAACTAGTGTAAAGGGTGGATTCTCTGTAACTTGAAGTCATGATTTGAGGATTTCAGTAACTCAGCCAGAGGTGAAGGGCCTGTCACAGGAGTGGGTGGGTGAGGTTCTGTGTCTTGCAATGTGCAGGAGGTCAGAACTGGATGGTCCCTTCTGGCCTTACAGTCTGAGAGCCTATAATTTAGGTGGAGGATTGTTTGGCTGAAATGGGACCTCCTGTCCCATCCTTGAGTGAAGGAGGATGACTGTGGTTGGGGCGGAGAGCAGAGAATGGAGGATTCTTGCTAGAGTGAGAATTAGAGTGGAAACGTCAGTGGAGATTCTTAGGATCAAAATTACTATTCTATGATGATCCTGTTACTGATGGTATGTGAAACAAGATGGCAGGTCTCATTCAGTTCCTAAGTGACCCGTTTCCATGGCACAGAAACCAGCATCCCACATGGCCTTTGACTGGCACTCTTGTTGGAAGGCTGTGCAGAAGGATGAAGGACTGAACGATCTATGGAGATTTGATTGTGTTTTGCACACACACGGATACGCATATGCACGCGCACACAAAATGGTGGGCCGGTGCAAGGATGCTTGGATGGCTGCTTCACTTCAGTCTCTGAACTGTCAATCCAGCAACTTTCACCTGCACTTAATAGTTTTTAAAGGGCACCTCATGCTGCCTCTTAAGCACAGGGAGACAAGACGCCATTAATGTTTGCAATGTGGTTGTAGCCGTGCTGGCCCCAGGAGAAGAGCTCTGTGTAGCTCAGAAGCTTGTCTCTTTCACCAGTAGAAGTTAGTCTAATACAAGATAGGCGCTCACCTGCCTTGTCTCTTGAGAATGCTCTTGAGTCCCCGTTACTTGGTGTCTGTTGTGAGACTTCTCTGAAGATTGCAGACTGGGGGAGGGGATAGTGAATATCTTCACTTTTCAGGTGATTATCCAAAGTCACTTCTTGCTCTAATCTCATGGGGATTTGTCAGGACTTTTGGGGCTGGATAGAAGCCTCCTGCACGTTCCTGCTTTTCAAAGGAATATTTGCAGAAAAATCAAAGCTTTAGGAATGATTCGCAGCCTAGAAGTGGGGACCACTGTGCTCTAGTCTGACCTCCTGCAAACCACTGGCCAGAGAACTTCCCCAAAATAATGATACAAAGCAGTGGTTACTGACAAGTGTCCATTGCCAGCAAAAGTGTGTACGGATCACACATGTGATGCAAAGCTCATGCATGGAATATGCAAGTGTCCTGAACTAGCCACGTTCCCTCAGAAATTCTTTGTCGTACACCCTGAATAACGAACCCTTGTTTTTCTGTCATACGGGTGTGTAGGCAAAACTTGACACACATGTTGAAAGCCATTTTTCAGCAGTGAGTTAATATATATCTCATTCAAAATGGTTACGCAGAACCAGACCATCTGTCCCAAATATCCCCCACAGGTGCAGATGAGAAATATTCATTGTATCCGGCATCTTCACTCCCTGAATATTGCTTTTATCTTTGCAATTCCTTGAGTGTCAGAAAATTGTTACTGATCTTGCAGTCTTCAAGGTCTGCAGGTTCAGATGCGTAAAGTCCTTAGATTTGCCTGCATAAGGATTGCAAAATCTGGTCCATCACATAACAGCTAACATGTCCAGGAAGTATTTGTTGTGCCCTATTGTATTTGTCTTGTTGGTTGTAATGTCCTGACCTGAGGACATCCAAAACATCTCCTGAGCAGGACTTTGGAACAACACAAGATATGAGAGCCTCCAGGGAACCCATCACAAATTAGACACTTAACCCAGTGTGAGCTGGGAGAGAACTTTGTGAGGTTAATGTATGGATACTCCTGTTGCTCGGACACAATCAATACAGACCGTAGGGCCTGGTCCAGAACCCACAGAAGTCCGTGGAAAGACTCCTATTGATTTTGGATCAAGCCAGTGTTCATGAGCCTCACTATCAAGTCTGTCTTGATTTATGGAGTTCCCAGGGACAGAGGATTGGCCAGTCCGGGGCGTCAGATTTGTTCCTCTTTCCATATTGGAAGAGTTAACTTCTGGTGGGGCTGCAAAACGGCGTGGGATTCTTAAATGTCTGGGTGGTGGTTTCTCCAGCAAAATTCAGCTCAAGTGTGGCATCTGCTTTTCAGTGAGGTTCCTGCCTCTCAACTCCTCCTCGTGAGCTTGGCGCGAGGAGATAGTCACTTGCCTGAAATCACGCAGCGCATTAGTGGCTGCGGTGGGATTAGAATACAGGCTCCTTCTGGTTGTCAGACCACATGACGCCTCTTGCTTGGAGTGCATGGTGGCTGTGTGGAAAACCATGGTGCAACACGCCCCTGGCATGAGGAGGAGTCTGTCTCCGCTCCCTCCTACGCAGTAACCTTTGCACAGAAGCCCTTTTGAGCGAAGGCAGAAGGATGGATCGTCCCTGAAAGATCGAACGCGTTCCCAATCAGGAGCCTTCCTAGCTCTGCATTTTCATTCAGTTGCAGATTTTTCCCCTTTAAGAAACTAGAAGATTGATTCCCTGGCAGGGCGCATTGCCGAGGCAAGCCATGTCCAAATGGTTTGCACGTCTGCATTTTTTACTGCTCTCGTTTAATATGTATGCAAATGCAGCCTCTCCTGTCCTCGCTCTGTGTGGGTTTGCACAGTCAGGAGTGGATTCCCATTAAAGTTCCCCATCTCCTGCTCCGCTCTACATTCAAGGAGACTGCCTATGAAACACTGATAGATGGAGGTGCAAGGAAAAAAAGAGATAAATGAGGGATTTTTGTAATTTCTTTGATGGGGAAGGTGGAGGCGAAAAGGGTTGAAAACCAGAGCAGGGAGGTTTAAATATATGCAAAATTGTTTATTGTGGAGGAAGCGGGGACCCAACCCTGGGAGTGGGTGGGTGAGGGGGGAGAGGTATATTTTGTATGCGGTTCCACTTTCAGAGCATTGTAGCTGGAGGTTAGGGAAAAATCCCAGCGCCGGCAATAATCTTGTGTTAGCGGAAATATTCGGCTTTTCTCCTGATGAATAGACACGTGCTGTATATGACGTCTGGTGTTTCAGCCATGGGGAGAGATGCTGGCTGCTTTCGGAAACTAACGGGCACTTGGTCATCCCTGAAAAGGGGCAGTTTGCTGCTGCTTTAACCTTTTTAAGAGCTGTGGTTTTTTTCCCAAGGCACCTCTTAAATTGCCCCTGCAAAATTTTCATGCACAAGGCTTCCTTTGCACCAGCAAATTGGGCACGCCAATGGTGTGCAAAATTTAAGACTCCTGTGGAAATTCAGCTGAAAAGGGCAGTTTTTCCCCTCCCCAAATTTCATCTTTTTTATTTTCTAAGTTGCACTTACGAAAGTTGGAAAAATCTTTCAGTGGATGCAGCTACCTTGCCGGACTCGTTTTGAGCAGGTGCTGTGCCTGGGACATAGAAGTGTTAGAGCTCTGTCCCTATGGAGCAGTGCCGCTTATTCATAGGAAGCCATAAATGCAGGTGTGAGCCCAGTGAGGGTATGCTGGGAAAAGAATGTTGGGAGTTAGCGAGCGCTGTGTAGATACTCTCGCAATGCAGACATCGGGGAAAGCTTTCGAAACCACCTAAGTGTCATTGACTTGCAACGAGACTTACGTTCCCAAATGGCCAAGGGCCAGATTTTTAAAGGTAGCTTGATGCCTAAAAATGCAGATGGGCTCTTAGTGGGATTTACAATTTGCATCTTTAGGCTCCTAAATACATTTAAAAATCTGGTCCTAAATCACTTTGGGCGAAAAAATGCATTTTAGGCTCCTAGATGACATAGGCATTAAAAAATCTTACTCTTGGCCATCCAAACCTACAGTTTTGTGCCAGATTTTATAGGGACAGTCCCGATTTTTTGGGTCTCTTATATAGGCTCCTATTACCCCCCCCTCCCCACCCCGTCCTGATTTTTCACATTTGATGTCTGGTCACCCTATTTGTACCTCACAGTAAAGTCTCGGTGACTTGATTTAAAGAGCTCCCAGTAACCATTACCCAAACTCCTCCCTGCGGTAGAGACCCAGAGGAAGAAAAGTAGAGTCTGTGCTCTTCTTTTATCCTCTCAGCTGCCTTGTGGGTCAGGGAAATATTATCCCCGGTGTTACAAATGGGGGATGGAGCTACAGCGAGATTAAGGGGCAGGTTTCAAGTGCTCGGCACTACAATCCAGGCCAGATTCTCAGCAGTGCCCAGCTCCTAGGGTGACACTTTGGAAAATCTGGCCCTCAGAGCTCAGCACCCAACGTGCTGAGCTCTTATGAAAACGTGGCCTACGTTATCTCCCTTCTCGTCTGGGGCAAGCGCTATCCTAGGCACCCTCAGGCATGTTTGAGTGGATAGTAGAGGCCGTGCAGCGGTCAGTCCCAGGAGGGGATCCTGGCAGACTTGGACTTCTCCCCAGATGCTCCTGTGTATTGCACACCAGCATACCTGCTGCCTGGTCCCCGCCTCCATGCCTGGCTAGATGCAGTCTGGAGCATGACCCTGCCCCTCCCTACCTCCTTTCAGGCACCTAGTATCTCCCAGGACTGCCAGCATCACACGAAGAAGGAGCAGGGGTTATTCTTCCCCTCTTGATTCTGGGCTGTGCCTGGGCCAGGGCGCACATTGTGGATGTGGCATTTCTTGTGCCCTGACTTGTCCTGTGCACCTGCAAATCTGACCTTTTCTTTGGCTAGCATTCATTGTATGTGTTCGTTACAGGTCTTCGCCTGAGAGGTCAGTGCTCTGTGCATGGCTTAGATCGTGTCTGCACTGGGACTGCTGTACCAGTAGAGGAATACTAGTATACTACACTGGCAACATGGTCCTAGTGTGGCCAGTGGTACAGTAAAACCACCCCTCCTGGGTGAAACAAACCAGGATGGTAAAAGCACGGTATTGCTGGTATAGCCACATCTACAGAGGGGGCTTCTACTGGCACTGCTGTGTTGATCAGGGATCTCACCTCTTTACACCGACGACCGATATAGCTACACTGGCATAAGACTGGAATGCAGATCTGGCCTTAGACTGAAATAAAAAGCAGTTCCCCTGGTCAGCCTGAGGTATTACCTCTCTGCGACATGTGATGAGCAGTTGTTTACACATTTGAATAGAAACCCAGGAGTCCACACACACTAAATCCCCTACAGTCACTTTGGCCTCAATATTCAAAAGTGGCTAGTGGTTTTTGGAGGCCCAACTTGAGATACCATAAAGGGGGTTGATTGCCAATAAGTGCAGAGCCCCCACCTCTGACAATCAGCCCCCGTGATGTTGGGGGGGGGGGGAGGGCGAGAGGAGGCGGGGTTTGCTGACTTTATCATTTCCTTGAAAGCCTGAAGCAAACTTGCATGTTCTTGTTTGTCCTTCCTTCCCCACCTCCACTTCCAGAACAGGTTCTCTCTGATTTCTCAGACTGGAGCAGTCCCTGGCCAAGGATCCCAATTGGCCACTTGCTTGTTCCTTGCCATTTTCTTTCTTCGTAGGGATTGGAGTCTGTTGTGTCTGGTGGGTTTCCCTAGCCTTTGCTTGCATGCATAGGGACAAATTTGGAGCTGGCATAAGCAGGCCCAACTCCATCGTGTTGGGCTAAATACATTCCTTGTTTGCTGGAAAACTAATATCCTTGTGATGCGGTGTCCTCGCTACAGTGAATTCAAGTAGCTTGGCTTTTTTTATTACTACTAATTCTGTTTATGATAGGGCCGAAGGGCCAACCAGGAATGGGGTCTTTTGTGCTAGGCACTGTTCACAGCAGCAGACAGTCCCTGCCCAAAGAGCATACCGTCTAAGACAGGCGCAGGGTGGGGCTAGGGTAGAACACCAGCAGAGTGACCCACGTGATGACGGCAAGTGTCATGTTAGTGTCACGATTTTTTAGGAGGGGTGGGGGTGAGTTTAGTTAGGAGGGGATCCGCTAAATGGAAAGAAAAGTGAATGGAGAGCAGACACTGAGGGGGACGGGGCAGCTTGTGATCATGCCATGCTAAGCGCCCCTGTAACTCTCATCCTCAACTGGGGAGTAGATCCTTGATCTTTCTCTCCTTCCTTGAGCCTTAAATTGTCCTCTCCATAGTTAAGGAGCTGTTTTGGCTAGGTTTTGATGCATGTCACCCAACAGATGTCTGGGTAGTTAAGGTGCCCCATGAGTACAAGTATCTTGTGTTTGCAAGCTCTTTGATAGTCAGTTCAGGAATCTGTTCGCGCTCTCTCTCTCTCTCTTTCCTCCCCTCCCCCTTCAGGTCCTGCAGGTCTATAGCAAATGCCTGTTGTAGACTGTTCTTTTCTCCCCACTACTTTATATTTGTACCCACAGTGCTCCATCACTAACCTCTTCGGCATCCAATTATATTTCCCTGGGCTTATAAATACTTTGGACACGTGCAGCCACGTAAAGGAACGGCAAGCAGATCCATTCGAGCTCTCGCGTTCCTTACACTGCCATCGCCATGGTATCGAGTTGCCATGTACCAGCATGGAACAAGACCATAAATAATAGCAAACCCAAGGCCAGCTAGCTTACCTCCTCCCTTCCTATGGTTAAACCACAACACACCCTTTCTCCCATTATTATATCATCATGACCATCAATGCAGGGTCCAGAGAGTTTTTCTCTCCTTGCTCTGAGCCATGTGTGAGTTGATCCTCTTTCCTCGGTTGATCTGTGTCTCCAACATCATCTACCCTGAGCAGCCCATTGCCGTGTACAATTTCTCAGTCTTCTCTTCCCCCCCCTTCATTTGCTCCCTGCTTGTTTGCCGGTTCTCCTGTCTTTCCGTACGTTATCCGGAAGTCCTTTGTGTTATCCAGCTCCTAGTTTTTCCTCTCTCTCCAGGGTGAGAGCCCACGTTTCTGTTCCATGCATCGTGAGAGGAGATCAGAAGTTTTTAATGAGACAAGGAGCTGTCTGTTCTGTTCCCAACACTGTTTGCTCTTCCAGACTGGATTCTTCTTGCCATTCTCATTCCTCATCGACATTGCTCCTGGGCTGGCAGACATGCAGCCATATGCTCAATGAGCACTGGCATACTTGCTTTGTGCATGAAGGCCTGGATACAGAAGGAGATGTTTGCAGCCCTTGTCAATCCTTGCACGGCTGTGCGTGCGGGCAGGAGGAGAGGGCAGCCGTAGTCCTTGCACTGAGGCATGTGCTGTCTGTGAAGGGGGATGTGTAAGACAGTAGCAGCCCTGAACGTGTCCTGCAGCTTCCAGGAGCATGAGGGCATAGTAGTCTGGGACCGGCCCTGAACTCTAACTTATGATGGGACTGGAGCATTTGGAGATGGTAGCAACCCTCAACAGTCCTGCCATATTTGTTTTGCCCACATGCTCAGGGTTTAACTGATCGCCATATTTGGGGTCGGGAAGGAATTTTCCTCCAGGGCAGATTGGCAGAGGCCCTGGAGGTTTTTTGCCTTCCTCTGCAGCGTGGGGCACGGGTCACTTGCTGAAGGATTCTCTGCACCTTGAGGTCTTTAAACCGCTATTTGAGGACTTCAATAACTCAGACATAGGTTAGGGGTTTGTTACAGGAGTGGTTGGGTGAGATTGTGTGGCCTGCGTTGTGCAGGAGGTCAGATTAGATGATCATAATGGTCCCTTCTGACCTTAAAGTCTGAGTCCTTGCACAGATTGGGAGGTGTGCAGGTGTGACCACTAGAGTAGGTGGGTAGGAGGTAAGTATAGTCCCTGTGCTGCTGTGTGCAGGAGATGGCAGGAGCCCAGTACAGCCTCTACCTTTTATGCTGGGTAGGAGAGTCCACGGGGTGCAGAAGATGCGAATGTCCTGAATAGGTATAGGGGAAGGTAGTCGGATCCCTATAATACCCTCTCTTCACTGGTGTGTGTCCCCTGAGCAGGTGCAAGAGGAGATGCACTGCAGAGGGTCCTAGATGTGGATGGGAGGAGGTGGGATGTAGTCCCTGCAGGGATGCCTGTATCCTAGACGGCTGTAGGAGAGGATCTAAGATTTTTCCCCGGTGTGGAGAAGGGTAACCAACCCTCCTCAGCCATCTTCCCCTGCCAAAAAAAACCCAACCACCACCCACCCAAGGGAGGTCGCTCTGTTTGAATTAACTGAATCTGGGTAGTTAAGGGGCCTTCTTCCAAACACAAGGCGAGAGGGTGACGGCAGCTGCGTCACATTTCAGCACCATTCGATTTTGGACCACTGAAGTCCCCTAATCAGTTTCACCTTCACTCTGCCCTTCAAGGTGCGCTTCTCTGGATCCTGCCATTGGTGATTTCATGTGTGCGCGCAGGCGTGCAGGGTAGTTTGGAACCCTTGTTTAAAACGATAACCCCGCCCCTTGGAGGGAGCCTGCCCTTTCTGCAGATGGCGGTGACAGGAGGCTATTTGAAGAGGCTCCAGCTCCGGCAACATGTCCTTAACGCTACCCAACCGCCGCCACAACCAACGTGCCAGCCCTTTGTAGCTTCCTAACGAGAGAGGAGGGTGGGGAGAAATATACAGATGAATAATTTATGACAGAGATGCAAAGCGGGTTTGCAAACTCTCCTATATAAATAATGATTTTCACTAGTTATCTCCCCTTTCTTCTTTCTGTTCTCCCCCCCCCCCGTCTCCTTTCAGAAGCCCGTCCGCCTCGCAAACCGTCGCGATTCCACTTGTTCTCTTGATTATCCTTCTCCTCTGTCTGTGTGTCTCTCTCTTGCTCTCTCTTTTCACATGATCTGAGCCCTGGTGCCAACTGTTCCCGGAAAAAAAAATACAACAACTGGGGGGAAAAAAAAAAAGAAAGAAAGCCTTTGAAGCCTCTGAAGGGTAAAGGTCGTTTCCCTAGTAACGGCGCGGGGATTGGCGGAGGCTCGGAAGGCCCTTCGTTCTTGTAGCTGTGCTGAGTGATTAATGAGCCATCGCTGGGCTGTAAGGACAGAGCTCAGGCTGGGGACCCAGTCTGCTCTGCTGCTGCCCAACGGTTCCCCCCACTTCTGTTTGTCCCCCCCCAATCATTTCTCTCCCACTCTCTGCTTCCCCTCCTCTGAGTTCTCTCCCACTCCCCACTTTCCCCCTGTTGCTTCTTGACACGCAGTCCTCTGCTGCCGAAAAGCAACAGTTCTCTCCCAGTGCTCCAGGCGCGGGTGCCTGTAGAAAACTTCCTAAACTCTCGTCTGCCTGCTGTCCCTCGCCTCCGGTGGAGCAGTACCATCCTTGTCCCGACTTCCCTCCCCACAAACTAGGGACAAGGATATTGGGCTTGATTCTGTTTTAGCCACACGCCAGCCTCGGCTCCACTAGGGGCCGCACATCCGTGATGAGTGAAGCGGTTCTGGCCCAATCCTGCAGTCCTTGCTCTAGGCGCTCAATATTCACTTTGCCTGCTAGCCTGGGGATCGGTCCTCTTGAGCGGGTCAGTAGGGCTCATGTTACCGTCGTTGGCCTGATGGCAAAGGGCGGGCTGGTAGATTTTGATCCAGGCTGGTGTGTTTCAGCCAGGGCAGTCCTCACTAAAGCCAAGCGTGGCTCTCTGAGGCACTGAGCTGCCATTACCCAGCCAGGGATTTCGTTACAGGTCTTGGGTAGCTTGTTCCGGTGTATTTTTAGTGTCCTCTCATCCGTGACTGAAATGCCTCAGATCCACCTCAGTATCCCCTTGCCTGGATCTCTGACCCACGTTGGCCCTTGCTCAGCCGAAGCTCCCGTTAACCTCCACGAGGTAAGGGCCACGGCTCACACTCACCGGCTCTATTTTGTGCAGTGCTGAGTGCCTTACTTCCTGTTTGCTTCAGGCCAGATCCTGAGAAGGGCTGAGCCGCCGATCAGGAGGGACTGATTGTGCAAGGTGCTTCGCTCTTGGAGATGTCACTCATCTGCTTGCAAGTAGCACTTGGCGCTTTGCGGGGTGGGTCCCTTAATAGGAGTCGAGGGTGCCCAGCCCTGGCTGTTGGATCAGGCCCATAACCTGTGATGGTTTTGGGCTCTGAGACGAAGGGCGCTCTGTGTACTGCTTCATCGTTCCAGAGCGTGCCTCAGTCCGGGATCTCAAGGCAGTTCTGCAAACGGAGGCTTGACTTGTTCACAAGGCCCGGGCTGTAGGAGGGTGCCGGGTCATCCCTCATTTTCCACAAAAGGCAACTGAGCCACTGAGATCAGGGCCAATGTTTTTTCAAAAATGGCCACTGGTTTTGAGGTGCCTTGATTGTCTTTTTGTCTTATGAAAATTCCACTGTTTTGTTGTTGTTTTGTTTTTTAAGTGCTCCGCTCCGGCCTCCCTCTGCTCCCACTCCCAGCAGCGCAAGGCCAGTGCTCAGTGCCTTTGGAAATGCCACCTTGAGGCACCTCAAATCAGCAGTTACTTTTGAAAACTTTTTGCCCTCTGTGACTTTCCCGAGGTCCCCTGCTGGTCAGTGGGAGAACCAGGCGCAGAACCCTGGAGTCCTGACTCCCTCTTCCCATGGATGACTTTCGAGCCACGTTCCCTGCCAGTGTAACTGTTGTTACTATTTGTTGTATTATTGATCTGTTTTCTGGACTCGCTAGCCACGTTTCGGGCTAGCAGAGGAGGTGGGAAGTGCAATGGTCATTGCCCCCACCAGCCCTGGCCTTTTCCCAACAAAATTTGCCGCTTCACTGGAAATTCACCCACATTCTACAATACAAACCAAACCTCTCTGGGATTCCTGTCTCCTCTGCGAACAATGGTGGTAACGAACGAGTTTAAAATCTCCCCCTCAGAATAGCCAAACCAGACCGCGCACAGCCTCCCGGAGCCCGTGCCTGAAACAGATGTGCTGCCAGCTAGGCAGCTATTTATAATACGCAGTGTTCCCTTTTTAGTCGTAGTGACTGCAGCCCTCAGCTCTCTCGCTCATCAGCTCCTCTTGAAGCCCGTAGCTCTAATCCAGGGACTGTTCCCAGTTCTGCTGAAATCTCCTAATAAACCCTCTTGGATGTAAGGGAGCCAGAGTCTTTCTCATTCTTCAAAGTTTTTTTTTCCCATCCCCGTTGGCTCCAGGAGCGCGGGAAAGGCAACGGCATTGCCAACTGGCTGCATATCCCTGCAGCCATTGTGCAGAACGCTGCCCCCCCTCCCCCCATGCCTCACACCCCGCAGCCAGGATCGTCCAGGTGCAGCTGGATAGGCATGGGGAAATCGGACATTCTCTTGGTGAAGGGAGGCTTGCCATAGCTCCCGCCTCACTGGGGCGTAGCTGCATGGTCCTTTGAAGTCCGTGGGTTGCCAGACTCAGACTCTGATGGAAGGAGAGATGCAGAACTGGGGGGTGGGGATTGAGGTATTCTTGAGACTAGGCAGGCTTAATGTGAAGACAGTGCTGCGAAGACGGGTGGTCTGGAGGCATGTGGTAAAGAACATGTGTGGCAGTGGAGGGGTCCCCATGAGGAAAGGAAAAACACAGGGGTTTACACTGGGGGGCAATGGAGAAGAGAAGCTTTCCTGTCTGCCTGTGGTAAGCCAGGTTGTTCCCAGAGTGGAGGAGCCAGTGTCCCATATTTAAAGGGCTTTGCCTGCTCCCACTCCTAGGGTCTGACACTCATCAGTTCAGGATGCTGTTGATGTCCCGGGAGCCGGGAGCGGCACCTTGACATCTGTGGCAGTGTGGCAGGGGGTTTGCTCTGTCTCCAGGCCTCAAGTCACTGTTAGATGCTCGATGCAAGGTGGTCCAAAGAATTAGACGTGCCCAGTTGCCTATGGGCCATTGCCTCTCTGAACTTGTGGTGGGTGGGTGGATGGGAGTCCACTGGAGAAGGGTTTCACTGCAGACGTGAGGCCTGATCCTATGAGGCGCCGAACGCCTTAACTCGCAGGATCAGCCCCTTAAGCCCACGCTCTTTACCCCTTTGTGCTCTTGGGCTGAACGCTGATGCGAACCTCCTGGGCTGAGCCAGTCCTGTTTAGGTCATTCGTTTGTGGGTTAATGCCTACCCAGCACTTCGGCATGGGAGGAGGAGGAGAGAGGTTGGGTGACCTAGCTTGCATGTGCAAGGTGCTTTGCAGCCAAGATCCTTGCTCTGAACAGCTTACAATCCAAAAGCCCAGGTCTGCCTTGTTCCATAAGTAGTTCCCATTGGAACCAATGGGGCTGGTGACTCTGCTCTGGATAAGTAAGGGTGGCAGAATCCGGCCTCAAACTAACAGGTGAGGGGTGAGGAAGAGATGGCAAGGGAAGCCAAGTGTTACAGCAGTGTTGGCGCCGTGGGTTTTGTTTAGATTGTTTCTCTGTACTTGTTCTCCTCTAGTCACACTTCTCTGAGGGGAGGTTTAGGGCTCCTAGGCCTTTTGGAAGCACAGATAATGCCAGCCAGAAAGTTGTTCTAATACAAATGCTGCTCTTTGGGGAGTTAATTGGGCCCTCTGCCTTCTTACCTTGATGAATAACCAGAGCCTTTGACATAACTGGATATGCAGGGAAGGGTTGCATGTGGCTGGATGACTGGGAAACCTTCTTGACGCTGATCTGTTAGCATTTGGCAGTTATAGTACTCACGCTCCCCTAGTGTCCTGCATGCAGGGATCTCAAAGCACTTTGCTGAAATCAATAAAGAACAGCCTCATAACACCTCTGGAGGCAAATATGATTTATCCCCATTTTACAGATGGGGAAACTGAGATACAGGGAAGTTAAATGACTTGCCCAAGATCACTCAGTGGCAGAGTCAGGATGAGAACCCAGGATTCCTAACTCAGTCCTGTGCTGTAAATGCGAGGCATGCTCCCTACAGCCATTAATTATTGGGCTAGTCAAATGGGCAGAACACTGGCCAAGGCTGGAAGGCACATGCAGTAACGGGGTACTCACTGCCTTCTCTTGAGACAGGAATACAAATCCCAATCAGACTGCAAGTGAAAGAGTGGTGGTTTTCTCATAGTCCATCACAAAACCACCACGGAATTTGGCACTGTTAGCAGGCTCTGATCCCGAGCCCCAGGACTGGCATGGCAGGAAGGAGCAGGTGAGGACTGGTGTGCATTGATAAAACGGTATGGCACCCACTCAGAGGGCAAGGGGCGATGCTGCTCAGGTAAGGTGTGTTGGCAGAGCTGTGTGACTCAGACAACAAGGCTGGTGGCATGTCTGAAGTGAGGTGCACTGGCAGAACTGGGGGGGCAGGGTTGGCATAGCAGGTGACATTAGCAGTCAAGACCACAGAGTTAATGAGTTCCAGTGGTGTTAGATGAATCTTTGCTCCTAGAACAGGTACTGTGATGGGGCTGTGGCAGTGAAATCTATTAAAAGCCTGTCTCATCACTGCAATGTTAATTATTGCTAGGGGTACAACCCACTGGAAAATCCCAACCTGTCTGAATCAAGCTGTGCCGCTCAATAGAACATTTGGTTCAGGTCCAGGGGATTGGAGTTGAAATATTCCTGTGTGTAGGGTGGGTCAGAACCTGCCATTGTCACATGAACAGTTCAGACCTAATTGTAAATTAATATGAAGAGAGCCAGGAACCCCAGGGTGAGAGGCTAATGCAGAACTTTCTGACTGTCCCCCTGGAATCCACCGGCCTTAGAAGCGCAATGAGTTGTGTGGGTCTCAGCTTAATCATTATTCATGTGAATAAACAACACTCTCTTTATTCTCTGCTCCAAAGAGGCTCATTACTGGGAGAGCAGGGTTCATTGCCAGCCAGGATGGAGATGCACTGGCAGAAATATTCTAGTTCCAGATTGGCGGGTGGGGGACAGTGGCTGGGGATTGAATCGCAAGGGCCTGGTGTATCAGCAATCTGTGCACTTCACATGGAGGGAGATAGGGGATTCCATCCCCAAATCTCTCCCTGGGCAACAACGCCAGATGCCATCCATGTGCCAAGTGGGAGGTGCCTCTGCAGAAAATGTCTGGGCACCCAAGAGGGGTTTCTGCCCAGGGCACTTGTGTGAGGCTTCCACCCTGGGTGCTGAGAGCTGTCGATGGGAACCATGGGAGCATCCCAGCCTGGAGGCGATCTCTGCATAAGAGAGCAGATTGTGCCCTAGGCGCTTGACAGAATCCTTGCTCTGTGTTGGCTCTATCCAGGCTTGGAGGCCCTGGTGCTGAGCAGATGCAGAAGGGGATAGCCAAAGACCCCTCCAAAACCCATCTTCATTCCCCTAGTCCCTTCTCAACCCTCCATCCACACTTCTGATCTTTCTCCCTCTGCTCCTGCTTCCTTGCTCTTCCTTCTTTCTCTCTCCCTCCATCCCCTTCTCTCACTTTTTTCCTCTCTCCGCCCCCGTCTCCCTTTTCTCTTCTGTGGGGCATTGATTTTTCCATCCGTCAGCGAAACGCCTGAGGAAAATGAAAACGCATCTGCGTGATCGATCAGGAGAACTCTGCAGCCTCGGGTCAGGAAGGATTTGAGTCAGGCACTCCCCTGGCATATAATTACCCCCAGACTCCCAAGCACAAGATTTTCCAGCATACCTGGGAGAAGCAGAGTTCCCACTGAGTTCTAGGGGGCTGGGATGAGGCAGCCCCGTGTGGATTACCTTGGAGAACAAATCTGTGTTGTGAATTGATGCTGTGTGTGTGTGTGTGTGTGTGTGTGTGTTGGCGCTTGTTTGTTGAGCGGTGCGTCGACGAGTGGATGGGATTTTGTGTGTGTGCACTGAGCATTGCCTATGTGTACTCACAAAACTACACACCCACAGATGCAGGCACCAGCCCACCCCCCCCTACAAACACCGAAGGGAGTTAAAATTCAGTGGAAGTTGGGTGCCCAGCGCCCTACGCTCTTTTGAACGTCCAATTGTGAGTGAGAATCAGTTGGGGGGCGCTGTGCATTTGTAGCAGCTTGTTAGCACAGGGGAGTCACCTTTTTAAAAGTCAGCATTTGCCACCAATTCCCACACAGAGGTCTCTGAGACTGAGATCCCACTGCTCACCCCCTCCCCAAGAGTGTCCGTGAAGGCAATAACTGAGGGAATTCCTCCTACCATGCTGCAGTCAACATTTGCAAACAGATATTCCTTCCTGGCAGCCGCTGCATGTTGTTCTTTGAGTAAGTGTGTGACATTGAGAGTGTGAGTGTGAGTGTGCGCGCGGTGGGGGGGTGGACTGGTGCCTGCATCTGTGGGTGCGTAGTTTTGTGAGTATGTGTAGGCAAAATACTCAGTGCGTATAATTCTGTAGATGCACCTTATTCTGTGTGTGTAGGTGCCTTCTATGCCATTGTGTTTCTCTGTGTACACAAGTCATTTTGTGACTTATTGTCAGCATATGCGCCCCATTGTGTGTGCCTGTCGTTCCGCACATGCGTGCGCCAGTTGTGGGGATGTAGTGTCATTGTGTGGGTGCATCATTCTCTGGGAGAGGTTATCCCTAGAGCTCTCATCCCTTTACTGGCCGGTTCACCACCTCTAAACCCAGAGGGACAAAGCAGCCCTTGGAGGGCTCCAGCCTTTATCTTTACTGTATTACAGAAGTTGTCGTAGCAAGAAGTTGGTTCTAGCTACACTTAGCCAGAGGAGACAATTTCAGGATGAGGTTGCAAATTTCCCCTGCTTTGTTCTGCATTCTCCATAATTCAGCCCCTCCCCCCCCCCCAGCATAGCCCTGATTTCCCATTAATTTCATCCAGCCCACATGGGCTAAATGCCGCTGTTCTATGCAAGGTAGTGTAAGATTCACGTCCGTAACTGGATCCGAGGGGACCTGAGCTGGTGTAACACTCAGGCCCAGGCATATGTGCACCCATGTAAGGCGGGATGGTATTTTTTCACTATCCCCTGGCCGTCTCCGGCTCCATGTGGTTCCAAGAGGAATGCATTCTCACTTTCGTTTCCCCACCTTGGTTGCACAGGGGGCCCAGAAACGGCAGCTCACAGGTGGAATGACTTACGCTAAGGTTCCACTCTGTCTTTCACTTGGATTTGTACCTTTTTCTGACTTTCTGGTGCCTCAGTTAAACCAAAACACAGTTCCTCATGCCAGGGTACTGACCTGCCCCTTGCTGTCACTTACATGTCTCCTCTGCATATGGCCCGGCCCTATGTGTTGCGCTGTGTTTATTGTGTTGCGCTGTGGTCTGAACCTTCAGCCTGGGGAAGGCTGCTGGTGTGGGTAAGCTCATGTCCCCTTAACTATGCTTGCTGACTTTTGTGCTGGACAGGTAACTGGGCATAGTCTGAAAAGATGTTTTGAGGACTTCAGTAACTCAGCCAGAGGTTAGGGGTCTATTACAGGAGAGGGTGGGTGAGGTTCTATGGCTTGTGATGTGCAGGAGGTCAGACTAGATGATCATGACGTTTCCTTCTGACCTTAAAGTCTGAATCTATGACACTTAGAGCCTATGTCAACAGAAAAACAGCAGCAATGCGAGAAAACAGGGTAGCTAACTTTCCTCTTCCTTTCCTACCAGTTTAGATCTCACAGTCCGAAGAACTGATAAAGAAGGAAGACGAAAAACAGGTACTTGACTCCAGCTTTCTGCAATGGTGCTGGTGGTACTAGGGTGTTTTTGTAGGGCCATGCCAGATCCGTAAGAGTTACAGGTGTGCTGACACCAGTAAGTGAAGTGCTGGCAGTGTGGTATAGAGGTGCTGGTTGTGGCTCCATGGCTGAGCTGAGTTGAAAGATCTTACTGATAATATTACGTAATGAAAACAGCTGATGCAGCTGTCTCATGGTTTTGCTTGAAATGTTCATTTTGTACTAATAACTTGTTCTCTTTGCCTTGAATCTTTTGGGGGAAAATAGCTGTCTTGGAACAGATCCCCTGGTGGTGGAAATCAATGTAACTCCCTTAATGTCAATGGAGCTACATTTCTTTGAGGGTGCTATGCTGACTTGCACCAGTGGGGGATCTGGCCTCACGTTTATTCCTGGCAATTAAAACAGTTTTGCAAACTTTAGCCCCTTAATATTCCTGCTTGAGTGGTTAGAGCAGCGGGCTGGGAGATAGGGTGACCAGATTGCAAGTGTGAAAAATCAGGACGGGGTCAGGGGGGTAATAAGTGCCTATAGAAAACAAAGCCCCAAATATCAGGACTGTCCCTATAAAACTGGGACATCTGGTCACCCTATTGAGAGACAGGACTCCTGAGTTCTAGCCACGGCTTTGTCACGCACTCCCTGTGACACCTCGGCCAAAGCGTTGCCATGTGCCTCAGTTTCCCTGTCTGTAACATGGCGATAACACTGCCGTGCCTCAAGGGGATGTTGGGGCTCAACTAATTAAATGTGCTGTTCTAGTGTAGTTCTTAGTCCATGCCCATCGCTATGGTATCTGAGCACTTTGGAGCACCTTTCCTAGGAACCTAGAGAGACAGAGCAGGTTTATAGACACTGACTCTGGAGAGCTGAAAATTGGTCCGAGTATTAATTTAATTTGGGAAAATAGCTTTGAAAATAACAGAAAATCCTCCTCTAATGAGTTTAATTTTTCATCGATAAGATGCAAACGGATTCTAAAGGCATGAGATTGGCTGCTGAGTGTATTAAAGCAGGCAGATAGCAGGGGGTATTAAACCTTAAGGGGCCTGTTCAGGGCCAGATTCTGAACTAATTTAAACTGGTGTGAGTGGAGCCACTCCAGATTTACCCTAGTGAGATCAGAATCTCATCCTCCAATGTTGTGGCAGGTTTTACATGTGGTTGCAGGCAATTCAGGAGAGAAGCGGTTAATGGTAGCCAAAAAACCCAACCCAACCCAAAAAACACCAGTCACCAGCAATAACCATGGTTTAAAGTGCACGGAGAATTCCCTTGCTGGCGTCTGGAGCTGATTTCTGTTAGCTGGCTGCTGTATGGCTGGCTGGCTCGGTAGCAGTTACTGCAAAGCCCAAGTTCAGGGGGATTGATAACACCAAAGTTGGGACTGGAGTCAGGGCTGGAGCTGGAAGCCTGCCTCCCTCTTCTGTCACTTGAAAGAGGAGCTGCAGCTGGAGGAATGAATGCACAGCAACTTGGGGCGGAGGGGGGGAGAGCCAGGAATATGGAGGGGAGGAGAAGGGACCGTTGCTTGTGCTGCTGCATGTAAATCAGAGAGAGCTGTCTGTGCATGTCGGCTTCTTTCACTAGAGGTTGCTCACTTTCACTTCTTGGCTGATTTCAGTAGCATTCAGCCCATTTGACAGGGTGTGTGTGTGTGTTGGGAGCAAAGAGGAGACCTAAGGATGGTTCAGCTGATATGGCATTGACCAGAGTCTTTCAATAACAGCACGCCCCTAATGGACTGGGTGTATATCCGCTGCAGAAAGCATGCCCCTCCTCTGCTGCACAGCTGCCTTTCTGCTAATGCTCATCTAATTAAACAGCAGCCTGGAGAGGCTGAAACCAGGGCAGCAGGAGAGCAAAGATTTTTATCCAATAGATTCCTGTCTCCAGCCCAGGAACCAGAAGAAAAACCCCTTTCATATCGCCAGATCAATAAGCAGGTGGTATTTCCCCCACCTCTCCCTCTTTTCTTTAACCTTCTCCAGTGCTCTTTTCCCCCTCCTATATTTTCTTTAAATGCTGTCTCTGGGATGGGGCTGTGATCCAGACACAGTGGATTTCCAGACCTCCGGGTGGCTGCGTCCCCTGAGCCAGACACCTGCTAAATGTTAGAGTAATAAATGGAAAGCCCAACAGGAACCGGGAGCTCCGATCTTTCAGCAGATAGCCAGGAGATTAAATCTTAGAGGAGCCGTTTGCTTGCTTGATATTACTTATCCCCCCCATCTGTCACTGACTTGGTCAGCTGTGCATCTGGGTGTGGATGGGCACAAGTGCTTCTGAGCATCAGGGCTTTGGGCAAACCTTGGTATCCGACTGTTATGCATTTCCTGGGGAGGTGGAGAAGGGGGCTGCATCTGATTTTCCTGACCAATTTCTCTTTGTCTGGGCCTGCTCCTGCTCCCACTGAAATCAATGGCAACACCCCTGTTGACTTAAATGGAGCAAGATCTGAGCTATTCCTCTCCATCCCTTAAGGGAGGAGACTTTCAATCATGGATGGCCGAACAAGACATCCAGACCCTGCAAATGGATATTGAGAGCTGCCTGTAATTGTGTAAATTTCCATGTCAGGTGCCTAAACGCCGAGGTGGGATCTGGATGTCCTGTTAAGCGTTTGAAAATTGGGGCTGCTGGGCCAGACCCTTGGCTGGTGTAAATCCACAAAGCTCCATTGATTTCAGTGGAACTATGTTGACTTACACCCACCTAGCATCTGGTACACAGTACATCACTAGATAGTCCGTTCCTGATCCCGTGCACACCTACTGAACTCAGTGGGACTGAACAGGTGCAAATAAGGGCAGAATTTGGTCTGTAATGTTTGTATCAGGTTTTTTTTAATTCACTTGAGGGTTTAAAAGTAGCAGCATTTTATCTCTTCGTGCATCCTATGTCTCCATATGAGATCTGTACCTCATGTTGCTGCAAGGGCAGGAACTTCATTCTTCTCCCAAGGTGCCTTCTGAAAGTTTGCCTCCAGAATGTCCGCACTGGAAAAAATGATAATGGAAAAGCACTGTCCATCCCGTCGTCCCCCATTCCTGATACGGTGAAGATTCCTCACTACCTGCAAGAGGGTCTACAGTAAATGACTCATAGGGCTGGTAAAACAAGGATTCTAGAACTCTGGATACATGCTCTGCATACATTGGTGATAAGAACGATGATGTGGGATGTAGCTCAATGAAGCTTGAAATGATGGCAAGTGAAAATATTAGGTGTGGTCATGATATTTCACATGGAAGCTAATTGCTTAATGTCATTGCCCATCACCTTCCCCCGTCTCTCTGTTGTACCAAACTGCCCAGAGACACTTCTGCTGCTTAGATCCTCAACTTCTCCAGCCTTGGGGGGGGGGCATCTTGATATCAAGATATGTCTGTATTTGAATCATTTTAATATGTTCGCTAACGTGACTGTAAATTCTAGTGTGGACAGGATACAAATATTTGTATCCTGGAATAAATATTTGTCCTGTCGGATTGTGTTAGTTCACATAGGTTAACCAACGCTCATTAAAAACACAACTCAGTATCCAACTGCAGCCAGACCCACATTTCTTGAAAGAGTTGAGCCAGTCGCAGTTGTGTCTTTGTTCTCTGAGATCTCTGCTGTAAGAACCATGGTGGTTGCCAAGTCACCTATTCCATGGTGGTGATAGCTGTTTATACTGTTGTTGTATGAAGCTGCCACAGGACTAAGGACTGATGATCAATAAGGTGCTGAGAGCCCAAGGCGATGGGCACTGTATAAGCACCTACAGTAGATGCAAAAGGTGGTATCAGAGTCCACCAAAAAAGGACACAAATGGGGTGTGTGTTTTGAAGACAGGAGGTGATGTGTGGGGTAGGTCCTCTTCTAGTGGCTCTCACCTCCATAGTATTTTAGTCTATGGGGTGGATCTGATCTGGTTAGTGGGTGCTAATGAGGTGCTATAATTGGCTGGGTGGGGAAATCATGAATATTTAATGGACATTTTTCAAAATGGGAAACCTCACTGAAATTTTGAAAAATTCCAACTCGACCAAATAGTCTGTAAGGGGAATTGGAGGATGACAAATGTTAGGATTCTTAGGAAGAAAATGTGCTCTCTACATGTATGTAATGTCTCCACAGAAATGCTTCACTGGTTCTAGGTGGGATTGGGGTCATGCAATACATTGATTATTAGGGTGGCATCTGAGAACCCCATTCAAAGATCACAGTAATGTTGTGCTAGACACCGTCCGGATAAGTAACAGACAAGTCTCTAGGTTAGCTGCTCCCTGTTGCCTCCCCTGCATCTTTGCATTCAGACACGTGGCCAGGTTTGTAACTCTGTTCCTGCCCTGGTGTCCTAAAGCCATTGAGCAAAGTCTCAGTCCCATCCTGCCCGCTGCTGAATCTGACAGGAGTTGAGGGTGCTCAGCAACTTGAAGGAGCCGACCATGTGGGAGGAAGGGAAGGTCCTAAATCATCAGTCTGGGCTAAGGGAGGCCCAGAGCAGCCAAAAATTTTCCGTTTTCTTAACGCTCGCTCTGTCCTAGCCTCTGATCAGCCAGGGAAAATCCTTCAGGGTGACCCCAGCTGAGTCTGACGGCTGCAATCATTCTATAGCAGCAATCTATGGTAGTCAGCAGAGAAAAATCTCTCCTCCACCCCCGCCCTGCTTCCCGGTCACTATTTTGATCACATTCCTGGTGAGTGGGGCTGCAGATGTGGTCCCCTTATCATGGAAGGTCTGAGTCAGTTTTTCCCTGGTGTGAGTGACTCTCAGAACAAGGCAGGCAGAGTGGGCAGCTGAGGGCTGGGAGAGGAATAAATAGCTCCTAAAGCATGCAGAATATGTCTTTCCTTGTGGATAAGGTGCTGGGCAGGACACACACGTACCCTTGGGGTGGCATTCATATACTTAAGTAAACATACGTGGTGGCCATATAAATACAGGAGGGAGAGGACACCCCAGGCAGGAGACACATGCGTTGTATATAAACGGACACGGGGCGAGATGCTGATAAGTACACCAGTGGAAGTCAGTGGAACTGGAACTGAATTATAGCTAAGATCAGAATCAGGCCCATGCTGTGGGTACCAATGGCCCAGATGTATTTACATATGGACTCTGAGATAAATTCAGATGAATGCATCTGCCAGTCACTGTCCAGGTACCTCAGGGCACAGCATTGTTTTAGAAGGTGGCAATAGTTAGTCCAGAGCAAGGTTGGTAGGTGAAATAATCTGACGCATCTAGGTCTCCGCGTGTGCCTACTGTATGCTCTGACTCTCCTGCTGTTTGTTTGGGGCTTGGCCTGGGGCCTACCTAGCAGGCTTCCTGTTTGGGGCTTGGCCTTGCTTAGAGTCTAGGCCCTGGGGCCTACCTTATAGCTTCATAGATTCCAAGGTCAGAAGGGACCATTTTGATCATGTAGTCTGACCTTCTGTATACAGGGCCGGCGCTTCCAATAGGCGACCCTAGGCGGTCGCCATGGGTGGCAGGATTTGGGGGGCAGCATTTTGCCGCCCTCGGTAGAAATTCGGTGGCGGGGGGGTCCTTTCGCTCCGGATCTTTGGCGGAAATTTGGCGGCGGGTCCTTCACTCGCTCTGGGACCCGCCGCCAAAGTGCCCCAAAGACGCGGAGCAGAAGGACCCCCTGCTGCCAAAGACCCCAGGCCCCCTGAATGCTCAGAGGAGGAGCGCTGACGCCTTGGGCGGCAAAAACCTGGCGCCTCTCCTGCCTGTATAACACTGGCCAGAGAACTTCCCAATATAATTCCTAGAGCAGATCTTTTAGAGAAACATCCAGTTTCTGGTCTTGTGATAAGTTTCATGCTTGGTCCTGTAAAAGAGCCAAGTTCAGACTCCTGCTGTCTCTTTCCTTCTCTGGGGTGGGCATGTGGTGAAGATGGTCCTCTCTGCTCTTCTAAGGAAGATGAGCCAGCAGGGCTGAAATTAAGAGTAGTCATGAGGATGTGAGACCTCATGTGTGTGGGGAACTGGAAGGTTATAATAAGGGGGCAGGGACACCTTCATAGAGCCTCCAGGTTTCATGAGTTAAGCCAGGTTCCTCCTGAAAAGAAGGGCCCAGTCTGGTTAGGGTGAGGGAAGTGTCCATTCAAGGTAACGTTGACAATCCCAAGCAGTTAAAAATCATGACATTTTAAAAATAATTCACCTTCTGGTGTTGGAGGCCTGGAGCCTTGTGAGTTCATGGGATCTGCCTTTTCTCCATAAACACGAGAGTTAGAAAGTTGGGTTTGGGGATTTTTTTTTTTTTTAAATGAAAGCAGATCACACAATCACCTGACTCCAGGAGCTGGTGCTTTAAGAAAAACACCAAATATCATGAGTCTGGTGATTAAAATCACAAGAGGTGGCAGCACTGTGTGATGATTGGGGGGCACGTTTGCTTAGTGGTGGAGAGGGTGAAACCAAGGACAAAGAAATGGAGAGGAAGCCTTCAGCCCCAAGGTGTCTGGCTTAGAGCCATGGGATGTTCACACTGAACCTCACTCCAAGCCACTGGCCTGAGCCTCAGCTTTGGAGACGGATGTGTCTGGTGAATCTCCCAGCTACTAGCCAGCTTCCTTTGCTCCCCTTCACTAGGCCCTATATGCTATCTCATGTAGGAGGAGGTTTCATGGGTCTTGCTGCAGGGAGGAGGGGCAGGAGCAGAGAGTATTCCCATTGGATGTCTGGATTTGGGTGTTTGGGGTTTGCTTCTAACCCCTGTGCAAGCTTCAGGGTTGGAACTAGACCTGTGTGCAAGCCCATGCCTTCGGTGTGGTTCAGACTCCAGCCGGCTCCAAGTATGCATTGAATTTGCCTTGCCACAGAGCACAGCATGTGGACTGATAGCCTGCCCGATAATGGGCAGCTCTCTGCTCTGGTATAGGGAGGGCCGGGCATAGGAGACGGGAGCATGTGTAATGCAGGGGCGGCTAGAATTGGCCACAGATCCGCCTGAGTTGGAGGAGCTTGTTTAGAATCTTTTGATCTCTCAGCTGCGCTCAGCCGCTAGGAGCCAGGGCTCGGGAGATGGTCGCCATAGCAACGGCTGCCACTCAATCCCCATCTCGGATGTAAATTAGTTGCAATATTATTAGTGTGCAGAATTTCAAGAGGCCGGAGCCTGGGAAGAGACTTTCAAAATTCATTACAGGAGTGTCTGAGGCCTGGGCTGTGGGGCGCTGAGGGCAATAGGCCCCATTCCCTTTTGGTCACGGTGAGCCGAGCCCAGACCTAATTGGAGCAAAGCAATGGGGTAGTAGTGTTGTCTGAACCCATCTGCTGCAATCAGACTGGGAGTGGCGCAGGTGTAGGATTGCATGGCCCAGTTGGATGGGGGGGGGGCGCGGCTGGAGAGCATGCCTCATATTAGGGCAGGTCTTGTCTTGCTGCTTTGTTGGAAGTTTGGAACAGTTGCAATTTTTATCTTGGCATTCCTCCAGGGTCTACCAAAAATGAGTTGCTGAGTTGAGGCTAATAAAGATGGAGCCAGGAGTCTGTTCCTCCTCTGACTTGTGCTGGTTTGACATGGTGTAAACACCATTGATATCCCTAGAGTGACTCCTGATTTTTCCACTGGTGTAGATGCGTGGAGGGCCAGGCACTGTGTTTGGAGATATTTTGGAGTGATGTCTCAAGGCAGGAGGGGCCTCATTCTGATCTCAGTTACACCAGTGTAATCCCAGACTAATTACATTGAAGTGAATTAGAGGAGAATTAAGCCTGAAGTTTCCTAATAGGGGGAGTGTCTCTTGTAGAGGTTTCATTTCAGGCTCTGGGCCAGATGCTCAGCTGGTGTAAATAGCTCAGGTGAAGACAATGGATCCATGTTGGGTGAGCAGATGTCCTGATTTTATAGGGACAGTCCCGATATTTGGGGCTTTTTCTTACAGGCTCTTATTACTCCCCGCCCCCTTTCCAGATTTTTCATACTTGCTATGTGGTCACCTGAGATCAGGGGTGGGCAAACTTTTTGGCCCGAGGGCCACATCTGGGTATGGAAATTGTATGGCGGGCCATGAATGCTCATGAAATTGGGGGTTGGGGTGTGGGGAGGTGAGGGCTCCAGCTGGGGGTGCGGGTTCTGAGGTCAGGCCAGAAATGAGTAGGTCAGGGTGCAGGAAGGGGTTCCAGGCTGGGGCAGGGGTTTGAGCTGGGGATGAGGGGTTGGGGGTGCAGGAGGGTGCTCTGGGCTGGGACCGAGGGGTTTGGAGGGTGGGAGAGAGGGATCATGGCTGGTGCAGGGGGTTGGGGCCCAGGAAGGAGACGGGGGGGCAGGCTCCGGGCAGCGCTTATCTCAAGCAGCTCCCGGAAGCACCAGCATGTCCCCCCTCTGGCTCCTATGCAGAGGCGTGGCCAGGTCCACAAGTGCTGCCCCTGCATCTCCCATTGGTTGTGGTTCCCGTGGGGGGAGGAGGGGGGGCTGCACTTGAGGCGGAGGCAGTGTGCGGAGCCCCTGGCTGCCCCTATGTATAGGAGCCAGAGGGGAGACATGCCACTGCTTCCTGGAGCCACGTGGAGCGGTGCCAAATCCTGACTCCACTCCCCGGCTGGAGTGGGGCAAGCCCCAGACCCTGCTCCCCGGCGGGAGCTCGAGGGCCGGATTAAAATGTCTGAAGGGTCGGATGCAGCCCCCGGGCCGTAGTTCGCCCACACCTGAGCTAAATGCTAAACAAATCACAGGAAGAAGTCAATGGAGCTACACCAGCTTACACCAACTGAGAATCTTGGCCCTTTTATCGCTTGTTTTTTGAGTTATTTGCCAAGAAAAATAAACAATGCAATGATTTCGTTAGTGCTTCGCTGTATTTTCCACCACGTTTGCAGTGGAATGTGTTATGGTCATGCAAGGGTCAGACTGAGCAACGCCAACGTACAGCAGCTGAGAGTTGAAGTCTGTGGGTGCTGATTTACACGGCCTAACGTGGACAGCCTCCGCATCAGTTCAAGTGTTACAGTGCAGCCTGTAACCCATCTTGCTCATCCTTCGTCCCTTCCCACTGTTTAACAGACAGTCCATTTTAAACAGGTTCGTTTTCCCTTGATCCCTTTTCCCTTCCCGCACCAACAAGGCGGCGTTGTCTTTCTCTCTGAGAAGGGTCCTCTTCTACAGGCGTTCTGTGCAATGGGCAGGCAAATCTCACCCTTCCTTTCTCTTTAAGAAAATATCCTGGTGTGAGTTTGGTGCTGGTGAAAGGTGCCGGCTCGAGAGCCCCGGAGATGAAGCCCTCTGATTAGCCGCACAACAGACCCAGCCAAAGCAGCTGCTGCCTCCCCAGGAGGGAGCTCCTTAAATCAAGGCACTGAGGGTTGATAGTGAGGTGCATAACCATGAGCTTTATTGATCATGTCTGCACTGCAGGTGTATTCACCCGGCAGTCAGTAAACTCCAAGCTCCCACAAGCATGCACTGTGCTCTTTTAAAATTGGGAAGGATGCTTTGGAGTCCGTCTCCTCCTGTTTCAGAGTCTTTATTTATTTATTCTCAGGATATTACAGCAGTGACAGGGCAAGCCACCCCATCCCATCCATATGCTTCAACCCTACCTTGGAGATAACGAAAGAGTGGATCACGCTTTGTGCTTCATCCAATTCTTGGCCTCTTTAATGAGCATGCCAACAGGGAGCCATTGGTGGTGATATGGGTACGTTTTCATTGGGAACTGGGCTGATTATTATCATGATTAATAATTTCTATGACAGTTGCACTCAGAAGCTCCAATCAGGATCGAGCCCCGTTTGTGGTAGGTGCTGCACAGCTACATAATAAAAGGCAGTCTCTGCCCCAAAGAGTTTGCATGCTAAATAGAAGACCGACGAGCGGCAGGAAAGAAGAGATGGAACATAAAAACAGTAACCAATATGAATAGACTTACATGTGACAGAGAAAATGTAGCATGAGCGGCCTTGAAATATTAGAGAGATTCACTAGGGCTGGCTGGAAATCTCTGTTTTGTGAAAAATGTCTAGGTTTGGGTGTTAGGTTTTGTTCCAATGTGGAACATGCAGAGACCTTTCAAACTTTTTAAAGAAAACCAGAGTAAAAGAAGGACAGGGCCCTCCAATGTCCCTACCCCTGTATAGCCAAAAGCCTGATAGAGAGGACACTCACCAGGGAAGTGGGGGAGACAGGTTCAAATCCATGGTCTGTCTGATTCAGAACTGGGATTTAGAACGTGGACAGGCCTGGATTAACCAATGTGCGCTCAGTGCACTTGCACGGGGCCCTCATTTTAGGGGACCCCTGATGACCACAAAAACAAACAAAGCCCAGAACTGAGGGGTGCTATGCTCCTGAATGCCAGGTCCCACCACTCACTCAAATTTGGCCCAGCTGCCCTATCGTCATAGCAAAGGTGCGGCTGGGCCAAACCTGAGCAACAGTGAGTGAGGGCCAGGTGATGGGAGTGAGTGGAGTTGGGCGGCAGGGATGGGAGCCGAGCGCAGAGCCGGGAGTGGAGAGTAGCCAAGAGGGTTGTGAGGTGAGTGGTGAACAGGATGTATGTCAGGGCTACTGGGATGTGCATGGAGGCTTTCAGGATAAGAGGGGGATGGTGGAGGATTGCTGGGATAGAAGTGGAGTGGGAGGGGCATCTGGGGGGTCAATATGGGGTGGGGTATGTATGAGGAGGGGGTGCTTTAAGGAAGGTGGGGGGGCCCCCCTTTCCATAGCGTCCAGGGCCCCAACATTCTTTGCTCTGGGTCTAAACCTGGGTCTCCCACATCACAGGCGAGTGCCCTAACCACCAAGCTGTTGAGTCGGTTTCTCTGCCAGGGTTAGCTGTAAGTGGCCGATGCAGAATCCATTGAAATCAATCGGAGCTGGAACAGGCCGTAATTTATTTTCTATGGTTGGTAGATCTGTTTGGGCCCACTTGTAAATATCAATGATCTATTTATTTTGAAATGGGCATCTTCATTTTCAATCATGATGCTTCAGACATATGTAGCGCTTTGTTTTTTCCTCAATGCACTGTAGAAACATTGATTGACTAATCCGACTAATAACTTTTATCCCCAAGCCTAATATTATGAAGTATTGCTCTGGTGTGGTGAAAATGAGCAATGTAGCCCTGATGGTACTCTCGGTTGCACCCATGAAATCCTGCTGAAGTAAACAGGGTTGCAGTTGTCTGTCTGAGGGAAGAACGCGGCTTGTAGTATGACGGGAGAAGTAATATGCTTATATCACATACACAGTCATCACTGATAACTGTGGAATACGTCCCTCTAGCACTGCGGCCATGTAATACATTGGGAAGCTGTGGGATGAATTTCTTTTGTTTTATACCTTTGCACCTGCTGTCTGCCCACTCATCCCACTCCACTGGTTTGACATTCTGAACCAGAGACGGGCAACCCAGGAGGCTGGGGAGGTTCTGCAGGCCTCCCAAACTGATTTTTTGAGTTTATAAAACTTGAGTTTAGGAGCCTTTTTCCTTGGAATTTTAACCCATTTAATTAAAAAAAAAAACAAAAAAACAAAAAAACAAAACAGAAAAAACCCCCACAATTTTTGTAGCTAGCTGGAAGATTGTGACAGGTTTCAGAATAGCAGCCGTGTTAGTCTGTATCCGCAAAAAGAACAGGAGTACTTGTGGCATCTTAGAGACTAACAAATTTATTTGAGCATAAGCTTTCGTGGGCTATAAGCCACTACATGCATCCGAAGAAGTGGGCTGTAGCCCATGAAAGTTTATGCTCAAATAAATTTGTTACTCTAAGGTGCCACAAGTACTCCTGGTTTTTTTGGGAGATTGTTAGGGAGAGGCTGGATCCGACGCTAGTACAAGTGGGCACTGCATAGAGAGTACAGTAGTGTACTTGACTAGTCCAGTCCATGACTTTATAGTTCAGGCCAGGATTTAGGGAAGCCCCTGTGCTGCCTACTGTCTATGTTAATCTGAGGGCTAGAGAGCCTGAGGGTATGTCTACACTGCAATTAGACACCCTGGCTGTCCTGCGCCAGCTGACTCCAGCTCATGGGGCTCCGACTAAGGGGCTGTTTAACTGCAGTGTAGACGTTCTCGCTCAAGCTCTGGAACCCCTCGCAGGGTCCTAGAGCCCAGGCTCCAGCCGGATCCCGAACGCCTACACCGTAATTAAACAGTCCCAGAGCCCGAACCCCACAAGCCCAAGTCAGCTGATACAGGCCAGCCATGGGTTTTTAATCGCAATGTAGACATAGTCTTAGAGAGCCACACGGTTGGTCTGTCTGTCCAGCAACTTCAGTTAAGAATCCTCGTTATATTAATTACAGCCAATGAGAGTATGGGTGGTTGTTCACAGCTGTGGCAGGAAGCCATGTAGGAGGGAGCTGGGAAAGATTTTTAGTAAGTAGTTCTGCAGTACAGTAGAGGGAGAATGTAGCTTTCAGGATAATACTGTTTATCTTATTACTTATCTAATAAAGTTAGAAGAAAGGGACTCTGTGATTCTCCGCTATTGGCACATGGTGCCTCTGGGCCCTGTCTCTTCTCTACTGCTAGGGATGCTGCAAGGACAATCCTGGTTATCCAGAGCTCACCTAGCGTATGCTGAAGTCCCATGGAAGTCAATGGAACTTAAGCACATGCCTGAATTTAAGCCCATACTTAAGTGCATTCTTGAATCAGGGCCTTAAATATGACACTGATAAGTGTTAATCTCTCTCTCAGGTTTTTCTTTATCAAATAAAATTCCAGGAAAACATTGGCCTGATTCTGATCTCATTTATACCCATGTAATTCCATTGATTGCAGTGGGGTTACTCCCAATTTACACCGCTTTTAAATCAGAATCCAGTCGTAAATGTCTCTCTCTTCCACTCCCTCCCGCCCCCCGATTTTCCTCTGACCTTGCCATCTCTTTCCACCTTAGATTAAAGAAGCTGGCTGAAGGAATCCTCTCTCAAACCACTGTAGAAGGGAAGCCACTTAAACCAATACTAGGTGAAGAATAAATTTCCATGTGCTAATCACTTTGCCTCAGACCAAACCAGAAATGCAGAGCACACTCTGTCCCTCTCCCCATCTATTTTCTTCATCCTTTCCTTCCCTGTCTCAGGTGAGTCTCCACTCTTCCCTAGGGCAACCTGCTCTCTTTGTACCAACATCCCACTATGCATGTAGGGGAAACATTTGGCCCAGATATTTTATTTCAGATCAGCATAAAACTGACCCAGCCCCTTCCATGAGATGCGTCTCTGAGCAGCAGAACCATCCTTGCTGCGGGTGTTCTTGGGAGACCCCCTTCACGCATCTTGGCCTTGTGCACCAGACGCTCATAGCCCCACTGCAGCCACACATCTGGACTATCAAGCCTCGCTGGGAAGCCGAAGCCTGCAATCGCTGAGACCACAGCAACAGCAGCCTCTCCTTTTCCACACGTCCGTATTTTTAGCTCTGCTGTGCATTAGCGTGCAGGAGCTCACACTGCGAAGCCTGGCTGAGGTTTTATCCGTTGTGACAGCCCTTAGGGCTGTAGTCAGACTCTTGCTCGCGCTCTCTCTCTCTCTCTCTCTTTCTCGGAGTGCAGATCATATTCTTCCCTATGGATCCTGTATGTGGCTGGATAGAGGGGAGGGAATGGGATCTGCGCTCAGCTGCGAGTTGAGATCCCTATTGCATTTCCCTTGTTTCTCTTTTGTTGTAGAGGCTCTGGTGACTCAAGCTGATGTTCCAGGGCTGGGCGTTGGCTTGCCAGCTGTGTTCTGTCCTGAATGGCAGGAAACTGCACGGTCCTCCTGATTCCCAGAAGGCCATGCTGTTTGAAAGTCATCCAGGTAACAGGATCATAAAAATGAGAGATGGGAAAGAGTGGCCAAGATTAGGTCTTCCCTTCCCTACCTCCCGGTTGAGCCCTGGCAGCTGAACCCAGCAGCTAACCGTCTCCATCCGTTACTACAGCAGTGACTCGTTTCGTTCTTTGTGCTCCTTTCCCAAGCTCCTTGCATCGGCCCAGACACTGGTGCATTCGTGTTTTCTGTTTCAGAGCAACTCCATCTTTCATCTTAGGGTATTTTCTACACTGCAATTAAAAACCTATGCCAGCTGACTTGGGCAAAGGGGCTGTTTTAATTGCGATGTAGACGTTCATGTTCAGGCTGGAGCCTGGGCTCTAGGACCCTGCAAGTTGGGCGGACCTGAACATCCACACCGCAATTAAACAGCCCATTAGTCGGAGCCCAAGTCGGGGGCACGGGCTAGTTGCAGTGTAGACATACTTAAGTGTGTCTGTGAGAAGCACTTGCTGGGTTATTAGAGTGAAGTGGCATTTCCTTCCCTGCCCCATTCAAGTCCTGCTGGTTTTGAACCCGGAAGGTTTTCACCCTAAGTGGAGGCTGTCTGACCTCCCTGGTCACTGAGAAGATTTCAATGCTCAGTGAATCCACACTTCTCCTCTAGCCTACAGCACCTATCACTTGGTCTTTGGTGTCAGGCTCCTTTGAGCTTGAGGGTCTCTGAGTGGAACACCTGTGTTGCTTCTGTCCTCTGTTCTTTTCCCAGGTCCCCAAGACCAGTCTTGATTACAGAGAATCTCCTTCTTGGGTGGTGGTTGCTCCCATGGGGGTTATAACCAATGGGAATTCCCCAGAGTTTTGCATGGTATCGTAGCCAGCACTCCTCCTTGTCCTTTTTGTTCTAATTCCAAGGGTGCAGCGGAGCATCCTGTTTTCTTTACCTGGGTCACTGCTATCTTGCTCCTGACCATGGAATCCATAACCAGGATTACTCATCTCTCCTCTCCTCCTGCTGGTTCCCTTTCAGAGCTCGCCCTCTGACTGGCTGCACTCCTCACTCTCAAAATCCCTATGCAAGAATCAAGTTTAAATGCACCAGGCAATCCAATGAGACTTCATTGGCATAAGATAGACCACTCTTGCCAAAGTGACAGATACCCGAGGAGACTCTCTCCTTGAAGAGGCAGGGGAGATCTACCCAGGACAGGGCTACATGCTGTTTGGGGGGTTTTGTTCCCTAAGTTAGTTTATCAGCAGTGTCCATGCCTGGTCTGGTGGCAGGTTGCTACATTGTGCAATGCCATCTCTTTCCTTTCTCCCAGAGTCAGGAGTGGCTTTTTCTCATCGCTTTTTGATAAGTCTCTTATGATTCCCGATCATTCGGGCATGGAGTCAAGAGTGCCTTTGTTTTGGTCCCTCCTCTGTCGCTCTTCTCTGGGTTTAGACTGTGCTTTGTGCTACCCACTCTCCACCTCTAACTTATGGTCACTGACAACTCTGTCCTGCTTTTCCTGAGGCTTCTAATCTGCCTCAAAGTCACATTCCTCAGAGACTTTCTGCAGTTCCCCCTTTCTCTTGCCTGGGGTTTCAACCTGCCTCTTTTCTTCCAGTTGTTCTCTAGATGGTTTGACTTCCTGTGTTTCTGTGGGACTTCAGCAGCTGCTCAAATCATCTCCAGCTTCTCCTCCAGAACAGAGTACAGCTTGCACTTTGTGCGTACCTAGCCACCGTTATCTCCATGAATAAACAGGAGCCCCGAACTTGTCCACAATAGATTCCCTGGGGTCCTCCCCTGAGCCTTCTTCATAGCAGTTCTTACTTGCTTCAGGAACTCTCTTTGCTCGTTGAAACCTCTTAGTGTCAAGGCACTTCTGGTGTCCATGGAGCTCCCTTTGTGTGCAGTATCCTACCCACTAGCAACTTTTGGAATGTGTGCATTTATGAACTCCCAGCTCAGCTAGTCAGGACCTTGTCTTCACCACTCAGCACCTATCTCCCACTCGGATCAATCTCCCTTGTTGTTGGGAATCCCCTTTTCCCATGCAACTGCTGGCCTTTTAAAGCTCAGATGCTCAATACAGAGGAGGTGGTGGCATCTTATTGATTACTGGTTCTATTACAAACACCGGTAATCCCAGTTCCCCTTTCCTCCTGTTATTAATGTCTTCCTTACCACAGCATCTCCTAGTCATTCAAGGCAAAGGACAACATGGGAGAAGTCCTAATTCTAGCCACCACTCCTTCACATGGGATTCACTGATTAATTGTTTCTGCTGCTGTAAAGCTTCAGGGGATCATAACAGCTTGGAGGAGTTTGGAATATGTCCATAATTTTAGGGGTTGCCCTCCCGATCTGCCCGTATGCAGAGGTATCACCTTCCTCACCTCAGTCTCTGTCACAGAGGCTCTTTTGCCAAAACTTGGGGTGAAAGTTTGGGAAGAATGTATCCAAGGTCTGTAACTGCCCCCATTACTGGAGCATCTGAGAGAGTCACCATCTTTTAATCCTCATCCTTGTCAGCTAGGGCGGTGTTATCTCCATGTGTAAAACGGGGATACTAGCAGTCCCATCTTATTGAGGCACAGGGAGACTAAGTGACTTGCCCAAGGTCTCATAGGAAGCCTGTGGTGGATCAGGGAATTAAACCTAGGTCACCCAAGTCCCAGCCTAGTGCCTTAACTCCTGCACCATGGGTGTGTCTTTTGTTATAACCTCACTGAATCCACTGTCAGGTGAAGATCTCATCATGGAAGGTGTTGAACATCCATCTTGAGGTAAACATGGCCACTTGGGCCTACAGGGGCTCTCCCAATGGTTTGTCTTTCCATTTTCATCAGCAGTGGGTTTTGCTGTATTAATTATTATCCATTGGTCTCTATTCTCTCACACTGATTCTTTCCTCCTTACAACATGGCCAGCCCATTGCTACGATCTTCAGGTTGCTGTAGAACCTTAGACAAGAAGGGAACAAGGAAAGAGATTTCAGAGATGGCATTGCATGATGTAGCAACCTGCCACCGAACCAGGAATGGACACTTCTGAAAAATTAACGTATGGAATAAAAATAATTGACCACAGAGCCCGTTGCCCAGTTCTTGAATGTCGTGTGTTTTCCTGAACCACTCCAGTGATGTTTCCTGTGGTAAATGTATTCAGTTGTGTAACTGATCCTCTTATAGTTTTTCTCCCCTCCCCCCTGCTTACTATTTATTTGTATTATGGCAGCACATTGTCCCAAATTCTGGTAGGGGTCTCTATGTACAAGTAAGACATGGTCCCTCCCCTGAAGAACTTACAATTTAAGTAACAGATGGAAGCATTATTGCGCCCATTTCACAGGAGTGGAGAACCCCCACCTGCTAATCTGGGTCTTACTCAGGCACCTGAGTGGTAGCTGAACTTATCTGAAAATCTGGTGCCCATATGGCTTGCCCCAGGTCACATAGGAATCCTGCAGAAGAGCTAGGAATTGAACATATCTCCTGTATCCCCCAGTTCAGAGACTTAACCAAAAAGCTGTCTTTCCTCTTTAAAGTCTAACTAATTTTAGTTTCATAGTTTCACAGTACTTCCATATTCCTTACTTTTTAATGTTATTTTTTTCACCTCTCCGTCGGGTACAGATCGTTATCGTATCCCCTTCATCATATGTTCTCAATGTGCAAGATTCCCTTCACCACATCACTCCCACACCCCAAAGAGTAAAGGAAACAAGAACTGAAAGGTATTGGTAATATTTTCTCATTAACAATAAGGAATGGCCTTGTGATCAGTGGGACCCTGGGGGACCTTGTGCTAAAATCTCAAAACATCCACATTCATACAAATCCCTTTTGCATCAGCTGCCAAATGGATCCAGTAACCGGGAGAAATGGTTCTTCGCTTCTGAGTGCTCAGGTATACATCTACGTGGGAAGTTGTCTTTTGCCTATTATGAGCCAAATTCACCCCTGGTGTAACGCCACTGAAGCGAGCAGATTTAAGATCATCAATGATGCTATGCCAGGGATGAATTTGGCCTTTATCAGCAACTCTGCCCTACCTGCATTGCCTGTTTCCAGGCTTTGGAAGGAGTGTATGGACAGGAGCAGGGGCAGAGAGAGAGAGAGCCATTCTGAAAGGGGAAGTACTGGTGCTCTAAGCTATTGCATCATCTGCTTTTTAATCGTAGGCCAGTGTATTGCTCCATTTGACTAGTACTGGAGTTAATGGAGACGGGATGCATGGTTTAGCGATTAGAATGCGGGACTGGCAATCCGGACTTGTGCCGTCATGTCCTGACTCACTGAGCCCTTGGGCAAGTGACTTCCCAGCTGTGCTGGGGAAGGCAATAACTGTTTACTGCCAAATCGTGGTGAGGTTTAAGGGTAGTTTTTCAGGATGGGGCTCCCTTGTATGGGTTCAAACTGCAAATGTTGCACCCTCATTTTTTTCCCCCCACCCACAGTGGAATGGCAGCTGCATCTCCGAGCCCTGTGCCACTGACTGACCCATTGAGTGTGAAAATCAGGAGGAGGAAGTATCCAGGCTTGAACCTACCATTCATTTTGGGGGTGCAAATTGTGCCTGTAAAAAGATATGCTAGTTCTTGGTCTGGCTGTAAACGCACCCATTATGGCATGTAGTGGTGTTTCCCGATCCTTTGGGGGGCAAAGGCCCATGCAGGGTATTTCACTAATTTATTGGCTGCCAGCTTCTAAGAGCTTTCTCTTTCCTCATCCACATCATCATTGTAGCACAAGCAGATTTGGGGCCAATGGGCTAGGTACTTTTACAGTCATATGCTGTCGGACTGTCCTTGCCCCAAAGCACCTACAATTCTGAGTGCTGCTTTGAATGTGAAGAGATTGTTTCAGGGAAGTTTTGAGACCTGGGTTATGACCAGATGGTCACAGTGGTCCTTTCTGACCCAAGGCATCTATAAGAACAGATGTTTTGTTTAGAGGCTTCCCTTCGAAAAACAGAACTTCTCTGAGCTGTGTGATGGCTGAAGGACTTATGGGCTTTCGTGCCACTTCCCTTTCCCCCATTCTTTGATCGTTTGCTGACTGCCCTGCCCAACCCCCTCCTGTAAAGGAAATCTGAAGCTAGCTGTCGGTGATATTCCAGACTCTTTCTGTCTCTTCCAAGATGTGCTCAGCTATTCTGCAGGCCCGGACTGAATTCTCACCTGAAGTAAATCCTGGGTTTAATGTTTACAAATGCATTTATTTTTAAATCAAGGAAAGGATCTGTCCTCTTGCCACGGCAGGAGAGAAGGAGACCTGGAAACTGAGGTGGGAGCATGGGTGGATTAAACTGACCTTGCTCGAAACATCTCAACTCCAACCCCCTGGCAGCTGCTTTCCACTGTTAGACTAAATATAGATAGTGAACGCTGAGGGGAAGGGGCACTGCTGGGGAAGAAGGGGGGGCCTCAGGGAAAGGCTTTATGGGGTTAAACAGCTGTGTTTGTGGAGGGCTTTCTTTCCCTCTTGTACACGTTCAAGTGGGAAGAAGGCATTCGGCAAATCATGTGCCTTCCTTTCTGCAACGCCATCCCAGATGGGCTGCAGTGACGAACCGTTCTGGGATGTTTTGGTGGGGAGCTGACACGCAGCTGTTGAAGAAAATATAGCTGTGCCGGTAGAAAATGATGATTCGGCATGTTTCTATCGTCAGCTGCTGCCTGAGTCTTATGTTGTTACTTACTGGTATTACAATAGCACATAGGGGGCTCATTGTGCAGGGAGCTGTACATGTCCCTGCTCCAAAGAGCTGACAATCTGGGTAGATAAGACAGATAAAAGGTGGGAGAAAGGAACTATTAGACTCCCCGTGTTTCAGGGAGGGAACTGAGGTACACAGAGAGAAGAGTTTGTCTACACTTGAAATGCTACAGCTGCAGTGCTTCAACATAGACACTATCTAGGGGTTCTCTGTCAGGGTAGCTAATCCACCTCCCCAAGAGGCACTAAGTAGGCCAAAGGAAGAATTCTCGCTCTGTCTACCCTGGGGGTTAGGTCGGTTTAGCTACGTCTCTTGAGGGTGTGGATTTTTCAGACATCGCTATGCGGATGTAAGTTCCCAGTGTAGACCTGCCCTAAGTGATTTGCCCACGGTTACCCAAGAAACCTGTGGCAGAGCCAGGATTTGAACTTGGGCCTCCTGAATCCCAGTCCAGTGCTTTAATACTGATCCTTCCTGAACAAAGTTGGCTGGAGTCCATTAGCGTCCCCCCTCCCCCCACATCAGAGAGCAGCTGTGACCTGAGTGGGAGCAGCAATCTGGAATCTGATGTTGATTAGACTCCAGGTCTTCACAACAAGCACAGCCCAAAAGCTTTGCCACCCTTGGAGTCAAATTGTGAAAGTTCGGTTGGAGAGCTGGAGTTATGCCCACTTCCTGCTGGGCTGGGCTGGGCTTCATGTTTTCAGAGAACCCCTGGAAGTGTACGAGTGTTGTTTTCAGGTGCAGGGTCCCCCTTCTCAGGCGTGGAAGTGAGCACTCACCTGCATTGTGCATGCAAATGTGAGCTCAAGCAGGTGCACTCAGAGGCTCTGGGGGGCCCATAAGCCCCTCAGAAGCTGGTTCCTTTAAATACTGGTTTGTCTTTGCACAGCATTTCTTTCTGGAGTCGCATCATTTACAAGCGCAGCAGGTTCAGAGCCTGGCAGCTTCCAAGTCTTTGTCCGAGCCGCTGCAGTCAGTGCTGCCAGGGAGCTAAAAGGCTGCAGCTACAGATTTGAGAATATTGCAGGATACTGGGGGCTGCAGTGATTCCGCGCTGCAAACAGATTAGCTGAGTATTAAAACCAAAGAGTTATCAGGGAGTGCATCCCTGAGTACGCCCTTTCCTTGGTGCGTAGTTGATGGCCGGTGACCCTGAACCGGAAAGCCAGGCCCGAATCTCATGCAACACTTCAGATAACTACCCACCTCCACTTCCCAATGTTGTTTTGTTCTCCTCACCAGTTCCTGCTCCTGGCTGGAAGCCCCAAAATACCATGTGCGGCAGGCCGTTTTCCTTATATTCCTGGTCTGGCCAAAAGCAGGAACCCCTGGTTATCTTGGGAGGCCAAACCTGATACCCTTGCCCTTTTGCTGAGCGGTAGCAGGAGTTGGGGCTTCACAGGTCAGTTTCCTGTCTGGAGCAGATCTGGGTGGGGTGGAGTCAGGTAGGCACCAAAAAGGCCTGACATCTGTTTATTTACAAGATGTGCACAAGTCCCATGTCCTGGTACATAGGTGGTAACAACCTGCACACAGGCAGCTCTGTCTTGCAGAAGCCTCAGGCCCCCTGCCTCCAGAAGTAGCTGCTTGGGGTCTTTCTCTAGGACTCTCACACAAAACTCTCAGATCTACCGCTTCAGTCAACCGTGTGCCCCTTGTTCTGCCATAGGCCTTGCACTTCCACCTGTGAAACCCCTAGACCAAGGTTCCCATCTGATGACCTGGTCAGGACAGGTGAATCTACACACCTACCCTTACTTTGTGCAGCCTAGACAAAGAGGGGCTTAACCTACTCCGTGCCCGTAAGGAGACTCTGGGTGATTACTGCGTGGCATTTTCAACTCTTTCAGTGGAGACGTCCACCCTGAGTGCTTATACATCAGTGACCCCCAATGTGCAAACCATTAGCACCTTTTGCCGTGCCGTTGTAGTTGGGACTTACAGTAGGCTGGATCAAGGCCCCATTATGCTAGTTGCCGTACACATGGTAAGGGGAAGACCTGGCTCCAGAGAGTTGAAAACTTAAATGGGCCAGACAAAGCATGGGAGACATGAAGTGGTGTTTATCCTCATTTTAGGGATGAGAAATTGAGTGGTTAAAGGTCTTGAGGTGACCAAAGATGCAGATCGGCGCCGAGTGCGATGTTTAAAAAGCACCAATCTGCATCTTGAAGTACCCTTAAAAACCTTGTACAATCTGGCCCCGAGCAACTCACGAAAGGTCACATGGGAAGCGCAGAGGTGGGAAATGAATCCACATCACTTGAGGCCCAATCCAATGCTGTGACCATGGACCATCCCTTCTCTGAAAACCTCTCAGGGTCTCGCCAGTCTGGACAGGGTAGTGCTCGTACATGGGGCTTTTGGTCAAGGTGGGATTTAGCAATCCAGGGGCTCAGATCCTGAGAGGGGAAGAGCACCTGCAGTGTCCTGGATACATTTACATAGTGCCTGACAAGCACAGGCCCCGATCCTGCAATGAGCTCTGCGTGGGTGGACCCCTGCACTGGTGCAAAGCCTATTGATTCTGGGGGGGTGTTGTGCTAGGAATCCCCACCTCCATCCCCTGTAATCTCATTTACTTGAATTTATGTCCCTGGAAGTTCCTTTACAGACACATGGGGCTTTATCTGATCCCTTCTTTTCTTCCCCTCGTTTCCTCTTTCATTTTCATTCTCTCTCTTTGCTCCCCTCATCCCTCTTGTGCATGTCTCCCTCTCCCCCGCCCCCAAGACCAGCAGCTGCGTCTGCTCTGCAAGTGGAACCTTCTCTGCTTCTAATTCTTCCTCCAGCCCTTTTCCATAGTGAACGTTGCAGTCCTGGCTGGGGCTGTCTCTGTAGAACAGATGCTTTTCTGCAGTCAGTGGGTTGGCATCCAAGACCTATCCAAGGCCCCTAGTTCATGTGTGCATTCGTGTCAAGGAGAGAGAGCGAGCGAGCGTGGGGAGATAAACAGAGGGGGGTTGGAGAGAGTGTTCAGAAGTGGAAATGCAGAATGGGGTAGAGAGAGAGAGAGAGGGAACGGGGAGCAGAAAGAGATGTGGAAAATAAAAGGAAGGAAGAGGAGAGAAAGTTCGAGCAGGCAGCAGAGAGAGAGAAAAAGGAGGAGGCCTACTCTACGCAAACTTGTACCAATTTAAATTGGTTTAGTTAAACTGGTGCAAACCCCTGTGTAGACACTTGTGTTTCAGTTTGAATGGCTTATTTCAGATGTCAACCTGTCCCTAATAGACTGAATAAAAATGGACAGAAGGCTGCTTTAAAGCCTGTGCTTTTGCACCAGCTTAAAATCCAGGGTCTCTGTGCACAGAGAAGCCCTGTGATGGGGGGGGGGGGGGGAGAGACTTTTATTGAGCAGGGCTTTGTGTTCTTTCTGTTGTGCCTTCAGACCTCTCTCGCCCTGCGGTAGTTTAAGATCTGAACTTGGAACAAGTTGGGACGGGGGGGGGGGGGGGGGAGAGACTGTTGAGTTGGTGGAATTTCTTGTTCCTTTTGATTCTTCCTCCTCCATCCCTCTCCTCTCTGCTGCAGATGTCTGCTATATAACAAAAAAAAAAAAAATCCACAAATAATGTGGCCGCGTTCCTTGAAGGCTCTTCCTGCTGCAGATGTGAAATGTGCAACAGGGTCAGATTAACCCAGCCTCTAATTTCAAGCCACAACTCTTAAAAGGCACCTAAAACTGTTCCAGCCCAGATCTGGGCATGAGGAATTGGTTTAGCAGTGCTCAGGCGATGCATGGAGAGGCACCAGCACCAGGCTGGGTATAGCATGACACTGGGCAAGAAAGGATATATCTGCCTCGTGGTGAAATCCGCTGATCTCAATAGTAAAATCCCACTGACTTCAACAAGGCTAGGATGTCACCCTGGCTCTTTTAAAGCTGGGGTTTTCAAAGGGGCCTAAGGGAGTTAAGCACCAAATTCCTTTTTTTTTTTTTTTTTTTTTTTTTGTGGGATTTGGGTGCCTACTTCCTTTAGGTTATTTTGAAAATCCCAATGTAAAGCTTTGCTGCCCTGTTGGTGGTTCTTTTGTCAAGCTAGAGCCTGGCCCCATGTAGGATGCTTCCAGTTTCAAAGCAGCTAAGAGCGTGGAGCCAGGGCCTGCCATTTCCGATGCTGGCTATTGTGCCCTTCGTCTTAGGTTCCTTACTGCTGACAGACTGAGCTGGTTTCCCTGCCGCAGACACACCACTCTCCTTGCAGTCCATGGGAGCATAAGGTATACCAGATGTGTTCAGACACACGCAACAAGTACTGTTTATCGGCTGCCTCTGGAAATGTGCTTGGCCTGGGTAGCTGGGGTCACCAGGTATGTCCTGCTCTTCCATCCAAACTGAGGTTGGGCCAGTCATCCTCCTTTCTTCAGCCTCTCTTCAGCCTCCTCCACCGCCATTTTGTTCTCTCCCTGTCAGTTCACTCAAGCACATAAATAATCGTGGTCAGAATGGTTCTGGTCCAGCTTGTTTCTTAAAAGTGAACGTTCGTGCTGCTGGATTGTCACCCCAGAAGCTGATGGCTTCTTTGCATGGCCATAGAACAAATACATTATGGCATCCTCTCTCGATGTGAGCACCACAGTGTCTAAGTAGAGGCGATATCTCATACTGCCCTTACATCGGGCCTCAAGCCTGACTCGCCTCTAGGGGCGAAGTGGGGAGTTCAGCCTCCATGGTCCATTTGGTCCTTGGCCTCTGGCTGCCTTGAGTGTTGCGTGTGGTGGTGGTTTAGTGACAGGGGCACGTGCCTGCGAGCAGCTAGTTGGAGACCACCAAACTCATAGGTCACTGAACAGCCATCCCAGCACTGACCGACGAGTGGCTAATTGGCAGTGACAGAGCATCTTGCCTCTATAGCCAGTTCCATGTGTGAGCGAGAATCATGTGTGGAAATAGGCCAGCGGTCTCTGCCCATTAGGCAAGTGTCTACATTGCTGTGGGATTATGGTGCTTAACTACCCCCACCACCGGCAGCCTCTGCACAGGGGGGGCTGGATCCTTCACAAAAGTGGAGAGTCACAGCCCCGCCCTCTCCATGGTGCTGCACGCCTGCTTCTGCACCGAGATGCTGGACAAAGGGACCCAGAGGGACTGAACCGTTCTGACCCCTCATGGATGGGGCTTTGGTGTATTCGCTGTGCCTGTTGTGCAGGGACAGAGAGGGCTCTTTGACTCTCTTTGTACATGGGGTAGATGATGTCAGAAGGTGCAAGGCAGCGTCCACTCAGGCGCCGAACCTTAGGGACTGCAAGGCTTTCTCTGGTTGCCAAAGCCATCAGACTGGTGCCAGCAGTCCCTTCCCTGCCCGAGGCAGCGCACGTTAACCCTTCCAACACCATTCCCAAAGGCAGACTTGGCGCCGCCCTAGGGGTGAAGATTCTATCCACCCTGGTGACATTTGCCCTGGGGCGGAATGTCTAGCGGTACCAAAGGGTTAATATTTCCCAACATGAAAAGTTAGAGAGACGGAGACATGTGAGGATCTGGGTTCAGAGCACCGTATTTTCCAACTGCTAAGCATCCTCCGCCAGCTAATTTATTGTGGAGAAGCAACTCTCCTGCCTTTCTCTCTCCGCCCCTGGCCCTGTACCTTCCCAGTTTAAAACTGAAAAGGTGAGTCCCCCGGGGACACTGGATCTGGCTGGAAGGAACCTGGACTGCAAACAATGCCAGTAAATAATGCTCCTCTGTCAATGCCATTAAAAGGGAAATGGTTACAGTGTCTTTTAATGTGTGTCCCATAAATCTCCACTTGGCCCAGAAAAAACTGGGGGTGAGTTGGGATGGGGGGCACTAAAGACCTTTCACTGACTACTTATGTTTTATTTTATTTTTTAATGACAATAAAGGCAGGGGGCTGAAAAAGTCGAGCGGGAGAAGGGAAAAGAGCAGAAACTCGGGGAGAAGAGTCTGGAAAAAAAAATAAAACCAAGGAGAGGAGCGAAAAGACGGGAAGCAAACCTCCTTGAGCTAACACGGTTGCCATGGCGACGTGGCAGCGAGGAACAGGAAACAGCAGAAAATAGAATCGCATTCTGCTGAGGCCTGCATGAGCCGTGATGAGCGCAGCCCCCTCCCTCTCCGCCCGCGGGAGCCTGTTACCACAGAGACCCCGATGAAAGGCAGCCCCACTCCCTCTCCCTTCCTCTTCCATCTCCTCGTTAAATCCCGCCGCCTGCTGCACCTTTTGCAGGTAGTGGGGACGGCAAAGAGGAATTGGCACAGGAGAGATGGGGAGCGGGGTTCCTGCCAGCGGCACGCCGAGCTTCCAGCCCCTGGCTCCCTTACCCGGTTTTTAAAAATTGTTTGTCTTTGAGCAGCAGCAGCCGCCGAGGCGGCAGTTTGCACCGGAGAATGTTTGTTTATTTGCAGTCACGAAAGACTCTGGCAAAAACTTGAGCGCGTGGCAAGCCCTTTCCTGGGCTGGGGGTTCCGATCTTGGCCTCTCGCTGCTCCCACGCCCTGCATGGCCAGCTGAGGCCCTGCAGGAAATATTGGTGGCCTCTCTTAAAAAGTGACTGGTCGCTCCCAGTAGTAACCCACCAGGGATGGCTCGATCAGAGTCCGAGCCCGAAGGTCCGTCCTGCCCCAAAAAGATGGATTTAGGGCCAATTTCAAGCCATGCCATGGGTGGATTTAGCCCCAGTGCGTTGAGTTGCTGCCCTTTCCTCCCTTCCTGTCCAATTCTACTGCAAAAGACCCATCCTGTGAGGTTCTGAATGCATTCCGCCCTCATCCGTTCAGTGGGAGATGGGGGAATGTGGCACGTCCCAGAATTGCCCCCCCCCCCCCCCCCCAGTCAGGAGTTGGTTTAAGTCAGCATGCAGTGGGCCACTCACGGTCCCAGTACCTCAGGATCGGGTCCCTGGCCAGGGGAGTCTGGAGGCAGCAGGGCACTGCATCAGTGTGTTTACCTGCGGACTTAGCCCTGCGTTGGCAAATGACAGCCCCGCCTTTGCACGAGTAGAGGAGGCTCTGAACACACAGGATGGGTTATCTTTCATGGGGAGGGGATAGGGCTGGTGGGGCAGGCAGTGCAGGCAGATTCCATATGGAGACGTTTGGTCATGTGGCCAGGGAATCAATGCTCAGTACAGGCTAGTAGATCCAATGCTACGTGGACCTGCAGGTCTCAGTCCTCTGTACAGTAGGGTGTGTGGAGGTACCAACTGCTGATCATGCCTCTGGGCTGTGGTAGGGGTAGTGGAAATGCTGTGCCATTGCTCCTCTCCAACCCACCAGATTGAAAGGAGGATTCCTTCCCCCCTGCCCAAGCCCCGTCAGACCCTGTAAATAAAACTAATGTAGCTGGGATTTGTCCATGAGAGGTGTGACCTACCCCCATTCGGTTAAATGGGGTGTTAACTCTGAAGCAGAATGATGAATCATAGCCAATGTGGTTAATTCTCTCATCTGTTATGGGTGGAGATGAGGAGAGTACCACCACTCTCCCTGAGTCTGGGCCTAGATCCTGACGGCTTGTTTTTCTGTGGGGGTTGATATCCGTTATAGACTGTCTGAGAATTAGAAGCTCCTTGATGCCAGGGAGTTGCTTTGTTATGACATGCAAAGCAAATCAGAGGCTTAGGAGCTGCTAATGGGATACAGAGCCTTTCACTTCTAGGTCGCCAGCTCAGAGAGGGTCCAGGTGGTTGGAGACCAGAAGTTTGCACCATTTGAGTAAGGGATACATATGGCTTTGTGGCTGCAGTGGTAGTTTTGTTACTGTACATCCTACATTTTGCAGTTCTAGCATCTGTTCCATGTGATATTTCTCCAAGTCCTGAGAGGTGGTGCACAATTTTAGGAGAAAAAGGGGTTTTGGCTTCGTTTATTAATTTATAATTTTTTTAATGGAAAGCCTAGTACCCAAAATTCAATAGTTCCCTTTTCCTGGTTGAGAGTCTAATTCTAATCTCATGGACAGTGATATAAAGTAGGCGTTCCTGTTGAAGCCAGTAGAGTCATACAGGTGTAAACCTAGTGCAAAGGAAAAGAGAATCAAAAGACCATGAGTACACAAAGAAGAAGAAACTGACCTGATGCTCCTGGGGTTCCCTAATGTGGAGACTCTTCCACCTCCACCTCCACCTCCTCTCCTGATGGTTCTACCTCACAAAGCAGTTTCGCAGGCACACTGTTGCCAAAACCCATGATTTTTATTGAGTGTCTCAGGATATTTGATGTTTTTCTTAAAGCCTCAGCTTCTGGATTCATGATTTCGATGAGAAGCTCTGCTTCCGTTTTAAAAATAAAAAGTAGCTTTTGAGCCTTCATGGTTGTGGGGGGCAGGAAATGGAAAATGAGAATCTGAAAGGCTCAAAATACCACACAGAAAAAAGACATTTTATTATTTGTTAAAAATCTCATGATTTTAAGCAAATTTCATGATATTTTCGGGGCTTGGCTCATGATTTTTTGAATGTATGAGGTTGTGGATGGGGAACTATTTCTATTTTCTTCTTATCTCTTCATTTCTCCTCTATCCTTACCCCTTTCTTGTCCTTGCAGTAACTGCTAGCGGTGTGTGTGTGTGTGTGTGTGTGTGTGTGTGTGTGTGTAGGAGTCTGACGGTGTGATCACAGATATATGCATATGTCTCGTTGGCTCTGTGTGCGTGTTTGCATTGTGTACGTGCAAGTATTTGCAGAGCATGCTTCTGTGTATGTGTGTGGGTCCATGAGTCTCCTTCTGAAGGAAGCCCCATGGAATTCTACCCCTTCCTAAGTCTTGAGGAGGTTATAACCTAGAAGGCTACTGCTCTCATTTCTCAAGCTTTTCCCTGCCTGTGTGCCCATTTACAACATCAGGCTGTGGTCTTTAATAACTCATGCTGATACTTGGTATCCAGATGGCCCAGTTAATAGGGCTCGAAGTAGTAAATCTCCATTATTGTTGCCAGTTTCACTGTTCCTTCCTGTGTCTCTGACCATTACCTTGCAGCGTATGTGGATGGAGGACTCCGTGGGCTGTAATCGCATGGATAGTGCTGATAAAATTCACCCACGTTCATACCACAACTGCTTGTGGCCCAGTGTCAGGACCAAGTCTCTTCTGCACAGCAATCCGATAGCTACTGCGGGGCTGATGATAGCTACTGGGTTTGGCTGGCTTCCACTCTCACCCATTGGGCACAAAAAAGCCCAGATTGTCTCACTGTTTGCACTCTCAAGCTTGGAGAATGATACTGGCACATCTGGGGGAAGAGGATCATAGTCCGCACCAGAGGACTGTCAGACCGCAAGCCTGTGCTTGGGTGTGAATCTGTGCGTGCATGGACATCTCTTTGTAGGTGCATGGAAGGGGGCATACGTATGTGTGTGTGGGGGGCCCTCAGGTTTGAGTCTGCACATGTGTAGGTGCATGAGTGTGAATCTATGCATGTGTCTGCTCACATCTGCATGTGTGTGTAGAAGTGTGTATAACCACGCTCCTGTTTACATGCTTGTGAATGTGTCTGAGGGCTTGCGTTTGTGTCTGTGGGGAATGTGCACGGTGACTATGCTTGTTTTCTGTATCTGCGCTTTCCTGTGCAGGCATGAGATGAATGTGTGTGTATATTGGTGAAAGAGACTGTGCACGTTTGAGTGTGAATGTGCATACCTTTTCATGTTTGTGTGAGATCCATGTCTACGAGTGGGTAAGCTAGATGCATGTTAATGTGCATCTGTAGGTGTATTTGTGTGGGTAAATGTGTGCCTTTGCATATGTGTACAATCCATGACTCTGGATGGGTGGGTGCATTCATGGGATTGTGTATCTGCACGTGTGTGTGCATTTACACGGCCAGACAGACACTAAACTCTCTACTCAATTCACTTCTGTTCTTTCCCCACAGAACTCTCCTGCGGCTCGGCTCCCTTTGCGGTGACAATGCTATTAGACTTTAGCAACAGCATTTACCGTAGCCCAGCATCAGAGCAGCATTGCATCACAGGGTCCTTAATAAAGCACCCGTGAAGTTGGCATTGTCCTTAATGCCATTGAGGACAGCGTTGAGAGTGCCAGGTGTGGCTTGTAGTTTGATAAGAGTTGCTGAGAAAGGAGGCCTCTGGGCAGACACCCCTGCCCTATCAGATAGAGAAGTCTCCTGATTCCAGCTAGTGGGGCGGTCTCCTGGGGAGCCGAGGGTCTCCTAACTTATTCCCCAGAGCAGCAGCTCTCGAACTTTCATTGTGGGAACCACATCTTCAGAGAGGCTGCTGCCTCCTGGGCACTTTCTCCTTCTGCTCACACTGGCATGTGCCACCTTCCCGCTCCCGTTCACCATCGCGTAACCATCCATGTGTCAACCACAGTGATTGCTCAAGTGGAGAGGGAACATAAGATGGGCATTTGGGCCATTCTAATCGTTCTGGGCTGGCCTTTGAAGGTGGCTCCTGTTACATAGTGGTGTCTCCTAGCACAAGCAGGTGGGAAGGCAGCTCCCCCTTATCTCCAGCAGGCTTTTCAGATAACCAGGCTCTTCCTTACAAAGGAGAGCCTGGATCTCTTTAGGCAGAACTGTAAGCAAAGAGACAGAGCCATCGCTGTGTGATCTACCCGCTCCCTGTGAAAACCAACCAGTGCTTCTTTCCCTGGTTTGTAATCTCTGGATTGTCCACAGGTCAAGAGTCCCAAATTCCAGGGATATCTCTTTAAAAAAGATAAAGCACCCCCTTCCCAAAGGAGATGGGCATCATTATAGGGGCTATGTTATCACAAAGATTGGGCAGGAGCAGTTCTGTGCTATAGCTGTACATCAATGGGGGAAGAACGAGGTTGTGTAAGATTAAAAGCAGCCTTGGAGCTATGGCAAAACAGATTAGAATTAGCCAATTCTACTAATGCACCTCCTCTTATGGTCTTGTCTCCCAGCCTCCAGAAGGTAATTGGTTTCTCACGGTGGGGGAAGGGGCAAAGTGCATGGGGAATTAAACACATCCCCCTGTGTCTGTGCTGCTTTCATTGTAACTAGGTGGGAAATTGTTACCTGAAAGGTGTCTGCAAGGGGAGTGTTCCTCCTTTTGGGAAGAAAAGAGTTGCATATGGTTTCAAGTGGATGCAGGATTCTCCTTTCATATTTTTTTCATAGTGTTCCTGTGCACCGTTAAACCGCTGCCATGTTTCACCCAAGTGGTGGTTGCATTTCAGTGGTGGGTGGGTAGTTTATATGTCCGTTTGTTTAGCTGGGATGAAAAGTGCTCTATAAAGGGCGGATGTTATTCTTTACTGGCATTTTATGGGGCCCTATTTTATCAGATTTCTGTTTCCCTGATTTGCTCTTTGTCTGACATGCGCCACCTTCATCAGCTCCGAGCCCTCTCCTTGGGAATTGTCAGTGTTGAAATTAGCACAGTCCCTTCTTCCATGGACTGGGCATATTGCCTTCTTGATGATCTCAGTGCTCCGAGTTTGGCTTTGTTTCTTTCACTGCACTGTATTCTCCTGGCACTGTGCGCCTAGGCAGAACCTCGCTACTCCTGCCCCTGGTTACCTTCCTATCTCCCTACAGAAATGTGCCTCCACTAATGCAGAGGTAGGGCTTCCAGTTTTCAAAGAACATAGTACTGGGAGTCAAGGGCTCCGGTGTTCCAGCGTTTGGGCAAGTCACTTAATTAGGTGCCTCCGTTTCCCATCTGTAAGTGGGAATCATAGATAACATTTACTTCCTCCCACGGTATTGTGCCTACCCATTGACTGCCAGAAAGCGCCTTGGAGATGGCAAAGTGCTATCTAAGGGCTAAATAGTAAGTGCCCAATAACAGGACAGAAAAATATCTGGAGGACACAAACACCATGTAAGGAGAATAATTATTTAAAGTGGTTGAGGGGTTTGATGGGTGATGCAATATGAAAAACCTTCCTGATACCATGCTTAATGCTACCCTTGTAAATACTGATGGGCAGATGGATGGATGGATAAAATAATCTATTAAATTATGGAAAAGTCTCCTAGGAGAAGTGGTGGAAGCCCCATCATCTGTGACCTTTGAAACTAGACTGGGGAAAACATTAAGAGCATAGGAATCGCCCTACTGGACTAACTCAGCGGTCTGTCTAGTCCAGCATCCTACCATTAACAGAGGTCAGCACTAGATGCTTCAGAAAAGGGGTAAATGTTCCAAATAGACAATTATGCAATAACACTCACCGGGAGTGTGTCTTCCTAAGTCAGTGGTTGATGTCTATTCTGAAGCGTGAGGGTTCATATCTACCATGTAGGATTTATGGAAAATGTACTACAGGGAACGTCTCAAGCTGACCTGGGGGAGGGGGCTGGATGACCTCCTTTTCCATTTAGGAGTCTGTATTTAAAAACTGGCTACATTTCATCCCTGGTAGAACAGACTGTACTTCACACCATGACACACTGGATTTGAGAGATTCTGCCCTCTGTGTCTTTAAATAAATACATAAATAAAAATAGGCCCACTTAGCATCACAAAGTCCTTTATTTATAAGATGCTAGATCAGAAACGGTAGTTGATGTAAAACCCACATATAACACACCAAAGGCAGCGTATGACAGATGAGACATGTAAAGTTTCTGTCTGGGCTTTCTCTCCTTCAGAGGGCTGGTTGAAAGATGTGTTGAAAGGACACTGGGAGATCAAGGGTTGTGAGCGTAGGGAGCAAGACCATGGGCTGACATGGTCCTTTTTGGTGTTCAGCTTATTTTCCCTCAAGTGCTTGTGGGTGATTAGAAGAGCAGAACGTGGTTCCCCTTGTGCCACCGCCTGTTGGAAAGGAGCTGGCTGGGGGCTGGCCCATGCTAGACTACCTGCTATAGTGACTGTGGGCAGTGAGGAAAGCAGGAATGAGTGGCCTTGGAGACTGTTTTACAGTGTTTGTGCTGAAAAGGCTTTAGTATCCTAGAAAGTCCATAGAATGACCAAGCACCTCCAGAAACTCTTGGTGTTCTCAGAATCTCCTAGCATCTCCTACCCTCTCCCAGGGCATTTGGATGTTTGAGTCTCTCAGAGTCTAGCGTTTCCCTTTGGTGCCAAGACTCCTGTCTCCTGCACTCCTGAGTCATGACGGTCGATCAGAACCCCATTGATGTGTCCGAGTGATTCATGTTACTCCTTGCAATGTGCCTGAGCCTGCACTTGTCTACAGTGACTGTCATCTGCCATCATGTTGCCTGGTCACCTAGTTCCATTAGGTCCCTCTAGAATTCCTCATGGTCTTCTCTAGCCTTGGCTGCCACGTGTCACTTTGTTGTGCCACCTTATTACGCATTCCCTTTTCCAAATCCTTAATAAATACATTAAATAGCACCGGTTCTGGTGCTGATCCTTGATGCAGCCTGCTTTTACCCTTCTTCCAGTACTGAGAATTCCTACTCTTTTTGTTTTCTATCTTGTAACTGGTTTCTGATACATGACAGTACTTTACTTCTCACCCAATACTCCTCCTCTGGTTTCCTTAATAGCCTCTCTTGAGGGACTTTATCAAAGACTTTAGGAAAATCCAAATAAATTATTCCTACTGATTCTCCTTGGTCCATTATTCTGTTGATACCCTCAAAGACCTTCTAACAGACTGGACAAGCATTTTTTGACTTTACAGAAGCCAGGGTGGCTTGTCCCAATCACATTGTGTCTATTTAAATAATTTTCCTGTACTCAACCACTGCTCTGTAATTGCCAAGATCACCCCTTGCGAGGTTTACAACATTGGCTTTCTTGGGTATAGTAACTGGTTGTAATGTCTAGTTACGTATTTCCAGTCTCAGGGACCATCTTCTTTTAAGAGGCATTATTGACCCAAATCCCAAGTGGGGATGACTTCCGTGGGAGTTTTGCCTGAGTAAAAATTGAGCTAGGATCTCAGGAAGCGGCCTGTAGATTGAGACATGTTCCCTGCTTAGAAGAGTTGGGAATGCAAATTGCAGAATAAAGCTGTGTCTGAAATAATCTGTGCACCAAAAAAGCCATGTTGGTTTGGAACAGAAGCGCGTGGCTTTGTGTTCGTTCTCTCTCTCCTGGTTTACTTAGCTCAGCCCTTGGTCTTGTTTTGTTTTAGCCAAGGAAATGGGAGTTCTTCTCTGACCCGGCTGCTGGTGGTTGTGTGGTGTGGGGAAGAGAGAAGCGAGAGAAACCAGCTGGCGAGGGGTTAATCGGTTCCATTGCAATTGTGTCATCTCTTTGGGGACCTCTCGCTCATTTTGTGAGCAACCGCTGAAAGACGAGGCACGGGGGCTCTTTCTTATTCAGCTGCACGCAGCTTCAGAAGCACCGGACAGCAGCACAGCTGTGCTCAGCCGGCTTGGCCTTACAGATGGATGGAGAAAAGGATTTGTGCGTGTGTGTGTTTGTGTGTGTGTGCGCGCGTGTGTGTGTCTGAAACCTAATTGTCTGCTGTCTAATCCGTCAGCCAGGGGGACAGCTTGCACGAGTCCCTTCCAGGCAGGCTGATAAATGCAGCTCTGCCAGGCCTCTTTGCAATGGAGTTGGGTTTAATTGCTATTGCTACGTGCACGGACTCTGCACGTCCGCCTTTGCATGTGTCGGGGCACCACCCTCAGGGAAGTGCACAAGCAATTCCCCCTCCTCCCCTCTCCCCCCCAAGAAGGTCCCAGGGTGGCAGTCCTAGCTCCCGTAGCTTTCCTGGGTCCAAGCGTGCAATGGCGTCAGGGTAACACAGGGCCACGCCGGGTGCTGATGTCAGGTTTGCACTGCGGATCATGTCATGACGTTGGCGTTAATGGATGGATTTTTCTAAGGTGCTGGGCAGCTGCATCTCCTGTTGGCTTCAGTGGGATTTGTGAGGACTTAATATCTCAGGAAATCAGGCCGTAAATACGCTGTGCTTTTGGATGCGAGGGTTGCCTTGTGGAGGCCCTATAATAGCCACATTAATTGTGCAGCATGTGGTGACATCAGATGATGATGTGTGCTGCCCGATGACAACATCGATCTTGAGTGGGCTTTGAATTGGGCCCCAACCGCACATGTGCTAGGTTTGGGGTGACTTCTCAGTTAGTTGAGTGGCCGATGGTGATGTCCAGATTACAGTGTGTGGTGTTTGCACGGGGCGCTGCGTGATGGCATCATCAGTGATTGCTTAGTGCACGGTGATACCGGGTGTCACGTGTGATCCCATCAAGTTCTGGGCAAATGGCAGAGCTTTCAAGAAGTTGTAAGTCCCCAAATAGAGGGATTGGAGTAGAAATAACACTTTGCCTATGTTTTATCCTTTTCATCCTGGGATCTCAAAGGGCTTCATAAGCAATTGTTTACTAAGCTTCACAAGGTCTTTGTGAGGGATACATATCCATCCCTGAAATGCAGTCACCTCTGGGATGGTACATAGTAGCTATTTAACAATAACTATATCTAACATTTCAGGACAGGGAAGTTCATAAGAATCTCATCTCTGACTGGAACGGCTATGAGATTCTCGGAAGGAAAAATGTGGTTACCTATGTGGGAGTTTGGCTAGGTCTGCTAAAACTCCCCAACTCGTATGAAAATTATTATTCAGAATGTAAATGTTCAGGCTCTGGGTTTTCGGTTCTGTCTGAAAGATGCGTCCTCCAATGGCATTGTGCCCATTAGCACCGTTCTGGGCCTTGGTTCAGGTCTGATTTGAGATGTAGCATCTGAATCTCCTTCCAAATACAAACCCAGACCCTCCTGTGCTTGTGAAATCTGGGTGCATCTCTTCTCAAGTTGGCCCAGCTGCTGGACAAGAGGTAGGAGACAGAACCCAAAGGAGAAAAAATGTGGTGTCCAATCTAAGCCAGCGGATTTGGGTAAATGGACAACAGGCAGAACTCTCAGGAGAAAGACAGGCTGTTGGCATTAATAGAAAGGCTGTAATTACTTGCAACACCCTGTAAGATGGAAACCTCTATTCTCCTCTCAATGAGCTGGGAGGAGATTGATGTCCATGGACCATAACTCCCACTAATGCTGATAGAATGGGGGTTAGGGGAGAGCATGTCCGGGGGCACTACTCCCTTGTTAAAGCAAATGGGTACCTGAATTAATGCCGGGGCAGGTGGTGGTGTCAGAGGAATTGGGGACTGCAGGGGCATGAGACCCACTGGCTGAAAGATATTTTTTGTGTGTGTGTGTGTGTGTGTGTGTGTGTGTGTGTGTGTGTGAGAGAGAGAGAGAGAAGGCGTTGGATGGTTGTTAGACAGCAGTGGTTTCAAAGCAGGGTGCTATAACAGGGCAGGGGCTGGCATCGCAACTAGCTCAGAACTGAAACCGGAGGAGGAGGGGAGGTGGCTGGAGGTTTGGAATCATAGAATGGGAGCTGAGAGAGACAGAGGGGCAATCCCCCCACCCCCGAGGTGTTAGAGATTTCCATCCCGAGAACATTTGGCTGCCTAAAGCAAGCTCTCCCCCATCCCCATCTGCTCTCTCCTTCCCCTTTCTCTTGTCGGATGCTGCTGCCCCGTGCCTGAGCCATCTCTCACTGGGGCAGTGCCTCCTGCACAGGGGGCTGTTTCCAGATGGATAAACCCACCCCATCTTTTCTGTAGCCTCACTGTTCGTTCTCTCTCTCCTGGTTATCCATCTCTCCTCCTCCTCTGTTTCCCCTTTCTGTTTGTTTTCCTCTCCTTCCCTCCCCTTGTCTCTTTCCTTTGCCTCTCTCTCTATCCTCTTATCTCAGCCCCCTTGTTTTTCTCCTCTGTCCAGCTGATTTGCATGCATGCTGCGTTGAAGTGGCTCAGCTGGGTCTAATGCCTCCTGTAGTGAGGAGAAGAGCCCGAGCTGGACTCAGCTTGGACCTTCGCCTCCCTGTTAGAGTGACTCGTGGGGCACGGATGTACCCGTTACTCATCCTCTCCAGCTTTTGCTACCCACCTCGCCCACAGACACTGGTGTGAGGAAGAGGGAAGCGTTGCGGGCGTCACCAGGCCTAGCCGTCTCCTCTTGCTGCGCTGCCACTGCTCCCGTGCTGCAGAGTGCTGCGTTTGGGGGAGCTCGGGGCTAAGAGCCAGCGAAGGAGACTGGGGAGCCAGGCTGGGCCGGCTGCCCGCCCCACCCGTCCGCAGCAGGGGGATTACTGCAGTGGCTCAGAGCTCTGTGCCAGCTGCTATCCGGAGCTCTGCTCTATGCTGATGTCCAGCCCTGCCGGGGAGGGTGTCTCTGCACAAGGGAGTCTGGGGCCCCAAGAGGATTTCAGAGCAGACACCACAGGAGGAAATCCTGGCTCCTGACAGCCCTTGCTCTTTGATCCTGGCTCCCTTCCCTTCTGCTCTACGCCCACTTCTTCCCTTGCTATCCCACCTGCTGTGCCTGCCTCCCTTCCTTTCCTCCTTCAGCCTCTGCCTCCAGCTCTCCTCTTCCTCCTTTCCCTCATGCCATCTGCCTTCCCCTTCCCTCTGTCCCTTTACTCTCATTTTCCTCCCTTACTCCCCCCGTACCTTCCCCTACCGCCTCTCTCCACCAAACCCCTCCCCTGTTGCCTCCCCCTTAGTGACCTGCTCCTGATGCCCCAAGGCAGGTGGGGTCTATTCCCCAGAGGGCTGATCGCTGCACTCCCAACACTGCAGGGGTGGGCTTAGGAGGAGAGAATGGGGGGGTGGGAATCCAGAGGTCCAGGGTGCTGGGAGTCACGTCGGCCTGACTACGTTTCTGAGGGGAGTGCCACTGGGAGAACAACACGCATTGAGGGGTGGATCTTCCGGAGTCCCCACTACAGCTGGCCCCAAAATGTTGGTGCTAAAGGTTCCCTGAGTGAGCTTTGTCGTTAAATTTCTGGCATTCCCAGCAGGGAATATAACCCTCTGTTAGAAGCCCAGGCCTATCATTCTGCCATCAGATACATGCCCGCTGCTCTGCTTGCGGTCAGGAGGTCAAGAGGAACTATCCTCTGCCACTGCACATTGCCAGGTCACTGCTGGGTTTAGCCCTGGTCTGTCCATCCCGCCCGCCCTGCAGAGAGCTGAGATCGAAGTCCCAGCTCCGTCTGCTGATGTTCTAATCACTTGAGTTTCCTTTCTGCTGATTTGCATTTCCATGAGAGGAAGATGTCCTGATTAATATCCCTTCAGAGGCTCCTGCCTCTCTAATTGGAAAGTGGTCTTAACCTTTCTTGCAAGTGGATGGTACGTTTCCTGCCTGCTGGAAAACCCCAGGAAGGACATCAATAGCCAGCTCTGTGCTAGTGTGGGGGATTCTCAGAATGGGTTGGGAGGTTCAGCTCCTGTCCTGCAAATCTGTGCACCTATCCATCTGGCCTACATAGGAACTTACTAATTACTGTGGCCCAGCTGACGTCTAGAAGAGACGTGGTCATCTCCATCAGAGGATGTGCTCTTGACTGAAGTCAAGAAAAGATACCAAACACAGCAGAAGAGGATCTGTTTAGCTAACTCAAGCCTACCCTGTCAAAAATGGACTATTTCCTTCCCAGTCCTGAAAGATGCACCTCACATTTGCAGTTCAGAATGGGCAGGCTGACTTAAGGAAAGTGAGTGTTGTTCCATGTTCTCAGGTCCCAAACGCTTCCTTTGTCACCAATCACATCCCCTTCTGAAATGGTATTTCCTTCTGGACAGACTGGAAAAAGGGCAGTTCAGAAATCGAGGGCCACAGAGAGATTGACTACCAGGGTCAGGCAGGTAGCCTGACACACAGCTGGGATTTGAACCCAGGTCTCTCGAGTCCTCGCCTAGTGCCTTAAATGTGTAACTATCCTCCTTGCTCTCAACCTTCGTGATGCTGTTTGCGTACCAACCTGCTCCAGCAGCCATGCTCCATTACTGAGGTTCGAATCGTAGAATCATAGGACTTGAAGGGACCGTGAGAGGTCATCTAGTCCAGTCCCCTGCAAGCATGGCAGGACTAAGTATTGTCTAGACCAGTGGCTCTCAACCTTTCCAGATGACTGTACCCCTTTCAAAAATCTGATTTGTCTTGTGTACCCCTAAGTTTCACCTCAATTAAAAACTTAAAAATTCAGACATAAAAATACAAACGTGTCATAGCACACTTACTGAACAATTGCTTGCTTTCTCATTTGTACCATATAATTATAAAATCAATCAATTGGAATATAAATATTGTACTTGCATTTCAGTGTATAGTATATAGAGCAGTATAAACAAATCATTGTCTATGAAATTTTAGTTTGTACTGACTTCGCTAATGCTTTTTATGTAGCCTGTTGTAAAACTTGGCAAATATCTAGATGAGCTGATGTACCCCCGGAAGAGCTATGAGTATCCCCAGGGATACATGTGCCCCTGGTTGAGAACCACTGATCTAGACCTTCCCTGACAGGTGTTTGTCTAACCTGCTCTTACGTCTCCAATGATGGAGATTCCGCAACCTCCATGGGCAATTTATTCCAGAGCTTAAGCACCCTGACAGGAAGTTTTTCCTAATGACTAAACAGCCCTTGCTCTAATTTAAACCCATTGCTTCATGTCCTATCCTTCGAGGTTAAGGAGAACAATTTTTCTCCCTCCTCCTTATAACAACATTTTATGTACTTGAAAACTGTTATCATGCCCTCCTAGGTCTTCTCTTCTCCTGACTAAACAAACCCAATTTTTTTCAATCTTCCCTCATAGGTCATGGTTTTTTAGACCTTTAATCATTTTTGATGCTCTTCTCTGGATTTTCTCCAATCTGTCCACATCTTTCCTGAAATGTGGTGCCCAGAACTAGACACAATACTCCAATTGAGGCCTAATCAGCATGGAGTAGAGCGGAAGAATTACTTCTTGTGTCTTGCTTACAATACTCCTACTAATACATCCCAGAATGTTTGCTTTTTTTTGGCAACAGTTTCACACGGTTGACTCATATTTAGCTTGTGATCCACTATAATCCCCAGATCTCTTTCTGCCGTACTCCTTCCTAGGTGGTTATTTCCCATTTTGTATGTATACGATTGATTGTTCCTTCCTAAGTGGAGTACTTTGCATTTGTCTTTATTGAAGTTCATCCTAGTCACTTCTGATCATTTCTCCAGTTTGTCCAGATCTTTTTGAATTTTAATCCTATCCTCCAAAGCACTTGCAACCCCTCCCAGCTCAGTATTGTCCACAAACTTTACAGGTGTACTCTCTGCCATTATCTAAGTCATTGATGAAGATATTGAACAGAACTGGACCCAGAACTGATCCCTGTGGAACCCCACTCATTATGCCCTTCCTGCTTGCCTGTGAACCACTGAACAGTTTTTTCCAACCAGTTATGCACCCCTTATAGTAGCTCCATCTAGGCTGTATTTCTAGGGTTGCCAACTTGGTAATATTTAAAAAACAGATACTACAGCAGGAATGCCAGAACCTCCCCTGCTCCACTTCTTCCCCTGAAGTTCCATCCCCATCCACTCCTTTTTCCCCTCCCCTCTGTCGCTAACTGCTTTTCTGCTGCCGCCCCCCTGGGGTCAGGAGGGACTCGCCTGCAGAGATAGGCGGCCTGGCTGAGGAGGGACTGGTGCAGATGACCCTGAACCTCCCCACCCGCAGTAACCGGACTTTGGGTGTCTTCTAGTCAGTAGATCTGACTGGACACTGTCCGGTCTCCCTTTCGACTGGACTTTCCGGTTGAAAACCGGGCACCTGGCCACCCTATGTATTTCCCTAGTTTGTTTATGAGAAGGTCATGCAAGACAGTATCAAAAACCTTACTAAAGTCAAGATCTTCCACATCTATGTGCTCCATGGGGGAAACTTCAGTGGAAATCATCAAGAGTTTCAGAATCTGAAACAGGTGTCCCCACATGGTCCTTTGTACAAGATGAGACCTAGTGCCCACCCTCTGCAGCATTACTGAGCATGAGTAATCCAATGCCTGCAGCTTTCTGATTAACACTAGTAAGATTTTTCCATCTCTGGCTGCATGTGCCCAGATGCGTGGGTTTGCAGGGAACAGTCTGCATGGAAAACAGACGTTTATGAGACTTTGACTACTGCAGCCTCCTCCTTTGTGACCTCCTGAAGTCTCTCAACACATCACTCCCCGTTGGGGATCCCTTCCCTTGCTCTTTCTGCATCAGGTTCAAGTTCATTTTTTTTGCCTTAAGTCTGTGCCCTGCTTTGCCATAGTCTGCATGTTTCCCTCTGCCGCCCTTTCTTCCCTTGCCTCTCCTCTTCCCTAACTTCTCACTTTCCTTCAGGTCACCCATGACACTCACAGCAGGATCTCACTCTCCAGCATCTCTTTTTCTTCAAATCCTTCTATAGGGCCCACTTCTTGCATAGATTTCTCTTGCCCTGAGCACTCCTCTGCACCTGAACGGTTCTATGTGCTACTTGTCAGAGCCAGCCTGCAAGCTGTATGAACCCAGAATCTTGTCTTTGCACGGTGCTTTGTGCATTCATGCTCCTGGGGATTGCAGACGTCTCTGCTCCCATCTAGGGATGATGGGTTGGCTGTTGCTGGTGCCCACCTTTTTGGAGTGGTGATGACTTTTGATGGCGGCAGCGCTGATACTGGCCCAGAAGCAGCATCCCAAATATGTCCTGGAATGGGAAAGCATCCGCATATTGGAGCTCAAAGGTAGGACGTTACCTATCCAAGAAGGGCTCTAACTTAATGACTACATACCAGGCACAGTGGTAGGGGAGAAGAACATTCTGCTTTGCAGGAGATTTCTGTGGTTCAATGTGCAGGTAGGGTATGTCTACACTGAAGCTGGAGGTGTAATTTCCAGCTCAGACAGACATACCTGCGCTAGCTCTGATCTAGATAGTGCGCTAAGAAAGCAGCGTAACTGCAGCGTCGGACTCGGGAGTGGTTGGAGGGACTAGCTGTCCTGACGCAATCCCATCGGAAACTCTAGGTATGTATTTGGGGCGGTTAGTCCATTTCACTGACCACGCAGCTAAGCCGCTATTTTTAGCACACTAGCTCGTTCAGGGAATTACAACTCCCAGCTCCTAAGACGTACCCTAAGGCTGGAATTTTCCAAGGAGACCAAGGGAATTAGGCTCTTTTGAGAATCCCAGCCAGGGGGTCTTCAGAAGCCATAACTTCAGTCATGGGGCAAGACTCCAGGAAGAACCCAGTTGTTTCTGCTCCTTTTCAGCTGAGGGAGGGTTTTGTTGGAACACGCTGGTGCCCAGGTGCTGGTGCAGGACACGAGGATGTACTGCTGGTGCTTAAGGACAATGACTTAGCAAATGCTGTTGGGCTGTGATGTGGGAAGGAACTCCTCCCTTCCCAGCTTTTTATGGTTCCCTTTCAGTGTGAGCTCTGCCAGAGCCATGCTACTGTTCAGGGAAGGAAGGGCTGAGGGAACAGCCCCAGGGCTCCGCTTCGGATGAGTAGGCTGGAGCTATATCTCAGCATAGCCGTGTGGTCTACATGGCTAATTCCGCCCCATTATCCCTCTCAGGTGCATTTTGTAATGGACACATAAGCTGGTGACTTCAAAGGGACCAGGAGTTGGCCTGTTTGCTGGCATGACGGGGTGTGTGTGTGTGTGAGAGAGAGAGAGAGAGAGACACACACACACACACACACACACACACACACACACACACACACACCCAGATCATGCTGAGCATCACTCTGGGGGAGCAGACTGGTGGGCAATACTTTTTTAAGGCAAGTGTCGTGTTCTGCTTTCCATGACCATGATGTCAGTGGAGTTACTCCACATTTCCACTGGTGTAACTGGGACCAGGTGCCACCCTAATAGCCAGAGACCTGCTGGGGTTGCTCTGGTGGGACTAGGCGATGGGCAGCCGGGGCAGAGGGAATGTTTTCATTTTGACTCAGAAGGTTTGACTCTTTGTGGCCCTTCGGCCAATTAGTGGCAGGATCAGGAATAGAACTGAGGAGCCCCGAATCCCACTCCCACCATTAGGCAGCACTGCCTGCTTGATAGCCCTTCTTGCAATTAATCACTTTCTGTTGAAAACGAAGGGCCTGGTTTTTCAGAGTCATTCAGCACCAGTAGTTCCACAGACTTCTGGAATCTGGCCCCAGTGGCTTCCTCCCTCTACGGCCGCGCCACCGGATATGGCCTCTTGTGTGTTTCATTACTCCTGAGCGCACACTGTGTCTCCGAGCACATGCTGCCCACAGGGCTCTCGCAGGTCTCCTCCAGCTGCGGCAGGGTTGGTGCGATACCTCCACGGTGCCTTTTCATAACACATAGTTCAAGGCTGACCAAGCAGGCCTGCATGATCACAGGTGGCTTTTCCGAACTAGCAAGTGGGTGGGTGATGCTGTTTAATTGCTGGCATCCCCCGACCCTGCTGCTGACACCTACTCTGCGGCCTGTTGCTATCCTTCCCTCTTGGGCATGGCATGTAGAGCAAGCTAAGGCCCAGGTAACAGGCTCGGCGGCTCTCAGCAATATGGTCAGCTTGCCGTCGGTGTGGTAATACCACACCTGCCTCACACTACTCACTGTCACACTGAACCAAGGCAAAGTCCGTGGGAGACGTGCCCACTTAGACAAGGGCTGAATTTGACCTGTTCATTTCCTCTGCAGGCTTTGTAACGATACACCTCTCTCCAGTGCTTGGAGGCTGCCAGGTTCCCCAGTTAACAGCCCTGTGCTGCTGTCCTCTTTGGAAGGAGCTTGTAGAGTACATCTGCCCCTCTCTTTATATGACAAGGGTAACAATCCTGTGGGTGCAGCTCTAGATGGAGCCTGGTTCTGGAGCGAGGTGGAGATTGGTTTCGCTGTTGCGTATCTGGGGCTGGTGAGGTCTCTGCTGTTTTGTTATGAATCCTGCTGGTCTCCCAGGCATTCTTTACCTCCTCTTCTGGCTGACTTTGACTCTCTCTTTCTCTCTGCTTCTGAGGTTAGGGAAGTGGGTTTTTTAATTTTTTTTATTTTGGTATTTAAACTGGTTTAGCAGCAGTGAGCGTTCCTGATAAACAGCCTGGGAGATCCAGAGAATAATCTCTCGGCTTGGTGACGGCAGAGGCGCATATCAGAGCTGCTGGCAGCCACGCAAAAAGCTGCCCTCATCCCCAGCATGCTCGATCAGCCCAAGGAGGGGGGGGGGCGGAAATCGCCTCAGTCCTTAATCACGGAATTTGAAATCCCAGCTAGCCTGCACCATTCATTTCCACAGGCTCGCAGGGCGGGTTTCAGCCTTAAAAAGAAAGGAAGATAATTTCCTAACCCTTCTCCTCTGAACATTTCCCTCTGCCTGAGGTGGGGTGGTGAGGAGGGTACCATTTGGGGGGAGTGATTTGCATAGAAGTACCCCCAGGAGATTTGCTCTGTGCTGTACCCCCTATGGTGAGCTTTACCAAGAGGCTTACTGTGAGGGGGGGAGGGAGAGAGGGGAATAAGCTCCTGAAAGGGGAGCAGGGTTTGGGGATGGGACCAGGTCTGAGTGGTGTGAGTTATCGGTGGGGGGATGCCTGGTGGGCAGCATTGTTTCCGCGGTGGGTCCGTTAGTGCTCTCTGAGTCGCCAGTGCCCCTCGTCGCCAGTCAGGCATCCAGCTGCCCTCGTCTGTGACAGGGCCTCCTGCCCTGGCAATGGAAAGAGACACACTCCATTTTTACACTTCCCTCACAGAGGAGCCAGCTCCCCAAGCCCCCCTGGCTCGCTGAAGTAACACACCCCCCCCATAGAGCTGAGGGGGAGAATGGAGGGAAATCAGCTCAGCCCCCCGTAATGGGGAGAGGACCAGATTTCTCCCTGACGTAGCCCCCTCGCCTTTGGCCCGTTGCATGTCTCTGCTGAGAGAGCATCGGAAGAGCTCAGATACAGTGAGAGGTGCCTGGAGAGCGCTACTTGGCTGGACGTGTGAGAGGCAGCAGCTGAGGGGGGTGTGGTGTCTAACAGAGCTGTGATATTCTGTACATTTGGGTGGGGGTAGGATAGAGAGATCCCTCCTGGGAATGGCAACGTGAGGGGTGAATGAACAGGGACTTGGCTTCTGGCTTTGTTAGACTGGCCTTGGTGGGATTAGCCCTGTTCATAGCACCCTTGGATGGCTTGGAAGTCGGTCTGGCAGGGCTTCCACTTGTCCTCTCCTTGCCTGCAGACTCAGGAACTTGAGGTGCTTTATGCTGACGTCTCCACCCATGGGAAGTGTCCCTACCTTGGGCTGCAGCCAGGAACCAATGCCCCAGAGGCAACTTTGAACAGCCGAGATCCAGGAAGTCCTCCCTCCCCACCGTAGCTGCCTGTCGGGGGCTCCCTTTTGTACCTCCTTGAGGGAAACACTGAGTGTCAGTCTTCTGCTTGTGAGCCAAGCTATTCAGCCCTCTTTGCCAGGAGTACTTCACAGACTGCAGTGCCTGACTCCCTGCGTGCCTCGCCTCACCATTTGCTCTCACATTCACAGCCCCGTTGTTGGAAGGTTGTAATTCCCACCTGGAAGCATGCAGTGGGTTGTCATGCATTGCTTATAACCCTTGTGTGGTGGCTGCCATCTTAGCTCTGGAGGTCCCCAGTTCAATCCACACTGTCTTAGCTAAGATGGCAGCCATCACACAAGGGTTATAAGCAATGCAGGACAAACACCAGACTAATGCTCTGTTGAGCCTGGTATCTTGCCCTGACGGTGGCCAATGGCAGATGTCAGAGAATGGCTTAAAACCCCATCACAGACCAGATTGTGCAATACTGTACCATGAGGAGGTAGAATTTCTTCCTGACTCCCTCTGGGTGGTCAACTCTCGCCTGAAATATGGGGTTGGTGACCCTTATCACCTTTATTCCAGCTAGTGTACAGATCCTCTTCTTAATGTCCTCGGTGTCTAACTTGACTTTTACCAAGTTAGCTGCCTCACTAATAGCCTATGAGGACAAATACTACAGATCGATCATAGGTTGTGTGTTTTAAAAAAAAAACACACCCAAAACAACCCCCCCACACACACACTGTATATCTTTTATTAAGTGTGTTGCCTTTTTACTCTCATTGAGTTCCCAGGTCTTCCTGCATTGTGGGAAGGTGTAAATATATTCACCCTGACTGGCCGTCTCTGTACTCCTCATCATTTGGGTTTAGTACATGGAAAATGTTGAACAAGCCACTTTGTCCATTCCTTGCAGTGCGGCAGGAATTTGTTCTTTAAACTGGGTCTGTTCCTACAACAGGACTTTGGTTTAGGGTCACTTCACTCTACAAGGTAGCCTGGTTTTGTACACTTTACTCAGGAATGACTCCCAGTGAGATCAATGGGCATTGACCATTGCCCAGTGAAATCAATGGAAGTGCCATACAGAAATACACCCCTCACTTCCTTCTTCCTTGTGTGAGATGGAAAGTCAGCTGCAGCTTGAAAGAAAGGACAGGCAAGATACTAAGCCTGATTCTCCTCTCACTCAGGCCAGCATACACTGGGAGTAACTCCATTGAGGTATTGTGAGAGCAGAATCCTTGACTTTCTAACAGTTTTATCTCCCTCCGGCTCCAACTCTGTTTTCAGTTGGTTTGTGTCATGGGTCTGACTTAGGTGGGAAGCACCTTGGGTCAGGGAATGTGTCTTTGTCTGCACCATACACTCATATGGCGTCTCACCTTTGCTACTGTCCAATGTCTCCCACCTTCAGGCTCCAGTGATGGATCCTGAAATCTCAGAAGAGGTCAGAGGGAGCTAGCAGCTAGACAATCTTATGAAAAGGAGAGCAGGCTGCTGCCACAGTTCAGGACAATTGCACCAGTATTTCCCCCCTCATAATCCACTCAAGGCTCCTGGCTCCTCAGCCGTTCTTAAGGTGAAAGCATCAGAGAAAAAAACATTAAAAACAATAAAAGAACCTATATGCCTGCTAAGAAGCTTAGCATACATCACCTCAACTCCAACCTCAGGCCCTGCTAAGTGTGAGTCCTTTAAAACCCACAACTGGGTTGTCCCTGGGGTTACAAGTTCATAATATCAGGGTAGCTGTGTTAGTCTGTATCCACAAAAACAACAAGGAGTCCGGTGGCACCTTAAAGACTAACAGATTTATTTGGATATAAGTTTTCATGGGTAAAAAAATCTGAAGTGGGTTTTTTACCCATGAAAGCTTATGCCCAAAAATAAGTTTTAAGGTGCCACCGGACTCCTTGAAGTTCATAATAGTCTCAGAACCAGAACCTAGACCGGGCAGATCAGCCAGTTCCTTTATACAGCTTGGACCTTTTGAGCTCTGATCTTCGACTTCTAGGAACAGGGAATCAGCAGCCAATCACCCACTCCCCAGGGCATAGCTTCAAAAGGCTTTTTTTTTTTTTTTTTTTGCATAGCCAGAAGTAAGGAATTTGCATTAATTTCTCCCCAGGTATTCTCCATAAAATCCACTTCACACTTCTTGTTCCGAAAGTCCATCTTGTCTGGCACACTTTCAATACAGTCCTTTGAACTTTCAGGCCTCGCATCACATCTCTGAGCTGGAGGGGTTATGTACGATCCCAGTCTACAGTAACACACAAACTTTGCATTTAATACAATGTTTTTTTTTTTTTTTCAGGAGTATTGCAGGAAATGGCCATGTCTATCACATGGGTGTTGGTCAGAATTGTGACTGGTTTTGAGTGGAAGATAGTTTCCCACTCAAAACACTCCTATTTTTGAGCAAAAATGTTCAGATGTTGCATATTGAGTTGAAAAACCTTATTCAGATGAAGGCCGTTTTCACACTAAAACCAATTACATTCAAAATATTACCTGCTTCAATGCTGTGCTATTTGGAGAAAATTTTGGAAACCATGGAAATATTTAGGTGGCTAAATGGCCTGAAATAAAATGATGCAACCCAAATGTAAGTGGTTACACTTACATTTCATAAAATGTTTCCTTTGCAGTGCACGTGCGCTGCGGTTGGGTCAGATTACGGTATCTTTATTTGTGTAGAGTAGTACATGACTCCTCAAGCAGTCGCATGGGTAAAGCACCCAATGTAAAGGGATGACAGTCTATCCTAGGGTGTGGTATATCTCTGATCTGATCTGTGCTTCATTTACATGTCCGGTTGCTTGGGCTTGTATTCCATTAGCCCTTCCATCTTTCACATCCTGCCTATACCTTTCACCACCCCTTCCCGCACATGTGCTTTTGTCTCTCTTCACCAGGGGTGGCCAGCCTGAGAAGGAGCCAGAATTTACCGATGTACATTGCCAAAGAGCCACAGTAAGATGTCAGCAGCCCCCCATCAGCTCCCCTGCTCCCAGCACCTCCCACCCACCGGCAGCCCCACCTTCCTCCCCGCACCTCCCTATCAGCTGTTTCGTGGTGTGCAGGAGGCTCTGGAGGGGAGGAGCGAGGGCAGGAAGGGGTGGAGTGGGGGCAGGGCCTGTGGCAGAGCCAGGGGTTGAGCAGTGAGCACCCCTGGCATGGAAAGTTGGAAAGTTGGCACCTGTAGCTCCAGCCCTGGAGTCGGTGCCTTTACAAGGAGCCGCATCTTAACTTCTGAAAAGCCGCATGTGGCTCCGGAGCCACAGGTTGGCCACCCCTAGGGTTACCATACGTCCGGATTTTCCCGGACATGTCCGGCTTTCTGGGCTCCAGATCCCCTCCGGGGGAAAGCCCAAAAAGCCGGACATGTCCGGGAAAATTGGGACATGCCAGGCCAGCCGTGCGGGGGCTCGGGGGTCGGGCTGGGGGCTCAGAGGTCGGGCCGGGGGCTTGGGCTCCGGGGCCGGGCCAGCGGTGCGGTGCCTGGCCGGGGGCTCCGGGGCCGGCGGTGTGGTGCGGTGCCTGGCCGGGGGCTCGGGGGCTCCGCCGGGGCTCGGGGGCCGGGCCGGCGGTGCCAGGCTGGGCCGGGGGCTTGGGGGCCGGGCCGGCGGGGCCGGGCTGGGGACCGGCGGTGCGGTGCCGGGGGTGCTCGGCCGGGGCCAGCAGTGCTGGGTGGGCCGGGGGTGGTTGGCCTGGGGCCGGCACCCCAAGGCCGGCACCCCAGGGCCGGGGCCAGCCTGGGCCGCACCTCCTCCCCCCACACTCCCCCTTACCTGCTTCAGGCTTCCCGCGACTCAAATGTTCGCGGGAAACAGGGGAGGGGGCGGAGACTTTGGGGAGGGGGCAGAGTTGGGGCGGGGCTGGGGGCGGGGCGGGGCCCCGTGGAGTGTCCTCCTTTGGGAGGCACAAAATATGGTAACCCTAGCCACCCCTGCTCTGCTCTGCTCTGCTCTGCTCTACACCATCACAAAGATCAGCAAGGCGAGAGACAGGGTTGTTTTGTTTTAAATACCAGTTGGATCCTTTCCAAGGTATTTCAGGAATGGCGGTTGAACTGAGAGGCGCGGGACAGAGCCATGGCCTCGGCTGGTATAGCTCAGTGTAACTCCATTGAAGTCCGTTCATGGCATTTTGGGTTACGCGCTCCCTAGTCATCATTACAGACCTCTCTTACTTCCTGATTGATTCTGCACAAACTTTTCAACAACCCCCTTCCTTCTCTCCCCCCACCCCCCATTCTTATTTCCAATCTAAAAACATGCCATTTTATAGACCTGGTTTCTTCCCCCCTCCCCTTCATTGCCTCATTTGCATATATTTACATAGCACACCGGTTTCTGGGATGAGAGGAGGAGCAGAAAAGCGTGTCCTTTCTTCCCTTTTCTCGAAGTAGAATTGTATTTATTTATTTAAATTCGCTGCTCTGTCTGCTGCGCGGTTGCTGAGAAGCGTTTGTTTCTCTCCACGTTTCTGCTGGATTCTGCGGCTCAGGGAGGGGCAGGGCAAGGAAGGGTTGAACACACTCAAGTAACTTGAGCCAGTTCTTTATCCCAGGGACAAACAACGTGCAGGCAGGTGCAGTTGCAGACTCCCCGCTCCCCCCCACTCCCCTTTGCGTATTTGCTGCTCTTGCACACACGCGTCTACCCATCAGTTTAAAAAAAACCCAAACACCCTTAGCCATTGCTAGTCCGTCCGTCCCTCCCCCCCTCCCTTCACCTCCTGGAAAATAGATTCCCCATTGTCAGTCAGAACTAATGATTTTTTTCTTGGCTGGAGAATGAAGTTGTTCTGAGGGGTGGGTTTTCAGAGATTTTTCTGGTTTACTTGTCAAATCAAAAATATAAACCTTTCCCTCAAAAATCTGGGCAGCCGGAACTCCTGACGCTCGGCAGCAATTCTTCTCTTAAAAGGCTGCTTCCAACACACAAACGCGGGGCTCCAATTCAGCCCTGGTGTAAACCCATTGGCTGCTATGGAATTGCCAGCAGAGCGCTTGGCCCAATGAAATTGAAAACAATTCCCCACCTGGGTTACTGTTCCCAGGTTGCAGTACATCCATACAAGGAAAAGAGTGTTTAAAATGCCACTGTTTTTGCTGTTGAGGTAGCTGGTTTCTTTTCCTTTGCGCGTCTCTCCATTTGGGACAAGGGTTTGTTCAGTTTCACCTGTGTTTTTAGTCAGTTTCCCTACCTGGTTCTCAGGATAGACCAGCCGAAGTGCTCTTATCCTTTGGATTCAGAGTGCTGCAGGGGGAAGTTTAAATGAAGAGAAGGGCTTTCCGGGATGGCAGTAAAACGTTTTCATTCAGAGTGGGTTTTGTGTAACCCCGGGGTTGGACCTAAACTAATTGGGTGAAATCTTGCTTCTATTGAAGTTAATGGCCATTTTGCATTGACTTTAGTGGGGCCAGGAACATTTCTGATAAGGGAAGCGAAGGGTATGTCTACACTTCAAGTGCTCCAGTGGCACAGCTGCAGTTGTGTAGACTTCAGCATAGACACTGTCTACGCCAACAGGAAGGGTTCTCCTGCCTGGGTAGGTAATCCACCTCCCCCAGAGCTGGTAGTTAACATAATTCTTCTGTCAACCTAGCACCGTCTACACCCGGGTTTAGGTTGGGATAGCTACATTTCTCGGGTGTGGATTTTTCCCATCCCTGACAGACACAGGTATACCGATGTAAGTTCCCAGCATAGACCAGCCCTAAGTTACTTATGCATCAAGGAACCAGAAGATGTTAGAAAATGTAAGGGTACGTCTATACTTACCTCCGGGTTCGGCGGTAAGCAATCGATCTTCTGGGATCGATTTATCGTGTCTTGTCTAGACGCGATGAATCGATCCCGGAAGTGCTCGCCGTCGACACCTCTACTCCTGCTCCGCGAGAGGAGTACGCAGAGTCGACGGGGGAGCCTGCCTGTCGTGTGTGGACCCGCGGTAAGTACCTTGTAGTTCGAACTAAGATACTTCGACTTCAGCTACGTTGTTCATGTAGCTGAAGTTGCGTATCTTAGTTCAAACTGGGGGGTTAGTCTGGACCAGCCCTAAGTTAAAGTAAGAAGGGGTCATTTGACCTTCCACCTTCTTTCTGCTCCTTGTATGAGTTAGAGCAGTGGTCTCCAAAGTGGGGTGTGCAAGAGGATTTTTGAGGGTGCGCAGCAGAAGGAGCACTTTTTTTTTTGGGGCTTCAGCAAAAATGGTAGAGCCGGCATGGCAGGGAGTGCATGCTCAAAATTTTTTTACTGATAGGTGTGCGCGATCAAAAAAGTTTGGAGACCACTGAGTTAGAGTATTATGGACTCCCTTAGGACTTGTCTCCGCACAAACCTGCACTGGTTTCATTTAAGCAGGGCCGGCTCCAGGCACCAGCGAAGGAAGCAGGTGACTGGGGCGGCCAATAGAAAGAGGTGGCATTCCGTCCGTTATTGGGGTGGCACGTCCAGACCTTCGGCGGCGGATCCTTCACTCCCTCTCTTCACTCGGCAGCGGCACTTCGGCGGCAACTCAATCGGCCTTTTTTTTTTTTTTTTTTTTTTTTTTTCCCCCTCGCTGCTTGGGGCAGCAAAAAAGCTGGAGCCAGCCCTGAATTTAAGGGGTGGGTTTATACCAATTTAATTAAACTAGCGCAAAAGCTGTGTAGACACTCTTAATTCAAACCGTGTTTATTTTGGTTTAGCTAAAGTCTGCTAGTAGCCGGTGTAACGTAAACCAAAATAAACAACTAGGGCCTGGTCTACCCTGGAAGGTTACATTGGCCTAGCTACATCACCCCTGATGACGTAGCTATGCTGACATAATCCCTGGGGCAAGTCTACACTACAAAATTAAGTCGACCTAAGTTACGTTGACATACAGCCACTGCAGCATTTGCACGTCCACATGGCACTCCATGTGTTGGCAGTGCACGTCCTCACCAGGAACGCTTGTATCGATTGTATTGTGAGCGTGGGGCATTGTGGGACGGCTTCTGAAAGGCAGCGACAGTCACTATAAGCAACACAGTGTCTGCACTGATACAGCGACCTCAGCGCTACGCCTCTCGCGGAGGTGGCGTTATTAAGTTGGTGTAGTGGGCGCGTTGCATCAGTGGGAGCTACGTTTTATTGAAGACGCTTACAGAGTTAGGTCGACATAAGCTGCCTTACATCAACCTAATTCTGTAGTGTAGACCAGGACCTAGTGTAGATACAACTAGGTTGATGGAAGAGGACTGACAGGCCCTGCAGTTATTAAATTGCTTGTGTGCGTGCACACTTGGCTCCTTGTGTCGGTGGTATGCGTCCTCACCAGGAGCGATTGTATTGTGAGCATGGAGCATTGTGGAGCTCCTGAAAGCCAGTAACAGTTGACATAAGCAATGCAGAGCCAAACTAACTACATCGATGGCGACTCTACACCGCTCAGGGTGTTACTCAATGGGCGCAGAGAGGCACTTACGTTGGCAGAAGCCAAACTTAAGTGAAGACACTTCCACAGCAAGGGCAACGCAAGGCAGCTTACGTCAACCTAACAGTGTAGTGTAGACCAGACCCATGTTTGTGTGTAGATTGTTAAATATCAATGGAGTGGCTCTAAGGGGGCCTTGTCTCCATTAGAAAACGTTTGCTAGTATAGCTATACTGGCAAACCCTCCTAGTGTAGATGCAGTTTATACCAGCATGAAAGTGCTTCTGCTGGTGTAGTTTGCACCAGCTTTCCAAGAAACATAAGCTACACCAGGAAATGCTTTTTTATGTCCGTGTAAGTGCATCTACATGAAGGCTTATATTGGCATAACTGTGTTGGTAAAAAATTACACCTCTAACTAACATAGCCAGGTCCATCTGAGTTCTAGGTGTAGACCAGCACTCAGTGTCGGCAAGTCTAATTTACTCCACACCTGTGAACTTTTCCCCTTGAATTCTAGTCCCATCTGGTTCTGTGGCCTTTGGCAAGTCCCATAATCGCTCTGCTGCAGTTTTTCTAACTGTAAAATGGAATTAATATTTGCCTAATTTACTGGGCTGCAGTAAGGATTAATTAGACATAAGTAGGGCTCTATCAAATTCTCAGCCATGAAATACATGTCATGGACCACGAAATCTGATCTCCCCACATGAAATCTAGTTTTTTGTGTACTTTTACCCTATACTATACAGATTTAATGGGGGAGACCAGTGTTCCTCAAATTGGGGGTCCTGACCCCAAAAGGGAGTTGCAGGGGGTCACCAGGTTATTTTAGGGGGCTTGCAGTATTGTCACCCTTACTTCTGCACTGCCTTCAGAGCTGGGCAGCCAGAGAGCGGGGGCTGTTGGCCGGGCACCCAGCTCTGAAGGCAGCGCCCTGCCAGCAGCAGCACAAAAGTAAGGGTGGCAATACCATACCATGTCACTCCTACTTCTGCGCTGCTGCCTTCAGCGCTGGGCAGTCGGAGAGCAGCGGCGGCTGCTGACTGAGGGCCCAGCTCTGCAGGCAGCAGCACAGAAGTAAGGGTGGCAATACCATACCATGCCAGCCTTCCTTCTCCGCTGCTGCTGGTGGCGGCTCTCCCTTCAGAGCTGGGCTCCTGACCAGCAGCTGCCGTTCTCCAGCTGCCCAGCTCTGAAGGCAGCACCGCTGCCAGCAGCCGTGCAGAAGTAAGGGTAGCAGTACTGCAACCCCGCCCCCCACAATAACCTTGTGTCTTCCCCCCCCTTTCCCCCCTCTGCAACTTCTTGGGTCAGGACCCCTACAATTACAACCCAGTGAAATCTCAGATTTAAATATCTGAAATCATGAAATTTATTATTTTAAAAATGCTATGACGCTGAAATTGACCAAAATGGATGGTGGATTTGGTAGATTTAAGTGTTGGGTATTACATCAGCTTTTGGGGGATTGCTTTATATGTGGATTGGTTTATATCTGAGTGGATAATGTAAATGATGGTATCACTTGAATTTGGGTTTCCCCCTAGGATAAAATGGAGAAGAGAAACCTGCCTGTACTCCTGAATCTGGAGAGTAAACTTTCCCCACAGAAGATGGGATAAGGAGGATGACCACAGGCTGCTAGTCTCAGGTATCAGTGGAGGTAAGTGAGTACTCCAGCATGTCAATGTGGCTCTTTAAGAAACTAATGCTATCTCAGACTTTTGATTCCCCTGCTTGGAAGAAATATGGAAGTGAGCATTATGGTGGATGAGTTGAGGGATGATCCATAGTGGATCAGGCAGTGATTCTATCACTACCCCTATTATTTCTAAATGCTAAGTACTTTGCAGCACATAACCAGTCAGACCATCAGCTGGTGTTCAATTGGCAGAGGTCCCCTGATTTCAATGGCCATTTTACACAAGCTGAGGATCTGACCCATAGACAGTGCTGCTCTCATGAGAGGTGAGGCGTGACAAATGAATACAAGCAAAACCGAGTGGAGAGGGGACAGCACAAGCAACAGGAACGTGTGGCTGTTTAGAAAGTTTTGCACCTATTGTAGGTTTTTTATTTAACTATTTTTCTATTAACTTTCTTTGTACTAAATGTGGTGTTCTGGCTAATAGAGGCCACTTAGCAAACTGCCGACTTTTATTAAGAGTTGAATCCAACTGAGGAAGGTGATGGGCCAACTCCAGCTGGTTTCAGTAGAACTCCAGCCACTAACCTGCCCACACTTGTTGCACATGCACACAACTGATGCAAGGCTGGATAGAATCAATGAGAGATGGTTATTGCCATGATGGTCCTGGGCTTGAGCTGCAAAATCTGGATTGGTCCCACAAAGGCTTTTCAGATCTGGGATCAGTTCAAAGACCAGGGCCATTTAAATTAAGATCTGGGCTTAGATTTCAAATACCGCCAAAGCCCAGAGCCAACCTGAAGAGTGTCTGTCTCCTACACCCCAACTGCCTGGGTATATTCAAGGGGACCTAGAGGGGATGGACTATCTTGGTTTCCAATAGTTTGACTCCTGCTCTAATGCTCTGTAAATGGTTCTCCTGCATGAGGACAGAACTCTCTCTTTGCCCCCATGCCCTCTCGCGTTAGAGAAACTTTCCAACCAGGATGGCTCAGAGGAGGCTGTTTATCTCTAGCTTGACTGTTCCTCCCCTCCTCCCCCGCCCTGTCTCCTCTACTTCCTCATTCCCACCGCAGCAGGGTTGAGCAAGAGCAGGACAGAGCCCTTCTCTGGCTCAGGGGGAGGCTGGGGGGGGCCTTGGAATCCAAGTTCCCTTTTTCAGACACACAAACAGGCTGTGATGAAACTCCTTCTCTGGGCCTGTTTAGTTGCGGCATCCACAGGCAGGGCATGCTGGAATTAATCGTCCTCGCCGGAGACCTGCAAACTGCAGAAAAATGTAACTGCGGAAAGGGCTCTTTGAAATCTCAAAGCAGTGAAGATCCCTGTAAAGGCCTGATCCAAAGCCCAAGGAAAGATACCTAATGACTTTAGGGGCTGAACCAAAGCCCACTGGAGCTGGGATTTTTGGGAGGTCCCAGGCCCTATAAGTAGGGGGCCAGATTTTCTGTACAGCTCAGTACGTAGGGTCATAGTCAAAGGATCTCGGTGTAAGTGGTCTCGGTGTCACTCGATGGGACAGAACACCACAGCCAGGAGGTGTGTGGGTTACATCAGCACCCATCACGCACCGAAAGCGCCGCAAAGGGAGCTACCACATGCTGAGCACGTGTGCAGACCTGGCCGTTATTTGGGTTCCTAAAGGGGAACACGAATGCTTTGGTAATCCTGGCCCCACGTTTTCCAGCTGCACTAACTAGCTCGTGTCCTGGGGAAATATCTACTCGTAACGTTTTGTTTCAATGGGCAGGAAGCAGAGGAACCGCCTGAAGCAGGAGGGCTGGACCTGGATCCAGAGGGTGAAGTTTTAGTGCTTGGATCCAGGATGTTGCGTTGATCCATCGAGAGAGAAGGATCCATTGCAAACTTTGGAGTGGGTCCAAAATTCCCCCAAGTTTGGAGCGGTTTAGCTCTAGTAATCGGTGACTCCAGGTACTGACGTGGGACCCATCACTGTGGTTAGCTGAGTGCTTGGGGGTTTGGTTCTGGCCCCTGTCTAGTAGAAAGGCACATGGCAAGAAAAGATCAGCAGTTTCCCCAGGTGGCCATAATGTGTGTCTTCCCCCCCACACACACCCCGCGCGCTTATATTTTCCCTGGTGGATCTGGCACATCCCTCTAGTGCAGCGGTGGCCAACCTGTGGCTCCGGAGCCACATGCGGCTCTTCAGACATTAATATGCGGGTCCCTGTATAGGCACCGACTCCGGGGCTGGAGCTGCAGGCGCCAACTTTCCAACGTGCCGGGGGGTGCTCACTGCTCAACCCCTGGCTCTGCCACAGGCCCTACCCCCACTCCACTCCACCCCTTCCCACCCCCACCCCTGAGCCTGCAGTGCCCTCCCTCCTGCACGCCACAAAACAACTGATCAGAAGGTGCGGAGTGGGAGGCGCTGATCAGCGCGGCTGCCGGTGAGTGGGAGGTGCTGGGAGCAGGATGGGGGGTTGCTGACGTATTACTGTGGCTCTTTGGCAATGTACGTTGGTAAATTCTGGCTCCTTCTCAGGCTCAGGTTGGCCACCCCTGCTCTAGTGGACGTGGCATATTCCTTAATTTTCCCAACGGCTTCTCGTTGTTGTTGTTATGAATTTGCATGGCAGTAGTGGCTAGAACCTCACTGCACGAGGTGCTGGACAAACACGGTAATGCTGATGCAGGGCTTCTGGGCTTTAAAACACAAACACTCAATATTATGGGCCAGTTTCTGCTCTGCTTTCTCCCACGTAAATTTGGAGTGAATTCACTTAAGCCACAGCCTGTTCCCAACCAAATCCAGGACAAAACTGCCATCATCTTTGCTGGCGCCTGGAGGTGGCCTTTTTCTCCAGCTTGCCGCCCAAGTTGGAAGACCCTCATGCAATGTCACTGTTAAAACTGGGTCAGCTGTTATTCTTCAGTCTGAAAACTCCCAGTCCTTACAGTCCCCTGTGCTATCATAGTGCTGCTCCATCCTCTGATCCCATTCACCTGCTGTTACGCCTCCTTTTCCAACCTGAGCGCATGCGTGCATACATGCTCTCTTTCCCCCTGTACTATTAACGGTTGTTGAAAGCGTGAGGCCAAATTCTGCCTCCAGTTGCACCTGTGCAATCCGTCTGGACTCTGTGAGGTTTCACAGGGTGAATCGGGAGCCAGAGTTTAGCCCTGGACCCCAGAGTTAGTGGAATTGTTACAATCCATCCCTTGGGGATCATACAGTGTGTTGCTAGCATGGCATCAGGGCCGGCTCCAGGTTTTTTGCCGCCCCAAAAAAAAAAAAAATGGAGTGTCGCCGCCGAAGCAAAAAACCACAAAAAACAATGGAGTGCCGCCCCTTGAGAAGTGCCGCCCCAAGCACATGCTTGGAACGCTGGTGCCTAGAGCTGGCCCTGCATGGCATTGTCCCTCCCGTTGGACCTGGTCAAGGGAAGGAAGGGGGCCTATTTCAACCAGAGCTGTTCTCCGCTCCCTGCACCTGCGAGTGCAGGATGCCATGGTGGTTTCTCTTTGGAAAGATTTGTTTTTTCTTTTTTGCTCCTAGCTGTGAGCCTGCCCTGGGTACAGCTTATAAAAGTAACCAGTTCTGGGCGGCCTAGTTAGCCGACAGAAATGTGGCTGCCAACCCAGTGGGAGCGCTTGAGCCTGTGAGCTAATGTAGCCAGCAGCACAGACACTGTACCCACACTCCTCAATGGCAGCTGGTCATTTGGGATCTGGTCCAAAGCCCATTGAAGTCAATGGGTGTGTCGGTCTTGTTCCCTGTTCTGAAGGCCCTTGTATAGCAGGCCCCAGATGGTTTGTGCGCTCTGCCTGGCTGCTGGCCCCAGAGGTGGCTGCCTTTCTTTCGATGGTGTTCTGCGTGCAGAGTTTGTGAAGCACTTTGGGACCTTTCAGGTTATTCTTGAGCCGAGTCCAGAGAGATGCTGAGTGCCACCATTTCCCATTGAGTTCAGTGGGAGCTGCACACAGGCGGCAGGTGTGCGGCACCATTCGGACTATGGCTCATTCTTCAATTTATTTTTGCACTTTCTTTCGGCCTAGTCCATTTCTCCCTCCCCTCACGTTCCCTGCCCAACTTCCTCTATTTGCCCCTGTCTCTTTTTAGTGTTTTCTTTTCCCCTCTCTCCCTTGTTTTTCATGTCTTCTCTCTGCTTCATTCTGCTCAGAGCGCGATGTAACCCCAGCGTATGTTCGCCCCTTTTTCCATTTGTGGAATAGCCACAAACCCATCGCAATTTCCTCAAACTTACTCGCGGTTCAAAATTATTCAGTACGTTATTTTATTCATCTTTGTAGCTCTCCGGATTGGTCACTCACCGATCTCTGCCATTGGCTCTCTGAGCTGGGTTGATGAGTTGTGATTGGTCTCAGAAAGGTCATATGGGACTGTTTGCGTTCCGACTGGGTGGGTACCCAAGCACTTCTGGCATGTGCAATATAATGAAAAATTCACAGTTCGATTGCATAAGCCTTACTCAATTGGGGAGCAGTAGTCCCTTTGACACCAATGGATCTACTCCTTAGAGTAAGAGCTGACTAACACGAGTAAGGGGAGCACAATCTAGACCTCAGTTCCCATGCATAAGCAAGTCTACAACCTTGAAATTTGCTGTCTGCAAATGGTTGTGTCTGTAAAACCTGGATCTCACGAGTGTTCCTTGGAAGCCTCAACGAACCCACTAGAAAATTTGAGAGACTATGCACAGGGCATCACTTGCGTGATTTGTTCTCTTCCCGAGAAGGAGCCTGACTCCACCCTGGTGTAACTCTGCTGAGGTCAATAGAGTTAGAGCCAGAGTCATCCCACCGAAGGCAGGGGAATGAGGATCACAGTCCCCCCTGGTGTAACTGAGTCAATGGAGTTAGGACCAGATCTGGGCCAGATCCTGACTCTGGCCCATTGGGCGCCAGTCGGGCGGGAGGGGGGATGATTGAATCCCAGCTCCAGAGCCCCCTGCCTTGGATGGAAATGGCCCCAGCAAGACTTCTTAGGGCTCAGTGGCCAACGGCATCACCCCCTCGCCCCCTCTATGGTGACCTCGGGTAGATTTGAGATTGGGGGAGCAGGCTCTCACTAGCTGGCAGGCAAGATTGCATGCGACTGGTTTTAACGACTCTGGAAACCTCCAGCACCTGTCCTGCCCTGCCCCCAGTTCTTGCAAGCCCCCCAAAATGCATTCTTCTTCGCAGTTGCTTTTATTTGTAACCTCCACTCGCCTTGCTTCCCTCCCTCCCTCCCTCTCTCTAGCTCCCTCCCTCCCTCTCTCTGGGGGGAAAAAAGGTCATTGCGCAAATGATTAGTCAGAGCTCAGTTGCTGTAGCAACCAGCTGCTGTAACTGGGACAGGCATGCATCGAGGACAACAGAGAGGTCGACCATTAGCGAGTGCTGGGGAGCTGAAAGCCTTTGTATTTGCTTTCAAGAGCCGGCAAACCAGGCAGCGCAGAGCCCCCTGCTCCACTCTGCGCGCGGCGATGCTCCTCGGGCCTGGAGCGTCACAGAGAAGCCTTGGCAGCCTGATTAATTTTTAAATAATAATAATAATAATTAATAAAATAATCCCCCCCCGCCCCGCTTCAGTCCCTGTGTTTCCAAAGGAGCCGTTGCGACCCTGATGTTCTCCTGTTTCCGGGGGCTCCGCCGGCTTTGTCTTCCCAACCCCGACCTTCGCTTTCCCCGTCCTCCTCCTGGATTGGCGCAAGCTGCCTTGTGCCCGCAGCTTGTCCGGGAGGGAATCTCTTCCCCTTGCAGATCAGTGGACGCAGATGGAAGCTGGGACTCCTTCCCCATCCACGCTCCCTAATGCAGTGTGGGCCTCTGCTCTGGGTTGTTGGGTTTTTTTTCTTCCTGCAGCTTTCCGAGTTGGTGATCTGCGAACATCTCTCGTAGGAGGGGCGTGGGGATTCCGTGTCCTCTCGCAGCATCTTCCTGATGCAATGTGAGCTCCAGGTCCTCCGGATCTTGGCAGAGTAACCGGTGCTAACCCTCCTGGCCTGGTTAATTTCCATCTCCGGCCTGACACTTGATATGTTCCCCCAGTGCTTTCAGCTTGGCTGGGATTCTTCTTTACTTCCTGTCCTAAACCCTTTTGTGGGCATTGCTGTGCAGCATGAGCTGCCGCGCACTACCCCAGAGGTGGTTGCTTTACATTGGTGGATGGTGCAGTGTCTTGTAGTTAGAGGATGGAGGGTGGTTGTAATGGCTATGGAGGTGAATTCTTTGTCCAGGCTGGTAGATGCAAACCGACTCTGTGGTTCTCTTTAACTGCCATCTAATCCAGTCTGTTACCTTGCATCCCCCCGCATGGCCTCCCTAAGTCAGAGCCTGAACTAAGCAGGCAAGGAAGGCACTACATTACATGGCTACGCACCAACACTGGGTTCAAAACAGAGCTGTGGGTGCCCCACATCTCCGAATATCAGACTCCATGTAAAGTGATTCCCTCCCTCACAGGTCCCTGATGTTACACCATTCAAGTCAGTGAGGGCTTTGCCACTGGCTTTAATGGGCTGTGGGTCAGACCCATGTTGCTCCGGGATCCTTTTGGATGGAAGGAGTTCCATAGAATGCACTGATTTATCGCAGCTATTGGAGGGGTTCTGCCTGAAAGGCTGCACCAGGGCTTGTTAATGTGTTTAAAAGAAGCTTATGCCAGCTGGACAGGGTGTCAGGGATCTTGCTCCACTCCAAACCCTGCCGTTCGCTGTCTCTCTTCTGCAGTCCCCCAAGGATCCCTCTACAATCCTCCAAGGATCGCTGCATAGGAAGATTTTTCCCTATGAGAGCCAGTCACTAACTCTCTGTCCCATCTCTCCCTGCAGGTTAAACATGCTGTCACAAATGTCTAAGGGTCCCCTGTTGTGTTCAGGCAGCATTAGACTAGCGCCCACCAAAACATTTGGGCCGGAGGGGCTGTGGGCCCAGTGCTGACACAGAGCAGTGCTATAGGAAGGGTTGAGAAGGGAGAAGGCCAACCTGACGATTGAGTGCCCCACACCCTACAGGATCAGACCCCATGTCAGCCAGTCCCACATTGGGTTGAAGGATCCAATCCCCAGTGTGAAGATTTAAGAAACCGTTCTCTAAGGAGGAAAGATGTGGTGGGGATTGAAATTGTGGGTGTTGGACTGGCATCTGCTGTGACAGTCCAGAGTGCAGATGCTAAGGTGAGGACAGCCACGTGGCCTGTCTCTTACACTGCATGTACAGAACTTAGCTCGATGCAGCCCTAATGGCATTTGGGGCTTCTAGGCCCTTCTGTTATACAAATAATAGTAATACCTAGATGGAGAAATCCTATAATCTTTGGATTGTAAGGGTTTCCTCTAGGCGACCTAAGCATTCAAGGTGATCCTATGGGTCTTAATCCCAGCTTTGCCACACATGCCCGTGAACAGGTAACTTAACCCCCTCAGAGCCTCAGTTTCCCCATGTGTGTCATGGGGATTATACTTACCTACCTCCAGAGGAGGGTTGGGAGGATGAGTCCACTGATGTTGGCAAAGTGTTGAGATCCTTGGAAGGAAGGCGCTAGAGAAGAGCGAAGTGTTCTATTGCATCGGGATGATGATGTGAATACTGTTAGGGAGAAGGCCAAGCCCAGTTGCAGAGCACTGGCTCTGGGGGTAAACTGAACATATGTAGAGTTGGGATAGATGAGTAGCTTCAGGTCGGGTTTCCCAGGGTCTCGCTGCTCTAGACTGACGGAAGCTGGCGGCCTACGTTCCCAGCCACAGGAAATGATTTCACTGGAGCTCTGTGGGAGCCATAAGATCAGACTTTTCTGTTTTGGTGCAGAAAATTTCCCAAGTGCCCTGCAAATGGTGTATCCAGGAAATGTCAGAAGAAGGGAGAGATCACTAGGCTATAACAGAAGCATGTTTCATCCTTGTATTGTAGCCACTAAGGGAGAAGGGAATGTCTAGTGTGACTGAAAAGTTCTAACTTCTTTCTTATGGTAGTTTTATTTAATTAATTATTATCTCAAGGATCATTACAATGGTGCCAACTCTTATGATTTATATCGCGAGTCACACAATATTTAATGCTTTTCTTAAAACCCCAGCTCCGGGAGTCATGTGATTAGGTGAAAATCTCAGCTTTCGTTTAAAAAAAAAAAAGGAAGTTTCTAGATCTCCTGGTTGTGGAGAAAGGCTTGAAAGCATGGCCTGAGTGTAGCCTAAAGGCTTAAAAGGTAGAAGGCAAATACAAAATAACCCAATATTTATTATTTTTTTTTAAATTGTTATGATGGGTCGGGGGGTGGCTCATGGCTTCTGAATGCTCAGGGCTGGCCATGCTGTTACTTATTTATATTGATTAAAATTGTGTTTTCCTTCATACGCGCTCAGTAAAACAAGCAGTTTCAAATTAGGGAGTTGACTAACAATATTTCAGGCTAAAGCAAATGACAAAGCACGAGTGAATATCAGGTCTCCACAAGAGAGAAGAAAACCCACAATGACTCACCCTGGAACAATGTGAAACACAAAATGGTGCGCTCCTCCTAGCTGTCCCCTGCACTTAAAGATGCAGCGCCCAGCAAACCGAATGACCTCTCCTTTCGGTTGCATTGCTTCATACACCACAAGGCATGTATTCTTCACTCTGCTGTTCTACCTTTCTCTACGCCGCGCCCCCGCCCCGGAGGAGCGTTCCCCTTTGCAAGGTACAGATCAGTACATATGGCTCCTCTGACATGCAGTCAACTCTGAGGTGGAACGCAGCTATCATAAAGTGCATAGCAGGCTGCATGAGAGTGACGGGGAGGATTGGAAATTTTGACCAAAGGCGCTGGAGGCAAACCTTGGCTCGTAGGAAGAGTGTCCTGGGAGTTTTACTATCCATGCAGAGCAGACCGGCGTTCTCGTTTTAAGGTCTGAGCTGAAATGCACTTTGCTGTCCAGTAAACTGCATGGAAGGTGACGCCTCTAACTCAGGGACACAAAGGGACGAGACAGCCATGTCAGGATTTGACCCTGTGGGCTCCAGGGAATGTAATAATTTCAAGCCTCAAGCCTAGCGCATGCAGCCCATCCCCTCCATCAATGAGAGACAACATATTGCCAGCCAGCCATCTTTAATACTCCGCTCCGCCTAGGGTGACCAGATGTCCCGATTTTATAGGGACCGTCCTATTTTGGGGTCTTTTTCTTATATAGGCTCCTATTACCCTCCACCTCCGTCCCGATTTTTCACATTTGCTGTCTGGTCACCCTAGCTCAGCCTTAAGCAGCACTGCTGAACGCCTCGGGGGCTGGGCCCTTTGGAGGGACCATCTCGAAAGTTTGCCTGGCCAGATCCCCTGTAATAGGGTTGCCAATTTTGCATGGGCATATTCCTGGAGGTTGTATCGCATGACATAATCTTGAACTGAAGATTAATCTTTAATTCTTGGAGACTCCAGGACAATCCTGGAGGGCTGGCAACCCTACCCTGTAAGCACACGTACAGTGATCCCTTCACCTATTGGGCACAGTGAGTAGACACAGTTGGAGCAGGAAAAACAGATCAGGCCAACCCCCAAATCCAGTAAACTCAGCCCATTCCCAGCCCAAGCAGACGTGGTGATGAACGTTTCCTGAGTGGCCCCAGTGCTCTGAAGAGAGAGAGGAGGTTCAGGCAGTGCTAGAAGTGGAGGGTTGGTTTTTATTACAAACCACAGTCAGTAAAGACTAAGGGGGAGACGGGCCAGCCGTGACAGTCTGGGGCATATGCCGATATCTGCTCACGAGTTCCATTGTTTAGTGACCACCATGTTGTATTTCATTCTCAGTTTTGAATGGAGCCTATAGCGTGGCTTTGAGTCTTCATTTTGTAGCTGGAACTTGACGCTTACTAGAGAGACTAGCTAAGGTGTGTCTTCACTGCGCATTTAACCCACCCCCCTACCATCCACAGAGGAAAAACCTTTTACCTGGGCTTGTAGGTGCTTAAGCTCAGGCCTGGCTGAGGGGGTGGGTAGGAGTCCAGGTGTCCTTTAACCTTCCCATGTTGCAATGAGAACACAGGCTAAATCACGGAAGTGCTGATTGTCCTTCAGTGTCTTCCCACATTTCCTCCCTCCCCCCCCCAGAACAGAGAAGTTCTCCCACAATAATCGGGAAAGAATCCTAGAGCATCTCAGCCCAGAGAACCATGGAATTATGCCGCCAGACACACATGCGTGAGTGCAGAACCGGGGAGGACACAATAGTGCGGGTGTGGCTTTGCGGTAGGACTCCCGCACCCGGATGAGGCTGACCGGGGTGCTCAGATCCAGGAGCTGATTACCTGTCTAACTCTGCAGGGAAGACATCCCATGAGTGATCAAAGGCCATCAGCGTTGAATGGCTGTACCCCAATGGGCAATGGGCTTGCTACCGGCAGAGCCATTGACTCGGAAGGTCTCTGCCCCGATGCTGGTTGGAGTCTGGACATTCCCCAGTGGAAACACGGGGACAGGAAAGGTGTCAGAGGTTGTTTTCGAAGAGGAATGTACTCTAAGCAAAGGGGAAGCCATTCTGCTGCAAGGCTGCCTGGTCTAAGGGACTTGGACCAAACCCAGGGTGGTGAGGGCACGGAGGGGAACGTGTGCCGGAACCTGCTGTTTTCCTAAGGTCTGTAACTGGTGCTGTTCAAGAGGAAGTATGTTCACAGGTGCTGGGGGTGCTGCTGCACCCCCTGGCTTGAAGTGGTTTTCATTGTCTACAGGGTTTACAGTTTGGTTGAATGGCTCTCAGCACCTCCACTACAAAAATTGTTCCAGCAGCCTAAGTGTGTTTGTGGTTAGGAAATTGCTTTGTTAGAGGCAGGTGAGATTCAGGGGCTGGATCTGGTCCCAACAGTCTGGGGTCTGCCCAGAGAGCAGGATGGGGAATAGGCTGTGGGACGGTCCATGATTCTGACATACAGAGCACACCCAGAAAGAGAACCCGGTTCTCTCCCTCTGTTTATTGCAGAGTTGAATAGAGCAACATGTTCCCAGCCTACAGGACTGTAAGTAGCATGTATTGTGTGCCCTGAGCAGACCCTTTGCAATACTGGTGTGCCTGCTTACCTGGCTAAATCTTTCTGCTTCTTCCCAGAGCAGTGGCACCTGAAAGAGTGGGGTGCATGCCCCTCTATCTGTGAGTGCGTGCACTTCATGCTTGACTCCTTCCCATCCAGTAATGGTCCAGACTGGATGCTGTGTAGACACAACACGAAGCCTCTTTGCCTTTCCAAAGGCTTTAAAAGGCACCAGCTCTTCATTCCCCAGTGTGGCTCCCCACAGCAGACATGCACTGATTTGATTTCATTTCTGGGCAAAATGCAGGAAGACCGTGCTGATCCAGGAAGCCCTGTCCAGTTGGGGTCCTGTGCACCTTACAGACATGCCTCTCTCCCTGGCTTTACCCCAGCCATTGACATGAATTGGGGCCATTAAGACTTCCAGTCCCGACATCTGAGCGCTGGAGATGGAGTTTTTTCAGTGCTGGCTCTGGAATAACATCTCTTAGTGTGGCCAAGCCTCCTTTTGCCAACCTTCAGGGGACACGGGAAAGATTCTCAGGAATCTGCAGAGGGTGAGAGTTTGTTGGGCACATGGAGATGGTCTTGTCAGATTTTAAAAGAAGTGTTATCATGCATGCGTCTGGTGCATTAGATAGATGCGTCGTGTAAATTACAGTAAACAAACCACACCAGCCTGAGGCCTTCCTTTAAAATTTCCCCATGAACTAGTCTGGATTCCCCAGAAGAACCCCACTTGTGAATATTTGACAGTAATTCACATCGAAACCAGAGAGAGAGTCTTCGCCCGGGGGTCTGGTTCCATCCTACAAGGCTTTCCAGCCCAAAGAGAAAAGCATAGCATAGGACCTTTCTCTACCCCTTAAAGCCTCCCTTAGCTGGCCCCATCCCAGTGTTTAAAATTTCATCTTGCTGCCCTGGTTCTGCTCTGAATGTCAGTAGGGTTTCTGGCAGGAGGTGGGTTTTGGCTGCATCGCAAACGGCTCACATGGAGCTGGTGTGACACCTTTATAAATGCTGTGGTTTTGGAGAACAGGCACTGACCTCCTGCAGCCTCTCGCACGTTAGATTAATTGCAGCATTCACCGTCATGTGCCACCTCCCTCAAGCTTGGATTGAGGGGCCTTCCAGCCGCTACTTTGCTCTGGCTGGGATCAGATAATTCCCTTAGCTGACGTGCGTCAAGGGAACTCCACCACAGAATGAATGTGGGAGCCAGTCTCAGAATAAGGACTCTTGTTACCGTTGCTAAGGGTTTTGGCTTAGCTCCCATCTTAGCCGTGAGGCTCTGAGCATCCGCCCAACAACCAGGGTGAAGTTTATCAAAAACATTCTACTGCTGCAGCACGGTGGTGTAAATGGGGGTGATTCCCCCTTAGAAAACATCTTTGGAGAGCGGAGAAGGAGGGCCATTCAGACGTGCCACTGGCCAGAGGCCTTAGTCACGCTTACCCGGATGAGTTCCCCATCAGAGATTTTGTGGAAGAAGCCCATGATTACAGGGGGTCCCAAAGGGAAAGAGTTCACCTTCTCTGCAAACTGGGGATGCCACTGCAAGGCTGGTGGGGACCACTGGAAAACAAGGAGATGAATCCCTATGGAGGCCCATTAGTGCTTTGGCACAGCCCTTCCTAATGTATTAGTGAATGGGTGCCTAAGTCTTACCAGAAATGCCTGGAGTGAAATCCTGGCCCCAGTTAAGTCAGTGGGCTTTTTGCCACTGACTTCAATAGAGCCAGATTTCACCCCGGCTGTCTCAGCAGAGAGAGGGCTTGCAATCCAGTTGGCCCTAAAATGAAGCTGGTGTTACCGCAGGGCTTGAGCTTACGAGCCAAATGCTCACTTGTAGAGGTGTAACCCCATTGTGTTGCTAGGGATGCACTAACATAACTGACAACAGAGTTTGGCCCTGTCTCAGGGACTAGGGCTATGCTGAGAAGGCCGGTTTCTGGAGAAGTAGGAACATGACCCTGTCCACACTGAACTAGATCCTGTCTGCGGTGGAGTTCGTTTGAGTACAAAGTTAAAACCAAGTAAATGCTGCGTAAGGGCTTCAGGATTTGGCCATTTCTGTTTGTCGTCTTTAAAGAAAACCTTTCTATTTTATATGGCATTTGCCTCTTCCTGGCTTCTCATTCATACCATTTAAAGACTTCTTAATGGGTCTCGGCACGAACTTGGCTGCCAGCCTTGCTTTGGTTAATTTCAAATGTTGCCCACATAAATTGGTTAAGGAGCTATTTGTTTTATAGACGTAAGAATGAGAAACCAAAGGAGTGGTCTAGTTTTCACGTCCCTAAACTGTTGCGTACTGCTCCTTTTGTGCCATCAGACAGCTGCCATGTGCCAGCTAAGAGGTGGCTGCACTTTAGTGATGGGTAAAATCATTTCTGTTGTAAAGCATGTTTGGATCCTTAAGGTTGAAGATGCCATTTGGGATTAGACCAAGTCTCTAGGACACAGGCCATAGTATGGGGTAAGGCATTGCTGGAAGCATCCCAAGCTGACAGCTGGCGTGAGTAGGTATAACTCCCCTGCGAGAGCTGTACCTGATTACGCGAGCGGTGAATTTGACCCCAAATCTCTAACAATCGCAAAGGGGGGGCGGGGAAATCAAGCATCAAAATGGCACAAGTGGAATGACGCAAGGAAGGTGAAATATCAAAGGGAGAGAGGAAGTGCATAGCGGGAGAAAAGGAAACAGATGAGAGAACAGCAGGAAGTGACCTCACGGAGTCGGGAGGGGGTGGAGAATCCAACAGCGGAGATGAAAGGGAAATAGGAAAAGGATACAGATGGGCCAGGCAGTGCTGGGGGTGTCAGCTAACGAGTGCTGCTGTCCTCGTGTTCTAGCTGTCTCTGCTTGCAACGGAGTTTGGGTCCTGCTGTTGTACTTACATACAGGCTCAGGGCTGTCCTTATGTCGTGCAAACAATAGGCTGGATTGAGCCCAGGGTGATGCCAGCTCCTGCCAACATAACCTCAGGTGCAGGGCTCCCATCTGTGGTGAGGCTGCCAGCTGGGGAGGCCATGGCAGCCGCAAACACCCCTTCTTGGGTGCCGCAGCCAGCCAGAGTGGATCTGACCCTATAGTTTTTCGGCTTCCAGACTCCCTCGGGCTCATTCTTTGTTCTAACTGAGCCTGTGTCCCCTCCTGACCATCTTCTGGATGAGAACTATCCAGAGCTGACTTTAATGCGTAATGAGCAGAATTCTAAGTGGGACCATAGGTGATTGTCAGGTGTCAAAGGCATTGGAGAAAATGCATTGGATGGAGCAGAGATGCGTGTGGACCAGGCCATCCTAACCCCCTTGAAAGTGAGATCTGGAACAATCACTTCTGAGGAGAAGACTGGGCGGCTGCCTCTTGCAGTCAGTTTCCCATGCCAATTCAATAGCCCATGAGGAAGTCAGCCTAACGTGGTTATCAGTAGCTCAGGTGCACATTTCTGCTGACAATTTCAGTGCACTATAGAACCATCTTCCCAGCACCGGGGTTGGGGGGTGTTTAAAGAAAGCTGGCGGGGTACATGGTACTTGAACCCTTCCATTGCCCAGAGCAAGGACTAATAGGATCCGTGTCCTGAAAACTGAGGCCTCCTACTGAGAGGAGGCACAACCGAAACCAGTTGGAGATGCTGTTCCCTGAAGTGCTCTTACCTCCGCCCATGGAAGAGAGACTCCCCTATGTTGATGGACTTTTATTCCCATGAAGAGGTGTTTTTAGTTGAAAACCAGCCTTTTAAAAAACAAAAACCAACAAAACTTTTCATGACAAATTCTCAGCAGCATGGCGTTTTCCTGCTTTTTCTCAAAACGGCCGATGATCTTTTAAAGTCAAAATATTTTTTTCCAAATTTGTATGGGCATTTGTTATTTACCAAAATAGAAACAACTTGGAAATTTCAAAATAGTTTGCAAAATCATTTCCCTGTTTTCTAGCCACCCCTGGTTTGCACTAAGCATTTGATGCAAGAGAGCTTTGAAAGCAGGGGTCTTTCTCTCCAAAGGGAAAGATTTTTTTCAGTTCCAATATTGGGTTTACAAGATCATCTTTCCCATTAGGAGCTCTGAGGTCTCACGAAAATGTTGCCATCCAAAAGCCAGTGCCTGCAGGGGCTCCTGGTGACTTCTCCAGCAATGGACCGGGACTGGGAGAATATTCAGAAATAGTCTCCTAGGCTTCACCTGAACCTGTGCCCAAACAAGAGATGAATATAGGCATGTACAAGCACGGGTGTTGATCCATGTATGGGACAGGGTGGTAAGGTTTTTATGAGAAATCGAGGAGTCAGTTTTTCTAGTGGTTTGAGCAGGGAACTAGAATTCACCACTCCTGGATTCTGTTCACAGCTCTGCCACAGTCTTGGTGTGTGTCCTTGGGTGAGGCATTTAAGATCTTTGTGCCACCATTAGCCCATTGGGATAAAGGGATGATCCTCACCTACCTCTCCAGGCTTAATGTGCTTTAGAGTGCTTGGAGAGCCTCAGTGAAGCTGTGAGGATCTGATTCAGCACTGGAAGTCACTTTATCAATCTAAAGGGCAGTTGTTTCCTCTGTAAACGAAAAGGATCCCGGTCACTCTGGCCACAATTTTCGAAAGCAGGCACTGGTTTATAGGTGCTGAGCACCTACAACACCAGCTGAAGTCAATGGAAGCTGCGGGTGCTCCAGTCCAGTTAGACTCCAAGTGTCCTAAATTGAGCACCCAAAATCAGGGGCCACTTCTGAAAATATTGGCCAACCTTTACACTTTTCCCCCTAATGTGCTGCAGGATCAGAGTCATCCTGTACTGGATTTTCTAATTTTAAGCCCCAGCTTTCTCATCCAAAAGCTAGTAGTAGCAGCAAACCAGTAGTTTTTGGTGCCAAAGGCGGTTGATCAGCTATGGAGGCGTTAAAACAGAATTATTTCTGGATCTAGGGTGAGCCACTGGGCTTTGCAGGGCTTTGCACTCCAATGGGCTTTTGCAGACTTTGGCCCTGAACCTGAAAGCCAAGTTACAGTCTTTTCAATGAGCTCCCGTTAGAGTTGATGGGGCTATGCTCCCACATACAGCCACTTGTATTGACTGCGGTGGGAGCTCCTTGCACTGGGAGGCTCGCAGGCCCTGGGTTTGTATATGTATCTGTAGTTATAGCGCATAGAAGCTACTTTATCGATCCCTCTTCCAAAACTCTACTATAAATATCACTGATATACGTTTACTTTGTGCTGCCCGTGTGGATGCCTTTCGAGCTTCACCCGCACAAATCGGGACAAAGCAGAAAAAGTGAACCAACAATAACAATCCAAAAAATGGCCTGAACAAAGTATGTGCAGGAGTGGGGAGTTTGTCTCAGCTGTGTGGTGAATGTGTTACTTAGCTGTGACTCCACTAGTGAGTAATAAAATCACCCCAGACTCATTGCGCAAAAAAAAAAAAAATCTCTGTACCACATTTACCTCCTCTCTCACTCTCGCTGTCTATACTCCCATGTCCTCCACCACTGAACTGCAGCTACCTCTAGGGTGGGACACAGCAGTTGTCTGACAGTGCACAGCAACAGTTTAAGACTGGGAGTAAAGAATAGATCCAAATCCATTTGAAATGGACATTTCCAAGCTGGAATTTGGCCAGAGAGCCATGGTTAGCATCTTTTTATTTTGCAAACCGTGACAGGGGCTTTAAAATATCCTGTGTGATCAGGAGCCCAGGGTGCAGCAGCGTGCCCCCTATTCTGTGCTGGGGGATTGGTTCAGTTCTGAATCCAAGAGAAGAGTGCCACCTATGCTACTTTCCATCTGCTATTGGCCTAGCTTGACCCTTTGTGGCGACAAACAAGACTGTAGCCCATGGTGTTATGGATGCTTGTATAAGGTGTGTGGGGCGGGGTGCATAGATGCCTGTGATTATGGAGATTGGATTGTGGCGCAAACCCCAGATCCAAGCCCCCTGGACTTGGGCTGTTTGAAATCTGAGTTTTGTGGCTTGGGGCTCTCTCTGCTCTGACTCATTTGAATTTCACCTATTGTGTTTTGTCTGTTTCTTTCCTGCCAGTCCTGCCCTCTGGCTGGGACTGTCCTCCCACTGGGCCCTGCCTCATCAGTCAGCCCGGCCTCGTCTCCCGCTCTTCCCGGGCTCTTGGATTTCAGTGTGGCGAGTTCTGCTTGAGGGACAATAAAAAGGGAAGGGGCGGTGCCTAATCGCCATGATGTTGCAATGAGCCAACTTTATGTGCTGACCTCATGATGTAAACCACGTGACTTTAGGGGGCCTGCTCATTGGACAGATGCTCAAAGGCATCCACCCTAAGCCTCAGCAGCTCCTGCGCTGGTCAGCTCTTCTCCCCTGTCCTTGGTGGCTCCCTGGCTTCAAAGCCCCAGCCTCACCTGTGTCCCAGGCGCTTGTATGTGGCCATGTGACACTCAGAAGGCCGTGTCTGCTCCCCTGGCCCAAGCTGGACTCAATGGGCTGGATCAAATCCTCCCTCTAGGAGGCTAAGTATCACCAGGGGGCTGAAGACACCTCCATCGTACCACACAAAGCCCATACCAGTCACAGGACTGGTGGCTACTGCCTCGCAATACCCCAGCATGATAGCATGGCTGGAGCCCCGCAGAGGCGTGCTCCTGGCACACCCCGCCTGGCTCTCTGAGTCCTGCCCTGCAGGTCCGTGCTGGCTTGGCTGTTTTCACACCATGCACGCCCATGGAGAGGGCTGGGATTCACCCCAGGGACTTACCCCGGGGGACGAGAGCCACTCCTGGGAGGGATGGGCCAGCGCTTTGTTTTGCTGAACACATGGCATGTGTTATGAAAACACACACTGAGGATTTTAGTTCAGTGGTGTTTGTGCCCTCCGGCGATGAAGAAACTCAAGAGGCATTTCTCCCCACTACTACTTCTCCTGTGGAGTCAGGGCGCTGGTGGTGGGGCCCAGGGAGGAGCCTGCTTCCTGAATTGTCTTTATAAAAGCTTCCTCTGCGACTCAGAGGCCTCCCAGCCCACTTTCCCCACCCCTTGCCAGCTACGGAGTCTTAAATAATTGATACACTGATAAATAATAGATCTTGTATTTGCTCCTTCCCTTTTCTCTGCCTTTTCCTGTGCTGTGTGTGTTTGTTTCCAACCCGGCTGTACAGCATTAGGGTTAGAGTGATTCTGGCTGGTTGTATGGAGTGGGGTGTGTGTGTGTGTGTGTGTGTGTGTGTGTGTGTTTCCAGCCCAGCTGTGCTGTGTGTTTCCAGACCGGCTGTGCTGCATTAGGGTTAGAGCGATTCTGGCTGGCTGTGTGGAGTGCTGTGTGTGTGTGTGTGTGTGTGTGTGTGTGGTTCCAGCCTGACTGTGCTGCATTAGAGTTGGAGCGATTCTGGCTGGCTGCGTGGAGTGCTGAGTGTCTGTCTGTGTATTTCCAGCCCGGCTGTGTTGTGTTTGTGTTTACCAGCCCGGCTGTGGGGTGTGTGTGTCTGTGTGTGTCTCTCCAGCCTGGCTGTGCTGTGTGTGTGTTTTCCAGCTCAGCTGTGCTACATTAGGGTTAGAGCAATTCTGTCTGGCTGTGTGTGTGTGTTTGCAGCCCGGCTCTGTGTGTGTGTGTTTGCAGCCCGGCTGTGCTACATTAGGGTTAGAGAGATGCTGGCTGCGTGGAGTGGGGTGTGTGTATGTGTGTGTGTTTTACCAGCCCGGCTGTCCTGTGTGTGTGTGTGTGTGTGTGTGTGTGTGTGTTTCAGCTTGGGTGTGCTACATTAGGGTTAGAGCAATTCTGGCTGGCTGCGTGGAGTGGTTTGTGTGTATGTTTTCAGCCTGGCTGTGCTGCATTAGGGTTAGAGCGATGCTGGCTGCGGGGAGTGCTGTGTCTGGGGGGAGCTGGGGTAGGGAGGGAGGGCAGAGCACTGCAGAGGCAGAGAGGGAACATTCCGGGGAGATAAAGGGCCGGTTTGATGTGTGTTCATGTGGCGGGGCTGTTTTGCCTCACATGCCTTTCTCTCTTGCTTTATTTTTTTCCTGGAGTGAAGCCTGGCGCCAGCAGTCTGGAACCAGCCTGACAAGCTTTTGAGTTATGGAAAGGGGGAGGGGGGAGGAGAGAGGCGGAGGGTGAAGGGGGGGAGAGAGGCAGCTGGGATGTGGATTATTACAGCAGAACAAGAATACACACAAGGGGCTGGGGGGTTCAGGGGCTTGGGGGATGGAACCAGCTTCTAGCAAATGTTTCAAAGGGCATTTTGGTATTGTGTGTGTGTGTGTGTGGGGGGGGGAATTGAGTCATTCTGGGCATCAAGCGCGACACTCGCCACGTCGGGAACAAGAATATTTTTTTTTAAAGCTCCAGTTAAAGGGCTTTGAGAGGTGCGGGGTTTTCAGCAGTGCTTGGAGGGGCTCCTGCCCGGTGTTCAGCCTCTGTGCCCCAACAGGACGTCCCTTTCTGCTGAATGCTGCCACTCCGGTCCCGCTCCTCCTCCTCTTTCAGGCTGCCCTGGAGTCCTTTTTCCCCCTCCCCAGTGGGAACCATCATGCATTGCTCCCCTCCTGCCCACAACCCCCCAGCTCCACTGGGCACTTTGATCACCGGCTGCTGATAGAGAGAGCAAATAGACCAAGGTTGGTGAGAGGTTGGGTGTCTAGGTGGCTGGCAGGGGGCCTGATGGGCACTGACCAGTTAGAGCTCCCACTGACCAGCCCTGCTGGGTGTGGGCTATGGTGGCTGCTGTTTGAGCTGCCCAGTGCCACTGAAGTGTGTCTGAGATACCTCGCCTTCCCCCTGGTCTTAGGCTAGGAAATCGCTCTGGCAAAGGTTGGCTTTGTCAAGGCGACTGCTGTCGGATACCAGTAGCCGAGATGGACGGGTGCCTTGCCTGGCGGCGGCGTCCCCCTCAGGGATGCATGCGGCTCCAAACAAAAGGGGACCAGCGGCCCAAGCAAGTGGGGCTCTGGCAAGTACTTAGTAGTGAGGTGGGCGCTTGGGAGGGTGTTTTTAGAGGCATGTGGCCGGGGCTGCATGTGTGGGGAAAAAATGCAACCACTATTCAGAGTCCATCCGGGAAGGCTGCCTTATGTGGGCTAGTCCCAGTATTTTCCATGGCCCATGAGGATAGGTAGCTAGAGTCCCTGGGGCCATACACGTCCCCATTAATGAGACAGTGGAACTAGAGCAATGCTCAAAAGGTGTGCAAGTCTCCTCAGTGCACTCCCTCCACCTCCCAGGTGCGCTCGCTCATGCACACACACGTGCTCTTTCCATATGCGTGTGCTCTCGCATGCACACACATGCTCTCACATTGCTCCAGTGGGAGACCTTCACTTCAATCCTCTGTGTCCCAGCGTCCCCGGGAAGGCAGTGGCCTGTGTGACGCTAGTGAAATGATGTCAAGAGAGTGAAGGTTGAGCACTGGCGATGGGAAGGCCGTTTTGGTGCAGCTGTTTGTAGCTCTTTAGTTTTTGTTTGTTTTTTTTCTTGAGGCCTATTTAACTCCAACTCCTGATGAACGCTTTGGAGAAAGCTCATCTTTGTTGAAGATTTAGCACCCCAGCCCCTTACGTAAAGGTGTGCAAGCTGACCATGTATTTCCCATCCCATCTCCTAGAACTGGAAGGGACCTTGAAAGGTCATCGAGTCCAGCCCCCTGCCTTCACTAGCAGGACCAAGTACTGATTTTGCCCCAGATTCCCAAGTGGCCCCCTCAAGGATTGAACTCACAACCCTGGGTTTAGCAGGCCAATGCTCAAACCACTGAGCTATCCCTCCCCCCTGCTGAGCTATCCCTCCCCCCTGTCCGCCCAGAAGACCTCCAGCAAGCCAGGGAAGGCAAGATTTGACATTCCTGATATTTCTAAGGTAAAAAAACAAAAGGAAATAGATTTTAAAAAACCCTAAAACTGTTCAGGTTTTCTTCATCTGTCCTTGAGCCAGAAAGGCACAAGCCCAATTGTTTAAACCTTGTTTGTAGGTTATCTGTAAGCTGCAGCTCTCAGCAGAAATGCTTCCAAACCTACTTTCCTCTCTGCTTCCATCCAGCAAAACGATGCCCTCCCATGTTTGCTGCATTTCTGGAATACAGGTCCTGCTGTATACTACAGCAAGCTTGGTGGTTCAGCAAGTCCAGTATCTTGTCTCTGGCAGTGGCCAATGCCAGTTGATTTAGAAAATGCAGGCTCATAAAGCCTAGGTATTTTAATGGCCGTGCTCTAGAGAGACCTGAGGTAGATACCGTACTATGCCTAACTGTGCCATATTATACAGGGTGTGGGAAACAGACCCCAGTTAGTGATCTGCTTACTGCTTGAACCATGAAGATGAGCGTTAGATCATGTCATTGTACCTTTGTAGCAGTGTAACTGGGTGTCAGTCTGATTCATGTGGATTAAAAGACGTTACTAAGCTAATTGCTTTAAAAATACTGCTGCACTGAGTTCCACAGCTTAATAGCACATGCTGTTAAAATCATCATTTGTTTGCCTTACTCTATTTTAAACTGGTTGCTGTTCAAATTTTTTCAGTATTTGTCCAAAACAAATGTATATACAAATATGCTCTAGCATTCCAATGATGGACAAACTGTAAAAACATAGATTGCTAGACCATATTAATAGGCCCAGGAAAGTGCTTAAGCACATGTTTAACTTTTAATAAGAATACCTAACTCTTATCTCAGAGCAGTAGCTTTTCATCCCTGTTTTGTAGAGGAGGAAGCGGTAGCTCATAAGGTCTGTCTACACTGCAATCAAACACCCGCAGCTGGCCCATGTTGGCTGACTTAAGCTCACGGGTTATAAAATGTGGGAGAGGCAGGCGGGGGGATGTCTCACAGCCCAGGCTCTCGCCCGAGCCCAGAGGTCCACATTGCAATTTTATAGCCCCGCGACCCTGAGTCAGCTGCCATGGTCCAGTCACGTAGACGTCCCCACAGAGGCTTGCCCAAGGTGACACGAGTCAGTGACAGAACCCAGTCTGGTGTCCAGCTAACGCTGCACTGAAACAAACCAGCAGGAGAAAGTGAGTGTCAAACAGCACAACCCTCTGGAGCCAGTGGGCGGAAAGCAAATGTCCTTCTGGGCTGATGGGGCGAGAGAGAGGCATCTTGGGGAGGCCCCTCTTCCTGCAGCCAGCCTCGTCACCTTTCATATTCTAATGCCTTCCCTTTGCCTGATTTGTGAGCTCTCCGAGGCTCCTGCTGGGAATTCTCTCTAACGGAGGCACACGCTGCCGGCCCGTCCCTCAGTAAATTACACAGAGATATAATGAAGGAGGAGAAATCAGTTACTCTGTGACTGCGACTCCCCGTGGGACCTTAATTCAAATATTTGTGGAGCTTAGCAAGTGGGGCGCTGGGGAGCCTTTGAGTTGGAGCGTCTCCTGACAGGTCTCTCGCAGGTGCGTGGTGGAGGGGAGGAGAAAGGGAGCCCCATGAGGAAACACAGGCCAGAGTTCTCCCGGCTCTAACCCAGCTGGCCCCGCGTCACGTGTGGGCAGCACAGAGTGGGCCACGTGTCCAGTGCAATCCCACTGTGAGCGTGCTCCTGGACTGGCTGGCTCCTGCCAGCGTGCTGGATGTGGTGATAGAAGGTTGGTATCTTCAGGGCACTTGGTGCTACTTGGCGTGATGTCCTGCAGGGCACAGAGTGAGTCGGTGCCATTAACCCTGATTGCACAGGTTTAGAAGGCCCATTGCTTCGGTAGGGGCTCAGTTCTTCTTTGCCCTATACCCCAAAGCAACACAGCCACTCCCATTCGTTAGCGTTTACACCCACCTTCCGCTAGTGCAGATGGCTACACAAGGCACTGGGAGATGAAGAATCGGGCCCTAACTAGGGCAGAGTAAGACTGGTTGCTTGGAGCATCGGCCTCTAGGCCCCAGAGTTCAGCAGGGGTCTCGACCTTTGGGACCACAGAGCGCTGGTCTCCAAGGATACCCCACCCATGGTGAGGAAGCAGCTTCTCACACTATGGATTTAAGCAAACTGGTTGGTGCCAGCTTCTTCTGCCCGAGAGCAGGCTCCGGGAGCTGTGCGCTACTCAGCAAGCTTGACATAAAGGGCCCGTGGCATTTCAGAACCTCCCACCCATGCGGGAGGTTGGAACCTCAGTGGATCCAGGCCCCATTACGTTGTCATCTACCCTACTGGCAAGCTGGCCCCATCAGCCCAATGGCACAGTGGCTTTTCCAAGGGCACATTGCCTACACCCGCCTGCAGCAGTGCTTTTGAGCTCGCTCCAGTGTGTGCACTGATTGTTTGACCTTCGCTGCCAAACTGGTCCCTGTTTGGAATGGTGAGTGGTGCAGGACCCCCTTGTCCCCAGGTACAGCGGGTTAGCAGACATAAGGAAAAGATAAAGCAGAGGTGAGGGTGCGTTAGCTGGGAGCCGCCTGGGTTTACAGGCACCGAGATGCTCGTTAGTGCCTGTGACCAGTTAGGGTCACTGCTCATTTGATTTGCGCTCATTTGCGGTAGGATTCCACGTTGTTGTTTGAGTCCAGAAAAATATAGTAGTTACATAGAGTTGCACCACAGGATGCAAACACACATCTCGCACACACATGGAACATACCTGCATCTCACACCCTCACTTCTCACTGTCATGGATGCTAACTCTTGCACACTGGTTTTCTTGCACACTTGCTCGCAGGTACCCTCACGCCTGGACACACTCACAGGCATGCATGGCGTAAACACACGTATGGGAATCACATTTGCATGCCCGCATATTTGTCCAAGTGGCCAGCAAACCAGAGGCATGCTTTATGCCCATGCACCACGTGCGCCCACATGTATCTGCTCCCACATGACATAGCTCCAATCACACACCGGCCCATCGCGCACACAGGCATCAGACCTGCAAACACAGATGCATCAGACGTGTGCAGATCACGCACATCTCCCATGCAAACATACACCGCTACATACATGGGCACCGAGAGCATGCAGCTAAATATGCACACACAGACTCACACAGAATCTGCAGTATACCGACTGTTTGGAAAGAGGGGGGGGGGGGGAAACCTCCGATTCAGCCCAGAGAGATGGGGTGGGGGGGAGTGAGAGGAGAGAATGACAGACTGCAATCCCCCTTGAGTGCCTGTCCTCATGAATATTAATAAGGTGGTAATTAAAATGCAGGGACACAGCAGGATGGATGCAGGCACTGCCTTCGGAGCGCTGGGAACGGGGGGAGCGCGTCTTTCCAGGCAGGTTTTGATTCCGTTCTCTGATGAAAAGAAGAAAACGGAGCCTTCAACTTTAATCAGTTTAGAGTTTTTTTGACACGACATATCTTTAATTGCTGATATTTCTGCTCTCCCGAAACCCAGCTGTACCGTCTCCAGTCTAACCGGAGATAACGAACCACAACACAGCACCATGGCTTCGTGCCGTTTTTCTTTCTCTAACTTGTTTGTGAGTTTCCTGGTGGTTCGCCTCTCGGACTGAGGTCGTAGGGCAGGGTCCCGCTGTCGACTGACCCTGCCTTTGGGGAACTGGGAGATGGAAGGTGCCTTTGAGCCTCTCTTTACAGCACCTCCCTCCAATCCCAATGTTAAGGAAACTTGGCTTTTCTGGGTGCTGAGATGACACCTTCCCCATCTGTCTTGCCCTGCAGTCATGGAGATCAGAGGGGCCTGAATATGGACCTCAGCCTTCATGTCATGAGTTTGGCATTCTCAGATCAGTCCTTTTTGATGGCTTGTGCGCACTGTAGAAGGCAATGATTGGGAGTGAACAGACACAGAAAAGGAAGTCATCTCTCTCTCCCAGTACGGAGTGGACTCTTTAGGCCAAGGGATGGGGGGATCTTGTTGGTAGGACAGTGGGTGTGGGGCAGGACAGGATTGAGTGAATATGGAGAGGAAATTCTCTTTCATGGCATGGAGGGTGGTTCCTCCAGGGCAGGGATGGGGGTAGCACTATAGGGATAATCCAGGACTAGAGGAATAAAGAGGTTTAAGTCTCCCCTAGCCACTGGGCTTTCTAGGTCACGGTTGGGTTGCTTGGAGAAGTCTGAGGCAAGGATGCTCAGGATTCTTTGAACAAAGAGAATGCTTAATTACTCTCTCCCTTTGCAAGAGGGTGGTCGGTTTGTTAATGGAGGTCGGGTCTGTTAATGGAGAAGCCTAACCGAGGCCAAGACTGGATGGAACATGGAAGTTAAATTCCCCCCTTTCACCCCAAAGGGCGAGGGCTGGGGTTCCGTTGTGGAGTTGTGAGGAGAGCCGTAGAAAGACTGAACACCCCAGGAGAGGGCAACGATTCTGGGCAAGGGAAGGAGAACAAAGGTTCTTCATCCTGTGCCTTTGAGAGCTTCCATCAGATAAAGAGTTGGGTCCAGAATCTTTCAGGTGGTTCCTGTGCAAAGTGACCATTGTCCTTGGTTGTCAGCAGCTGTGCTGGTGGGCCGCTGAGTCCCTGAGACCGTCAATGTAGGTCCCATGGAGCCCCCGTGTAAGTGCCTATTGCAGGCTCCTGGAAAGCTTTGGACCTACAGTGAAGAAAAGTCTTGTGTTCTGTTCATCCTCAGGGAACTGCAACATTCTTGAGTGATGCCCTGATTGCTAGGATATGGACCTGCCTTACCTTCATGCCCAGGGAAGGTCTGAGATCTTGCATCCTTATTTCCCATACAGCCCTGGGGGTTTCTTTCCTCCTAATTTGTGCCTGTGGCTTCCTGACCTGAGCAATGTCATCTCCCCGACTGGCAGCAAGAAGCAGACAGGCATAACTGTCTCCAGCTGGAGCTCACTTGATTGCTCATCACTTGGTCCCCATGTCTGTGGGGCTCTGTGCAAGGTGTGTTAGGGCAGCTCTGTCATTTGCTCATGGGAAGAACAAATACTTGAATGAGGGAGCTTGGAGACCCAAAGGCAGGGCCTCTCTGGGCTCCTGTTTGTGGGAAGGTGTGGGGCCCCTGCCACCAATCCTCTTGGTGTATTTGAAAGGGGTGGCATAGCAGCAGGGAGAGGAGATTGGAGTTGGAGGGGAGGAAGGAGAACTGGGCTCTCCAGCCTCATCTCTCTGCCACATCTCTATTTTTAGGAGGAGGACACCATTGTATTTAAAACCCAAGACTAGGAGACCTTGGTTCTGTACCTGGTTCTCCCCCAGACTCACTGTGTGGCCAAGGGAAATTTGCTTTATCTCCTTATCTCTTCAGTTTTCCCCATCTTGGAAACCAGTGATATACCTGAGACACATCAATGAGATTATTATCTTCTGGACAGACGGCTTAACCCCCCTCATAGATTTCTACCACAACTTCAACAACCACCACCTGTCCATTAAACTCTCTTTGGCTGGAACACTACCACACTAACCTCAACTTCCTGGACACCACAGTCAGCTTCAGCTGTGGAATCCTACAGACAACTATATACAAGAAACCCCCCAGATCACCACACCTACCTTCATAGATCCTGTGACCACCCCAAACCAAGAAATGTGTTATCTACAGCCAGGCACTCCAATACCACAGAATATGCTCTGAGGCAAAAGTCCAGGATATACACTTAAAACCTCTTTCACCAAACAAGGCATTCCACCAGAGAAGCAGTCATCATGGAACAGGCCACCCAAATACCCTGAGAGAACTTGCTTCAGTACAGAAATAAAACCTCCAACTGCACACCCCTAGCTTTCACCTACCACCCCACACTGTAACCCTATGGGGTATCATCAAACAACTACAACCCATACTCGATGGGGACACCGTCCTGAAAGAAATCTTTCCTGAACCCCCACTTCTGGCCTTCAGACAACCGCCCATCCTCTCCAAACTCATCATCAGACACAAGTTCCCCACAGACCAGGGCACACCGACTCAAAGCAGCACCAGACCCTGCCAGAACAACCGATGCAAAACCTGCAGATATCTCTCTATTGCTACAATGATCAACACCCTCCACAACACACCTTTCAAGATCCCTGGATCCTACACATGCCTATCACAACATGTGGTGTACCTCATCCAGTGCACTAAATGTCCCAGGAACAACTATGTGGGTGAAACCAGATAATCACTATGCTTTCGAATGAACTCCCATAGGGCAATGATAAAAGACAAAAAACCCCTATCACCTGTGGGTGAACACTTTTCACAAAGCGATCACTCTATATCTGACCTATCAATCCTCAAAAGAAACCTGCCCAACGCTTTCAAAAGACGAGCCTGGGAGTTTAAACTCTGCTAGACACTAAAAAACATGGACTGAACAGAGACACTGGATTTTTGGATTTATTACAACAATCTGTAACCCACTAACCCCCCTCTCTTTTTGTCCTAAGGCTGCAAAGGTATGAATAGGCCACTCTGCCTTGAATGGTCCCTTACAATATGTGCTAACTACTTATGCTAAACAATCTGTTCCACTTTGCGTTTTTGCTGGAGCGCTGGGAGTGCCTTTCCCAGACCTGAAGAACTCTGCATGGCCGGAAAGCTCGTCTCTCTCCTCAACGGAAGTTGATCCAATAAAAAATATTGCCTCACCCACCTTGTCTCTGTGAAATCTTTGGCTGGAGGGTGCTACAGCTGTGCACAATGTTATTACTGTGGTTTACCAAGATCCACCACTAGCCTCCTCTGGCATCAGGAAGGTTCTACAGCCGCAGATAGTCACAGGCGAGAGAGAGAGAGGGCAGAAACAAGAATAAGGCTTGGGGAGGTGAAGCCTTCTTAAGATGTGGCCTAATAAGGGTTGACCATGATAGAACATCAAAGCAATTGGTGCAGAACCCACAGGGAAGCTGCCTCTGCACTGTTGCTCCTTCTCCTTAAGTCACGCAGTCCCTTCTATGGAAAGCCAATTATTCCGCAGACCTACACCCTCCTTCCAACACCCAGCTCCATAACCGGAGCATCTCCCTCACAGCTACGAGGTGGACATGATTGTTTGTGCTCCTGATTGCAGGGGGGTGTGTGCCAGCTCCCAGTCCACTGTCATTGGGAAGGAGCTGTCAACCTCCAGTTTGGCACATGGCACGGCTGCAGAGCATGGCAGCTGTGTTAGGTTTGGCAGAACGTTGCTTTGCCCTCGTAAAGGCCTCCGGGGAAGAGCAAAGGGGAAGGAGCAGAGACAGGGCAAGGAATATATTAAGTGTAACACTGGTGCATTTGCTATCGAAAGAAAATTCTGTTTGGTGAATGTTCTAAAGCACTTGGGAAGTTATGTTCTGTCACTGTCTGTATCTGGGTCTCTGCGCTCAGTCTCCATCCCACGCTCATCACCACACTGATGAGTGCCTAGATGTGTAGCTTCTCCTGGACAGGTGGAGCTAGCATGACCAAATGTCCTGATTTTATAGGAACAGTGACGATATTCAGACCTTTGTCTTATATAGGTACCTATTACCCCCACCCCCGTCCTGATTTTTCACGCTTGCTGTCTGGTCCCCCTAGGTTGAACATCCAGCTTTGGATTCTCTGGGCTCTGTTAAGAGGCCAGAAACACGGTGCAGAGGTGGAGGTGGAGGAGGAGCTGTACCTTGTGATCAGTGGTGCCGGGGCTGCAGGCATTCGGGCTGCATATATTCTAATGCTGCCAAGCATGCTATGGGGAAGTTCGCTGAGCAGTGGCACTTGTTGGGCTGAGATAACAGCTGTAGTCTAGGCTCATTTGCAAGTTGCCCTGATGGTGCCCAGCAAGGGTCAGCTGATGGCTATTACCATCCTCCTGTCCAGACATGCCCCCGTTGGGACAGTAAGTACCACTTGTGCAAACCAAATTGTGCCCTTTAGTGACACTAATGCAACCTCCATTGCTTGTAATGATGCTGTAATTGAATGGAACTTAGTAAACAAATCTGTCGGTGATGCACAAGGTGGAGAAGAATCCAGCTCCCTCTCCCTGAGCTGAGTTAGCACTGCAGGGCTGACAAGAGTAAAAAGGGCTACATTTGTTTTGTCATTTAAGTGATTGGTTGTGACCCTGCATTTACATAGGTCTATCAAGGCCAGATCCTAAGCTAGTGTAGATTGGTATAGTACCACTGAAATCAATGAAGCTACGCCAGTTTACATCAACTGAGGATCTACCATGTTGCTAACGCGTTTTGCCTTTTAGTGTCACTGGCAGTGTGTTCCCTGAACCACTCCATTTAATAGAGAGCTCTGAGTTTCCTTGTAGGTTTGGGTCTCTCCACAGAGCATGTATTCCTTCCACTGAGTTGGTTCTATTTCCGGAGCAGCTTTGGTGGGGCCTCTGCTGTGCTATAGAAAAGTGCTGTGCTGGCGGGCCTGCATCCCAGTCCTGCAGAGGTGAGGGAAACACAAGTCCGTGCCTGCTACAGTAGCCGTGGGACACGTGGAAAATGGGAATTGAACCCTGGGTGGAGATGAAGCTCAGAAACGGGGAGGAAGCTGCAGCATAAGGCTACTGGGTGTCTAGACAAAACCAGTGCAGCTGTTTTGAAAAGTTACGTGTTTTGTGGAAAGACTTGAAAATTTTCTGATTTTTGGATGGAAATTTAGGTTTGGTAGGTATTTAGTTTTGTTTTTATTTCTTCCTGTTTTCCCCTCCCCCTCTTTTAAACTTTTTTTTTTTCCGTTTTGCCACTGAAAAAGTGGGCACAGAGCAGGAACAAAGGGAAAGGAAGGAGGAAATAACCAAAACCCGGGGGCTGGGGGGAAGAAAATTTTATTTTATTTTATTTTTTTTTTAAAGATTTTTGGTTTTGTTTGTTTTCTGTTGAAAAATCAGAAAAATACCAGCTTTTGCATGGAAAAACGTTATCTTAAAAAAAAAAAAAAAAAAAAAAAAAAAAAGGGGGGGGGGGGGGGGAGAGTTTAGAATAATAATAAAAAAAATCAATCAGCTCTTAACACTAGGTATCTAGAGAAGCCTGTTAGGAATCTCACAGTGCTCCTCTGTTAGCCTGGTAAATGGTCAGATACTTCAGTGATGGGCTCAGTAGCAACTTGCATGGAACTTGGCAGGAGGAGCACAAGCTACAGGAGGGAAGAGTTTGGAGGAGGCACCAGGGAGTCAGTCTGTGTGCCCATGGCTGGAATGCTAGCTACAGTTACAACATTTCTGTAAATAGTTCTCTTAGCAAAGAGCCAGTTTAGTTTTAGAAACACGGAATCATCCTCATTATTAGCCACTTGTGGTCCATGAAACATGACCCCAATACCACTGAAACCCTAACATGGATAGTGATGTCAGACTCTTAACTGGGAGTTAATTAGTCCAAAATGATGCTACAATATTCTAGGTTTTGAAATGAAAATGTGACTGTCCATAGCTGCCTTGTGATGTTAATACCTAATGTTCATCCGATGTTTAGTGTGGTCGCGCTCAAATCATCTGATTGCATGTCGTTGGTTGCTTAGGTTGGTGTATAAGAAACTGGTGTGCCTCCTTTTGTACGCACGAACCCGCACACCTGTTCTGGGCCATGCAAGTTTCAAGCACAGGTGATTCTCGGTCCCAGTTTTAGCCAAGGCTCTTTCACCCTCCTAAGCTACCTGTGTGCTCATTAATTATGGACATGTTTGAAAGTGCCTCTCTCTCCTCTGCTGTGGCTGCTTGACTGTTCAGTGAGGTCTTCCTGGGACGGTGGGTTCCCCTTCTGGAATGTGACTTTTGCAGTGTGAAGCTGCCCCCACCTGTGAAGGTGGCAGATGTGAGCGGCATGTAGAATCAGGACGGAGGGAAGTGGATGTGACAATGATTATAGTTTGGCTGAGTGTGGCAAAGTGCCAGATGCCTTCCACTGGCAGACCCACCACTGTCTGTACCATGTTTCACATACAGTCCTAGAGCCTTTACAGTCAGGGTGAACTCCACTGAATGAACACTGAGTTCCCATGAAATTCCAGGTCTCTAGATTTCCCAACCCCTGCCCCTGTCACTGCCAAAAGAAGAGTCGGGTTCATTGTGGCATCGGGCCATGGCATCGGCATCATCCTTTAGTCACATCCGTTTCCCATGGCAGTCATGTCTCATCCCATTGCCTAGCATTTCCCAATGTCTCTCTTGACTATCAGGCAGCTTCAGGTGCGAGGTTTTTGCTTTAGTAATCAAAGGCCTGATGATTAAGCTTTAGGAGAGATTCATGAGTCCCTTGGAAACTTGGGATCGCAGAGCAAATGCTTTCCAGTAAGACATTTGCTTTAAAGAGATTCTTGTTTGTGCACCTGTGGATCTCCCTGTATTCATCCCCTCCCCTTTTGGGGTGCTTTAAACTGGATGCCTTATGATGGCGTTTGTAGTGTGGTAGGTGCTTTGTAAGTAGGAGTGAACACAAGGGCCATGCCCTGAACAGGTTGCATTGCCAATAGGTGAGATACCAATTGTCTAGGTTCTCACATGGCCTCCCATCGCCTTAGTACCTGGGCAGCTCACGCACACTAGTACATTTATCCCCAATACGTGTGTATGGTAGGGACGGTTCATCCCCATTTTACAGATGGGAAACTGCAGCATAGACAGACCAAGAGCTTGTTCCAAAGCCTACTGGAGTCATTCTGTTCACTTCAGATCAGGCCCTGAGTGACTGGCCTCAGGTCATACGGGAAGCCAGCAGCAGAGGGAAAAACTGAACCCAGCTCTCCTGAGTTCTAGTCCAGTGCATTAACCACCAGACCATCCTTCTTCTTAGAGGCCGGGTAGGGAATAAGATGAAATTAGAAGCAAAGGAATTCAGCGGGGAAGTTTCACGTGGATCATGTTCGGGCAATGATTTTTGGTTGGATGGCTTTATTTGCAATGCTCTGGTTTGTGTTCTCTGCTGTGGGAGCATGGAGGGATGCAGGCATCTTGGAAGGAGAAATTTGAAGAGGGAGACTTGGCAGACTGGGTCAGGGAAGGGGGATTCAGACATTGGGCACCTGCAAGGAAGAAGGGCTGGAGATGAGAGTGGGAAGACTACAGGGGGTGGGATACAACACTGTCAGGGTCTGTCCTTTACAGTGTACTTGTACAGCACCAAGCACAATAGGGCCCTGGCCTGCCTGGCTTCTAGACATTAGTGCAGAATAAATGTTAAATAATAATAGGTGATAACTGGGTTGGGTGGAGCTCCCACCTAGCAGCCTGGGTGTTTGGAAAGTCGCTTGGTATTAGGAATTGTCTCATTGTTTCCTTGCACTCCCCCATGGGTCTGTAGACATCTGTTGTCTCTTGTTTTATCCTTAGACTGCGAGCTCTTTTGGGCAGGGACTGTCTTTTGTTCTGTGTTGTACACTTCACCTAGGGCAGAGAGGTCCTGGGCCATGAAAGTAGCTTCTACATGCTACAGCAATACAAATAATAAATCACCTATCAACCCCTACAGTACATTTGCCGCACCAGATCGAACCACTGATTTCCCCCCCCCCCCCCCCCCCCCCTTGCTTTCACACTGTCAGCGATGCACACTTGATCCAGGACAGACGCTCCGGCCAGCACAAGTCAACCTGCATTCTGCCCCCTTTCAGAAGCTGACACACTTGCTGAAACCGTGCTGGGCATGCTTTGCCTTTGTCTAGGTCATGTTCAGCTGCTCCCACAGCTGACCCCTGTTGTCACCCACTGGTAAGTTTCCTTGTGCAGATAAGATTTCAGAGGGAGCATGCTGGAGGCTGTTCTTTCAGGTGAATCATCAACAGGATCATTTGCTCAATTCCCATCCACTTACACCTGTGCAGACCCATGTGAGGCAATGGGGTTGCACAGATGTCACTGGGTGCATCCTCTGAAGATGGTGAGGTTGCAGAGGTGTCACTGAGGGCCAAATTTGGACTGCAGAACCTGGTGAGATTGTCAGAGGGGAGAAGAGCCCAGACTGAGTCAAAAATCCCAGGTTGAGTTTGTAGCTGAGTTGCTCTTGAGTCCTGTAAAGAGAAAAAACCCTGAGCACCATGATGCCATTTTCCAGAGCAGAACTGCCCTTTAAGGAGGGATTTGAAGGTGAGAGACCTCCGCAGACTTCAGCTTCCTTCCTGATCTGTCTCTCTTGATCCGTTTACTTCCTAAAGCATGAACGTTATTGTTGTTACCTTAGTTGCATAGCTACAGATGTTATTTGTGGTCATGACATTATCCATACACAGCATTTGTCTTTAGGGCCTCCTGTAACGGTGAGTTCCACACGTTGAGTGTGAAGCAGTGTTCCATGTGATCTCACACAACTTCTAGCCCAGTGTGGCATATCCACCAACTTGCTACTTGGAGCACCCTAGGAGGTCAAGAATACTCTCTTGGAAGGACCACTCCTATGCCCCTGTGGACATCTGCTTTGTACCTTTTGATCTTCCATACCCCACTTTACTGCTACTGCCTCTTTGGCTTTGAGAGAGAGAAATTTGCAGTTTGCACTAAAAACTGCTCTCCCAGTTCCCTGGCCAGTGTACAAATATGGTCACCACATACTCCCGTGTCTGCCTAGTGTATGTTGGCAAGTTGTCATGATGGCAAGAAGGTCAACTCAGTCAGACCCTGTGGTTGGGATGTGGGTTGGGATGCAAAGAAGTGAAATGCAAAGGGCATCACAGCACAATAAAATTGTCCACCGGGTGCTGTGGGCTGGACATAATGAGCCTGATCCACGCAGTCCTATCTTGGGCAAAACTGCCATCAGTTTCAGTGCGAGTTTTGCCAAAGCTTGGTGCAAGGATGGGCTAGTGGCTAAGGCACTGAACTGGAATGCTGATTTGGGTTCAGTTCCCGGCTCTGCCACAGATCATCTTGGGTGACCTCAGTCAAGTCACTTAATCTACTCGGTACCTCAGGCCCTGGCTTTAAACTGGGGAGATATGTCACTATCTCACAGGGCTGTTGTGAGGATAAATCCAGTAGTGAGGCGCTCAGGTGCGCCAATAACTACCTGCTTGGATAGACAGTTGGGCCCAATGACTGGGAATGAGGGGAAGAGGCGTTCCCCTTCCATGTCCCCCGGTGGCTTTACCCAGCCTTGATATTCTTTGTGCTTGTTGCTTCTTACCCACTGTACTTGAGGAGACTGCTAATTTGCCAGCAACTCCGAAGGCATTCATGTGCTGTCTCCTGCCAGCACCGCACTGCAGTAGGTTTTAGCCATGTTCTCTGAGCCAGTGGTTCTCCAGCCTTTTTAAAGCTATGTACGGCCTTCTTTGTAAGGGAGTGCCCCTCGTGGGCCCAACAGCCTGGTCCCCCACAGCCTGGTATTAAAAATATATAGAGAGATCCTGCTGCAGCCACCAGACAAGAATCTGCAGGGCCCTGATGACAACTGGGTCATAGCTAGGGAACTCTGCTCTCCATGACCTCCTAGCCTCGGCCAAGGTGATTTGAAATCTCATCAACCGAGGTGACTGCCTGGTGCTCTAGGTTTCTTTCCCCTGTGTCCTAATGGAGGTGCATGGATGCTTTTGTGGCTCTGTAGGGTTTCTGTATTTGCTGGGTGGTACAGATGGAGACACAGCCCAACGCTAGGGCAGAGGGGACACTTCCGGGGAGGAAGAATTCATGCACCGTGCCATAGGCAGGCGAGCCCATGGAATCCATATGGCTGGGTGTCCACTCTCGGCCCTACTAGGGTGACCAGATGTCCCGATTTTATAGGGGCAGTCCTGATTTTGGGGGCTTTTTTTTATATAGGCTCCTATTATCCCCCACCCCCGTCCTGATATTTTACACTTGCTATCTGGTCACTCTAGGCCCTACAGGCAGCTAGAGTCTCTGCTGGAAGAGAGACAAGAGACTTTTTGATGTTAGGGAATTGGGGGGAGGGGGGTGGGCGGGGGAGGTTACTCCGCTCCTCTCTCTCCCACTCGTGGGAAGGTCTTTGCTTTCCCTCTCTCCTGGCCCTGAAGTGGTTAAATTCCTTTCCAGCTGAGCTGGCAAACAGAGCCCTGGCATATTAGTCAGATCACAGTGGGGGGGGGGAGGAGAGAGGAGGGGCTGGGGTTGAGAACTGCAGAGCGCTATTCTCAGGGGCTCTGAAGTGCAGGGAGGGAGGCTCGGCAGGAGTTACTGCTTCCCAGAAACTTGATTATTTTTAACCCAGGAAGAAGCGGGGGGGCATAGCTGGAGGCCTGGCAAACAAGTTGTTGGGGTTGAAGAAGCTTCGGGGAAGGCGAGGAGGCACCTTTGGAAGGAGAGATCTGTGCATGGTAGGTGCAGTTCTGCTGAAAACACATGCCAGAGCTGCCTGCCCTGCCCTGCTAACCAGGGGTGCTTCCCTGGCCTGGCAAACGCTTGACTCCCTGCTGGTGGGCAGAGAACAGCGAGTGCCCCAGCAGATCCCGTGGTCCCCTTCGTGCAGTGGGAGAATCGCTGCTCTCCAGCTCTGGATGGAACTGGGACACAGATTCCCTAATGGACCAAAAGAGACTTCAGTAGGTTCTCTATCCCCAGCATGTTATACCTTCCCTCCAGACCAACCTTGGAGAGGAGCCGGGGCGGGGCGGGGCAGGGCACGCCTCCACCAACAAGAAGCTGGCTCTGAACCCTGAAAGCACATGTCTTTTGTATCCCTCTCACTTGGGAAAGCCTTTCCCAGGGAGTAGCTACTTTCTGAAAGCCAAAGATCCTGTGTTTGGAGGCCCAGGCCCCATTTCATGCAAAACACCTGCTGATAAGAGGGCTAAAGCAGAGCCTCTTCCCCTCTCCCTTTTGGGACTTGGAAGGTCCCTTTACGCTACATGTGATTTCATGCTATTCCAGTCCTGTGCATTGCATGCCACCAGCCCACTCCCAAATGTGCCCTGAAAGTCAGTGCTTATGTCCTCAGGGAAAGGACATGGTGCAACAGAATGGACATCGCACAGAGGTGGAAGTAGGGAGTTTTTGTACTGACTAGAAGGAAGAAGGGTGGCAGAAGTGCTACCATTGCATCTTTGTAAGGAACCTTCCATTCCCACCAGCCAGGGTAGAAAGGCAGCTGTATTCGGTTCTAGATGTAAAGTCTTCTAGCCTGAAATTCTCATGATGCGTGGAGAACCATTGTGGAGGCTGCAGGCTTGTAGGGCATTTGGCTAGGGGACCACGACTTCACATTTGCCCTGACCCATGAGTCCCCGAGAGATGGGTTACCAGCTGTACTAAACAGCTGATGGATTTGCCCGCCCTAGAGATTCACATCTGGGTATGTAGGGCCTGATGCAAAGCCCAGTGAAGGGAATGTAAAGATTCCTGTTGACTTCAGTGGGCTTCAATCAGGCCCTAAATGTAGAAAGCCACAAACCCCTACCAGTTCATTGTCCATCAAACTTGTAACATCGGACAAGCCCTGGCTCTCCTCAAACATCTCTTCCTTTCATCAGAAAACCCCATATTCACTAAGGGTTCCTGAGCTGTTCTTCCGGACCTGACCTATTTACAAGACTTCCAGCTGCCGAGGGCGGGGGGGAAATCGGGCTGGGAACTGACTCATTCTCTCTGGTCCCACTGAGCTGCCCCATAAGTTGCTGAGTCTGTGTTGGGGCCCCCAAGTAGCCACTTGTGTTGCAGGCTGGCTCTGCGTTCCTTCCCACCTCCCTGCTTGTTGTCTTGATCGCTTTGCGCCTGAATGACCAAGAGGTGACCCCGGAGTCATTTATGCTAGGAGTCTGGAGTCGTTCTGGGGAAAGTCAGGTCACTGTTTCAGCTGTGATCTAACACGAGCGCCCATGAGATGGAAATCTGGCTAAGGTACTCCAAGTATATGAAGGAAATCCCTCAAGAGGTTAAGCCAGCAGTAGGTTGCCATTGTCTAGGTGCTCCAGGGCTGCTGGGAATGATAATCCCGGCACTTCCGGGTTTTACATTGCAGAGCTCAGCAGACTCGAACAGGCTCTGTGGCACAATGGAGAGCGCATTGGACTTCTAGATTGATGACAGATGAGGCCATTCAAAGGTTGGGGGTTCAAGTCCCACCACAGTCAGATTTTGGGAGGTTGTGGAATCTTCATCATTGGAGATTTTTAAGAGCAGGTTAGACAAACACCTGTCAGGGATGGTCTAGATAATACTTAGTCCTGCCTCGAGTGCAGGGGACTGGACTAGATGACCTCTCGAGCTCCCTTCCAGTCCCATGATTCTATGAAAGTGATCTGTTGAGTCAGTGAGTAAGATGCAGGTTTAGGTGGAGAGCAGCCTGCAGTAAGGAGCAATGTACGGCTAATCTGGAGACATTTTTGGGAGTGTCTCAAGATGAAGGCTCTTCCCCACCCCATTGAGTTACACTTTGGGTCTCTGCTTGAGCTAGAAACCAGTATGATCTCCAACGGTGAAGGAAGTTAAGCTTACCAAGACAAAAATTTACCCAGGCCATAAACTTTCAAGTTTAAGGGCATAAACCAGCCACAAACTCCCTAGGATTAAGGAGATATTTCCTCATCGGGCAGATGATTCTTCAAAATCCATGATGGGTTGTTTTGCACCTTCCTCTGTATTGGTTGCGATCAGAGCCAGAATACTGGATTTGATGGGGGCACTAGTCTGGCGCATCACAGCAGTTTATTTGTTCCAAAGAACTATTCCCATGTTTGCGTAGTTATCAGGGAAGATGCCCTCCACAGGTGTGCCCCTCGGCCCAAGCGAGCGTTACATTGACCATGTCCATAGCTGGTCCAGAAATGGGGTTTTGTTCCCATGAAAAGTTTTGCTGGAAATGGGGGAGGGGAATCTATTGTGTGTCTGAAATATTTTCATTCTGAGGGGAGGGGGGAGAACAAACACTTTTTTTGACAGAAACCCAGAATTCTTTTGGTCAAAAATGGACATTTCCATTTTGATCCAAAAGCCAATTTTCATAAGAAAACACGTTCGGAACAAACGATTTCTCCCCGTTGTAATCAGGGCCCATATTGGAGTCTGTGTCACTTTCACCTCACGGGCGCGCAGTGAGTGCCGCCAGCTCTTTAAAATGTCCCCAAAATGATCAGTGCGAAGAGGATAAAGAAGGAGCACGAGGAAGAGCACCGGGGCGGGGGGGGGTCATCAATGGAGGGGGGCCCGTTACTGAACAGCAGGGGGGGGGAGAAGCCCCTGAGGGCCGGCTCACGTAGGCCCTGTAGAGTGAAACGAGGCTGAATCTGGGCAGGCCTCTCTCCAGTTTGGCCACTTCCTGCTTTCAGCTATGAGGGGTTGGGTGGCAGCGTGGCTGTATCCCTCTCCTGCAAGCAGATTCAGCAGGTAGGCAGGGGAGAATTTCCATTGGGTACCAGAGCCTCCTGTAGCTGCTTTACCTCCAGCAGAGAACACTAGGAAATTCAGACCAGGACAGCGACATCTCCACTAGAGAGTGTCCCCCAGCTGTCCGGTGTCTCCCCTTCTCAGCAAGTCTCAGACACTCTTATCAGAGTGAGTTCACTTTTTGGTAACCAGCCCAGCTGCTCGGAGGGGAAGACGAATTCCCTTTTAGGACTGCACTAGGGAGCTGATGATACCCTGTCCCCATGTGACGCTCAGAGCCATTTCATCCTGTTCTCAGTCTCCTCCCCTTATCTCAGCGGTCTCTGCTTCGTTTCCCAACTGCTCCTCATGAGTCGCTGGGATCTGAATTTTTAAGGGACGTGCAAGCCTGTTTCAAGGTCATAGAAAAGGGCCCACCTTCCGGGATGGCCCCTCCCTCCGTCGCACCAATTGCTTCAGCTTGTAGGGCACCTGCCTGATGGTCCCCCAAATGTTTCTACATCATGTTCAGGGAGGCCCCTTTCTGCCCCTTTGTCATATTCTCTGCCCCGCCGCGCTTCACAGAATTACTGAAGCTACTGGTAGCTGCTTGCAGAACCAGTGGTAGCGATCATGTTTTGCATCCATCTGGGTCTCTTGTGTCTACGGGCAGTCAGACTCCAGTTGGAAGTCCCCATGGTGACATCAGTGCAGTAAGGACTGCACTGCAAAAATCTTTTTTGATGGCCGTCCTCTCTACGAGGTACTGGCACTTGGTTCCCACCAGGACAGCTAGACTGGGAGTTCTATGGCCATTTCTGATAGAGGGGTGGCATTCCTGTGACTCTCAGGGTGCTCTTTGCTTTAAATCCCTCCCTGGGGCCTTGCACATTCCAGACCTCTGGAGAGCAGAGACGGGGAAAGGCCCTTGGGGTAGAAGCCCTGAAAGGGGAAGGTCTGAAAACTCTTCTGAGACAAAGGGGTGGAAAGGAGGACAGAGAAGAGAAAGGGGAGGTTGGATGGAGGTTGGATGGGAGCAAAGAGGAGAGGTAAGGAGGAGTGAGGGGATGGAGTCTGTCATCTCCTACTCTCTTTTCCTCCATTCTCTTCTTTCTTAACAACTCTCTCCCCTTTTCCCTTTATCCTTGCCCCTTTTCCCTCTCCTCACGGCTTCCCTTGGGCAGTTTTATTCCTTCCCTTCTCTGGGTGGCTGGTATTTTACAGACAGGATGGCCCCTTCCATCCAGAGCTCAAGAAGGAGGTTGCCGGGGAAGGAGGCTGCACACAGGGGAAACTTGACCTCTGGGACAAGGAGGGGAGATTGGTTGTGGGGCTGACTAGCTGTGTCCCTCAGTATGAAATCCTAGATTTTGCCTGGGGCTGACAGTGGTGCTGCGACTAGGGACAGGGTACCTCGTATGCAGGGGAAAGAGTCTTAGTGTCTAGTTATAGGGGCAGGGGACCGGGCACCATATACCCTGGATTGTGTCTCTTCCTGACTCTGTCACTTATTCCTTATGTGGCCTCAGTTTTCCCATCTGTAAAAAGGGGTTAAAGCTACCTACTACCTGTCTGCCAAGAGTGCTGTGAGGCCCTCAGACGAAAGACCACAGCAGTGCCCAGTGTCGCTGGTCTTTGTCTCCCTGCTGGGTTGTGTGGAGCCTCAGGTTGCCATAAGAACACCAGGGCTGAGTTTGGCCAGACCAGCAGGATTGTTGCTGGGAAGAAGCTGACCTGGCCCTTGTTCTCAGGTGACCATGGTTCCGAGTCTCCCCTGCTCTCGCCCTGCCCTGTGCCCAACACAGCACATTGGCATCAGCCGTTCTTTGGAGAGTCCCCTTCTCCACCGCCTCTGCACACCTCCGCCCTTATCCCCCAGTATCGCCACTGCTCCAACTGGTTCACCCGCCTGTGGGGCTGGGCAGGGGGAATTACAGGGAAATGGCTGAACACTACCCTGGCAAGTGGGGCTTTATCCCACACTCCTGGACAGCCTCTTCCCCCCCCCCCACTTTTCAGCCCAGCCCAACAATCACCTTGACCGGGCTGCAAGCTCTTCTACGTATGCTCTACTGCGTATTTTGCTTGCCTGCTCCACGGGATAAGTTGTGCTGGTATTTGCCTGAAGGGTTGGGGGAGGCAGAGGGCGGCTGAGAGAGACCCTGGCGCTGGAAGGAGACTAGCTCTCTGCTGGCAGGGTATTTTTTCTTCCGTTTTTTTTCTCTCTTTGTTAAGCTCCCTTTCAGCAGCAATGGCAATGCCTGGGTGTTCTGAGCTGACAATAATTGCTGCAGTCTAGACAGTGTCTGGTATGAGGCACACGGAATCAAAGAGGCCCCTTCTCTCGCTGTGACTTTCACACATGCTCCCTTGGTTGGGCTCCTTCTTTCTCGCATGTTTCCTTGGGGGCTTGCTCTCTTTCTCTTTTTTTTTTTTTTGCGCCCCTCTATCTGCCTCTCACATAGGCAGAGGAGAGAATGCAGCAGTGTCTCTTGCCCTCCCCCTGTCTGTCTCTCCTGTGTTCCCTTCTTTTTATCCTCTTGCACGCTCTCTTTCTCACATACCCTCCTCTCTCTCTTTCCTCCACCCTTTGCTTCACGTTCTTCACTCCCAAACCTAGGTGGAGAAGCTGATTCACTCTGAAGGAGGACAAGAGCGAGTGTGTCCGGCTCTCTCTTTTGGAAGGGATTTAACTCTTTCTTTGCCGGCTCAATTTTCACTCTCTTTATCCTCCACCACCTGACTCCCCGACTTGAGCCTGAGCACAATTTGTTTCTTGGCACAGTTGTCCAAAAGCTGCCACGTCCATCATTCGCGGCAGGCAGAGCCAGCACTCGGTGCACAAGACCTGGCCATTAAGCTCTCCACTCTGACAGCTCCCACGGGGGCTGGGTTATTCTCTCTTCCTTCAGCCCAGAGGTTCCCACCTGGTATTGCTATTGGAATAAGACTGTGGGAGGAGATAGAGCCATCTAGGGACCTTCAGCCCGATGGCAGGGTGCCCAAAAAACGGCAAATTGTGCACAAAGCTGATCAGCTGCAGGGGTTTATATCTGGTGAATTCAAATGACTAGCAGGTTCTGTAGGTCCAGGCAAATCTAAGCACCAGGTGTATTTATCTTTGTTAGAAACACTGATGACCATGTAGCTGCATGTTCGACGAGGCTGTGACACCCTGCCAAGTGGCCAATGAGGACCTCGTCGCCACAAATATTGGGCACCCCCAGCTTAATTGGGATGGCCACCCATCCTGTATTTCAAGAGACATTCCTGGTTTGGTGCCTAATGTCCCATGACCCTATTGGACAAACAAAGTATATTCCCAAGCGGTGATCGTACACAGGGCATATCATGATGTGCCATTGTAGGGCGCTGTCCCTGAGAAATAAACTTTGCCCTGTCTTTTTCGTATCGTTATTCTTCAGCTCCTTGACACATAGGGGGTGACCCTAGGCCTAGTGGATACTCCTCTGTGGTTCCCAGTACCTGGGATTCCACTCCGATCCCTGCCTGCTCTTCCAAATAAGCCTGGAGTTCCATAGATTGCTTCTGGCTGGGACCTGATACTGGTGTCGGGCCGTTGGTGTTTTACCTTTCTGATTGCAGTGAGGATATTACGAGCTAAGACAGTAGCAAAGATTCAGAGGGTCTATTTGCTGCCTCCCCTTCAGACACACGTGATTGCTGCAGGTCATCGTCTTGACACAGCCTTTGGTTAAAGAGAATAAACACTTGTGAACAGTTCGACATCCATTCCCAGACTGATGCGATAGCAGCCGGCTCAGGCCAGGGCCACTCATGCTCCAGCCCGCTCGCCTCCCGGCAGCACTTCCCTTCTCCAAGCCCACCCTGCATGGACCACATTGTTCATTGTGCAGCGTCTTTTGGCGCTCAGTGCACAACCCCAAGCCCGGCATGTGCCTGCTGACGTAACGTTGATCACGTACTATAACAAGCAAATCTCTTTCTGGGGTGGATTTACCCGAGTGTTGTGTGTATGACACGAGAGAGAACTGCCCTACTCTAGGTGGCAGTGGGGAGGGCTCAACTGGGGCACTGCATCCAATTCGGGGTGCCGCACTTTGGGAAAGATGTGGACAAATTGGAGAAAGTCCAGAGGAGAGCAACAAAAATGCTAAACGGTTTAGAAAACCTGACCTAGGAGGAGAGGTTAAAGAAACGGGACATGTTTAGTCAAGATTGAGGGGGGACCCGAGGACAATCTTCAAATATATTGGGGATGTTACAAAAAGTACAGTGATCAATTGCTCTCTATAGCCATTAAAGGAAGGACAAGAAGTAATGGGCTTAATTTGCAGCATGGGAGATTTAGGTTAGATATTAGGAGAAACTTTCTAACTCTAAGGGTAGTTAAGCTCGGGAATAGGTTTCCAAGGATGGATGTGGAATCCCCCTCATTAGGGGTTTTTAACACCAGTCAGGGATGATCTAGGGTTACATGGTCTTGCCTCAGCGCAGGAGCTTAGATAGGTGACCTCTCAAGGTCTCGTCCAACCCTACAATTTCTATGATTCGATCCCACGTTAGGAATTGAACGTGGGGGAAACACCTCCCTAGCGTTCATAGAATCCACCTTCTAAAGGCTTCACTCAGGGACTCTGTTTGTCCAGTCCAGCTTTCTAGCCAGTCAGAGAGACTATAATTCCCTGGCCATCCACCCAGTGACATGTCTGGGCTTTGTGCCAGGGCTCCATGGCACACATGACGCTCACGAAAGGGTTAATTTGTATGCGGCAGCTGCTTGCACAAGCAGCCTGCCCTGTGCCCTGGAGGGTAAGATCATCCAGTTAGAATGTGATCCGATGAAGTAATGCTTGTAACTTGAGATCCTGCCAGGGCGAGTCGGTAGGTGGAGTTACTGTGGAACCCGATAGAACTGGAATTCGCCCTCTGCAGCCTGCTCGGGCAGTTTCAATGAAGCTCAGTGGAATTTGACTCTCTCATTTAATGCAATCAGCTGATGTTTTCCTAGCTTGACAATGGACTTGTAATAGCCGCTGATCTCTGGCCAAAAGACCCTTTCCCCATAAAGCGCTAATGATAATTAATAGCTCTTCTATAGCGCGTTTCAGAGTGACCAAAATCCCGGCACATCACAGAAACCCGCGTTGACGAACAAAACCCTCCTGACTCCCAATTTAATAACATCTCCTGTAAGAGAAATCCTCCCTCTCCTGCTCGGCCCCAGCCACTCCCATCCCTTTCTCAGGTCTCGCTTGCTTTGGACTGGGAGGGACTGATCTGCTCTGTGCGTTGGCGCACACAGGTGGCAGGTGTGCTAGTCCTGCCCCTAGCGGGGACAGCCCTTGGGGTGGGGGAAGAGGATGTTGACGGACGCCACCGTGGTGCCAGGCATCTCTGTGGCTGTGCTACTCTAGGCTGGGATTGTGGCTGCCGTGCACATCCAGCAGAGATGTGTCGGGGAGGTGGTGGCATGTGCCCCCGACCAATTGGAACAAGCGCTTTTCACCAGGAGATCGCAAAGCGCTTGATCAAGGGCGTCAGTATTGTTATTCCCGTTGTACAGATGGGGATGCAGAGGCCCAGGGAGGTGAAATGACTTGCCCGAGATCACCCAGCTGGGCCGCAGCAGAACTAGGAATAGAACGTAGGTCTTCTGAGTCCCAACCTAGTGCTCTATCCACTAGGCCACATTGCCTCCCCTTGTTTCTAGGTAAACAAGGATTTGAGTGGGGGTGTAATAACCCCTGTGGAGTTCTCAAATGGGGATCACACCTTAGGATAGAGTGTGTTTCCTGGACACCTCCCTTCCCATTCATGATCGTGCAGAGCACCTCGTGACGCCCCAGCCCACCATGCCATCACATAATGTCCTTCCGGCAACCGTACCACTGGCTGACACAGACTAGTCCCATTAGGAAGGTATGTGATGTATTTTAATTGTCTGTAAGGCAAGGAAACAAGGAGGAACGCCAGCTCCTGCTAGTGCTCCACAGACACGGTTGGGTACTGGGAATTCTCTTTCTCAAGGGCATGGCTGGCGGGCCTTGCTCATTGCTCTGGGTCTAACTGATTGCCATATACGGGATGAGGAAGGAATCCCCCCACCCCTGGTCAGGTTGGCAATGACCCAGGGGGGGTTTCATCTCCCTCTGCAGCATGGGGTGCAGGGTCACTTGCTACGATCACTTGATATTTCCGTCCATTTCCTGCCATTGCATTGGCCTTGAGCACTGGTGCACCTCTGTCCCTCCTGATCTCTGCCTGTGACGTGCAGTAGTTTAGTGTCCTCGGGACTGTAACACTGGTCTAATTCTGGTGGTTGACTTTGTGTGGAGGTGGCTGGGTGGTATTTGGTGGCCTGTGATATATAGGAGGTCTGATTAGATGATCTGGTGGCATGGGCGGCAGGTGAACTTCCATTTTGGAGAGGCTAGCCCGCTGGCCCTGCCCCTTCTGCCCACCAGCCCTGCCCCCCCAGACGCCGGAGCCCAGAAACCCACCCCCCCCAACAGGAGGAGCCCTGAGCCCCCATGACCAAATAAGCCCCAGTTTGCGCCCTCGGGTCAGCTCTTCCCCAGCCCTATTGCTGGGCCGCTCCGCTCCCCTCCCACCCCCTCTCTCCCCCGGGACCGGGCCAGCCCCAACACCGGGCTGAGTCAAGCCACCCCACAAGTGCCGGGCCAAGCCACTCCCGCCTGAGCGTCAAGCCAAGCCACTCCCCCCGGCTTGAGAGCTGGGCAGAGCCGGCAGCCCCGGTGCCCGGCTGAGCTGCCTCACTCCTCTGCCGGACGTCCGTGCCCGCTGCTTGCTCGCAGCGTCCCTCCTCACTCCCCTGCCCCTGGGGAGAAGCAACCCGGCGAGCAGCAGGGACTGGAGTGGGAGATGGAGTGCAGGTCGGCACTGGCAGCAGCAGGTGGTGGGTGGGGAGGCCTCAGGGAAAGGGTGGGGCCTCTCCTGGCCTATTATACCCACCACCCATGTCTGGTGGTCTCTTCTTTGACTCTCTGACTCTGTTATCCCAACATGATTGGAGACCTTGAGCTGAGAGAGTGCAGCAAACAGCCTTGTATCTGAGACAGCTTTATAACAGACACTGTATGAAGTAAAACAACAGTCCTTGACTGGATCACAGTAACAGGGCTAAAGAACCCAGCAGTGTCAGACATGACAAAATCACCCCCTGAGGCCATTGCGCTGCTTATACCTGTAAATACCTCTTATGAAAATCTGCCCTCATGGCTACATTTTGAAAGGTGGGCACCTGCTGTGCCTCACTGCACACAAATTGGGTAACGGTGCACCTAAGTTCTCACTGGCAAGTGCATTTTCCCAGTCTATGCATTGGAAAATTGGAAAACCTGTTTCCACCTGCAACTGCAGGGGGGTGGACGGGATGGATGTGGGTGCAAATTTTGCCAGTCCAAGCTAGGCATTTGAAAATGTAGCTAGTAATATTTCACCACGGTGAGAGATGCAACCAGCAGCCCCTCGCTTGAATTTTTCTTGTGCTCCCCAGCCATTTCCAGAGAGCCAATCATTGCTTCTATTGGAGCCCTGGAAGTTCGAGATTGTCATCATCATGTGGTCATCCCAGATCCGAAGTGCTGAACTGAATCCCTCCTTCTATGAGCCAATGGTTGAAATGGGTGGCACAGGACAGAGGATGCCTAAAATGTGCTAATAGTCACCTTGGATTTCATGCCCACCATTCTTGTTTAATGCACTTCTGGAAGGTGCTAAGATACTGCAATGAGTAGAATTCCGGGGCATGTGCTCATCTTACTGTTAATGATCCCTCATGCAAGACCCTGGATTTGTGGTTCACTGGGAGGGTATTGCAGTTGAAATCACTGGGTATTGTTTCCTTTGTGAGTTGCATGGAGTTCAGCTGGGTTTACCCATGTAAACACCATGTTGTTGGCACTTGACTCCAATAACTGCTTAGCTGGCAATTTGCATCTCCTTACCCAGTATGCTTTGCCTCCCAGTTCTGCTCTGCATGATTAGTTCTCAAGAACAGCCTGATTTACTGAATATTCTGTGCCAGGATTGTTGCTAATGGGAGAGATCCAAGATAAGAAGCTTCAGGGTGAAAGAAATCGGGTGATCAAAATGTAATAAAAACAGAGTTCCACATGCGCTGAAAAATTCTCCATTTTGGGAGAGCCATACAGTCCAATCAAAGACTGTAAGTAAATGTAGATGGTCATAAAATGTATTCTGCTGCATTCCCCTCTGGTGGCTAGTGCACTAAGAAGGTAACAGCCTACTGCTGTTGTCATGGAATTACTCCTTCAGTTCAAGTGGCAGAGGACTAGTTGGCCATTTGTTTGACCAAACAAAATAGGTCCTGCCTGGCACATTAGTGCAATATGGGGTTGTTTCACAGGAGACATTAAACCCAAGTGCTGACAACTTACCATCATTACAGCTCTCATAGTACTTCTCCAGGAGATTAGGGAGTGTTGACCCTGGTGTATAAATTCCGCTGGGCTGTTCGGTTGGATATAGGGTTTCTTCTTGACTTGGTGCCTAACCCACTGTGTTTCTCGCTCCAGAGTTGCCTGCCTTTCAGAGAGGGGATCCAATGATCCTTACATCTCCCCTGTCTACTTCACAAGGATTGTGGGGTGACTTCCAGCTTGTAACATGCTTGGAGATCCTTGGGGGAGGACGTGCACATTTTTGCTATTATTGAGTGATTTTATTTTTGTCTTGCCGGGTCGGTGGGGGCAGGAGATCTGACCGTTTGATTTCCAGTAGCATGCCGTTAAAATAACCCAGTGCCAATGGGGATTCTTCGCCGTGATCAGGCTGAACTTGCTAGGAAAGTGGGATTGGGTGGGGCGGGGGGGGGGTTCATGCATGTTAGAACATCTGGAGTAATCTCGGGAAAATCGGCTGCAGTCGGGTTTCAGCTCTGTCCCTCCTGTCGTTCCACCATGTCTCCTAGGTCTAGGGGAAAATTGGAAAAAAAAGTCTAATCAGCCCCATCTCAGTGGGAAAGCCCTCTGGGGGAAGGTATCTGATCTGCCCCCCCTCTTTTTTTTAACAGCTAAGTGTTGGGGCGGGAAGCAGAGCACAGGAGGTTTATATATTCAGCACTTTGTGCACACGCTATGCAAACAGAACAGTGCATCTCTAGTTCCCAGCAGCAGCCGACAGCTCAGCTTCTTGTAACTCAGTTGCTGAGTGAAGCAGCCGTGGTCCTGGAGTGTCTGCCGGGCGAGGAGCCGGCCTGGGACCTGGCAGTGGTGTGCTTTCTCTGCAGACACCCTATTGAACTGGTTGGATGCTCAGCCTTGCTGTTATTGCCTTCCCTTTCCTGTTTACTTCTCCCTCCCACCCACCCGCCTTTTTGGCTGCTGTAGTGTGAACTCCCAACAGAATACGGCCTCCACTGTATTTTGGTGTTTGCTAACTGAGGGGCGCGGGGTGTTATTTCTGTCTCGGGGGTGCAGATCTCCCTCTCCCTCTGCAGCCCCGTCAGCTGGTGGAATCGTTGCCCTGCGCGCATTGGTGGGACTGGGTTCCAGGGTGCACCAGGTGTTCGCCCAGAGCCATTCCATCCCTGGGGTTAGGCAGGCCAGGCCCCCGAGGCGCTGCCGCGTTTGTGTTTGCATATAAATGAGAATGATGGGGCTGCAGAGCCCAGCGCGCTCACTGCTGCTCTGAGAGCCGTTGCTGCTTTCGTTGCCAAGTCCACCGCTTACTTTCCCTTGTCTTTGTGTGTTCGCATGGCAGTTAAGGCAGACCCTCCCTCCAAATGTACCTGCCAGACGGCCTGTCTGGCTGGGGCCTTGTGCCGGCCAGTGCTTTGACTACTTGGCAACACGGGGCGGCTGGCTTGGCGAAGGCCAGTCTGCTAGGCTAGTCCTCATTTCCCTAACATACGCCCTGTGCATTGCAGGTGTGGAACGGCTCTATCCTAGCCTCACGAAGCAAGGTTTTGAGCTTAGAGCAGGACACCAGGAGCCAGGAGTCCTGGGTTCTGTCCCTGGCACTGAGTCACCCTGTGACCTGGTACAAGTCACTTTTAAAAGTATTGTTATTTGGAAAAGGTTGTTCTTAAGACTATAATGGGGCAAATTCAACCTTGGTGTCACCCCGTTGACTCCAGTGGAGTGATACCAGGGATAAATTTGGCCCATATTATAAATACTATTATTTGTTTGTATTATGGTAGCGCCTAGAGGCCCTAAATGAAATGGGGGTCCTGTTGTGCTCGGTGCTGTACAGACACACAGCAAGGGACACCGTGCCTAGCACAATGGGGCCCTAATCTTTAGCTCTTACCACAAGACAAATAAATACCAATACTTAATAAAGAGCTACTCTAAATAGACAAGACAGACAAAGGGTTGGAGGGGAAATGGGCAAAGAGGGAACGTGACTTGCCCAGAGTCACCCTGCAGCTCGGTGGAGGAGCCAGGAACAGAACCCAGTGTCTGGAGTCCCAGTCCAATGCCCGAGATACATAGTGATTTCCAGCCATTACTAAAAATAGTTGTTCTGTGGCTCTTAATGATTCTTATGTGAACTTCTACAAAACACTGATTTGTCCAGTTCTTTCTATACATTCCCCAATAAACGTGGGAAATTACTGAACAAAAGTGCAGCGCAAAGGAATACTAGTATCTAAGGGACTAGACTTTCTTTGCTGGCTCCACTTCCCTGCCACGTGTTGTGGGCACTGAGTTAATACCCCGCCATGTGACAGGAGTTGCTACCCACTCTATTTGTTATTATTTTATGTGAGCTTCTTTATCACCTGAAATCAAAATCAAAATATCCAAAACTCACAGGCAAATCCCGATGTTTGCCTTGGACTTTCCAAGATGTAAGTCTGAGTTCAGCTACCCGCTGGTCCTACATACAGGGCCTGGGGTCTCACTCTGCCTTGCTGATTCTATGATCCTTGTCCCCGTAGTACCTGAGCGCCTCACAGTCAGTGCTGGGTTTATCCTCACTACTCCCCTTGAGGCAGGGCAGTGCTGTTATCCCCATTGTACAGATGGGAACCTGAGGCACTTAATAGATCAAGGGTAACATTTCCAAAGCGCCTATTTGATTTGGGGCCTGAAATCCCAGTGACTTTTGATGAGACTTAGGCTCCTAAGTCACTTAAGTGCTTTTGAAAACATTATCCTAATTCCCACTGACAGTCAGTGAAGCAAGCAGAGATACAACAGTGGGAAAAAGCCAAAGACAGCAAGTGGATAGCCACAATATGGATGGAGTGAAAGTATCAGTGGACAGAGGAAAGAAGAGATGAGGGTAGAGCTTCAGCTGGAACAGAGTTGGGCAGGGCCTGAGAGGCCAGGGTGAGGAGCTTAAATTTGAGTTGAAAGCAGAGAGGGGTCCATTGGAGGTTTCAAAGAGGGGCTCGGAGCAGCGAGCCAAGAAGGAGGTTTTGGTAGCAGGGATCTGGACAGGTTGCAGAGACGCAATCTGGGAATTGGGAGAGTTTGCAACGTCTAAAGGAGAGATGGCTGGAGTGTGGGCAAGGGTTATAAGGCAGAAGGACAGAGAGTACAGGAGATTTTGGAGATGTTGTACGGGAAGAAGCGCCTGTGTTTGGTAATCGCCTGGATGTAGAAAAGCAGAGATATCAGAAGTTGGCGGAGCCAGGAACATTGCAAGGGAAACAAGGAAAGATCTAGAAATAACCCGACATCAGTGCCACTTCCAGAAAAAAATTACCAACCAAGGAAAAAGCCAGACATGACTTGAACCTCTGGCTTTAAGACTCACAAACAAGTCAATTAAATCATGAGCTGTCTGGGATAGGGACCATCTCTCACCATGTGTCTGTGCCCACAAACCCAGGAGGCTGGCGTCTCTGATCACTACCACGCTGACTGTTAGTGTGATCATTAAAGAGGAAAAGACACGAAGTGGTGACAAGATTTGAACTTTAAAATAAACATCTTAGTATGATGTCTTTTGTCACGTATACGTTGGGTGCTGTCAGTGTGCTTGGGGCTGTACAAAATGTACAGGAAAGCATGGTCTCGGTAAACAGCCAACCAAATCCTGAAATTCTTGATCCGTTTGTACTAGGATCCTGTTTGGACAGATTTCCCATTGAAGGCCAGCAGGCCAGTTCCAGGGTCACTCAGCATTTGCTCAACCCTTACTCAAGAAACCTCCTCTGAAACATAATAGGAATTTGCTTAAGGGGAGAGTACATAGTGACAGTGTGACTGGGCCGCCCTCATTCCTGCTGGTTAGCACTCACACAAGCAGCCCCATTGATGGTAGTGTGAGGAAGTTCCCACTGCGGTGAGGCAGAATTGCACAGTCTAGCCCTGAGTAAGGACTTCAGGATTTGGCCCTGAGGCAATGGATGAAATTTTCAAAGCTGTTTAAAGGAATTGGGCACCCAACTCCCATTGATTTTCAATGAGTTGGGCATCTAAATCCCTTAGGTACTTTGGAACCACCCACTAAGAACAAGGATAATAGAGGTGATCAGTAAGGGGAACCAGACCCATCATGAAAGAAAATGCTTGGAAACAGTGAGATGGGAGACACAGAAATACAACAGTTCCCTGCGGTGCTGGACAACAAGGACAAAGAAATTACTGCCAAGCCAGAGAGCATCATGACACTCAAAAGCTTTAAGCAAAGCTCTTCTCCAGTGTAAGTTTCATTCTCCAACTTTTATTCACATGACATCTTTTATTCACACCAAAGTGATTTTACCTTATGTGAGGAAAAAATGATGATATTTTATCACACAACCTTCTATCACATGACCTACTTGAAGTCAGAGTAGCAACAGCTGCTGGGTGTCCGGAGACCAAGGAAGAGCTGGAGATGCGATAGATGGGATAATAGATGGTAAATAAGAAAGGGACTTCCTGTTTTGTCCACAAGGCGACTGTAGTAAAGGAAGGTGCCATCTAGCTAGCAATATGCCACAGAGCTGTAACTTCATAATTATTTAACAGTGTATTCATTTTTTTACAATTGTGTGTTGCATAACTGTCGCCTCCGGGTGCATTTGCAATAAAAATTAATACACGAAAGATCTCCAGAACAACAGCCTGTTGTCAATTTTATAACGTAACCTATTATCGTACTTTGTACTTCTAATCGGGTCTCTCATCTGAGGATTGCAAAACGAAACACAAACATTAATTAATCTTCCCAACCTACCTGCAAGTTAGGTGGTATTATCCTGGACTGGGCAAACTCTGGCACAGAGTGAGCAAGGTGGCTTACAGCGAGACAGGAGGATGGCTGGGCGTAGAACACAAACCATGACTTTCAGTCTACTGCTCTAAACACTGTGCCACATGCCCCCAAAGAACGTAGAGAAGAAAATCACGTGCAACTTTGGACTTTAGTCAACCACTGAAATTAAGAGTGTTTTCCATTTGTCTGCTAGGGCTGGCTGGAGAACTGGATCTCGGATAAGGACTATTGTACGTGGTATTCATAGACAATGGCACAGCGAGAGGTGGAATAATATGAAATGAATGTACGGCTGCAGGGTGGTATGGGGCAAGAATGCTGTACATAGGGCCTCGAGTTAAACCGTTTCCAGCAAAACCTTGGGGTCAAATCTTGAGGTTCTTCCTTCTTTTTTAATCAGCCATGGCTGAGCCAGACTCCCACAGAAGTCAAGGACTGAATAAATAATAACAGAATAAGGAGCTCAGGAGATGGCCCATTGTACATAAAAATATCACTTGATCATATGGCTTGACAATCTCTGGTCTGTCCCTTGCACTCTCCATGGCGACCATAGGACTGGAGAGCTTTGTGAATTGCGGTGAAGTCAATATGATAGCAGAGCTGGAGCATGCAGGAGCCGTGAGTTCAGGATAATGCCTTTGCAAGTAGAATGCCTGTAGTGCAATCACTGGATGTGGGGAAGGAATGGAAAGGAGATGGCCCTGATTCTGCAGAGCGCTGAGACCCTCCAAAGAGGGGCAAGTGCTAGGAACATGCTCTGGCCAATGGCTCCCACACAGTACAGCTGTATGTCTTATGGTGTTGACTGCAGACCCCCACCCTCCCTCAGGTGATATCTTGCATCAAAACTGTGTCCATTGTCAGGGCCGGCTTTAGGCCAATTCCACCAATTCCCCTGAATCGGGCCCCGCGCTTAAGAGGCAGGGTCGCCCAGAGTGGGGGGCAAGTGGCAGAGAATCCCTTCCCTGGCTACAGGCACCTTTTTAATTTTTACTCACCCGGCGGCACTCCAGGTCTTTGGCAGCGGGTCCTTCACTCGCTCCGGGTCTTTGGCGGCACTTTGGCGGCGGGTCCTTCAATGCCGCCAAAGACCTGGAGCGAGTGAAGGACCTGCCGCCAAAGACTAGGAGCGCAGCCCGGTGAGTACAAGCCTCACGTGTTTTTTTTTTAACGTGGTTTTTTTCTAGTCGTCCCTGTCGGGGCCCCGTCGAAACTGTTCGAATCGGGCCCCGCACTTCCTAAAGCCGGCCCTGTCCATTGTGATGCAGAGGAGGTCAGCTGGCATTCTCTTCAACTCCAGCTCTTCCAGATAATCCACTCTGGATCTCTCCCCCGTCTGTGAACTCTGAGGGCCTGATTTGAACAAATGGCCTTCCTCTTTTGTGGGCACAGTTTTGCACCTGCAAATAATGGCATCCACATTTTGCACCAGCTATTCACTGCCAGGGAAAAATGCAGGGGGATTTATCTGCAGCTGCAAAAATGTGCAAGAACAGACCGTGAGCTAATATCTGGTGCTCAGTCGGCAGCATCTCAGCGGTACGTGGAAAGCAGCAGCATTGGCGTCCCGTTCCAGAGCAGCATTGCTCTATGGGTTCCACAGAGCACTGCCACTAAGGATGTGCTATGCATGAGGGAGGTGGAAGCAGTTCTCCCAGGAGTTACTGTTTGGCAGAAAAAACATCTGGGATGTTGAAGCTTGGTGAGCCAAATGCTGCTTTTGAAACTTCGTTATGGGATAGATTCTGCTGTCAGTCGCCCTGGTATCAATCCAGAGTAAGGCCATTCGCTTTGGTGGAGTTACTCTGAGTTTACATGGGACAGGGATTATGTTTGGTAACTAATAAATGATTAAGGAGAGGATTTGCAAAGGAGACTCTGGGAGTTGGGCACCTAAATCATATTATGAGTCAATGGTAGTTGGGCTCCTAAAGCCCAGGGTCTCCTTTGGAAAATCCCACCAGCAAACTCCACTAAACTTTATGCCAGAGAGAACTTGGAATGAATGGGAAAGTTTATACATCCCTTCCCCCACAAAAATTGGGTTCATTCTTTATGTGAAAAATCAGTCTATACACCCTCCAGTCCAGCAGGGCTGTCAAGTTGTAACCGTTTTAATGAAGGAGATTTCAAAAACCAGCCAGGTAGATGTGCAGTAGTTTTGCACTGTAAAATCGTTCACTGCAAGGGAAGAAATACTTTGAAAGCTGGCCCAAAGCAGGGTGGTCTCCCTGGCAGTGAATAAAACGTGGCAGGTCTGGGGTTCTCTTGTAAAGTGCATGCTGCATCACAAGCTGCTGCTTCGGTAGCAAATCGGGCCATGACTGCAGGACCCTGCCCTGTTTCTGTGTAAAGCCGATGGTGGAAAAAGTGACTGAACCTCTTTAACTGAAGCAGCGGGGTTGGGCGCCGATATCATGAGCTAGTAGATATTGGAGTAGCTGGACTTTCCTGGCACGGTGTCTTCTACCAGCATTGCAGGCATTGGTGCAAGAAGAGAAAAGGTTTGTTTGTTCAAGAATTGTATTTAATATTCCCAAACCAAAAATTACATTCAAGTGGGGTTAAGGTGGAGGAGGATCTAGCAGTAATTTTAAGGGTAAAAAGCATGGTGGGGTTTTGTAAGTATCTCCAAACCAAGCATCGTAAACCCAGAAACTTCAGCGTGAAGGTTAAGCTTAAACGAAACCCAGCCATGTCAAGATACGGAAATGCATCCACACACCCTTGCAGTAGCTGTGTGGTCCTAACTAATGCATCTTAGTGTTTGTGCTTCCAGAAGGGAGGGAACTGAATTTTAAAGATGCAAGTGGAAGGCGGGTTTTTTTTTTTTTTTTTTTTTCTGTTGGTGTCACTGCAGGGCAGAGTTAAGGTTGTGTGGGTGCCTCACTCTCTCTCCCCCACTCATAGATTCGTAGTCATACAGTGATAGAGTCTGAGGCCAGAAGGGACCTCCAGCTGACCTGGTCTGACCTCCTGTATATCACAGGCCACCACCACCACCCGGCACCTGCTCATCAAACCCAACCACCGAAATTAGACCGAAGTATTACAACCCACAGCCCATCTCTTTCCCTTTGCCCACTCATCTCCCTCTGTCCCCACTCGCTCCCCCTATCTGGCTGTTCCCTCCCTCCCCTTTTTCCTCTGCACCCTCCCCCCGCGCCCCCCGCTTGCAGACCCCTGGCACCCCTGGCTGGGCAGCAGCACTCTCTTCCCGCTCTCTCAGCAGAACCAGCTGCTTGGAAGCGGGCATGGTGCTGGTTGAGTGTAACTTGATATTTTCCTGCGCGTCCCCCTGAGGGTTTTTTCCATTACACAGGCACAGCAGAATGGAGCTGCCTTCTCTCGCGCTCGCTCGCCCTCCCCCGTCCGCAACCCCTGGCACGGCTTTCCAGAGGCACATTGTGCAAATGTAACCTTTCAGCAAGCCCCGCCCACATCAGGAAGCCGGGGGTGGGGGGGCTTTTTTTTTTTTTTTTTTTTTTTTTTTTTTTTTTTTTTTTTGCCAGGAACGCAGCCGGTTTGGAGCTGGAAGGCAGCCTGTTAATCAGAGACGGCTGACAGCAAAGCACACATCCCGGGCAACAGATTTCTGCTCATGCTTGCGCTCCTGCTCCCTCGCTCTCTTCTGCTTCCATTCCTTCCTCTGTCACCATCTCTCCTTCGCTTCTCTCTTCCATCCCTCACTCCGTTCCTCTGCCTCTCTCCCTCCTCCTTTTGCTCTCTGCCTGCCTGGGGTTGCTGCTCGGGCATTTTCCCTGGACATTTTCTCTTTGTAGCCTTCCTCTCTGGGTTCCTTCCTCGCTGGGGGTGCAGATTATTATCCTGCTTCCCGAGCTCCCCGGGGCCAACAAGCCACGAAGCTGCTGTAACAGGGCTTTGCCTGGCTGGAGGGGCACGGCAGCCTGAATCCACTCAGCACAGGGCCTCCCCACCAGAGAGGTGGCGCAGCACAGCTGGGAGGGGAGGGCGGTTACTATGGCATGGAACCATGGCGATAACGGGCCGTGCATCAAAGCCGATGGGGATGGGGTACTGCAGCATGGGGGGTACCATGCCATGGTGCTCACTGTAGTGTGGAGTCACAGTGCATGAGGGATCCTATGCCAAGGGGATACTATGAAGCCACAGCCTATAGGCTTATGATGGCGTGGGTGCTCACCGCAGGTTGGAGCCTCCACGCATGAGGATCCTGGCCTCCCCGAATCACACCATGAGCTGCTGGAGTTGCAGCACTGTGGTGTTACCTGCCGTAGATCATCACCACGACACGGGGGCTGCTGCAGAATAACACCACCCAGGGTCACTGTATTAGGGGGTCCTTGAGTCCCAGCATTTTGCCATCACCCGCCTTTCTTTTTCTCTGTTTTTAATTCCACCCTGTTTGCTAAGAGCGTTATAACAACAGGTGCATTGGAGTAAACTTGGTAGGGCAATCAACATGTCAGACAGAATCCCACCCCAGTGGAGCCCCATTGACTTCCACGGGCTTACACCATGGATCCATTTGGCCTGATAAGTTTGCTACAGTATCTTGATTGCTGTAGATCCTGTAAAATCCAAACACTGGTAGATACATTGCTAACCAGGGCATGTACTGCCTTTTTTTACACACACCGCACAGGAACCAGCAGCGGGATCACGTCTCGGGAAGGGAAGACTCCAGCCTGATAATAGCTATTGGAGACTGATTCCTTCCGTCCATTAGAGTAATGAAGGCTGCTCACTGAGCCAGGCTGTGTCCATGGAAAACCCTTCGTTTAGAAACAATGGGCCAGATTCATCCCTGGTGCAACTCCAGTGGACTCCATAGTGGGCTCAAGGGTGGAGAGTCCCCTGAGAACGCAATGGATCCCTGGGTAAGACTAGGGACCTTTAGTCTCCCATATAGGGAACACCATCATGAGGTTTCCCAGCTGAGGAGCTCTGAGGTATATTGGGGATGGGAGGTGCTGGTTTGGGATTGAAGCTGCTATTCATCGCCATGTTGGCTGAAGCACGTGGATCATACAGTTGTCTAGAAGGATGTAACTGGGAGGGAGGGAAGAACTGGACGTGCTCCCATAGTACAAACCGTAAGCTGGCCTGTTTCTGAGGTTCGAAAAAGCCATTGCTGCCTGTAGTGAGAGACTTTAAAGGTATGTCTACACAGCCTGTGTCAGCAAGCCTCCAAACCCAGGGCTGACACGCTTGGGCTGTGTAGACGTTGCAGTTCAGGCTCTGAAGCCTAAGGAAGGGGGCGGGCTTCAGAGCCTGAGCTCCAGCCCGAGCCACAACTTAAAAGCGCTGCCTGCACAGATGTTTTTAGCAATAGCGTGAGCAGGAGTCTGCTGCCACTGGCTCTTTGGGTACACCCACAGAGCTCAATCTGTTTAGCTTATCAAAAAGAAAAGTGAGAGGTGACTCGATTACAAAATAGAAGTCCCTGGATGGGTAGAAAATATCGGGTACGAAGGGCTCTATAATCTAGCGGAGAAAGAAATACCAAGAACCAATGGTTGGAAGCCAGACAAATCAAAAAGAGAAATTAGGCACAGATTTTTAACAGTGAAGGTGATTAACCAGAGGAGCAAACTCCCAGGTGGATTCTCCAGGTCTTAACATCTTCAAATCAAGACTGGATGCCTTTCCTAGAAGATAAGCTTTAGTCAAACACAAATTTTTGGGTTCAATGCTGGGGTAACTGGGGCAAATGTAATGACTTGTGATAGACAGGAGATCAGACTAGATCATCTAATATCTCTTCTGGCTTTAAATTCTATGAATTAGTGCTTCTGAAAATGTCTCCTCGGAGTTAGGTGCCCAGATATAGATTTAGGTGCCCACATTTGAAATTGTTGACCTTAGTTTTTCATTTTTGCAGCAGCATCTCTTGGTTTCCTCCCATGTCTTTGAGCACTAAAATGCAAGGCGTGCCCTGTTTTCATGGTGTTTCTAGCTGGAAGCAGGAAGCACCAGAAATCTCAAATCTCATGAGAGAGCAAGCCATATCTAGTGAGGTTTTATTTTTCTGCCACATTTAGTAGAATCAAGAGGTTTAGAGAGTTTTGAGGAGCAGCTGAGCTTCTGGGTGCTTACCCAAAACATGCCATTAGACTTTGTAAGGTTCGCCTGTCACAGATCATCCTATCCCATTCAAATCACCTCCAAAGCACGGTACAAGCAGTGACCCAGTGCTGAGTGCCAGAGCTGGGCAAATAATGCATCTGTTGAACTTCACCTCTTCCTCTGGTTGCGAATTGTCCTTGAGCAGATGGTGATTTTCTCAAGTGCTCCATTATTTGAAATGACTCACTGAATCAGGGACGGTTCAAACAACTTTGAGGCCCCCTACAAAGTCATCAATTGGCCGTACCAGCTGCCCAGCCCGGTGTTCAGTGTATGGTGTACTTCAAACAGCTCCGTGGAGCTAGACGGGGAAGGTGTGAGAACTATAGATTGGGGTCAGTAGGAAATGGGCCCAAAGCTGGTATGAGAATTCTCCCTGGTTTATCTCCACCGAGTGCTCAGTCGGCACAAAGCAGCTTGTGCCACATGACAGGAAGTCTGAGTGGTAAATGTCCCACTCTCCTTTCCACCTATCCCTTGTGAGTTGGGTCCCCTCTGACATGGGAGCCCCTTGCAGCTGCAGGTATGGCAGCACTGTTCTAGCCCTGCTGTGACTCATTCTGGATCCTCTCATTGTTCACCATTGTGAGTATCTGGTACTCAGCATTTGAGGTCTGTTGGTATTTTTAGATCATGCAGAATGTTTCTGTGTCCCTAAGTGGTGAATGTAACTCTTGGACTCAGGTTTCCAATGAGGATAGTCGTGATCATGAATTGGACGTTCACTTCCTGTGAACAGTCACGGATGTTTGTTTAAAATTCACGGCAGTCTGTGAACATTCTCATGCATAGGCTGGAATATTTGTGGAAACGGACTGTGAACACGGCCATTGGGAATTTGTTTAAAGGCCAAACAGATATCCACAGAAATCTTTTTACATCATTCATCTGGCTCTACTTACATCAACGCCTGAGAGACAGGCAACTATTATCCCCATGCTACAGATGGGGAAACTGAGGCACAGAGTTGTGTGTTTTTAAATAACATGCCTAGGGTCGTGCAGCAAGCCAGGTTTGGACTTGGGTCGTTCTGTCGTGTGAATACAATGGGCCTGAGTCTCCATTGCCCGGCACTTTGTCCTCTCATTTATGCTACTGCAAAGTGGGAACAAAGCACTGTCATGGTAACTTACACCTCCTTTGCCTCCACTAGTCACTGGGGGGTGTGACAACACACCGTGCTGGGGAATGGAGAATTAGGCCCCGAAACCTGCTGTGTGGCCAACAAATTTCAGGATCTGTGATGTGATCTGTCAGTCCGCTCCTCCAGACAGGCAGCCCCCACCGACTATTCAAGTCCTGGACCCCACCTGCCAGAACACCTGCAGTCCCAACCCTGGGCCCCCCGCACACAGCCCTGGCAGTGCACAGCCGCTGTGACCTGTGCTGCCTGTTTCTCTAGCCGTGGAAGGCTCACGTTTGGAAATGGAGCCAACAAACAGGTTAAAAAAATTAAACCATAATTCTCAAGCCTCGTTCCCCAGGAGAGAGAGAGAGACAGCAGTACGCCGACTCCCTAAGACTCCCCAAAGTTGTGCCGTGAAGTCTTTCCGTCCTCTCGGGTTGTGGATAAGCCCCGATAACCGAATTAATCTTTTCTCTCTCTCCCTCCTACAATGACTGGTTTTCCGTCTCTCTGCCCTGGGAGAGGCCAGCAGCAGGGTGGGGGGCGGCAGTGGGGAATTCAGTGTCCCACCAGGGTGAACTTAGCTTGGAAGGATCAGGCTGCTCTGAGCTGCTTGGAAGGCAGCTCTGTAACACGAGCTGCTCTTGAAGCCTTGATTCCTCCCTGGCCAGGACCCCCCTGTGAGTCTGTGTGTGTGGAATGCATGGGGGGAGGAGGGGGCTGGGAAGGGTTAACAAAGGGTGAAATACTTTGAAAGTTGGTTTCCTCTCCTCCTCTCCCCTTCCACAGGCTAAACAAATACTCACCCGGGCCTGTTCCCCTGAGATGGCTCCCCCTCCTACCCAGCAGCCCATTGTTCCACTGGCCTTTTGTTGGCGTCAGGACAAGGGGAAGGCCAGGCGGTTGTCAGTGAACAGCCTTCGCTTGGCTCCAGGACTGGTCAGGTGGCTGTTACCGATCCTGTCCATCCGCTTCCAGCCACTGCTGCAGCCCTGAGGAATGCGCCTCTCCAACCTCCTGCTAGAGCTGCCAAGTTGGGGGAGGGCCGGGGGTTTCTATGCCTCCGCTCCATGGCCAGCCTCACCCGTTGGGCTGCCCCATCTGCCAGAGGGGAACTGGGCCAAGAGTGGCTCTGCCTCTGGTCTTACTGCTCGAGGTGAGAGTGGCTGCGGGAGACTGGCTCAGCCTGTGAACTGCCCGTCTGCTGGGGACCCAGCCCCAAGCGATCCCTTGCCTGGGTGGAGACTCTCTACATATTCACCACTCGCGTTCTCCAGGATTCTCTCCCAGGCTAGGATCACTCTGCGCCCAATTCTTCCTCTCCAAGCCCTGCTCTGCCATGGGGACTCATGGCCAGGGGCATGAGGGAGATGGTAGACGGAGGAGGAGGGCGGGAACTCCCCAGCAAGTGAAGCCCAGGCCAAGAAGTACTGGCGTGACGGATTTGAGGCTTAGGGTCAGGCCCGACATACAGAGAGGCCCTGGCTGTGAAGTTCCACCCTGGATCTGAATTTAGGAAGGCGTTGGGTTTTACAGAGCTGGGATTCTGGTTCCAGCCCCTCCGCTCTGCAGCGTCCCACAGGCCTTCCATTATGTATCATGGCCACGCCGGGGCCTCCGGCTCTCAGCATTCATTCCCAGGCCCTGTTTCTCAGCCATCCCTGACACGACTCCTTCCAGGGCCATTGGGCTGGAATTCGGGTCAAATTCCCAGAATTTCATTGTGGGCAGATACTTGTGACATTCGATCAAAGGGAGAAGAGAACAGTCGGGAGCTCCTGGAGCACTGCAGGGGAAACCTGAGCTGGGGAGCAATTTCTAGCCGACACTTAGGGTATGTCTGACTGAGCTGGAAGTGTAATTCCCAGTATGTGCTAGCTCTGCTCAAGCTAGTGTGCTAAAACTAGCAGTGGGGCTGCAGCGATGCCGGCTAGCCCCCCGAATACATCCTCTCGGGGTCCAGCAGGATTGGGCCTTGGGCGGCTAGTCTGAGCCACTGCCCGTACTGCCACGGCCATTCTGCTATTTTGAGCATGCCGGCCCAAGCAGAGCTAACGCATGTCTGTCTTCCTGGTCAAGTTTGCAGATGACACGAAAACTGGGGGAGTGGTAAATAATGAAGAGGACAGAGTGATCTGGATCACTTGGTAAACCAGGCGCAAGCAAACAATGTGAGTGTTAATAATGCTAAATGTAAACGTGTACCTCGGGGAACAAAGAATGTAGGCCACACTTACAGAATGGGGATTCTATCCTGGGAAGCAGGGACTCTGAAAAAGATTTGGGGGCACAGGCACCGATTTTCCAAAGTGCTGGGGGGCGGGGGGGGCTCGAGCCCAGGCCCTGCCCCAACTTCACCCTTTCCCCCAAGATCCCACCCCGCCCTGTCTCTTCTCCCCCCTGCTCCACCCCCACCCTTTCTCTTCCTGCCCCTGCTCCACCCCCACCCTGCTTTTTCCCTCCCAGTTCCGCCCCCTCCCCTGAGCATGCAGTGTCCTTGCTCCTCTCCCTCTCTCCCAGAGCCTCCAGCATGCCGCGAAACAGCTGATTGCGGTGGGCGGGAGGTGAGGGGAAGGAGGGGGAGGCGCTGATCCACGGGGCCTGTAAACGGGTGGGAGGGGAGGCACTGGGGAATGGGGGGGGGAGGCTGACGGTGGGTGCTCAGCACCCACCATTTTTTCCCCATGGGTGCTCCAGCCCTGGAGTACCCACAGAGTTGGTGCCTATGTTTGGGGATCATGGTAGACAATCAGCAAAGCATGTGACACTGTGGCCAAAAGAGCTAATGTGATCCTGGGATGCATAAATAGGGGAATCTGTAGAAGGAGTAGAATGGTTATTTTTCCCTCTCTGGTTGATGCTGGTGCAACCGCTGCTGGGATACTCTGTCCATTTCTGGTGTGCAGAGATCCAGAAGGATGTTGATAAATGGGAGAGGGTTCAGAGAAGAGCCACGAGAATGATTAAAGGGTTAGGAAACAAGCCCTATAGTGACACACTCAAAGAGCTCAGTCTGTTTAGCATAACAAAGAGAAGGTTAATGGGTGACATGATGACAGTCTGTAAGTATCGACATGGGCTCTTCCGTCTATCAGAGAAAGGTCGAACGTGATCCAATGGCTGGAAGCTGAAACCCATTCAGACTGGAAATAAGGTGTACATTTTTAATGGGGAGAGTAATTAACCATTGGAGCAATTTACCGAGGGTCCTGGTGAGTTCTCCATCAGTGGCAGTTTTAAAATCAAGATTAAATGTTTTTCTAAAATATCTGCTCTAGGAATTATTTCTGTGGCCTGTGCGATGCAGGAGCTCAGACTAGATGTTCACCATGGTCCCTTCTGGCCTTGAACTCCATGAATATTTGAGCTGGGAATTCTACCTCCCGAGGGCCGTACCATAAAAGAGGCTCTTAGCCCCAGTAAGTACCCTGTTGGTTTGATATGACCACCAAAGGGGAGTACGTTTTCACCCAAGCGTTTCCTGTCTCCATGCCAAGGCAGAGAGTTTCAATCCGTCGCAGTTTAGCACAAGACCTCGACTGTGTCCAAGTGGTTCAGTTACCAAGGCTCTTGGCCATTTCACCCCAGGGACAGATGGATAGCGATATGCAAATTCCCCTCCTTGTAACGTTCCCCCAATCAGTTCTTTCATCCATTCCTCTGTGCTTCTCCACAGAGTTTTCCCTTCTCTATGGTGAAGGAAGAAGCTATTCCTCCATTTTACCCCCAGGAGGGGGAAATGGTGATGCCCTAGTCTCAGCAGGCTCAGGGGAGATTGAAATCTCCCCAGCTGAGTGCGTGAAAGGAAGGGTCCTCATGAGGTGAGGGAAAAGGTTCCATATTTCTTATCGGCAAGGAGCCCTTCCCCATGGGACTAGAGCTGGTCAGGAATTTATTGACAAAACGGTTTTCCATCCAAAAATGCCAGTTTGTCAGAACCAAAAATTTTCGAGGGAATGGTCACTTTGGATACAAATTCCTGTTTCAACAAATTGTTTAAAAAAAAAAAAAGTTTCAAAATTGTTGAAATGTCTCATGTTGACATTTTCTAAATGAAAACTTTGGGTTTTTTGGTTCAAAACAACTTTTCACTTTGAAATCGAAGTTAACCTTTGGTTAAAAAAATTAAATAAAAGATCGACATGGAAACAAACATTTTTGAAGTTATCCAATCAAAGCATTGCAAAGGACCCAAACTTAACAAAATATTTCTTTGCATGTTTGATTTTCAAAGTTTTTGCCTTTTTATCCTATTTCAGGCTGGGAAAAATTGTTGGAATCTTGAAAATTTTCCCAGGATAGGAAAACCATTCCCTGCCCAGCTCTACCTGTCATCCCCTGTCTTCTGTAATTGTCTCCTTTGGCCTCAGCCGGGCCAGCCCCCGGACTATAAAATCCAATGTTAAAACCCGGCTCCTTCCCACAGGCTGTTGCTGCTGGGAGAAAACTGACAGTGGGGAGGGGACCCCCCAGCCAGCCTGACCCTGGTGGGCTTGAGGGGAGAGTGTTTACATTTCAGGCAGTGAGGAACAAAGCTCCCTTCCCACAGATTCCCCCTGCAGCAGCCCACCCTGTGATGTAAAGAGCCCTTTTCAGGACAACAAAAGGCCCTTAGATTGCCTGATTTCCTGCTGTTATCTGTACACATACCCTGGCTCCCCAAGCAGAGCCTGACCATTTATCCAGAGGTGAACTGAGCCGCAGGAAAGACCCTACTGTGTTCCCACTCCCACAGCAGTTTGGACACCAAACGGTGATGGGCTGTGGAGATGGAGGGTCCCTAGGGAACACGAACACACACAAACACACATACACACACACGTGCGCAAATGGGGGATTTGCGTACACACACACACACACTCACTCACTCTCTCTCTCTCTCTCTTTGCTTGTGCACGCAGTATTGCAGCATGGTCAGGGCCATATTCACCAGTTGGCCCACAGGGCTCTGGCCAGTTCTGGAGGTAGCCCGGTGAGTGGGTAGAGCAAGTGAGGGACGCCATGTGGGTAGCCGGCTGGCAGACATTAAGCAGCTGTGCTGTGCCAGCCAGCCTAGGGGGTAGCCGCAACCACATGCCAGCCTGTGGGCAGGAGAGAGGGGAAGAGTGGAGAAGGGGGCATTAGACACAACTCGGGGCGGGAGAGACAAAAGCACTGTAGCATCTTGGGAGCGAGCGCCATATGGGCTCCGATCCTGAGATGTGCTGAGCACCCTCCCCACCTGCTGATGTCAGCAGGACTTGAGGGCACAGGACCAGGCCCTTGAGCATTGCCTTGGTGGTGATCTGCTGGGGTGAGCAGTTCGGAATAGGGTGCTGGGGGGTGGCTGTTTCAGCCTGGCATACGGCACAGGTCTCTTCCAGTTCAGACCTCCGGCCTTGGGCTTGCTCTTACGCAGCAGGATTCTCTGCCTGGCTCCTGTTTCTCTTACCTGCCCCCTTCCTCCCCTCTCCTGGACTCACGCAGAGAGGGGTCATGACTTCCCTAGGACACAGCCTTCCATTTAGAGCCGCGGTGGGTCCTGGTGTGCGTGGGGGGTGGTTATCAGGGGCTCCCCAGCTGCGGCATCTCATTCCACTGGAAATCTCCAGCTGAATTACAGTGCCCCATGGATCCCGCCCCACCCTGGGCCCCCACCACATCAGGGAGAGGGAGGCTGGTGGGATCTGGGCTCCTTAGCATACAGCGCCAGAGCAGCTGGGAGGCTGTGCAGCGGCAGAGAGAGGAGAGCAGAGCCTCGTCACCCAGACAAGAGATCAATAACTAATTTCACTGCAGCAACAGCACAGGTTTTTTGCCAATAATTGTAAGCTAGCAGTTGGGAATGAGGCTCTCACCACCGCTCCACAGTAACCTGCACCCGATCAATCGACAGCGCCACTGGGGCAGCAGGAAAACTCATTTTTCTCCTTTTCTTTCCTCTCCTCCTCCGCCCCCCCTCCTCCCTTGTTTGCTTTTTTCCGAACGTTCTTCTCTCCTGAGCGTAGGGTCAGTGAGTCCCAAACCTCAGGTCAGGAGATGGAATAAAAGCTCCCAAGCCGCCGTCCAGCAGTGTGGAGTCCACCCTACTTTTGGGGGGGGCTGGAGGGTCTTCCTTTAGATACGCTTCTTATTTTGCATCTGTGGTCTGTTATAGGGAGTCAGCCCCCCTGGGTTTCTCTGCTGGCTGTGCCATTGAATACCTCCGGGTCCTTGGCCCCACTCCGCCTCAGTTTCCCCATTAGAATGTGGATATAATAATTAGAGATGGGTCTGAACCGAAACTCTGGACCTGAGCCTCTCACCTCAAGCCTGGATTTGAATTTCAGTACCAGTCACCTTAATGGACTGAACCAAAACCTTGGATCCGAACTCTGGCAAACTGTGGTGTGCTTGAAATCTGGAGCCAAATTTTGCAGATTTGCCCTACCTCCAACAACAACATCTCCCTCCTTCCCAGAATGCTCCACTGTATGTCATAAAACCTAGACTGATAAGAGCTAGCGGCAATTTGCCTTCATCTCCTGCGATAGGGGCAGGAGGGTCTGAATTCGCTTCCAGCTGGTGCCATGAGAAAAGCCCCAGGAAGTTCCTGAGGAGCTGTGGATTTGGTAACATTTATAGACTTGTTGATGGGATCCTTTTGATTCGGTTCTCTGTTGCTTTGGGTTTTTAGCCGTTTTGGCAGCACTCAGCACCGCTGACCGTGTGACCCGTTTGCAGTGTGCTCTTGGGCTGTCACGATGGCTTTGGCTTTGTTTACAACATCGATCAGCAACAGCTCTCATGGGTCCGTTGAACTAAGCTTTCAGCTTTGCGCATTGCCCTGCATTAGGGCTCCTTTAGCTTGCTCTACTGACCATTCATCCCCCAGATCTACATCCCCTGGGCTGTGATTTCTCCTCCAGCTGCTTACTCCACGTCCTTATAGGTCACACGATTTAGTTAGATTTTGTCTTGAGCCGTGGTAACCCTTAGAGACAGATTTCCCCAAATGCTCAGCACCCATCACCAAACCCAGATTTCCAGACACACTGGGGGCTGAGCACTTTTGAAAGTCCGGCTCCGATTGTGGGTGCCAAACTGTTGAAAATCAGACCCGGAACCCTTTTGAAAATCTGGTCTTTGGTGCTGACACAATTTACACACAGCTTGCACTGGTGCAGTTTACTCCAGTTTCAAAGTGGTGCAGCTATGCTGGTGGCTGGAATCCCAGGGTAAACAAGGTCTTTGCTTAAATCCCACTCATACAGACATCTTGCTAGTAGCTCATGTGCTTCTTCAACCAGCTTGATAATTCCTGGTGATACTATTTTCCTGAGCAGGTGTGCTGTACAGTAGCATGTATTGTTCATCTATCACCATTGATGCACGTGGCATTTACAGACATGTAAGAAGACAAGAGCTCTGCTGTATGCAGTATTGTAGCTGTGGTGGTCCCAGGATGTTAGAGACAAGGTGGGTGAGGTACTGTCTTTTACTGGACCAACTTCAGTTGGTGAGAGAGAAAAGCTTTTGAGCTTACACAGAGCTCTTCTTCAGGTGTGGGAAAGGTACTAAAAGTGTCACAGCTAAATACAAGGGCGAACGGATAGTTTAGCGTGAGTAGTTAGCTCATTGAAGTCAACGGGCTTTGGATCAGGCCTATAGCTTGGGCATTGTCAATGGATCTGTCACTAGAACATCTTCCATCTCCAGAACATACAGGCTGAGACTGTTGCTTAATAAGAAGGAAGGCTTGGAATCACTGGTCAAAGCCACCATATCCCCCAGGCTTGGCTACTGGTATTCTTTGTTTGCTGATGCTCCCGATTACAGTCACTGAAGAATGCTGCAGCCCATGTTGTAAACTGTCCCTAATTTAAGATCCCCGTTCACTGGTTCCCCATGAGCTTCCATATTAATTCAACTCCACTCGAACTATAGACTTCTGCATCATTTCTAAGTGTTACTGCTCACCTTTAAGGCACTTAATGACTGTGGTCCTCTACATGTCTTGGACCATCAAACAAGGTTGGAATCTCAGGCCATTTGGTTTATCCAAATTACCTCTTAAAATACCTGTGACAACGGTTCGTTAATAACTGCTCCATGACTGCAGAACTCACAGTAGCACACAGTCCTCTTCGTAGGAGGCAGTTCTGAACAATAAGAGGTCTCATCAGTACAGGGGTCTTTTTTCCTGATTGGCCTATAAAGTGTTTGTAGTCACTTGAGATGACTTTTAAATGTTCGAGTCTCCATGATAGACCTAATTTTCACTTGGGCTTTTACATTCACCAAGTCTAAGCTAATTTCCCAGGCATAATTTTATACTTGGGCAGAATTGTCCTGGAACAGTTGAGTCAAATGAGGAGAATTCAGACCAAGGTCATTCCACTTCTTGACTCTTTTCTTGAGTCATCATGGCAGTAACTCTAAGGTGAATGTAAAGAAAGCCCCTCACTATGGTATGACTTGATTTGACTTCTTTGACTTGATACAACTCAAAATCAGCTTTAGGTCTGGGCCTATGGTACACTCATGGGATTTCGTGTTTGCACCGAACATCCATTGAAGAAGTAGTAGCACGTGAATTCATAGGAATCATGATGTGTTTGCACACAATTTGGCAGCAGAAAAGGGGGCCAAATTTCACAATTTTTTTACTGCAAATAGTCTGTCCCGCTCTAGCGAGAACTCGGAAAGAGTCTGGGTTAGGAATCACAAACATGAAGTTATTTAATATTTTCTGAGTTTATTAACAAAAAACGTCAGTGTCTGAGGGCGGATTTTGAACCCTTTACATGGGTAAGCAATTCTACCCACTAATGGTTCTACTGGAGTCAAAAGAACTACTTCCGTGAGTAACTGTTCACCAGCATGAGTAAAAAGTTCACAATCCAGCATTTACACAATTACCCTCTAGTACAATTTCTTGCCCTAGGCTAATGGCTTCAGGTTCGACACACCCAGCTACGTTGGGCCAATACCTATGCATTGCTGGCTTAACTCCTGCAGTAGCTAATTGTTGAAGGAATGGAAATATGAGCTTTCATATTTTAGTCCAGAGCATGTGTTTGTATGTTATAATCACAATTAATTACATCCCAAATCTCTCTTCATTACAAAGCCGTTTATAAACTTTGTCCACTACTGAAATGCAGCCACTTCTTGGTTGGGACACAACAGCTGTTTAAGAGTATACAGCCAAACTATACATGAACTGAAGACAGAAGGTACTGCCTCCAGTTGAAACTGCAGGGGGGATTGAGGCTGGCAGTTCGTAATTGCCCAAATTGGCATTTGGCCGGGGCATCAAGACTAATTATACTATACTTGTGGAAAAGGGGTTTGAGATCTAAAGACCACAGGTTTTCTGAGTCTCTGAAAGATGGCACCTCCTGCAGCACAGCGCCCCCTAGCACCAGGCTGGGTCATTGGTTCATGACTGACACAGAGGGCAGAGAGCCATCTACCTGAATCCCCAGCACACCTCTTTGCTGTTTTGGTATGGTGGTGTTTGTAGTAGTGTGAAGGTAGGTTAGTGTGTGTGTAACTGTGTGACCTGAACTCTGTGCCTTTGCGTGTGTGTGTGTGTGTGTGTGTGTGTGTATCTATGTGTGTGTGAACGCACTGTTAGTTTGAGTGTGTGGATATTTGTGTGAACACACTAGCTGGCCTATGAGCATGTTTGTGATGAGCTGGACGGGCTAGGGGAGGAGGGGTTTGCATGGTGAGGGGAAGGGAGACTTCTCTCCTCTAGGTGTGGCTGAAGTTCAAAACTCTCGGAGGTTGCCAGGGCCTGCAAGTCTGTGATTCGCCGACAGGGCTTGGAAGTGGGATCTTCCTTTGTAGTGAAGGGCCCTGCTCTCCCCGTAATCTCTATGCAGAGCTCCAGTTGATGGAGCTGCTGCTGGTCACGCTGAGTAAATTGTGCTACTTGAATCTGATCACTAGCCGGTTAGCGAGCAGATCCCCACCCTGGCCTTCTAGGTCAAAGGCTTTTAAATTTGCAGGACTTAAATGGGGACTAAAGCCCAATCAAGGGAGTGAGGCGGAGGTGCCAGATACAGAGGCAAGAAACAGCCTTCATCTACCACGGCTGAAACGTAGCGGCCACTGATGGGAATGACCAGTCCATAACTCTGGCAACCAATGGCCATGCTTGGAGCGAGCAAGTGCTCCCATTGGCTCACAGAACTTTGAGCCAGCTGCCCACGTCGTCCCCCATTTGCTGCCAGAGTTGTGAGCCCCCTTGCTAGCAACCCGCCCCACCCAATGGAGGTTGGCCCCTTGCTGTGGCTGGCAGCGGGACAGCTGCCCTTGTGGCTCCTTTAAGAAACCCACAACCAGCTCCAGCAATCAGCTCAAGGTCACCGCAGGAAACCTGCGGACTTGGCAGCAGGGAAAGGAGGGAGGGAGGGTGAGAAAAGAGAGTCAGTTTGAGATGAGAAAGAAAGAAGGATAGGGAAAGGGCGAGCTAAGGAAGGATAATAGGGAGGGGGGAACAAAGGGGAGAAAGAGAGAGGTGGGGGAGCGGGGAAAAAGGATGGAGATACTGCAGCGTAGGAAGCAGGTTTGGTACCAGTGTGTTACAAATATAGACAATAAACTGTTCGTAGTGTCGTTCTCTCTGAGCCTTGAGACTGCGTCTGCTTCCCCCTCGGCGCCTGCACCCTTCCAGATGAGCAGGAGGGCCTGACCCCCAGAACAGCAGTTCAGAAAACATCCCTGTCCCTTTAAAACAGAGAAGGAGACCTTCACTGGCATATCTCCACCTTCTCCCCAGGCCAGATTCTGCTTCTAAACCAGGATTTAGCAAAGCACTGAAGCATGTGCCGAAGTCCATAAGCACGGGCCCGGATTTTTAAAGGTACGTAGGCGTTGCTGCGTTTGCTCAGCATTGCAATGTCTGACCACCAGGAGCCTAAGTCTCATTTTCATTAGGGATTTAGGCACTTATGAGCCAAAACCCCATTGACTGTCATGAGATTTTGGCTCCTAACTTTCAATTGGTAGAACTAAAATGAGTTATTTTTCTCTTTCCCTTCCCTCCCTGGTTTTATGTGGAATTTGCTCATTTCTCCAAGGAGCTAAAAAAAAAACCATTAAAATTCACTCCTGACTCTAGTGAGTTGAAGTGCATTGTCAATTGCATCTTCGCTGCAGGTTCCATTGTGTTGCTTCATTCAGGATCCAAGTCACTTTTCAAACAGGACTTCTGTACTGGCAGGTGCCCACGGCCATGGCAGTGGGTGCTCAGTGGCCCGCAGGAGGCAACTGATTTGCAAGCAAGCTGACAGCATTAAAAACTTGAGCCACCCGCCTCCTAATTGGCGAGCGGCCCATAGTCATCAATACACTGCCGAACGACAGTGGCCATGTGGAAGTATTTTTTAAAGTCACATTTTTTTCTTTCTGTAATCCTAATTTTGACATTTGGGGTGTGGTGGTGGTGGGGAGAAATCAGGTTTCTTGAGTCTGCCTTTACTCTAATGTCTTGCACAGCACCTAGCAATTGTCAGCACTGAATACAGCGAAACAATATTATAAAAAAAATCCCTTCCTTTAGACTTTATGCTTATATTCTCACCTCCATGGGAATAGCTCAGGCAGAGGAGAGGAAAGCCAGTGAGTTGAAAAGTTGCTGAGTTTCCTAATCATTCTTCCATTAGGTACATGGTTTGCTAAATTCCAAGTAGCCCCCTGCAAAAGAAGCCAGGAGTCCCATGCCCTTAACCTAGGTATCTCCTAGATTTTGGGACATCTGCCCTTTGCCCCCACTCTGCTGCCTAGTCCCATGGTCTCCCACTGGATCCTGGATAGCAAGAGCTGATCTTCCAGCCAGGCCCCCATCCCCATGAATTTGCCTTATGCTTTTTGAGTCCTTACCATTCCCATTTTCAAGCTTTTCTCCATAACCAAGAGGACTAGAAGCTTACTTTACTTGTAAACGAAAGCTGAGCTTCTCCAGCAATAGCAGGGACTGGTGCTTTAAGAAAACACGGACTATCATGGGGCTTGTGACAAAATCACAAGTGCTGAATGTCGGCAGCACTGAGATTTGTTTGCTATAAATCTGCAGCCTTAACTTTACCGTAATGAAACTTTTTGTATTTCATTTCCCACTTTTTTTTTTTTAAATGAAAAGGCGACAGTACTAGCTGCAGCACGTCGGGATCATGCAGTTTTGCAATGTTTCCCGGCAAGAGGTTCTTACTGATATTCCTAGATTACTAGATTCTAGGACTGGAAGGGACCTCGAGAGGTCATCGAGTCCAGTCCCCTGCCCTCATGGCAGGACCAAATACCGTCTAGAGCATCCCTGATAGACATTTATCTAACCTACTCTTAAATATCTCCAGAGATGGAGATTCCACAACCTCCCTAGGCAGTTTATTGCAGTGTTTAACCACCCTGACAGTTAGGAACTTTTTCCTAATGTCTAACCTAAACCTCCCTTGCTGCAGTTTAAGCCCATTGCTTCTTGTTCTATCCTTAGAGGCTAAGGTGAACAAGTTTTCTCCCTCCTCCTTTTGACACTCTTTTAGATACCTAAAAACTGCTATCATGTCCCCTCTCAGTCTTCTCTTTTCCAAACTAAACAAACCCAATTCTTTCAGCCTTCCTTCATAGGTCATGTTCTCAAGACCTTTAATCATTCTTGTTGCTCTTCTCTGGACCCTCTCCAATTTCTCCACATCTTTCTTGAAATGCGGTGCCCAGAACTGGACACAATACTCCAGTTGAGGCCTAACCAGCGCAGAGTAGAGCGGAAGAATGACTTCTCGTGTCTTGCTCACAACACACCTGTTAATACATCCCAGAATCATGTTTGCTTTTTTTGCAACAGCATCACACTGTTGACTCATATTTAGCTTGTGGTCCACTATAACCCCTAGATCTCTTTCTGCCATACTCCTTCCTAGACAGTCTCTTCCCATTCTGTATGTGTCATCCTAAATGTTCTCTGCCTTAATCTCATCCCTTTATTCCTAGTTCCACCTTTTATTTTTAAACACCTAAATGGTCCTCTCCCTCATTGGTGTCTTTACTGTCCTGCCGCAAGTTGCACCAAAATAGTTATATTAACAGGCCTGATTGTTTTATGGCTTGCTCCCACTGAAGTCAATGGGAGTTTTGCAACTGACTTCCACACTTACTGGGTCAGACCCTTAATAGGCGTCTGGTGAAAAGGCCTTGGCTACCAAGGAAATATACTGTGATGAATCTGCTGAGAGGCAGATGCACTTGTTTTCTATCTCCACCCCAGGGAGTGATAGATCAGTAAGAGAGGGAAGAGCAGAACCAGCCCCTTAATTTTACATCTTGGAACTAGGTAGCAGGGTGAATGAATAAACTTTGCCTGGTGAAAAGTAACTCTGGTTCAATAACTGGTGTATCCCCTTACTCGTATCTCAACTCTTTTTGAACCATTGTGCGCGAAAGGGATATTGATGCTCTCTGCCATTTCGTGGTTAAGCAAAAGTTGGATAAATACACATTTTGTAAAAAGATGCATGTCAGATTTGTAAACCAGAAAGGATTCAGTTTAACAGATCTGACTTTTATTGGGTCAGTTTTCGCTTTCTTTTGATCTTTACTTGCACTGGGAGTTTATTCCTTCATTCTGGTCCTCATCCAAAGTCCACTGAAGTCTAGGGGAATCTTGCAGTTGACTTCATAGGGTTTGGATCAGGGCCTTTGGCCAAATTTTCAAAAGAGTTCTATACTCAAATTTGGGGCCAGATTTTCAACAGAGCTCAGCATGTTGGGTGCCCATTGGGTGCTGAGCGCCTCGGAAAAACTGGACCCTCTGTGTCACCCTGGGAGCTGCAAACTTGAAAATCTGTCCCTAGATTTTCCCAGGGAAATCCAACTCTGAGGCTGCTTCAGGCATATGGTCTAGGAGAGCAGATGCTCTTGGATTTAGAGCTCCTGGTTCAGTTCTTGGCTCTGCTATTATTTTGCTGTGTGATCCTGGATAAGTTAATCTTACCTCTCTGTGCTTCGGTTTAGCCCTCTGTGAAATGGGCTTCATGGCATTTACCCGCCTCCCAGGGGGCAGTGAGGCTAATTCATTCATGTTTATAAAGTGCTTTGAGATGATCACCCAAAAGGCGTGACATAAGAGTGAAGCACGATGGTAAAAATCTTCAAACTTGGGTGCCTAAAATTAGGCACCATGTTTAGGCACATAAATAAGCCTCCTGCTTGTCAGTGATTTCCGGGTAGGTGTGGGTGGCGAGGCCATTTATTAAGGTGTCTGACCTATTGAGACGTCACCCCCGAGATACTTTCCCAGCCCTGCAGCAGGAAACAACCCATTCTTTTGGGTCTCCTCCTGTTCCCCAAGAGAGGTATCGGCAATGTCTCTCATGCTGATAAAAACTTTCACATCCGCAGAAACATTTGAAGTCCAACCCATCCTTGTGCCCAGTGCTGTTTCCGCCTAAAGAGGCCGATGATATTTTAGGGTCGATATCAGTAAATCTCTCCTTGCTGAGGTGTGGGTTTCTAGGCTAGCAGTGGAGCTCTCGCTTCCCCTCTGGAGGAGATTTCCCAAGTGGAAAGTGTGTTGCAATAAATCCTGAGTCGCCTCCTGGCCTGCGCTGCCTCTATTGACACAGCTGTATATCTCACAGCTGTATCCATAACCCCCAAGAGGCAGCTTTCTCTCTCTCTCTCTCTCTGCAGCGCGGTGCTTACAGATCAGGACTTCTGTCCAAGGTGGCTAATCAATACAGGGGAAGAGCAGGCTGTCGAGATTATGGATAGCAGTGAGAGAGAAAGAAGAGCCCAGCCTGCAGTAGGGAAGGTTTAGAACAGCCTGCGAGGCGTCTGCCCTCCCCTAACAATAAGCAGCAGGCTTGTCAGCAGTGGCTGGGAGAACACAGTCAGCACAATTTTATCTAACCTACCGTGGCGAGCCAAGGAACTCTGCAAGTCCAGGCTCCGGGTTTGGAGTCTTTAAGAAGCAGGTTTCATGGATGCAGTTACTCAGACAAACAATCAGGGAGCTGGCAAGCTCTCCTGGGAGTCTGCCTGTATCATTATTTTTTTTTGCACACATGCACTGCATAGCTAGAGAGAGATGTCTGTCCTCCAGAAATACACATAGTCTTGATGATAGAGCTCCTACAGTGATATGCCAAGACTCGTCATTCCTTGCTTATTCGAGTCTTATCGGGGGCTCAGGGTCAATGACATTTAGGAAAGGGACAGAAATTAGAACTATTTATCCCTCTGTGTGTGTGTGTGTGTGTGTGTGTGTGTGTGTGTGTGTGTGTGTGTGTAGCCCAAACTTCCACACAGCTCTTGATTGGAGCTAAAAGACTTGGCATCCCTTGGAATTAATCTCCAAGTCATTGCCCCATGGCAGTAGTGGATGAGATCCCCGTGGTCCTGATATGCTGTGGCTTGCTGCTACCCTCAGACAGGGCCTCATCTAAAGCCCATTGAAGTCAGTGGTTGATTTCAGTGGGTTTTGAGCCAGGCCTATAAAGAATAAATGAAAACAACAGGATTCCCCCTGGGAAAAGGCCCCAGCTGATGTAGGGTAATTTCCAATACCTTTTACTCCCCTTCTATGCATTTATCTTCCTCACATCTCCAAGGATAGCTATGCACATGCTAACCAAAATGGTGCCCGGAGTAGCAGTCACCTTTTCAATTAAAGGGACGCTGCAGGGTAAAGTTGGTCAAAATTTAGGGTTGGAGCAGCAAGGGGCTTTCACAGTGACTAATATCACTCATGTGTTTTTGCTAATTTAAACAAAAATTAATAGAAGCATTACACACACACACACAATTTAAACACATTCCTAGTGGAAATCCAGCACTAGTACAGCGCTGCCTTGTCTGGGTTTCCAGTGTATGAAAGGAAATTGCTTATAAACAGGAGGTGAAACTAATAACTCCAACCCAAGTGAAAAGCAAAGAAATTAGGTGGTGAAAAACAAATGAGATTTTAAAAATTCTTGCAACTTTGGTAATCCAAAATATCATCTCATTCAGAGTGAAATCCATTGCTCTGCACAGAGCCAGCGCACGTGTCCCTTATATGGTGTATAGGTCTTTGCCGGCTCTCTGCCCAGGGATAGATTTCAATTTATGGATGATTCTCACTATACTATGGTTCCTTTACACCACTCTGGCTGCATAAAAAGGTTTTAGATTTGGTGTAAATATTCTTTACTCCCACTTCAGAGTCCTCTTACATTGCCAGATCAGCGTCCAAGTTGGCCTCAGTGTAGATACTATACTATGGCCTCCTAGTATAAATGAGAAACTGGGTTTTTGAATTTTTAGTAAAGTTTTAATGTGTGTTAATAAGACTGTCAATTCTAGTGTCAACACTACACAAATGTGTGTTGCAGGAGACGAATGTTTGTGTCCTGCCTTCAGTCGCATTAGTTAACATGTGTTAAAACATGTTAAAAATACAAGTGGAATCAAACCCTAATAGAACATCAAGTGTGCTCAGTTAAGAACTCTGAAGTCTGGAAATGCCCGCACAAACCTAATCCTGGCCGTGTGCCTGTGCATTGAGATGCAGTCTCTGTTTGACTACTTACCGTCTTCTCAAATAATACGGTGTGACTTTAACTCTCTACCCCCAGCTGTTTCTTCTGCAGAGGCAAGCAAACAAAATTCACAAGATGTTCCTTTCCCTTGTTTTGTTTTCCCCTCGCCTCGTTCTCCAAACTGGCTGAATGGTTTTGGCTCAGACTTTCCACACACATTCATCTGCAGGCAGAGGCCAAGCCTGGGAAATTTCAGCCCTCCAAAGTGAACATTTCAGAAGCGACCGAAAAACAATCGGTTGGTAAAGCATCAGTTGGGAGTTCGAATGGACCCAGTAGCAAGGCAGCTGCTAACAGTCAGGGGATTAGAATAGAAATTGCAGAAGTAACTTGGGAGAAAGGGCAGTATTGTCAGCTGAGAGGGGAAAGTCCTGGCTTCTATTCCTGGCTCTGCCATTCACCTGCTCTGTGACATTGGTCAAGTCACTTTGCCTGTCTTTCCCTTACAAGCTTCTGTCTGCTTGTTAATTATTTTCGCTATTTATTTGTATTGGGGTGGCACCTAGAGCTCCAGGCATGGACCAGGCCTCTCTTGTGCAGGCCACCGTACAAACACAGAACAAACCGATGGGTGCCCTGCCCCAGAGAGCTTCCAGTCTAAGGATCAGACAAGAGCCAACAAGTAGGTAGAGACAGATGAGGGAACACAAGGAAACTATGAAACAATATTGGATGGGCAGGGTGGGCCTAGAGTGACCAGATGAGAGGACGAAAATATCGGGACACATGAGGGGAGCAAAAAAAAAAAAAAAAACAGTGTGAAATATCGGGACAAATTGCGTCCCGACCAAAGATCAGTCAGGACACGGGACAAACACCTAAATATTGGGACGGTCCCGATTTTATCGGGACGTCTGATCACCCTAGATGGGCCAAGCTCAGTGCCCCAGCTTCCTAGCCAGTGTCGAGTTTTTTTGTAGGAATCATGGCAAAGGGGAGTTTTAGATGTATTAGTACTTAGAACGTTAACTCTTCACTGTGTGTATGTGCAGCACCCTGATCTTGGGTGGGACCTCTGGGTGCTAATGTCAAAGTAATAATAACTGGACTATAGCAGTCATGCCTGCTCCCGTTCTAACGAGCAATGCATATAAGGAATTCTTATTTACATTTATGGGGCTAAATTGTGGTGCCATTTACACCTGTTTAACCTTGGGGATTGTGTGGCTGTAACTGAGAGCAGAATTTGACCCATGGTTTTCATGCTGACAGTGCCCCTTTAACATAGTGCAGAAGATTGTTCGGCAGTAAAGGATGGCAGGTGTTGCCCTCCTAAAATAGATATGGGGGAACAGCGCCAAGTACCAAGGGAGAAAGGATGGACTGTAACTCATTTCGTTAGCTTGGATTTGATTATGAAAAACCTTGAGCTACAGGTGTTAGGGCCTGGATTAACAGGGATTATTTGAAGTTGGAAGCTCAGGGCAGAGACATTTTGGCAAGTTCATTCTGAATCAAGTTTGCTTCACTTCAGTCCATCAATGTCACCCACCCGGTGATGATTCTGACCATAGAGAGCCTGTAAGAAAGGCTAGAAAGTCAATCTCCTACTCGCTGCCACTTTACGTGACAAATATAACCATAGTGATCCTTTAAGAGAGGCTAGAAAGTAAACAGCCTTGTTGAGTTTGGTAGAAAATAGTTTACTGTTTGAGGGGAGGTGACTCAAAGAAGAAAAAATGTTCATCTATTTTTTTTTTCTCCATGAGACTTTGGTCCTGAATTACCATATGCAAGTTTCTTCCCAGTGTGGTTATTAGTGGTGTAAGCATAGTCAAGATTTCTGTTCGTAAGACCCATCTCCACTATGGATGACTGTCCCACTTCCCATATACATGGGCCATGGCAAGCTACTCTCTTCCCCATCAGCATCCCTTGCCTCTGTGTTTGAGCTCATTCACTGCTGTGATGGCTGCTGTAATTATCATCACTCCGGAAAGAACGGATAACAAGAGAAGGAAGAGAGGAGGAGAGGAGGGAGAAGAAAGGAAGAGAGCGGAGAACCAAGAAGATAAAAAGGAGGAGTAAAGAGTGGGGAATTGTGGAGGAGAGAGGGAAGGAAATGAAGTGGGGGTGTGGAGAAGGTGAGACATACCGGGAAAGGGAGAAGGTGGCAGAAGAGGGAGAACAGAAGTGTAGAGAGATAGACGCATGGAGCAGCCAGGCTAGATTATTATTCTATTGTTACTACCAGGCACATGTAACCAATACGCCACAGGAGACAATTCTGTAGCTAGCAGCTGGGTAGTTTGCAGGAAGGTCTGTGCCCAGCTGGGTACCACTGTCTGTCCTGCTGGACAAGAGCTATTGGAGTCTTGTGTCCCGAGATGTAAAGGATCCCCACCCTCACAGCATTGTGCCCACGTACCCATTCACACTGCACACCGCTTCTGCACAGATCCTCCCCAGCTCACGTCCTTAACCCATTCACGCATCTCCTTCTCCCTGACTTCACATGGTCACATATGTGCACGTCCCTCCATGCACCCAATTCCCCTCTGTCTGGCCTTCCGACTGCTCCCCGTTTTTGTGGCCAGCCCACAGAGCAGGAAGCCTCCTGCCCCAGCTCGGAAAGTCACTATCTTCTGAAGGCTGTGTGGGCCCTCTGCAGCATGTGAAATGAGTTTGGTGGGTCTTCATCCAGCACACGCACACACACACACCAAGAAGCATAACCATGACTGGCAATAATTGGCTCCTTGTTGGCAGGTGCTCAAGACAGAAATGGCCCTGGAGAGTGTGGTTCCCTCTCGGCCCGAGCGCCTGTCCCGCCAAGGCAGGGCAGAGGGACGTTGGCCAAGAGGTACAGGGAAGCTGGGACTGTTGTCCCCTTGCGCCCCGCTCGCTCTGCGGACAGAGGACTTCCCTCGCCGGGGCGCTCTAGCTGCCAGCTTTCAATGGCACTGATGCTCTCGGTCATATTCAGAGCTGGAGACTGGTGGAGGGCAGAGCTGGGAATGAGCCTGAGGCCTGTTACTAACCAAAGGGCCAGACTCCTCTCTGGTGTAAGTCCTTTGGCTTCATTTGAGTTACACCAAGCTTTACTCTGGCCCCGGGGGTCTCTGGGTTGCTGCAAAGCTCTTGAACGCACGGTGGAAAAGGAAGATGGCCCACTCCCTGGACAAGAAAGGCCAACTGCTACAGAAGACAGAGGAGAAGTGGGATGCAGACACCCCGCACTCCTGCCTCCTTTAACGGGAGCCGGCCGCTTGCCCAAAGCAGGAGAAAGCGCCAAGCCCGTACGGGGCCGGGCAGCATCTGTGGATTACAAAATGACTGGAGCAAGGATTGAGGCTTTGCTTGTGACCTAGAAAAACGAGGCTTCTTGCGCTGACTCAGTCAGGACTTGGGCCGGAGCCAAAGCCTTTCTGGAGCTCAGCTTGAGTCACCAGGTGCTGTTGTAACATTCTGTCCTGCTGCTGCATAGACAGCTGGGGAACGGCCCAGCCCCTCGCTGTGCGTGAGGGGGGTGCCCGGGTCAGCATTCGAGGCCAGCCACTCACTTCCTGTTTGGCTGAAACGAGTCGAGTCGAGGGAGACAGTGAGGGTTACCTGCCTCTCCCCCATCTGGGCCAGGGCTAAAGCCAGAGTAGGTGACTTGCCCATGGATACCCACGGCTGCTAAGCGCTCAGCTCTGGCAGAGGACGAATGGCAGCTCATTTCCTCCCATTTAAGCTTGGATAGAGACAGATCTTTTAATCTCACCGCTGACCTAATGGGGCTGCCGGGCTTTTTAAAAGCCATCGCCAGTGGGAAGGGTGCAAGCAGCAACCGAGACTCCCTCCAGCTCTTGACAGCATCTCCTCAGCGTGGTGACCTAGAGAGATGCTGGACATTTGTCTCCACGCTGGGTGCTGGAGAGTTCAGAGGTTCAGGCTGTAATGTTGGGGGCTCAGCTGTGAGATCTCTCAGGAAAAGGCTTAGATATTTATAGGGGACTGGATTGCATGCAGAGTGCAGCCGGCATCACATGACAGGGCCTGAGCTGTAAACAAGCAGGCTGGAGAGAGAAGGAATGAGTTAACCCTTTCCTAGACGGTATGCATGTCTTTTTTATCAGGGAGGTGTAGGCAGTGCTGGGAGGGGGCGAGGGGGTTGTGTTCTGTTCCTCAGTTGCAAATGCCTTATATGTGCAAATGCAAATACTATTATACAGAGATTGACACCACATGACAAAACCTGCAACAAAGATCAAAGGTAAACTGCCCCTTTCCCTGGACAGTTGCAGCACTTCACAGTTTGGGATGAACGCTGCAAAGCCCAGGGTCAGTGGGTTTTGCCCCAGTTGTGCCAAGGTCTTGCATATTTAACCCTCAATGGTGAGTTCCCTGGCTCAGACCCTGATGGCTGCGGGAGTCGAATGTTTGCAAGGCGATTGGAGCTCTTTGTCTGGAAGGGATTGGAGGTGGGAGATTACGAGCGGAGCCAGAGGGGCTCTTGTTCACTCCAGTGGGCATTGGATCGGTCCCTAATTGGTCCTTTGCAAACGTATGAAATTGGCGCTGAAATCAAAGGAATTGGCACCTGCGCACCTCGGGGCTGAGCTTGGCCAAGGATCTCTGCCCCAGGGAGCTTCCAGGCTAGCTCAGCTGGGACCCAGTGAAAATGGCAAGGGCAGGAGAAGTGCCTGGAGAGACAAATGAGAAGACGGGGACTGGAAGAGGGATTGCCGTGTACTTTGCCAAGCGCATGCCAGTATTAGGATCTGTATTTTTTGGTGATATTCTTTGATTCATTGTTTCCTGCACGTTTTTCTTGGATTGTCATTTCTTGGCGTAACTTGCGGTAATTCACCAAACTGTTTGGTGACCCTTGAGAGAAGAATCTGGGAGAAGAATGAAAAGGGGACTGGGTAGCAGCAGAGCACAGCTTTAACATATTTACCATAGCCAGATTTACACCTGCTGCAGATCTGTTGGCCCCTTAAATGAGGCACAAATCAGTGCCGAATTTGGTCTCTGTCTTTCAAGAGTTCTCTGCCCTTTACATTTCTCTGGGGCCTGATCCTGAGAGGCCTCTACTCCTGCATTCGCTGAGAGTCGAGAGTGCCGAGCTGCAAAGAGTTTTGTCAGATTTTGCAGGAAAGGGACAAATCCAGCACTCTGGATCGGTGAGCAGGAGAGTCAGTTCCTAAAGCACAGAGCATCAGGCGGAGAGAGGGGAGAGTGGGAGAAAGAAGAGCGGTTAATCTAGGCTGCAGTACGGTTCCAAAAACCTGTGGTTTCAAGTAAACTCTGGACCGCTTTGCACAGCACGGCAAGCCTGGACCCTGGGTAGCTGCAGAGTTCTGTCATCTTAGGGACCCAGCGTGACTTCAAGTTAATCACCCCCTTTTCCGCTTCTCCCCTGCACATACAGTACTAATTCACACAGCCCTCGCTTTGGAGCCCCGAGGAAGAGAGCGGGTGCTAAGGCCAAGGGAAGCTTTCAGGACTCATGAGGCTTTCAGCTGTGTTCCTTCCTGGGAGCCAGGAGTCAGCCAGACTCTATTCCAGTCCAGGTTTTCCTCCCCCTTTCTCCTCTAAAATGCAATCCTGAAGGAGTCCTCTACCTGTCTGACATGAGTGCACTGCAGACTCCTCCTGCCAACCCTGCTCACCTGGGGGAGTGGCAGAGAAATCCCAGGCTGGATTCCGTGCCCAATCTGGAGCGGATTGTGCGTACGCCCCTTGCTGGGAGCCATGGAAACTGCTTAGCAAACACACTGTAGCCTTGTAAGCCACGTCTGAGGGAATAGATGGGGAACTGTCAGAACCGTTAAGCAGCGGACAGGAAAGCAGGTCTCAATTCCTCTCCATACCAGACCGATTTCCCTTTTAGGAGAGGGTGGGGAGGATTTGGGAGTTGGTGATTTATAGGATGTCAAAGGAAGGGATGAGAACACAGCAGAATATAAGAACAAATGAGTGTGTGTTTCTTTCTCTTGCCTGGTCCCTGAGACAGGGTGGTGCACTGGGTGAGCACAGGACAGGGAGCCAGGACTCCCGAGTACTAACCCCCAGTTTTGCCATGGACTTGCTGTGAAGCCAGCAGGGCTACATTTTCAAACGTGGCTACTCCATTTTGAGCACTCAAGTTTTTGGGGTGCCCGGCTTGAGACGCCTGGGGCCTAATTTTTAGAAGCTGCCCAGCTGCCCTACCACCAGTTAAAGTCCAGGGGAGCTGAGCTGGCTTTGAAAATCAGGCCCAATGTGCCTCACGTTGGGCACCTGAAAACAGGGGCATCCAAAATGTAAAAGTGTTTGAAAATGTAGGACTACCCTTTCTGGGCCTCGCATTCCCTATCTGAGGTGGCCCTGGAATCCAGAGGGCTCGCAAGTGGCTTCAAGTCACCTTCCCCCTCCCTCTTGCCTTCTAACCTGGGTTGCACTTCCTGAATCATAGCTCAGCATAGGCAGTGAGTGACAGACAAACACGCTAAACAACCACATGATAACCACACACATACACGCACGCACGTACACGGAGCCAACAATAAAACATACCCCACAATGGGTGATGCACCAAACAATGAGAAAATATACACACACACCCCAAACAATGAGGCATACCAAACAATCCGTTAGCACAGACAGACACCAAACAATGAGAGAGACAAAACAATGGGAGAACACACACACTAGACAATGACAGAACACAGACACACCAAACAATGAGAGAGACAAAACAATGGGAGAACACACACACTAGACAATGACAGAACACAGACACACCAAACAATGAGACTCATATAATGCACCGAGCAACGTCAGAACACACCGACACTCCAGACAAAACACACACACACACACCCGTAACACTGGGAGAACTATGAGAGAGATGCACCGGGGAAACACACACCTAGGCCATTGTTGTATTTTTATATGTTCTCTGCGATTGTCTCATGAGTTGCGCATCTCATTAATGGGAGACCTGCACATAAGCTGCAATACACTGGCATCCCCCTTGTCTCCTGGTGCGCCCACAAACACACACATGCACGCATACACACACACACACACACACACACACACACACACACACACACAGGGAAAGACAATGTCATGCTTGCTGCTCCCTCTCTCCACACCCTGGTATTTGGCCCTGGAGGCAGAGAACAGGTTAAGCGAGTCTGACTGAACCTGGGAGCTGAAATGCCAGGTGCAGCTGCTCCTCCACCCTCCCTCTCCTGGCCTCTGCCTAGCCAGAGAATGAGACTGCTGAGGCCGTAGGGGAGGAGGAATAACCAGCTCTTAGTTATCACCAGGTTACTCCTTGCTCTGGTATGTTACTACTCCTGGGGGAGAAGGTTCTTCAGGGAAAAGAAGGAATGAAATTGCCCAGAGCCCAAACCTGTGAGGTGCTGAACCTCCCTCAACCTCCTCTGAACTCAAAGCCGAGGTGCTCAGTACGTCCCAGAGTTAGGCCTGTGTCACTGTAATCCCTGAGAGCTGGAGAGCTCTGAGCAATGGCTTGTCTCACAGATACGGTGTGCTTAGAAATAGAGATGTCCCTAGTAACAGGGCATGGTACTTATGGTAGCACCTGCCACCCAAGGATCTGTAACTGCTCTACTAACGTTAATTAATGAAGGCTTACAACCCCACTGTGTGGCAGAGAAATATTGATGGTGGGGGAAACTGAGGCATGTAGCAGCTAAGACGTAAATTTTCTGAAGGTCCCAGTACTCTCAGTTGGGCCCAGATTCTCCGATGAGCTCACCTCCTAGTTAGGCACCTGAATAAATTGCCAGATTTTCAGAAGAGCTCAGCACTTTGGGTCCTGGGCTCCGTTGCCAATCTGGCCCAAGGTCACACAGCAAACCATTGACAGAGCTTTGAATAACATCCCAAAGTTCTTGCTCCAACGTCCCTGCTGTAACCACTAGACAACATGGCCTAACTCTAACATCACCTCCCCCCAACCCTCTCCGTGGCCACTGTGACCAAACCTGCTCCCTTTGCAGTTAAATTTTAGTGATAATCGTTTGGAGGAAAAACATGCCCAGGTTGTTTTAACTGTGTAAAATTGCCTGTGTCACAATCAATTGCTTGGGTTGGTTCCCCAAACATTACATTAAGGAGAAGTTGATCTTTAGTGGTTTGGTTAATATCATGGAATTTTAATTTAGTTAGTTGAGTTCTTTTAATAATGTGAACTTGTTAAGTGCTTTGCATAGTTATACTCCTGAGTAACATTTATCAAACAGAAAGCCCAATTAATCAAATACGGAAGCTTTTATAATTCAGAGGATTTTGTATTCTTTCTCCTCTCTCTCATTTGAACCCTCCTCTGCATTTCTTCCCCCTCTTCTCTTTCCCTTTCAGTCGCTCCACATTCCTCCACCATTCTGGCAGTATATCGGCTTTGCGCCATTTAAGTCACTGGAGCGATGCTAATTTACATCAGCTGAGGGTCTGGTCCATAGTTGCTGGCCTTCCAGAGACCAAATGCAGGACATGCAGGTTGCTAGGTAAAGAGCTAGCGTATTTTCTAAGAGTGATTGGGGGCCAAATGGGTTTGTTTCTGTTGGTACTGTGGTCACACCTGAAGACCCTAATTTGGGATTCGAGCCCCTTTGTGCTCGGTGCTGGCCGTCCACTTCCGATGCTGCCAGGCTCTGTACATTTTCCCCCTGTTGGCTCTACCCTTTCTGCTGCCGTTCCGTGAGCCGGCCATTGGAACGGTGTAGGGTGCCACAGAGACTTCCTGGGAAAGTGCCTCGGGCAAAAGCAGAATCCTCGCTCCATGTTGACTGTACCGCCCTCCAGCAGGCATGAGCCAACCATAATAAATGATGGACAGGCTTGGATTTGTGTTTATAGATACTCGGCAACCAGGGGGACAACTGCATGGACCCGCAAGATGGGTTTGTATGAGGTTTGCGAAGGTGGTAGGATGGGAGCTTGCTAAGCTTTAGTCTGAAATGGATCCAAGTGGGCCTGTATCCGACATCGCTGTGACAATAGGAAATACTTTAATGCCGCACCACCGTGACTGCTAGAATGATGCCTTCCCCTTTAAATATTTGTTTCTTTTAAAGAGACGCGATCAAATTAAGAATTATGGGACCAACCCTGTGAGGAGGTGCACCCCGTTTAAACCACCAAGGGTACTCAACACCACACAGGGAGGGCACAACGGCTTACAGGATTGGGCCACTAGAAATTAATGTTTTTTTTTGTAATTGACTGGTGATAGCAGGATGAGATCCTATATCTCTATAAATATCTGTAGATATATAGATATAGACATACACACTCACACATGTGACACCTCAGATTATTAAAAGTCGGGGAGAAATGCAAAAATTTAAATTTCTTTTTACCATGTCACTCATCGTTTTATCACGAGTCTCATGGTGTATGGTATGTTTGTTAAAGCCCCAGCTCCTGGAGTCATGTGAATACAGCAGAATCTCAGCTTTCAATTAAAAAAAAATGAACAGTAGTTTCTAGTTCTTGTGATCATGGAAGAAAGCTAAAAACACAAACTGTAAAGTCCTCAAAACCAGAAGGCAAATAAAAAGAACCCAGCATATATTTTTTTTAAATCTCATGATTTTTAAGCCTCTACTAGCAAAACTATCCAAGGCTAACAACAAATGTCAGCGGAATCTGTGCTGAATACAGAGCTCGGCTTCTAAACCAGCACTGAGCAGGGATTGTCCTTGGCTGGGCTTGCCATTAAATGTCACTAAGATGCAAAGGGTTTTACTGTTGTCTGAGCAGACAAACCGTGTAACTCTGTGTCAATCCATTGCTGTCAATGGAGCTGTGCCAACTTGCATTAGCTGAAGATCAGTTGCTCCCATTGCCACAAAAGTTATGTTCGTGGAGACCAGGGACCGCAGAATGATCCCACCGTCTGATTTTGAGGAGCCCCTGATCTGCCTGGTCATGACTGATTAGCCAACCTTTTGTAAATCAGACGCCCCTTTTAATGGGGCGTTGCAACTAACTATGGCAGTATCAGTGCGTCCCTAGCGACACTTACACACCTGTCTGGATATTAACCGTTACTCAGTCCCTGCTCCAGCTATGTTCCCAGGTTGGAGACTGTATGGTTGCTGGTTGCCTTTTCCAGAATTTCTAACAAAACATGGGGCCAGATGTTCAGCTGGTGTAAACTGATGTACCTCCATTGCAGTCAATGGTGCTATGCCAGTTTAAACTAGCTGAGTTACTGACCTGTTCGTTAATATAACAAACCTTTGAATCTTTAAGTATATTAGGAGCAGGAAGCCTGTGCAAGAATCAGTGGGTCCACTGGATCACCAAGGGGATAGGGAGCAATTAAGGATGATAAGGACATTGCTGAGATGCTAAATGATTTCTTTATATAAACCCTTACTGCTAAGGATGCTGGTGAAGTACTTACCCTGGCCCTGCTCTTTCCTGGTAATAACGATGAGCTACAATAGGAGACTGAGGTGTCAGAATAAGTATCTGTCGCATCAAATTGATCATTTAAACTGCAGTACGTTGCCAGGCTGAGATGGTCCATCCAAGAATTCTGAAGGATCTTAAGTATGAAGTAGCTGATCTGCTAACAGAAGATGCAGTCTCATTTAAAAAGTCACTGTTCCAGAGGATTGGAGGGTAGCAAATGCTGAACCTATATTTAAAAAAGGCTCCAGGGTGATCAGGGGTGATCTGGACCAGTAAGCCATACATATGTACCTGGCAGATTGGTAATGAAGCAACAATTAAAAAACTGAACACCTACGTACGATAGTGTCTAACCAGCACAGTTTCTGCAAAGGAAAATTGTGTCTTTCTCATCTCTTAGAATTCTTTGGAAATGTCCATAAAGTAGTGAATAAAGGAGAACTAGTTGAACTAATTTATTTAGACGTCCAAAAGGCCTTCAACAACGTCCAACACAAGTAGGGTGACCAGACAGCAAGTGTGAAAAATCGGGACAGGGAGGTAATAGGAGCCTATATAAGAAAAAGACCCAAAAATCGGGACTTTCACTATAAAATCGGGACATCTGGTCACCCTAAACACAAGAGGCTACTAAAGAAGTTAAGTAGGTCTGGAGTGAGAGTCAAAGTATTCTCCTAGAGCAAAACTTTGCTAGGAGATAGCAATCAAAGTGTAGGATTAAATGGTCAATTTTCCTAATGGAAAAGGAGTACTGATGGCATGCCTCGAGGATCCATATTAGGTCCCATGTTGTTTAATATATTTATTAATAAACTGCAAAGTAGGGTGAGCAGAGAGGGCAAAATTTGCTGATAAGAGGAAGTTATTTAGGTTGCTTAGGACCAGAGAGGAGTGTGAGGAACTTCCGAGAGACCTAAAGAAGCTCAGTGAGCGAGCAACACAGTGGCAGAGGAAATTCAAAGTTGATAAATGCCAAGTAGTGCACATTGGAGGGAAAATTTTAAACGACTCCTACACTTTAGAGCTTTCTAAATGAACTGTATCAACCGAGGAAAGGGACCTGGGTATCGCTGTAGACAGCTCCATGGAGACCTCTGCTCAACGAGCAGCTGCGTTCAGAAAAGCTAACATAAGGAATGGAATGGTGAATAACACATACGCTATTATAATGCCTCTATATAAATCTCCTCTGGGAGACTGCGTGCAGCACTGGGCACCCCACCACAGAAAGGATGAAGGGAAGGGCTGTGAGAATGACTAGAGGCCTGGAAAAGCTCTCCTCTGAAGAGAGATTGAAAAGATTGGGATCATTACTTTAGAAAGGAGACAAATAAGAGGGGAGATGATCAAAAAATGAATGGTCTAAAGAAGGTAGGTCAGGAGGTTCTGTTCAGCCTGTCTCATAACACAAGAATAAAGAACAGGAGTACTTGTGGCACCTTAGAGACTAACAAATTTATTTGAGCAAAGATCTACAACCTATCCTGAAAGATGATCCCTCACTCTCACGGATCTTGGGAGACAGACCTGTCCTCGCTTACAGACAACCCCCCAACCTGAAGCAAATACTCACCAACAACCACACATCTCTGAACAAAAACACTAACCCAGGAACCTATCCTTGCAACAAAGCCCGATGCCAACTCTGTCCACATATCTATTCAAGTGACATCATCATAGGACCTAATCACATCAACCATGCCATCAGGGGCTCGTTCACCTGCACATCTACCAATGTGATATATGCCATCATGTGCCAGCAATGCCCCTCTGCCATGTACATTGGCCAAACCGGACAGTCTCTACGCAAAAGAATTAATGGACACAAATCTGACATCAGGAATCCTAATACTCAAAAACCAGTGAGAGAACACTTTAACCTGTCTGGTCATTCAGTGACAGACCTGCGGGTGGCTATTTTACAACAGAAAAGCTTCAAAAACAGACTCCAACGACAAACTGCTGAACTCGAATTGATATGCAAATTAGACACAATCAATGTAGGTTTGAATAAAGACTGGGAATGGCTGAGCCATTACAAACATTGAATCTATCTCCCCTTGTAAGTATTCTCACACTTCTTATCAACCTGTCTGTACTGGGCTAGCTTGATTATCACTTCAAAAGTTTTTTTTCCCTCTTACTTAATTGGCCTCTCAGAGTTGGTAAGACAACTCCCACCTGTTCATGCTCTCTGTATGTGTGTGTATATATATCTCCTCAATATATGTTCCATTCTATGCATCCGATGAAGTGGGCTGTAGCCCATGAAAGCTTATGCTCAAATAAATTTGTTAGTTTCTAAGGTGCCACAAGTACTCCTGTTCTTTTTGCGGATACAGACTAACACGGCTGCTACCCTGAAACAAGAATAAAGGGACATTCTGTAAGAACGTAAGAACAGTTACACTGGGTCAGACCAATGTCCGTCTAGCCCTGTAGCCTGTCTTCTGCCAGTGCCAGGTGCTTCAGAAGGAAAGAACAGAACAGGGCAATTATCAAGTGAACCATTATCCCATGTCATCCAGTCCCAACTTCTGGCAGTCAGAAGTTTAGGGACACCCAGAGCATGGCATTATATTTTCTGTGTTATTGTCTATCCTTTTCCTAATGGTTCCTAACATTCTGTTAGCTTTTTTGGCTGTTGCTGCACATTCAGAAGTTGTTTTCAGAGAACTATCCACAATGACCCCAAGATCACGTTCTTGAGTGATAACAGATCATTTAAACCCCATCATTTTGTATGTATAGTTGGGATTATGTTTTCCAATGTGCATTACTTTGCACTTATCAACATTTAATTTCATCTGCCATTTTGTTGCCCAGTCACCCAGTTTAGCGAGGTCCCTTTGTAGCTCTTCACAGTCGGCTTTGAAATTAAAAGATGGCAAATTCAAAAGGAAATACTTTTTCACACAACACATAATTAAACTGTGGAACTCCCTGCCACAAGAGGTTGGTGAGACCAAGGACTTAAGATTTATTAAGTGTTTGGACATAATTAAGGATAGCGAATTTTGTGGAAGGGATATTAAACCTTATGTGTTAGAGCTGAAGCCAGTCTCTGACTGTTAGAGACCAGATGAGACCTAACATGAAGAAAGATTATCCCATACCTGCTACTGCAGGTTCTCCCACCATCCTCCGAAACATTATCTGGTGCTGGCCACTGTCAGAGACAGGTTACTGAACTAGATGGCCATTGGACCTGATCCTGTCTGGCAATACGTATGTTCCTCTGTCAGTGAGGGTTTGGGGTTTTTTGGCAGATTTTGTTCCTGCATGAAGATGATATGGCTCAGAAAGAAAATACCAGATTTATTTTTTTGCAAATTTGCTGCAGGCTTTTATTAAATCACAAGTGGTAGAACCATGAGTCAGGTCATGGCTAGGGAGCAGAAATATAACAAAAAGCCAGTGGGTTTTTTTTCACTTGATGAAGGCCCTTTTTCAGCCAAAATGTCAACACTTTTTGCCCTGCTGCCTATGATTATGTAAGAGAAAGTTAAGTAATGTCTCCATGAGTCTGAACAAGTTGATCTTTCAAGAGGAGGGATCTGTGTGCTCAGGAATTAAAATAAAACAGACATTTTCAGTTGCCTTTTGTTGATGGGAAGGATGGTCTTGCGATTAAGAGCTGGGTTCAATTCTTGGCTCTCCTAATAGCTTCTTAGGTGAAGTAGGGCAAGCAACTTAGGCTGGGATTTTCCAAAAAGCTTGAGAGAGTTTCAGTGGGAGTTGGGCATATTACTACCTTAATCTCTGAAAATCCCAGCATTCCTCGCTTTGTGCCTCAGTTTCCCATATGCCTGATAATTCTGAGTTGTCTGTTTGGATTGTAAGCTCTGTGGGGCAGGGACTCTCTCTTGCTTTGTACAGCACCTACCACAATGGAGCCTCTAGGTGCTACTGTGATATAAATAACAACAGAGACTAAATTATAAAATCAGTCACTTGTCATGTATTTAGGTTAACTTGCGCTGGCCTTTCCCCGATTCTTCTAACTTTTTTAATAACTGATGGGATGCGAGTGTGATGTCGCCAGCCTTCAAAGTAAGTCATTTATTTAGAGGGCTGGATAAGCCATAAGTGACAGAGCCAGATACCGTTGCTGGCTTTAAACAAGGGTGGAGTGACGTTATGACCATGTGGATATATTCTAGCTAAACAAGTTAAGGTAACAGGGGCAATCAGATCTCCCAGTTCAGGGCACAAGCTGGTGGCTTACAGGGATCAGGTGGTAATGCTGCCCCCCCCCCCCCCCCGGAACCCCCCCAGCATGTGCAGCATTAAAGAATTAGTAGTAGTCCAAGGGAAGAGTGAGCGCCTTCGTTTGAAACATCATGAGATGGGCCATGATGACACTTGATAATCTGATCTGTTATGACAAATCCTGTGTTCCTAGTAAGATGACTGGCAAATATCAAAACATGCAGATAGCTCAGAGGCCTTAGCCTGAGATCCTCATTCAATGTTTCCTCAGGTCAAACTACCATTGACTTCAGAGTTTGGCCTGAGTATGTTCTGAGGAGGGTGACCAAACAGCAAGTATGGAAAATCGGGACAGGGTGTGGGGGGTAATAGATCCCCATATAAGAAAAAGCCCCGGATATCGGGACTGTCCCTATAAAATTGGGACATCTGGTCACCCTGGTGCTGAGAGACAAATTCCGTTCCCATTTCCCAGTGTAACATCTGGAGTAACTCCGATTAGGATGATCATTCTGTATTTGTATTACTGTAGGACAAGGACCCCATTGGGCTAGCCATTGTACAAACCAGAAACATACTGGAGCCACTGAGAGCAGAGCGTATGAGGAAGCCAAACAAGATAAATCATTCTTTGCCTTTTCATTCCTGGGAACTATTTTTCCTGGCGTAGTGATACATAGACCATTTCTATTTCAGAGCAGGGACTGTCTTTCTATCTGTCTGTCCAGACCCCAGCACTTTGAGGCCACTGGATGTTACTGCAGTTTAGATATTAAATAATCCTCTGCAGACCACCACCATTTTGGATCAAATTTCTGTGAATATTAATCTACAGTATATTGATGGAATTCCAGGTTTGAAAGCTCTGCTGAAGACCATCCATCCCCCTACCATCCCGTGCTGAAGGCTAACACGCTCCCTGCGCCAGGACCTCACAGATCAATATTTCTACACATGGGGCCAGACTTTCAAAACTGCTCAGCACCCAACGCTCACAAGGCGTGCCACGCTGTTCGGACAGTCTGGCCCCCAGATGTGGGTGCTGGGACCTTGTCAACGTTCCAGCCACACTGAACCATTCCTTTAGGGCCTAACATCTTGTTACGTTTGAATGAAATGGAATCTTGGCCTCTCGGAGGCTCCCGTTACTTGGAATGTCCCATTGTCAAATTCCCAGAATTTCTCCTTCTTCTGAAACTGGGCGCTTAACCCCCTGCTCCTCTCTGCATCTCTTTCAGTGCCTCAGGTTCTCCAGGGCTGGGTCTGCCTCTTCTACCACTGTGTAACATGCATGTGACTGAGGGTGGGATGTTGCTCTCTAGTGCCTGGGCTGCAGCGGGGACAGGAAACCTACTGCTAATGCTAGATAAAGGCCATCTTGGAAGCCGAAGGAGCAGGATTCTTGTGCGGTCTCCTCTTTTGGCTGTGATTGATACAACAATGATGTCTATTGCCTGCTGCACATCTGGACATACAGCTGCTGATGCCTTGGGGGTGACCTCCAGTCTCCCACATGGGGGGTTTACAGGGAAAGGAGAGGGATGGGTCGGTGGCTCTCCATATTGCCACAACATTAGGTGAAGCAGCAGCTTCTCCTTTGACCGCTCATCCCCCTTTTGATTTCAAGCAGATGGGTGGAGATCTCCTCCACTTAGATCCCCAAAACATCTCTCCCCCATCCCTTTCACCGCTCGCGTTGTTCTTTTCCCTGTTAAGGTTCATTTCTTTCCAACGCCCTGTCAACACCCTCTCCTTCTGCTTCTTGCCTGCAACCTTATCCCCCTCCCACACCACTCTGCATCGGACGCTGGAAGGAGGTGGGTGTGCTTGGGGTTGAGGAAAGCACCGCTGGGAACCAGAGACCAGAGAGGTGGTTGCAAAGCCCATCCCCAGCTGATGTGCCCAGCACAATAAGCCATTTGGTCTTGCCCCAGTTCTCTGGGTTCAGCTGGTGAGCGGGGGGCGTGGGTGCTTATCCTTTGATGTTTGCCTCATTGTCTCCTCAGCTCCTTTGGAGTGGGGAAGAGCAGCCTTTCTCTCCTTTAACATCAAAGGGCTGGTTGCCTTGAGTGAGATCCGGTTGCTGGAAGAGGGAGGTGATGTGATCTGTGAGGGGAGACAAGTTTCAGCGGATTCCCTTTCATCCTGCGATGCTTTGACATGTCAAATACCTCTGGAGGCCCTGGCAAGTTCAAGCACATTGGCCACTAAGCTTAGCAGTAATAGCCCTATGGTACGTGCTCCGGCATTGCCTGCTAGCGACTCTAAGGGTGTCTAGAAAAGCAGAGATGGGGCTACTGAAGCGGTGCTATGGTTGTGCAGGTATTTCTGTAAGGCACAGTGCTGGCTATCATGACTGTCCCCTTGCACCGTCCCAGAGACAGAGATGGGCCTGCTCAGAATCCCGCGTCCAAATATTCCTTGACTCTGCAGGTGGTCAGAGCCATACTTGGCCCTGGACTCTACCTCTGTAATGGCTCGGATCAAAGCCCGGTATCCAGGCAGCCCTGGACTTTGGGGAGGTTCAGCTCCACCTCCTTATTACATGACTCAGGCGCATCTGGACTCCCACCGATCCGCAGCACCTTACATAACCAGTGACTAAGGCTGAATTCACATTGCCTCCCCTTAGGAGTGCTGTAGTGGTCCCCCACTGAAACCTGCTGCAGAGGGATGGCATTCATTGCCATCTATGCGGGATGTCACAGCGGTTCTGTTAAAGAAAGAGCACTGAGCCTCATTCCCCACACTCAAAGATGCTCCAGAGACAGAGGCTGGAATGCTGATTCCTACTACCAAGTACAGTCGTCACCCCTGGTATTGCACGAAGAAAGCAGAGAGTTCACCATCGCCCAGTCGGTACTGCCATAGGAGCCCCATTGGGAAAGATCAGGCTTGGGAAGGGGTAACAGGGCAGTAGGGAGGAACCCCTACACCAAGTCTGTCTCTAGCCAGGGTGGAGCTCCCTCAATTTTCTATGCATCAAATTTACCCCAATTTATCAAAATGAAGGTTTATGGATTTCCTGGCCCAACAGGAGGTGGCTGCTTAGTTTGGGGGGATTGGATTGACTGGGGAGCTGGGGAAGCTGGAGAGCCTTCCAGCAGTTAAAATCTAATCCAGGTTTGCTGTGGCCAAAAGATCCCTGTATCTCTTGATGTCTCTTCAGGTGCCCATGAGAACAAGCTGGCAACCTCAGTCCAGTTCTTAGCAGACAGGTCTCTACATAATAAAAGCCACCCTAGTAGTTGAGACTGGTTAGCTCATTGCTGGCAGTCACAGCAGAGGCTCTGGGTAGGCTGGACCATAAAGAGTCACCTGCTCACTCTTGCTTAGAAAAAAGAACAGGAGTACTTGTGGCACCTTAAAGACTAACAAATTTATTTGAGCATGAGCTTTCGTGGGCTACAGCCCACTTCTTTGGATGCATAGACTGGAACATATATTGAGGAGATATATTTATATACACATACAGAGAGCATGAAAAGGTGGGAGTTGTCTTACCAACTCTGAGGCCAATATATGTTCCATTCTATGCATCCGAAGAAGTGGGCTGTAGCCCACGAAAGCTTATGCTCAAATAAATGTGTTAGTCTCTAAGGTGCCACAAGTACTCCTGTTCTTTTTGCGGATACAGACTAACACGGCTGCTACTCTGAAATCTTGCCTAGAAGAGGACCCTTGAGAACACATGCCCTGTGCATTTTGCAGCACGCTCAACTTAAGATCTCTCAGTTTTTGTAGCTGAACGGGAATATTGCCACAACTTCCAGCTGTTTTGTGTGTGTGTGGATTAAATACAGAAGTGAATAGGGCACATTCTTTTTGTGTAATTTATATGAAGATTAAAATCCCTTTATTTTACTCTGCTCCTACATTGTCACTTTGCCACGTGCTACAAAGTCCTGACCAAGCAAAACTGCATCACAGAAGCGGTTGGGGGTGAACTCAGGTTTGGGCAGTTGGGGATTGAGGGTGATTGGACATTTCTGCTAAAAGTACCAGCAGTGAAACAGTTAATAGGACTAGAGGGTCCTGTGGCACCTTTGAGACTAACAGAAGTTAGTCACTTCTGTTAGTCTCAAAGGTGCCACAGGACCCTCTGTTGCTTTTTACAGATTCAGACTAACACGGCTACCCCTCTGATAGTTAATAGGACTGACATTTAATCTGTCATCATTAGGTTTCAGAAGCCACAGGCCAGTTTGATAATAGAGCAGGTCATACCTGTCTCAGAACTATGGCTTCAGGCTGTCTTCAAACTCAGGCAGACATCGCAGTGGTTCATGCTCAGTTCACATTGGAAAGGTTTTCTTTGCAACTAGGAAGGCTAGAAGCATTTTTTTTTTTTTAAATGAAAGATTTGATTCTGGAGCCATAGGGGTGGATTCTGCAGTTAATTTTGTAGTCAGCGTATACAGCCCTCTAGGTAAGGTAAGGCGTGCGGGTGGCAGGGGAAGCTAGCACCGTCTTCGCTTGCATAGCACCGGTTATGGCACCTGTTTCTGTCAATTCACCTAGAGATACGATGGCTGCCAACTTCCCCACGGTTGTGTGTATTCCGGAAGATTTAGCTGGATGGCAAATGTCGGAATAGCATGTGCGCTGATGGGAATCTGTGTGTAATTCAAGGGGACAGATGAAGAGAAACAGGGCTCTTGGTCCCAGTTAAGGAGTGAAGACCAAGAGAAATATGGAAATTTTTTTATTTTTTTTTTATTTTAAAGCATGTTCTGTTGAGCTAATAATAATCAAAAGGAAGATCAAGGGGGGAATCTGCAAGATAGATTTACCGTCAGTTCAATTAACCCCCCCAAATCCACAGTAAAGCAGCATTAAGAGTCTATCTTAAAACCATAGAGCCCAAGGAAATTGAGAGTTAAAGAGGACACTCCATCTGTAACCTCCCCACTCTTCCTGGGGGTCCGAGGACTGTCCAGGCAGTGGGGTTCCTACTGACCCAACCATGACAGTAGGGGTGGAGCTAGGGTGACCAGATAGCAAGTGTGAAACATTGGGACAGGGGGTGGAGGGTAATAGGCACCTATATAAGAAAAAGCCCCAAATATCCGGACTGTCCCTATAAAATCGGGACATCTGGTCACCCTAGGTGGAGCAGCCGCTCTCTTAAAGCTCTTTGCATACAATTTCCATAGCAATGTCGACATTTGGGCTCAGACTGGAGCCTGGGCTCTGAGATCCCTCCCCGCTCCCAGAGCTCAGGCTCCCGACCGAGCCCAAACGTCTACACTGCAATTTTATAGCCCCGCAGCGCGACCCCACAAGCTTGAGTCAGCTGACCTGAGTCAGCCATGGGTCTTTGCAGTATAGACATACCCTAATTCAGGGGTAGTCAATAAGCAGACTGGGGGCCCAATCCGGACTGCCAGACGCTTTTGAACAGACCGCGAAATCTTTTTATTTACGTCTTATTATCCTTTTTTAATTATTTTCTCTGGAATCTGCACCTTGACTATACCTTGGCCAAGAAATTTGGACCTTGACAGAAAATAATTGACTACCCTGCCTGAGTGTTGGTCTGACTCTGTTACTACTGAAGTCAGTGGGAATTTTACCCTTAGGGCCAGTCGAAATATTTTTGTCAAAACAATGTTTTTAAGCAAAACTCAGTGGGTTTTGGTTTTCTAGCACTGGGAGAGATTTCCTGAACACGGTTTTCATAACTTTTTTTACTTTGTCTTTTTGTTGAAAAGATCCAAACATTTACTTGGGGAAATTTGGGGGGTGGGTTGGGGAGGTTGAAATCTCCTGCAAACTAACTGGCCTTTTTCAGCCAGCTCTTTTTACCGTTGATGCCAATGAGACAACAGGTAGGCCAGGGCAGAGCACTTTGGAGAACCCCACCTTTACTCCACAGGATCCCAGCAGCAGAGCATGAAGTGTCCAGGGTATTAAGAGAACTGAGCGTTGCCAGGATGCACCAGGCCGATTCTGCTCCCATGACACACGCCGTGGCCCTGATGCGTGGCCAGTTTGCAGCATGAACCATTTCCATGTAATGTGCAACATCCAGTGAGGAGGAGCGTGATGGGAAGTAGGTACTAGTAGTGCCTACGGGTGCAGCTGCAAACTGAGTCTAAGGGGCTCGGAGGGGGGTCCTCACAACGAGATTGTCTGGGAGGATCAGTGAAGACACTGCGACACTCCCACCCAATGGGGGTGTGGTGTAGGGGCTAGATGGTTGCATGGTCCACTGGATGGACCATTGGAGTAGGAGTTGGCAGACCTGGATTCTGTTCTTGGCTCTGCCTCTGCCCTATCTCTTTTCTACCGATATTGACCCCCCGTTGTAAAGTGAGTTGAGAACTATGGAGGAAAATACTATTATTGGACAGTTTTATTCTCTGCTCTGTCACTGACCCACAACATGTACTTGGGCCGACAACCTGCCTGATTACATCCCCGAACTCCAGCTTCCCCGTCAGGTGAAATGCAGTTATTAATATTGACCTACATCATAGGGATGTTGGGACAATTAATTCATGGCTGGCAAATGCTGGGTGACTGTTAGACCAAAGGCGCTGTATAAATGCAAAGCGTTCTCATTATAACAGTGGGAGTCCTGACTATTTGTGGGCTTTGGGATCAAGCCCCATAAATAATTTTCTTGGAATGCAGGTCTAATGTGGTTGGTGATGTTAATAATTAATAGCGCTGGGCCGGGGCCATGAGTGGGATCTGGAGCTGAGGGGGCCAGGGCACGTGTGCTTCATTTCAAGGTATTCTGGGGTGCGTCCCTTTGCATCCATGTGATTAGTTTGTGATCTCTTTCAATTGGTGTTGAAACCAGGGATCATAGTGGGAGGTTTTCAAAGGCACAGTTGGGAGCAACACCCAGGTCCCACTGCTCTTTGTGTCTGTACAAATCCCCCCCCGTAATTATGAACAATGCTGGCATGCACTGCCAGAGATGAACAAGGCCCCATCCTCAACCACTCTGGAAATGGGGGGGCTCTGGTAACTTGATGGGAGCTGCACACTTCTCCTTAATCAAACTTAATCCTGCCTCAATGCAGGGGGCTAGACTACATGACTTCTTGAGGTCCCTTCCAGCCCTACCTTTCTATGGGTGTGCTCAGTGAGCCAAAGACCCTGCAGTGCGCCATGCCCTTGAGCAGGGGGTGGAAGGAACGGGAGATCCTTGGCCTTTCTTGTCCCCTTCTCTTGTGCCCCTGGCTTGTAGGAGTCTTTTTCTGTCTCAATTGTTATATCAAGTCCATAATGATGATTCTACCTTACAGTGCCTCTCATCCCAATGTGCTTCCCAATCAGAACTTTAAACATTCCCAGTAGAAAGGGAGCATCAGTGGAATTCAACCCACAGGCCAGGAAATACACTGCACAAGTGGAATTTTAAAGGCTCAGGAAGTTATCCACATGCAGCGCCACTAAAATGTAGCCACCTCTGTGGAGGAGGTCGGCAGCCAGCCGGCGTGGTGGTGACGGTGGTGGAAGGAGCTATTGTTGCTTATGGCAAACCCTTTCTCTTGCGTACAAAGCACGGGACCTCAGCGTCTCAGGGTCACCCCAAACACGTCCCCCACACAAAATGAAGTCCATGGATCACAGGCCTGAGGATGATGAAGGGACCTTGCTGCGATGGGAACTTGGGTTTACAATGAATCTGGTATCAGAGGGGTAGCTGTGTTAGTCTGAATCTGTAAAAAGCAACAGAGGGTCCTGTGGCACCTTTAAGACTAACAGAAGTCTTGGGAGCATAAGCTTTCGTGGGTAAGAACCTCTCTTCTTCAGATGCAAGTAATGGAGGCAGGTATAAATCAGTATGGAGATAACGAGGTTAGTTCAATCAGGGAGGGTGAGGTGCTCTGCTAGCAGTTGAGGTGTGAACACCAAGGGAGGAGAAACTGCTTCTGTAAGTTGGATAGCCATTCACAGTCTTTGTTTAATCCTGATCTGATGGTGTCAAATTTGCAAATGAACTGGAGCTCAGCAGTTTCTCTTTGGAGTCTGGTCCTGAAGTTTTTTTGCTGTAAGATGGCTACCTTTATATCTGCTATTGTGTGGCCAGGGAAGTTGAAGTGTTCTCCTACAGGTTTTGGTATATTGCCATTCCTGATATCTGACTAGTGTCCATTTATCCTCTTGTGTAGTGACTGTCCAGTTTGGCCAATGTAGATAGCAGAGGGGCATTGCTGGCACATGATAGCATATATAACATTGGTGGACGTGCAGGTGAATGAGCCGGTGATGTTGTAGCTGATCTGGTTAGGTCCTGTGATGGTGTTGCTGGTGTAGATATGTGGGCAGAGTTGGCATCGAGGTTTGTTGCATGGGTTGGTTCCTGAGTTAGAGTTGTTATGGTGCGGTGCATGGTTGCTGGTGAGAATATGCTTAAGGTTGGTGGGTTGTCTGTGGGTGAGGACTGGCCTGCCTCCCAAGGTCTGTGAAAGTGAGGGATCATTGTCCAGGATGGGTTGTAGATCACTGATGATGCGTTGGAGAGGTTTAAGCTGAGGACTGTAGGTGATGGCCAGTGGAGTTCTGTTGGTTTCTTTTTTGGGCCTGTCTTGTAGCAGGAGGCTTCTGGGTACACGTCTGGCTTTGTTGATTTGTTTCTCTATTTCCTTGTGTGGGTATCGTAGTTTTGAGAATGCTTGGTGAAGATCTTGTAGGTGTTGGTCTCTGTCTGAGGGGTTGGAGCAGATGCGGTTGTACCTCAGCGCTTGGCTGTAGACGATGGATCATGTGGTGTGTCTGGGGTGGAAGCTGGAGGCATGAAGGTAGGCATAGCAGTCGGTGGGTTTTCGGTATAGGGTGGTGTTAATGTGGCCATCGCTTATTTGTACTGTGGTGTCTAGGAATGAATCTGGGTGTTTAGTGCACTAAGCCACCCCCTCTAGTTACCATGGCTCCTTGCAATAGTTCACAATATTGCTGGGGGTGGCAGGAGCAGAGAGCAAACCAACTGAGCCATGCAATGAAGAGACCTTTGGACTGGGAATTCTGCTGAGTGGGGGCTGGGAATGCATCCCCACCCCAAATTCTCACTGAGATCAGGCTGGCGTTAGAACGTAAATGGGAGACCAGAGTTTCCACCCCATCCCCTTTCTGTCCTCCCCCAGAGGTAGGACAGGAGATCAGACAGGTGAGGGATAGCAGTGCTCAGAGGCCTGGCCAGACCTCCCTGTCCTTCCCTCTCTGTCCAACAAGGCACTGACTGGGGCAGGCAGGGGGTGCCCAGTGGGTCTCCAGCTGCCCTGGAGCTCTGGCTCTCTGCAGCGTTGCCTGCGAGCTGCCTGTAGCCCAGCCGGCGTTCACATCGCATTTTCCCATGAAGCCTTCTGAAAGGAGCTTGGCTCCCGTCCAGCCATTAGAAATGGAAATGCACCATCTCCCGGAAAGAGCTTTTATGTCTCTCCCTCCCCCCACCATCAGGGGACTCGCTCCAGCGTTCGACAGCAGGTCTTCCAGTGATGCAGAAACCCAGCGCAGTGGGCTCCTCCACCCCATCCCTCCAGCCCATCTGTTCCAGTGGCCATTCCCAGATCCATCCCATTCAGGAGACCTGGAGTCCTCATCTGTCTCCCCAGTGACTGATTGGCTCGGAGGTAGCCACAACCCCAAGGCTGCTGCTTAGCCTGCAGTCTCCTGAGTCACCCTGGCTAGCAATGGGGCAGGCTTTATGCTGCTTGGCCAGTGACCGAGCTCTGCCTTGCTTCATGGCAGATGGTTTCGCTGTCCAGGGGAATGAGGAGGAAGGCTAGAACCAGTCCATGTGTGGGAAGACTGGGGTGGTAGGGTGGGAAAATGTGGTTGGGTGATTTTATACCACTGAGAATTTCTGTCCTTCACCTTTCACCTCCCACTGTGACAAAGAAAGGTGGGAAGTGACCTGGGATGAGGGAACATGGTGGTATTCAAGGCTTGGTGAACCTCAAGCTGGTTAGATTGTCTACTTCTCAGGGGAGGGAGTATTTGTTCTGTGTTTGTGCAGCGCCTAGTACAACGGAGCCCTGAGCCATGACTGGGGCTCGTAGGTGCTACCACAATGCAAATAATTAATAATCATAAACCGTTTTCAGCTCTTGAGCCTTCCCTCTCCTTGTAATTTAAGCTCCAGATGGAGCCGAGCAGCAGGGTGAGACTTGGACTGGGATCCCGATTCCCCCGAGGCTAGGAGTGCTCAGTTTACATTCCCACTGAGGCCACTCTTGCGAGAGCTCTGCCTGGCATTCGGATCAGGATCCCAACTTCCCCAGGTCTCAGCAGTGGTTGGATCTAGTGCTCTGGGTTTGCCACGGGACTACTGGAAACTCGTTGCTTTTCAAGGGCGGTTTCTGTTTTTAAAAAACCTACGTTTGTTGTAGGTCCAGGGCAGCCGTGATCCCAGGCAGGAACAACTGTACAAGTCCCCCGAGTTGGAGTGGGGCAAAGGGGCTGTCTTGTACGAACTATGAAGGGGGCAGGTCTATTTCCAGCGGACTTAATCTCTGCTCCTCTCCTTGCTCCCCAAATCTCTGTGTCTGTTTTTCCACATGGCTCACGATCTGCCATTTCTCACCCTCTTATTCTTGACATTGGCGCCTTCTCTCTGTCCCCTTCTCCGCTCCCTCATTTCTCTCTGTAGCGGAAGGGGAACTCAACGGCGCTGGAGCTTGTGACAGAGCTAACGTGTGGGAGTGGCTTTGAAATTGGGCAGAACAAATCCCCCTCTCTCTGAAAGTAGTATAAGGATTGCAGGGGTGCCGGGGCATTCTTAACTCAAGGGAGCAGGTGGCTTTTGGAGGGGGTAGGCAGCACTCATCCCAACTTGGGTACTCTGCTTTCCTCTGTACCCCCCACAGCAGAGCTCAGCAGAAGGTAGCCAGGCAAGGTCAGGTTCCTGGGGGTCAGACCCTGCTGTCCTGCTTGGGTGCTGGGCACAGTCCTTGCACATGCCGCTCGACAAGGAGATTTTGCCGGTGAGACACCTCCTGTGGGAGGCCTCTGCTGGCAGAGGGGGGGCTGGAGTGTTTGCACAGTGCCCCCCCTTGCTGAATGCACCAGAGAGGGGTGCAAAGCACAGTCCCTGGCTAACACATTGGGGAGGGAAGGGAGAATCCTCCCCCGCCCCCGGACCAAAGCTCAACAGCTGTCCAGGAGTCGGGCTCCCTTAAGCTTGGGAGCAGGACTCCTGCTTTCCTCTGCAGATTTCAGGCAGGGCCGGCTGGTTCCTTTGACCTCCAGTGCTGCTGTGCAAATGCAGCTTGCAGAGCCGATTGCTATGAGCCTGCCGGTCCTCAGCCCCTCAGCCGCATAAGCCTGGCATGGCTCCCTGCCAGAGCTAGCAGCCTCTGGCTGGAGGGAGACAGGCTGGGAGATGTTGCCTCCCGGATCCGGTGGGACCGGCTGCACCCTGACTGACCCGGGAGATATAAGGGGGGGGGGATTAAATCCCCGGCCCTGCCCCTTCAGCACCCCGGGCAGGGTGAGCAAAGCACGCATGGGATAAAGCTACCAAGGAGGGGTGGTGGTGCTGAGATGCAGTGGTGGGAGGAGTTGGGGGGAGACCCAGCTCTCTAGAGTAGCTCCTGTTTGCAGAGTGCTTTGAGATCCTCTGACTAAAGGCCCTGGAAAGCAGCACCGGGGATTTGCTTAGTCTCCTGTAAACAAAGGGGTGGGGTGTGGGGGAGCAGACAGAAGAGAGAGAGGCTGGGAACTGGACCCATTCTCCCCCGCCACCCTGTGTCCCGAGGTTCATTCGTGACTCAGTTTCCAGCTCTGTTGCAACCCTGGCAGGATTCTCTCCCCCCCCCCCTTTCTTTCCCTTATTTATTTAACTTTTAAAACCCCTCTCTTCCCCTTGCAGGGGACATGGAAGTAGAGGGGACAAGAGAGGAGCCAGCCTGGTAGTATCACCGGCAGCAGAAGGAGGGAAGGGGTGGGGGTGGGACAGTTCCCAACCCATTAGCAAGAGGGAGTGAAGTTTAGCCCAGCTTCGGTGTAGGGGGGAAAACCCAAGGCTCATCAAAGGAAAGCCAACACTGCCCCCGTGTGCCAGTGCAGGGGTACTGCAGGAGCCAGCAGAGGCTACCTGCGCTCTGGTGGTTCCACGTGGGGGAGGGTGGTTGGGTTCTGCTGGAAGTGGCAGTATTAGGGGGTCCGTCTGAGGGTCCAGCTGTGCAGCTGCTGTCCGGGGGGAAGAGGGAGACCGGCTAATGGGGTTGTGCAGTGGTGCTGGGTAGGGCATTAGCCTGTCACCTCTTGGGAGCTCTGCATTCAAATTCTGCCTCTGGTCGCCCTCATGTTAGTTGGATGACCTGGTCTCAGGCCCCATTTGCCTGTGTCACTAAAGCACCAGACAGTTCTCTGGATGCTGGAGGGAGTCCAGGGCCGGCAGCAGCAGGGAATGCTGCAGGTCGTGACTGAGGGGCCTTGGCAAAGCTAATAATACTGGCGATAGGAACGTTGCCGCTGTGACTGGCCTGCGGAGATCCCGCAGAGGAACGGTGTGTCTGGGAGTCCAGGACAGGCACAGCACGGGGCTGCTGCAGAGCCGGAGGGGGGTGAATTGGCAGAGCTGCAAGGGGGGTGAGTTTAGCTGCTGCTGCATTAGTCCTTCGCTTTCAGTTATTCCTCTTACCCAGCCCCAGCTCAAGCTCACATGTCTGGCCAGAAAGGGGCCATTGGCTCCATGCACTGCAGGGGTAAATGGGTGCAACTGCACCCACGTCAGGGGAGAGTCCCCTTTCCATGTCAGTGGGGAACTTGGCTCATTGTAGCCACTTATTGCTCTGCTGGGGAGAGCTCTGGACCTGGGTACTTTACTGCCCCCCTCTCCCATGCACATTTGCAGGCCTAGTTGGAAGAATCACAAACCCAGCCTCTTGGACTGCCCAGTGCCCAGCAGGGGCCGTTCTGGACTCCCCCTGTGGAGAACGTCAGGCTACATGCCAGGCTCCTGAATGCTAGACACAGTGATTGCACAGCAGCACCTCCTTCCTGAGTGGCAGCTATCCACCAGTCCCGTTGGTATGCCAAGGTATAGTTGACCCCCATGCCGCTTGGATGTCCTGATGAGCCCAGGAGAAAGGGCACCAGCCATGGGCAGTCAGTCCGGGAACACGATGGCCTCAAATCCCCGTAGAGTTTAGATGAGACAGTGAATGTTAATGAAACAGCTGCTGACTGTATGGTTTATTTGTAAGGTTCAGTCTTTGCAAATGCAGAGGGTGCGCACAATCCACTCAGACGCACATGTATACACACCCACTCTCTCTCTCTCTCTGTGTATGCATGCACGCACACTCACACTTCATCCAGATGCATATATGTATGGACACACACCCTCCTTCCCGATGCATGTACACACACATATGCACACACGCTCTGGCCAGATGCACGTACATATTCACTCATGCACACTCATATATTCACCCAAAAGTCTACCAGGATGGAGACAGACAGACAGACAGACACACACAGACACACAGACACACACACACACACACACACAGACACACACACACACACACACACACACACACACACACACACACACACACACACACACACACACACAGAGCAGTGGAATCTCTCTGGGCTGTGTTACTCCCCTGGGCTGTATTTTCCCGTGTCATCCCTTTGGCAAGGGCTGCTCTGAAGTGTGAGCGATTGTTCCTTCCAGTGGGCTGTCTCCAGCCTGGCCCTTTGTTTCCAGGAATGGGTGTTGTGATGTTTCTGTTGCTAGGAAGGCGGTTGTTAGCGGATGGCTGCGGAGTCCTGTCCTGTACCTGGCAGGGCTCTGAAGAACTTTCCTAGGCTCTGCCCCTTGCCCGCACAGCCGCCTGCCGCGCAGGTTGCCTGGTAACTGGAGGCAGCCTTGCTAGCAGTGGAGTTGGAGGCTTAGGCATGGTTGCGCTTGAGCGGCTGTGCGCAGCCAGTGCTCTGGAGCCCTGCGGGGTTTGATTCCCTCCTGTGTCTGCAGAGAAGGGAAGTTGAAAGGTACCAGGGCCCAAGCCCCTCGGGGCTCAGCCCCACCCTGTCACAGCAAGCCACTTCCGGCTCTCGCAGCTGCAAGGCTGTGCTTCCCCACTGGACCTCGGCAATGCAGGGCCTGCTCCTGCTCCCACCAAAGTCTGTGGGTTCTTGCGGTTGAGTTCAGTGATTTTAGCCCAGGGTGTCCTCCCTCTGCCTCATCCCCACAAGAAGAGCTGAAAGGGCTGTTGCTAGGGATGGAGGGCCTGGTGTCCAGTTTTCAACCAGAAAGTCCGGTTGAAAAGGGGACCTGACGATGTCTGGTCAGGTCTACTAACTGGACACCCAAAGTCCAGTTACTGCGGGCAGGGGAGGCAGGGAGACACCAGGTCATCACCCGCACCAGCCCCTACTCAGCCAGGGCCACATCCTACCTGCATCCAGCGGCTGCAGCTCCCAGCCCCAGCTCCGCAGGGAAGTTCCTGTGGACCCCGGTTGGGGAGGGGAGGGGAAAAGCAGTGAGCGACAGGGAAGGGGGGAAGTGGAGCAAATGTGGGGTGGGGTCTTGGGGGTAAGAGGCATGGCAGGGGCACGGCAGGGAAGACTTGGGGGGATGAGGTGGGGCAGGGCCGGGGAGGTTCCGGCAACTCTGCCTGTTCCTGATCACACTCATATCAGTGTAAACCAGGAATAACTCCACCCTTAAACCCAGGGTGAGATCAGAACCAGCCAGAGCTGGAAAAGGCCCATTCCTTTAGCTGCTGTCCCAGGTCTCCATCAGTATCACACCTTGCTGCGCTCCCAGTGCTCTGCCAAATCTGGTCTGACAGACGCACGGCCAGGAAGCTTTTCATGCTCCCCAGTATCGCAGTTTCATCCTCTTGTTCTTACACCCCCGCACTCACCCACCTCCATGGCAGCCGAGGTTTAGCCAAACTCTGCATGTTTAATTCTTTGGATCTTTTCTTCACCAGTTTGCCCTGCTCTTCTCCGAAGTTCCTCCAGTTCATCTGGATCTTAGGTGTCCAGAGCTGAGCACAGCATGTCAGGGGCAACCTTACTACAGCTCAGTAAAAAGAGACTAACTCCTCCAGGCGCCATCAGGAGATACCTTGGTGTAGGCAGCCCAGAATGACGGTGGCTTTGATTGTGTGGCTGCATCACACTGCAAGTTGTTATTTGTATTGTAGTAGTGCCTAAGTGCCCCAGTCATGGACCCGTTGTGCAAGGTGCTGTACAAACACAGAACGAAAAGACAATCCCTGCCCCGGTGAGCTTATGATTAGGCTTGGCAGGGTCAGATTTTGATGGGTAAATGTCGGTAAACGTCAATTTTACCGTATACACACAAACCCACGAAAAAATATATCCATCAATGATCATCGAAATGTATAGATAGGGAAAGTAAGAAAAATGCTGCTTGAGAACTTATAGAAGTTTGATTTAAGGATATTTACTTTGTCTATTTTGACATGAGCCATTGACAATTTGTGTTTTAACGGTTATAGAGCTTCAACTTTGAATAGCTCTGTGTCTACGGTCATTAAATAATTATTGTCTGACCCTCCCCTTGTCTGACCCCCATAATTTCCCGCAACTGTGAAAATTAAAGTGATAAAATGAGAAAAAATGCTTAATTTTGCGCAACTGTGAACATTTAAAACAATTAAAAATGCTTAAAAATAAATGTTGATATCATCTGCCAAAATTATTTAAAAAGTAACTATCGAATTCTGCCAAGCCCACTTAAAATCTTACAATCTTGCAAGAGGTAATAGATGGAGACAGACATCCAGACGGGGAGCAAAGGGAAACACTGTTGTTTGACATGATGGGCAGCGATTCCAGCATGCCAGCTGCCTTTCTGTTGTCAAGTTTTTTGTAGGCATCCTGGCAAAGGGAAGTTGTAAGGGGGAATTTGCAGGACAGAGAAGTGGCTTTGCGGGTGTTTATAGGGAGCTCCTCCCAAGCACGAGGGGCAGTTTGGGAGAAATCATGCTGGTGCTTGTTTGACAAGGTAATAAATGGACGATAGCGGCTGGTCAGTGGCCCATCGGCAGGAGTCGACTTCTTGACAGTGTATGATGTTCATACCTAGTTCATTGTCCAGAATGACTCTAATGTTGCTGTCACTGTTACCACTCTGCAAGGATCTCCTTTCTATTAAATAGCAGTGATTTTAGCTTCCATTTGTTCAGTCTAGCTCTGCCCATATTTCTATCCTCTCTAGCTCCCTTTGCATTATGTCTGTTCTTGCTTCTTTTCTCATCACTCCCCAATTTGAGATCCTTTCCCAGTTCAGTTACTGTGCTATTGACCCCCCAGTTCCAGTTCTTTAATGAAGATTTCACATAAGACCAGCCCAATACTGAACCCACAGCATCCCACTGGCCATCTCCCCACAGCATATTGCATTGCCATTTATCATCAGCCCTGGCCTAGTGGGTAGAGCACTGGTTTGGGACTTAGGAGACCTGGGCTATATTCCTGGATCTGCCACTGGCCTGCTGGGTGACCATGGGCAAGTCACTTCTCTGCCCTGAACCTCAGTTTCTCCATCTGTAAAATGGGGATAATGATACTAACCTCTTTTGTAAAGTGCTTTAAGATCTACTGATGAAAAGTGCTATATCAGAGCTAGGTATTACAGTACTATTGTTATTACAGCCTTTCAGGTAGTTTTCAGTCACCGAGACAGTGTGTAAAAGCTAATTTGAACTAATTTTTTCCACATAAGGTTTAGTGAGATACCATGTCAAATGCCTTACTGAAATCCAATATTTACGATATCTGCTACTTTCGTGATTCAATCAATAAAAATTTCATAAGAACACAAGAGCTGTCATATTGGGTCGGACCATGCTCGATCTTGCCCACCCAGTCTCTGACAGTGGCCCATATAGAGCTTCAGGGGGAGTTTATAAAACAGGACAATTATGGAGTGATCCACCTGTCTTTCACTACCAGCTTCTGGTAGTCGGAGGGTTAGGGTCACCCCGAGCATGGGGCTCTGTCCTTAGCCATCTTGGCTAATAGCCATGGATGGACCTATCCACCATGAACTTATCTAGTTCTTTTTTGAACCTAGTTATATTTTTGGCCTTCACAACATCCCATGGCAATGAGTTCCACAGGTTAGTTGTGCACTGTGTGAAAAAGTACTTTCTCTTGTTTGCATTAAACCTGCAGCCTATTAATTTCATCAGGTGACTCCTGATTTTTGTATTGTGGGAAAGGGTAAATAACACTTCCCCACCCCACACCATTTATGATATTATAGCCCTCGATCATATCAGCCCTTAATCGGCTCTTTTCTAAGGTGAACCACCATAATTATTTAATCTCTCCTTGTATGGAAGCCGTTCCATATCCTTGGTCACCTTTGTTACCCTTCTCTGAACCTTTTCCCATTCCACTATATCCTTTCTGATATGGGATGACCAGGACTGGACACTGTATTCATGATGTGGGTGCACCATGGATTTATATAGTGGCACGATGATGTTTTCTGTCTTAGAAACTATTAGGATAGAAAATAACATACTGTTAACCTTTTTGACTGCTGCTGCACATTCAGTGGGAAGTTTTCAGAGAACTATCCATGGTGACTCCAAGATCTCTTTCTTGGATGGTAATAGCTAATTTAGAGACCATCATTCGATATGTATAGTTGGGATGATTTTTCCAATGTGCATTACTTTCCACTTATCTATGTTTAATTTCATCTGCCATTTTGTTGCCCGGTCATCACTTTTGAGAGATCCCGCTGTAACTCCTCGCAGTCTGCTTTGGACAACCTTGAATAATTTTGTATCGATTGCAAACTTTGCCACTACACTGTTCACCACCTCTTCCAGATCATTCATGAATATAATGAACAGTGCAGATCCTTGAGGGGGACCCTGCCGTTCTTCTGATCATTTATTCCTACCTTTGTTTCTTCTTTTTCAACCAGTTACTGATCCATGAGAGGATCATCCCTCTTATCCCATGGTTACTTAGTTTCCTTAAGAGCCTTTGATGAGGGACCTTGTCAAAGCCTTTTTGAAAGTCCAAGTACACTATATCAACTGGATCACCCTTATCCACATGCTTGTTGATTCCCTCAAAGAATTCTTATAGACTGGTGAGCAAGGGCGGCTCTAGCTTTTTTGCCGCCCCAAGGATGGCAGGCAGGCTGCCTTCGGCGGCATGCCTGCAGGAGGTCCACCGGTCCTGCGGCTTCGGCGTACCCGCCGCTGAATTGTCACTGAATCCACGGGACCGGCGGACCTCCTGCAGGCATACCGCCGAAGGCTGCCTGACTGCTGCCCTCGCAGGGACCGGCAGGCTGCCCCCCGCGGCTTGCTGCCCCAGGCACATGCTTGGAGCGCTGGTGTCTGGAGCCACCGCCGCTGATGAGGCATGATTTCCCTTTACTAAAGCTGTGTGATTCTTCCCCAACATATCATGTTTATCTATGTGTCTGATAATTCCTTTATTTACTATAGTTTCTATAGTACTGAAGTTATGCTTACCATCCTGTAGTTGCCAGGATCTCTTCTGGAGCCCTTTTTAAAAAACAGCATTACATTAGCTACCTTCCAGTCATTTGGTACAGAGGCTGATTTTAGTGATAGGTTACATACCACAGTTAGTAGTTCTGCAATTTCATATTTGAGTTCCTTCAGAACACTGAAGTTATCTGGCATGATTTGTTCGTTAGAAACCTGTTTCGTTATCCTCCAGATGTGCTTGCAGATTTTTTTCTCTTAATATTTGGTCCATGAAAGTTTGAAATTAGACTTAAAAGATGGTAATTGCCAGAATCATTCTGTTTTCCTATTTTGAAGAGTGGTACCACAATTGTTTTTCTCCAACACCCGGTTACCTCCTCAGTTCCCTGCTTCAGAGAAAAGTGCAAGAATCCAGAAGTGGGAAGTTAAGGATTAACCTGTCCATGAAGGAAGTTTCTTCCTAACTCTCTCAGTTAGAGGTGTGAAGATGTGCGTACGGGTTTGTGCAACAATCCGGGGAGTGCAACTGCATGTGCTTGCGGTAGGGCATGTGAGTATGTTAATATGTATTGAACGTGTGAACAATTTAAAGTATGTTTTCTCATTCCTTAGAGATGGGCCAAAACCTCAGATCCCAACATTTCCCCCACAAGTCTGGCTCTGAATCCAGATTTTATGGTTCAGGTCAGAACTCTGGATCCCAACACTCCTGAACTTTGGAATCCCAAACTTAGTGGACATAGCTTTTCCCGAGTTTACTGAGCCCAAGTGTCTGAGGTGACTGACTCCACCTTGGTATGTTGTGGGTTGTTGTTCTTATTTTGGGGATCACAAGTTGTGCTTCGTTTATCAGCAGTGGACGCGGCAGGGAATGGCCTGGACCTGCTGGTGTTTCCCCCCACACCACACTCTGGTTTGCACATGGCCACGAGGGCCTTTCTGATTTTGGTGCAAAACAAGCATTTTTTTGGAGTGTACCCTTCCTGATGAAAAAATAAAATGATGTACATTTATTTTAAAAAGACACACCCTATGGAACACTGAGGCTGAAGTGCTGCTTTCTTATTGGTTACTGAACCTGTCAGTGATTCCTGGGGAGAGACGAATACTGTTAACAGAACCCTGTATCCATGGTAACATGTGACTGAAACTTTCCAGCAGAAGGTAATTTCTTTGATTTTTATTTTTTATCATTTGATTTATTTCCCTGGAATGACCCATGGCACTGGCACTCAATGACTGGCAGGGAGGGAGGATGGTCAGGGATCAAGTCTGGCACCTGGAAGACCCGAGTTCAATTCCCTGCCCATGTGGGACCTGGGGTGTTGTCTCTTAGGTGCCTAAGTCCCAGGTTTAGGCTCCACCGTGCACTGCCCTCGCCTGCAGGCACCACCCACTGCTGCTCCCATTGGCCGGGAATGGGGAACCGCGGCCAATGGGAGCGTCGGGGGTGGTACCCACAGGTGAGGGCAGCATGCAGCGGAGCCACCTGCCCCCATTTCCCCCCCCCCCAGGAGCCACTGCTGGACATGCTGGCCACTTCTGGGAGCGGTGTGGGGCTAGGGCAGGGCAGGGAGCCTGCCTTAGCCCTGCTGCGCTCCGCTGCCACCCCAGAGCCGCTCGAGGCAAGCAGCGCCAGGCTGCACCCCGAACCCCTCCTGTACCCCGCATCCCAGCCCCCTGCTCTGAGCCCCCTCCCACACTCCACAACCCCTCCTGCACCCCGACCCCCTGACCTGAGCTCCTTCCTGCACATCACACCCCCTCCCACACCCCAACCCCCTGCTCCAGCCCTACATTCATGGCCCTGCTTACAATTTCACCACCCAGATGTGGCCCTCGGGCAAAAAAGTTTGCCCACCCCTAAGGCCTTCCTTCCCGTTCATTGTACAGGGGCCGAGGCGCTGAACTCGGGCTTTGTGAATCACAGTTCCTGGGATTTTCTGGGCTCCTAAAATCAGGTGCTGCCATGCTCAGCATGGCAACACCTCAATCCCTTTGTGAATCCGGGTCTTGGTCTCTCTGCCTCAGTTCCCCAACCGTGAAATGGCTCTCCCCTACCTCACAGGGACGGTGCGAGCTGCTCAGATACTGTGGTAACAGGGGCCATGGAAGTACCTGTGCTAGTGACGGCTCACCCTGGGCCATCGCTCACTTAGCCGGTAGATAAGCATTAAAACCCCCTACTAGTCAATATTGAAAAAACAAAGACCCCGAGCAGCTTTACAGAATCACAATATGTGAACATACTTTTTTTTCCATCTCCTGCTGATAATAGCTCACCTTAACTGATCACTCTCCTTATAGTGTGTATGATAACGCCCATTGTTTCATGTTCTCTGTGTGTGTGTGTGTGTGTGTGTGTGTGTGTATATATCTATCTATCTATCTATCTTCCTACTGTATTTTCCACTGCTTGCATCCGATGAAGTGGGCTGTAGCCCACAAAAGCTTATGCTCAAATAAATTAGTTAGTCTCTAAGGTGCCACAAGTACTCCTGTTCTTTTTGCGGATACAGACTAACACGGCTGCTACTCAGAAACCTGTCAATACTCAGTTGTGCAAGTGGAGAAACTTGGCACAGAGCTGTGACATGAGGTGATGTGACTTGCCAGAGGTCATTCAGTCAGTGGCAGAGCTAAGGGCAGAAGCCAGCTTTTCTGACTTCCAGTCCAGGACCATACCCTCTGCTCCAGGATACCTCCCCTCCTAAGAACAGGAAGTTTGCCCTGATGCCCTTCACCCAAATTTTCCCTTCCTTGCCCTCTTTGTTCATCGATGTGCACGAATTGGCCACCGCTCTCCACCCCCCCAGGCAGCTGCATTTCAGCAGTGCTGCGCAGAGAGAGACCAAGGGGCCAGATGCGCTTTACCAGCTTGGGCAGCGCTAATAAAGCTCACCGTGCCAATCGAGCGTTCGCAAATCGGATTGCACGGGCATGGGCTGCAAACACCCTCTGGGGCCCTTAAGGCTGGGGAGTGAGACAGAAACCACCACGCAGAGGTGCAAAGGGCCACATTTCCAGAGGCGCTGGGCGCCCACACCGGCCCAGGCCTCAGTCTGAGCTGTGTGTGCTTTGACAACAGCCCTCACTCTCCGGCCATCCTCAACCTGCCTGGGTCCCATGGTGCTATTTCCTACAAGCCTTCATGCCTGGTGGCTCTGCCTTGGTCCGGAGAGGGAGGAAGGGGCAGAGCCCAGCAGGGGAGCTAGCACAGCTCTCTCACTCCCCTGCCTTTCTCCCCTCCCCCTGGTAGGTGGCTCCCTGCTGTAACCTGGAATAAATCTCTCCCCCTGGCCCTGCTGGGAGGGATTTTCACTCTGAACTATTTAAGGAAATTACGCTCGAGCGGAGGAGGAGCAGGCCGGCCAGCGTGCAGCTGCTGCTGCAGGAGGGGGGAAATCCAGGGGGTGCATCGCTGCTGCTGGGACGGGAGGAGACCCCCGACCCCCCCCCTTCCCCCCAGCTGCTCAGGCGCTGCAGACCCGGGGTGAGTTCGCACCGGGGGTGGGGAGGAAGCTGCAGCAGGTTCCCCGGGGAGGAGGGAGGGGGGAAGCGGGCCTGTCCTGGTCGGTTCCCCCGAGGCCCTGGGCTCGCGGCGTTCCCCCGGCCGGCCCGGCCCACGTGGCGCGGGAGCGGAGAGGCAGGCGTGCGGAGTGACCCGGGGGCACCTCCTCCGCTCCGGGGCCTGGAGAGAGAAGCCCCGCCCGCTGTAGCACCCCCCCCCCGGTGCTCCCCGCCTCTCCCCATCAACCAGGAACCCCCAAACCACGCTCCCGGGCCCAGGCTCCCCATGCACCAGCGGCCCCAGGGCCTCCCGGGCAGCCGGACCTCTGCGTGGGCACCAGGTCCTCCAAGCAAGAGACCCTGGCACAGGGGGCAGGCTTCGGTCCTTGGTTGCTAATGCCAGGCTGATCGTCTCAGGGCCCTGGCCACAGGAGACTCCTTCGCCCTACACACAGCAGGCGGAAATCTAGGGAGCGCGAGCTCGGCTCCCCTGGTGAATCTTCAGGCTTTGGGGGGTAACCTCAAGGGGGGGGGGGGTGTGTCAAGAGTCCTGGCTGACCTTATTTGTAAGGGGAGCTGGGAATGTGGAAAATCCCCACCCCAAAGCTCAAACCCGGCTTTCCTCCTGTAAATGGTCAATAACGTCCCATCAGGTGTGTGTGCGCCCCTGTGCACCCCATGGTCAGGGTGTGTGCCCACGTGCACGCACACACCCCTCTTTGTGTGGCTTGCATTGTGGGACATCTCAGTGCTTTGAGCTCCTCGGATGAAAGGGGCTCTGGAGGTGCAAAGTATTCTTTCTTAACCACACTGCTACGTACTGTTTATCTGGGTCCGTGGCTCTGGGACCTGTGTCTCGTTCCCCGGCCTTTAGCAATCTCACGAATACATTGGTGAGTTGAGCACTTAGGCCATGTCTACAGGTACAAGCTAACCGTGGCACAGCTGTGCCGCTGTAAGAACACTCATGTACCTGCGTTATGCCAACGTTGACGTAAAACCAGCTCAACGAGCGCTATGCTGGAGAGCATCTCCCGCAGGCATAGCGCTGTGCACATGAGTGCTTTTGCTGGCAAAAACTACATCGCTCAGGGGGGTGGTTTTTTCCCCACACCCCTGAGCGACGAAGTTTTGCTGACAAGTGCCAGTGTAGACATGGCCTTAGAGTCCGTGTTGTGCCCTTCTGCTGAGAAACGGGTGGAGTAGACGAAGTCCACTGAGGATTTGCTTCCCTGAGCCATCTTGCCAGAAGGGTGGGGTGGGGGGTAGGCCTGGTTTGCCCTTTCATAGAGCAGGCAGGGGGTTCAGCCTTCTTAGTCCACTGATACCCCAAGATCTGCAGAGAAATTGCCACCCACCCAGGGCCTCCACACTGCTCCCCATTTCTTCCTCTCCCCTTTGGCAGCATGGCTCCCCTGTGCTCGCTGCTGATGCCTCCTGTGAATGCTTTTGTGAGAAGGGGGCATCACTGCATGGAGGAGGTTGCTGATGGGTTCAGCGTTATCTTGCATGGGGCCGTCCCTGTGCGCTTGCAGGGGATGGGGTTGGAGGGTAAGTGGGGGAGGATGTTGGAGAGCTGCTGTGAATGGGGACTTACTCCCCGGAGGCTTGGATCCCCACTGTGCCTGGAAGTAGAGGCGCCTTCCCTCCCATCTCTGGAGGAGCGGTCATCTCCCTGTATGCCCCCAATATAGGTCTCTGGCATTTGCTTCTTTAGCTGATTTGTGCATCTTCTGGTTGTTACTCTTACGCCCTAGGGGTCTTTAATTGGCAAGGAAAGGGGGTGTTAAACCTCCCAACCATGTACATAGCCACATCTTTCTGCTCTGTGCGCTGAGGAGGGGCACAAGGGTTGGGCTTTTCAGTCGTCTTCTGCATCCTGCATGAGGGTGCCTGAAGGGGCATGCCGGATTTCTGCTTCTGGGGCATGTTCACTTCTGGCTTCCCCAGCTAGGCAGTACCAGGCTCTCCCGACGAGCAGCCACACCGCAGGCTGGGGAATGCAGTGTGCCACTATTCACTGGGGACGGAGTTTTCACACTCGGTGCGTGAATTTAGGCACCTAAATAAAAGCTGCTGGATTCACACCGTTTTAGTAGGGGCTGTGGGTGCCCAGCCCCACTGATAGTTGGGTCTAAACACGGATCCAAGTTTGAAAATGTGGGGCCGGATTGAGGAGATAGGGCGCGGGAACCTTCACTGAAAAAGCACAGTTGTCTGCATCGCCGCAGTGCCCTAGGCCTTTTGGTTGGTGGTGCAAGGGGCAAAAACCTTGACCAGGCTTAGCTTTGTACACCGCTTTGGGGCTGGTGTGTCGCCAGTGCCGTGTAACGTTCTGGGGTTGCCTTTCACATGAGAAGGATGTGGTTGGAGCCTGAGTTTATTTCCACCTGCTGAGTCTAGCAAAATATGGATCTGTACTTCTGCACCCATGTAGCGCCAGTAATGGGGAAAACTCTGATGGGGCCTGGGCGGGCGTCTCTACCACTGCACTAACTAATATGGCGGTAAAACACCGTGTGTGCTGTTTACTCTATAGCTCCCTCTGCTGGTTCGGCTGCCCTCGGGGAGAATTACATTTCCCCATGTACTGGCAATCAGAGGCCTTGGCTACATTATAAGGGTACGAGTGCCTGGGGCCAAGCCGGTTACCCTCCAGAAGAGAGTGGTTCAAGGGGGTTCAGTGTTTCAATCTGACTCTTACTGCGGTAGGAAGGTAGAACAAATCCGCTCTCTCCTGAGAGTGCAGTGACTCCTCTGACCGGTGAGGGCACGTAACAAAACAGCATCATGCAAATGCCTCTGGCATGCCAAGTCAGGCGCTTCTTCAGGTGAAGCACCACTTGGTTGGTCTTTCTGAGAGCCATGTACTGAAACGTTGAACTCTTGGGTCTTGCCTAGGCTGGGATTTTAGCCACTGGGGTAGCTGCAAGAGTGAAAGCCCCTAGGGCAGACGTGGGTCCACTTGGCCAGACCCTGCCCGGACTTACACCCTGTTGTAGGCAGGATTTTGACCAATAGCAGGGAAGATGTGGTTCCATGTTCTCTGCCCTGGGATTGCTGGCACCGTCTGGGTATAGAGTATATTCGGTGCTCGTCTGGTTGGAAACCTGGAACTACCCTGGCATGCAAAGAGGCAGCAGATGTATATTTAGCGGATTCTGTCACACTCCTGCATGCTCATGTGACTGGAGTGCTGGCTGCTGGGGTCTAGTGCAGAGTGCATTCTTTGGCCTGACAGCTGGAGATAGGGGCCCTGGAGATAGGAGCCCGGCTGCAGGACCCGCCCTTTGGCTTTGGGCCGCCAGTTTCACATGACAGCACCAGAGCAGCGTCCCAGGAGGAAGCTGCTGGCTGCCACAGTTGTCACCTGCGCTCCTGGCACTCTCAGGTGTCCCGTATGCTTGTGAAATGCCTGCGTGGATGCCAAGAGGAGGGAAGGTCCTTAGGAGGAGGGCTTGTTGTGGGAGCTCACTGGGGACCAGGCAGCAATGACTTGGGCATCTTTCTTTACTTCTTTTGGGAATCAGACACAGGCCTCCAAACACTGATACTCCCTCTTCCCATCAGCCTGAGCAAGGAGGCACGCAGAGAGGGGCCCCAATCCCTGCAGTGATTCGGGGGCAGATCTGAGCAGTGGATCCTAAAAAAAAAAAAAAAAAAAACCACCTAAATTCTCCTCAGTTTAACACCAGTATCTCTGAGTTGTGCTCAAGTGTCTTTGTTTCCCTACGTACCTGATCTTGTTAATTTCACATGGAGCAGGGTAAGGTCCTAACCTACCAAGGGCAAAACGAACTCCCAGTGCTTCTTCTGTGGACCTGGTCCTTTCTCTTAGGCCTGGTCCACGGGACAAAGTTTTGCCAACATAGTTATGTCCGCCAGGAGTGCGGGGAAAACGATCACGCTCTCTGCCTGACGGAGCTGTGCTGGCAAAAGCCCTAGTGTGTGTGCAAAGAATCCCTCTGCCAGTGTAACTTACGTTGTCCAGGGAAGTGGGGTAACTATGCCAGCGAAAGAAGTTTTGTCAGTAGAAGCTGCGTCTCCATTAGACGGCTTTTAGCTTTTGGTCACTAGCAACTCAAGCTAGATTCGCTGGTGTTACCAGCACAGCATTTGTAGTGTAGACAAGCCCTTAAAGTGCCGATGTCCCACTGGAATATTGCCGCCTCCTCTGTGAAGGGTTGCCACAACCCTTTTCCGGTCCATAAGAACGCAAGAATGCCCGTAAGGGGTCAGGTCAATGGTCCATCTAGCCCAGTATCCTGTCTTCCGACAGTGGCTAATGCCAGATGCTTCAGAGGGAATGAACAGAACAGGGCAATTATCCAGTGATCCATCTCCTGTCCTCCAGTCCCAGCATCTGGCAGTCAGAGGCTTAGGGACACCTAGAGGGGGAGGGATAGCTCAGTGGTTTGAGCATTGGCCTGCTAAACCCAGGGTTGTGAGTTCAATCCTTGAGGGGGCCACTTGGGAATCTGGGGCAAAATCAGTACTTGGTCCTGCTAGTGAAAGCAGGGGGCTGGACTCGATGACCTTTCAAGGTCCCTTCCAGTTCTAGGAGATGGGATATCTCCATTATTTTTTTTTTTTAGAGCATGGGATTGTGTCCCTCTCCGGGCAGTGAAATTTGCCCAACTCAAGTCCTCAAAGGAAGGTTTAAATTGGGGCATAGAACCCAATACTCCTCGCCCCCCCGATCAGGGAACAAGTGTGAGTATTTTGTTGCATTGCATCGTAAGTGTCTTTAAAGGGAATTTACTGCTGATGAAAGGTGCAGGGCTGACGGCCCTATTCTATAGGTTCTTACATTGCCCTCATCCCCATAGTATTTGAGCCCCTTCCAGTTGTGCCTTGAGGGGCATAGCTAACATCTGTCATGTGTGGCTGCCCTGATGACTGACACCCGCTGAGATCCCCACAACAGGAATAGTGCAGGCATCAAGATCACAAACCCGAAGGTGCCTCCGCATTGATGTGCAGGAGCCCCCTGCAGGTTAGAGAGAGACACTCAGTCTCTCTGGTTCCTTGCTGAGATGGTAGCTAATCGCTTACACTGGCGGTATTGAATTTGCATGTGCGCTACAGCCACTGGACTGACACCTAGCCCTTTATTTCCACACAGGCCATAGAACAGGGATCTGCTTTTCATCATTAGCAACCCAAGCTGGATTCGAGCTGGTGATCAAGGTGAGACTTCCCATAACCTGTTACCACCTCCCTGAGCTATTAGTTTCTGGATACTTTTTATTTTGTTCCCTCTCTGTTGCTGTTTAAAATCCTGCCAGGGTACTGGAAGCTCTTTAGGCTACCCTTGAAAAGATTTTTATATTTCTCAGGAAATTTAGTCCATGAAACCATCTGTTTCTTTCGCTGTAAAGGTGTTTGGAGTCCTTGAATTTACCCTTTGGCCACGTTAAATCTAGTTTTTAATCCTCAGCGCACTGAATCAAGTCCTCAGTGGTTTGAATTATGAGATGACTTTAGGAATTTACAGCTTGTATTCCTGATTATACCTTGACTTTATTATATTGCCAAGCGTCCAACTTATGGTCATGACTGAAATTTACGGTCTTCAGGTAGGTGCTTAGAATAACTTTTAGCTACCCTGGATATAATTGGGGGTGATTGATGGGGTGTCAACCTAGATAAACATGTAATCTATAAAATGGTAACTCTCATAAGGCTTTCAGGCAGGGGTAGGAAGGGAATTGTGAGTGAAAATGAGAGATCAGCCTCTGAAAATGCACATCATGGAGCAGGGTTATGACCGTGTGGTTATGGTGTGACTGCACCTGGGATGTTGCATTCAGTTCTGGGCCCGTCCCTGCCAGATAGATACTGGGGGTGAGGTCATCGTCCCCGCGCCTGCCTCTTCACGGTGCATAAAAGGGCCAGATGGGCGCTGAAGGGTCCTAAAAACCTGCATCTGGCTGGGGGGAGACTTCCGTCAGTGCAGCCCAAGCAGAAATCCGCTTTAAAGGCCGCCTTGCAAGGACTCCCTCACAAGCCCTGCAGCTGGGCATGTGCTGGGGATGGGGGGGCGTGTTGGGAGCTGCAGAGATTCTATGCCGTGCTGTGGCTCGTCGGGCGGCTCCGTGAAGAGCCCAGGATTGGAAGGATGCAAAAGTGGCATAAAGCCCCAAGATGCTGCCCAGAATCTCACCCTGTCAACGAGAAGGGCAGGAAGGGATGACTTGGAGGAAAGGTTAGCAGAGCTCCGTATGTATCGTCTGGCTGCGAGCTCTTAAAAGGAGGCTGAAATGGATTTGCAAACACTTGACGGATGGAAGCTCCAAGAACAGAGGGCAAACCCACGTATAGATTTGAAGAGAGCAGATGCCAGGAAGGGAGAGAAGTTGTCAGGGCTTCTGGGATGGGAGAAGCTGTTTGCGAGTGGTTGGTAGGAAACCTTCCTTAATGAGGGGGGTGGTGTCCCAGGCATCAATATTAATTGGGGGAAAAAAAGAAAGGGAAACCCTGGCCTGATAGCTGCAGAGGGGAAGGCGGCAGCTTGTAAGCCAGTGCAGTACTTGTACACGGAGCTTGCAGGTTGCGCCACTCCTTTTGCCACAGCCCCAAACTTTCTCAAGTAGCCGTAAAGTGAAATTAACCAGGCCCTCCTGCTGCTCCTGCAATTGAGAACACCATGGACAACACGGTGGTTAAACTCTTCTCATTTAACCCTGTTCAGAATGGGCCCAGGTGGTATGAACACTGGCGGCTTGTAGACAGGGCCTGACGATACGTTGCCCTGTTGGTCTCCATGAATTGTGCTGCTCTTGGCGCAAAGTGACTTTTTGCATCTGGCAGGCTGACGTAGCTTTGTTTTCTTTTCCTCTCTTTTGAGGAGCGGGGTAAATCCCTAACCCAGGGGGCAATTCCACTCAGCAGCATGACAAGCGAGGTGGTGGAGGATGAGATGGAATTTTATTCCAAGGCTGAGAAATACTGGAAGGATGTGCCGCCCACGGTGGACGGCATGCTGGGTGGGTACGGCCACATCTCCAGCATTGACATCAACAGCTCCAAAAAATTCCTGCTTAAGTTCCTTCGGGTAGGTGGTCTGGATCCGTCTGGGGAGGGGCGAAGGTGTCCTACAGCTTGTCCTTTAACTGTGGGTGGATGTCCACCATGCTCCAAACACCTGCTGAGTGGCTCTCTCCCACCCCCCAGCTTTCCATAGCTCTCTGTCTAGCGACCTGACCGTTCTGCACAGGGGAAGATGGACCGTTGTCTCTTTCCTTTGGCTGTCCAGTGCCTTCAAGGCCTAGCTGGTCATCCACGCCCACTGTTAAAGGGGGATTTGTGAGTGGTCCTGATGTCTGGCTGATCGCGCCACATGAAGCCAACCCCAAACCTCTGCCCGCTGGGAAATGATCTCAGTTCAATACCTGTAGCAACCAGGTGTCCATGCGGCCTGTGAATATGGGGGGCGGGAAACTCCCTTGTTGGCATCTCAGCTGAGAGGCCACAGGTAGAATAACCCGTGGAGACTGAGCCCCCCACTCCCTATTGGAGCGGATCTCCTCTCTGCCGGGCAACATGAGGGCAGCTTGTAGTGCCGCTGACCGTGCTGCTCTACGACGAAAGAGGCCCTCAGCTGGCATTGCCAAGGTCCAGTTCCCAGCGCCAATTGCCACGTCCCTCTGTTGTAGCTCGTGAGCTTTGAGGTTCCTCTTGGCAGGGTTACGTCTCTCCTGTCCCTCATTTTCACTTTCATTTCAGGATGGTCCTAACAGGACGGGAACCGCCTGCGCCCTGGACTGTGGGGCTGGGATCGGCAGGATCACCAAGAGGCTGCTGTTGCCTCTCTTCAAAGCAGTGGACATGGTGGATGTGACCGAGGACTTCCTGACCAAGGCGAGGACCTATCTGGGAGAAGAGGGCAGGCGCGTGAGGAACTACTTCTGCTGTGGCCTGCAGGACTTCAGCCCTGAGCCCAACTCCTATGACGTCATCTGGATCCAGTGGGTAATAGGTAAGAGAACCTCTGCCATATGGAAAAGGCCCATTCAGTTCTGCTGTCCCCAGCCTTCTTATGTTCCCTTGTACTGAGGCTATGCACTGGCTGGTGTGAGAGTTACCTGAGGAGGGCAGGTAGGACAGCTTACCTTAATCCATTAGGTGATGCTATGATCTGCAGAACTGACCTGCACACCCGTCTAGGGGTGGATCAACAGAACACCAGCTGTTCCCCACACAGATACAGCAGTACTCGGCCCTTCCTATACTGGTCCCATGCTCATAACTGGTCTGTGTTCTCCATGGTCCCTGCTAACGCTCGTGTGCTTCTCCCCTCGCCAGGACACCTGACTGATGACCACCTGTCTGACTTCCTGAAGAGATGCAAGGTTGGCCTGCGCCCCAATGGCATTGTCGTCATCAAGGACAACATGGCCCAGGAGGGAGTCATCATGGACGATGTGGACAGCAGTGTGTGCCGGGACCTGGACGTGGTGCGGATGATTGTCCGGCGCGCAGGCCTCAATCTCCTGGCTGAAGAAAGGCAAGAGAACTTCCCCGACGAAATCTACCACGTCTATACGTTTGCCATGAGATGAACCCGGGCTGGGAGAGGCTGTTTACCAAGAGGTACCACTGTGCCAGGACCAGCCCAGCAGGCCCCTTCTGGGGGGATCAGGAGGACACCTATCGTGTGGTCCAGACACTTCATGGTTAAAATTCAGGGTGGGGTGGGGTGTCCTGAATAACCCTGCTGGGGCTGGCTGGAAAGATCGGGGTGGGTCTTCTGCGTTGCTGCTGTTTGTGAGAAAAGACAGCTGCCAAATACACTCTCCTGCTGTTGCATCTCTGTACACAGACTCTGCTTAAACACGCCCACGCCACCTACCCAGGCTGGAGGCTCCCTAGAGAGGAAAAGCCTTGATGCTGCACCAGATGGGGGTACGAGAGGCAGAGTACCCTGCAACTACCCTGCCTTGGTTTGTTTGCCTGCCGCCAGACGATGCTGTGTGCGCTAGGCCTGAACCCAGGTCAGGGCGCGCGGAGGAGGCCGCAGCGCCAGCTCTCCCTGCTGCAAGGGAGCCAGGAGGAGATGCGGGGTAGAACTCACTGGCTCCTGCTCCAGCTCACTACTTCGCTGTTCCTAACCCTCCTCTGGGGTCAGTTCAGCAAGGCGTTTCTTGCTGCCTTCCCAAAACCAGTCTGAGGCAGGAGGTTGTAGGTTCCTGGGACGTGAAATCTGTCACAAAGGCAGAGAGGGGTAGATGCTGGGGCTCGCTTACAGTGATGGAAAAGGGGTGATTTTGTTTGTTTGGCCTCTCTCCAAGATCTATGCCATTTCCTCAGGATGGAGCAGATCTTCCCAAGGGGAGGAAGAAAAGAAGCTCTGGGGCTATCGTGGGGTTTTATATGGCTGCCCATCACTGTTGTATCTTCCGCAAAATCAGTAGTAATAGCAAAATCATTAGTCTCTTCATGGAATCGCGGGAAGTTTTTCAGAGCAAAAACTTTTTCAAGATTTGACTAAATCCATATTTATCTGTGCGGGGGTGGGAGGCGTAGGGGTTGAGAGGCCAGTGCCCCCTTCCCAGGGTTAATACCCAACCTCAGCTGGGACCAGCTTGCCTGCTGTACCTGTTGGACAGTTGAATTGGGGTTGTGCTCTCATGTCCAGGAGAAAGGAAATCTCTCACCCTAAAGGATTTTAAAAATAATGTTGCTGTAGCCAAGTACCCATTACCAGAGACTCCAAATCCAGCGCTGGCCCCTCGCCCAGAACGGGGGTTGTGCGGGTAGGCTGGCCCCCCACTGCTGGTGCCCGTTGTAGAATTACAGGCTAGGAAGTATTTGCCACTTCCTGAGTGAGCTTGTTCCAAGCAAGCACAGCCCGGGTCAGGGTAAGGGCTACAGCCTGGCTCTGGACTGCTGCATCCCGCTTGCTCCAGGCAGGCAGGCCATCTTACAGGGCTGTTCTAGCATTTCAGGGTGGGAGCCTGCGCCAGGCCTCGCACACCACCCCCGCCGTAGCAACTTCCCCTCCGTTACCGCTCGGCGCGTGACCGCTGAGCAGCAGCCCACAGGGAAACGCTGACTGGTGGAGTAGCTCGGGGGGGAGTTCAGGGCTTGTCTGCATGGTGACTTAGTGCAAGCCAGGCTGCGACTCTGGCGCTCGCTAGCTTTCGATTTGCACCCTGGCTTGCCCTGCGCTACGTCACTGCGTGGACAAACCCGGCCAGCCCAGGGCAGCCCATTCTGGGCTTCTGTACTTTAACCAACCCCCCACCATTTAACCTGGAACAAGCGGCTGCCTTAGCCCCTGGGACCTGCTGCTGAGTCGGCCTGTGTTGGAGAGAGCAACCGTGGTACTTAGGCAGGAATTCAGCTCCAAAGGGGCACCCTCCCTTATTTCAGTGCCCCTCTTGGGAAATTAGCCGCCCTCTTGATTAACCCAAGGGGGGGAGAGCAGGCCCAGTGGCTGCTCTGTTTTGGGTAGGGCCATGGACCAGCACAGTAACAGTCTATGGCGCCTGACTTCACTGCTTGACAGCGTTAGTACCTTTTTATGCACAGCCCTTACTGGGCTGCCAGCAGCAAGTCCCCCGCTGGCTGGGAGGAGGGGAAGATCCCTCTCGTGCAACCAGCATGCAGGTAAGTGATGTGATCAAGTGCCCAGTACAGAACTGGGAATAAAATGTTGGCGTCCTGCCTGCAGGGCCAGGCTTTGACAATGCGAAGGCTCTTTCCCCCCCCCCCCCCCAGCTCTGGGTAACTTAGGTGTTTTCATTCTGTCCGCCCTGTAAACAAACAGCTGAGCCCGATTTCTTTTTCAGATTCTGGTCGCAGTCTAGTGTAAATCTGGCATCTCTCTACTGCCGCTAGCAATGTAAATCCTGGGAGTCAGCAGCATTTGGGGTTATGCCAGTTTTATACTTTTCATCCAGCTCAAAATCAAGTCCTACACCTAGTCCCAGGGTCAAAGATGTGTGCAGGTGATCACTGCCTCCTTTGTTCCATCTCTCATTGAAAATAAGGAATGATTCCACGGGGCCTGGCCCCTCAGTGTTACCCACTTACTGACAGCTGGGCGACTAGCCTCGCACCCACTAAAGAGTGCTGCCGTTAAGTCTTCATCCCCCTAAGGGACAGGTAGGTCCCAGCTGCTGAGCCCCTGGGGAACCCCCCCTCTGCCCCAAAGGAAACAAGCAGCCATTTTCTATGACAATAGGACATGTTTAATGGCTTGAGCTCAGCAAGACACTGGCACAGTGTTTCATTTTACTCCCATTTGTCAATATGATTGTCAGCTGCTCCTGTGAAGTGTTTGGGGTGGGGGTAGAGGGGGGAGACAGCAGGTGGATGTGTTTTGGCAGGAGGGTGAATTTCATGTTCTTGCCCTGCTGTGAGTGTTAACAAATGGGTGGAGGTGATGGCTGGGGAGGAAGAGCCTCATGTTGTACCCAGCTGCAATGTTAGCCCCAGATCCGTGAAGGCATTTCATGCCTAGCTGGTAATCGGAGGCGAATCACACTGGATTTCCTCACTGGAGCTTTGGCTTTTTCTCCCAGGGGTGAGACTGGCTTAGCAGCTGTTTGGCTTTGGCACTTAAGGTAATTAACACGCTGGAGGGAAACCTGCCCTCAGTGGATGGTGCTGTGACTTGGCCTTTCGTCTCTGCAGCCCCAGGCTGAGATCACACCTAGGGTTTAGCAGGGCGAAGAAAACAAGGGAGTGCTGCAAGAAGCGTGCTCCTCTGGCCAAGGTGCACAGCCTCCAGGAGGCGGCACCTCCAGCCCAAGACACGGCCTCATGGGGAAGGTCAGTGAAGCCTAGGCTGGAAACAAGGTTAGGGGCTCCTCTGCTCTAGTAGACTTGTCCACCACACCCAAGGCACTGAGTGGCGCAGGCAGCAGCGTGGAGAGCTGCACTAGAAACCCCACAACTATAGGAGCCGGGAATAACTTGCTGCTAGTCTAAGCTGAAAGGATGGCCTGGCCTGGGAATCCACAACCAGGCCCCATGTTAGCACTGTTCCTACTATCTCCTCCAATAGCCCCTGAGCACTTCATTTCACAAGCCAATCGTTTCCTCTTGCCACAAAGGTGCCGCCCTCCACTTGCAGTATCAGCAGATTGCAAAGCCCTGAGCTAGAGATTCAGGTGCTGCGCCCAGCCCTGCCGCTTCCCTCTCATTTGTAAATGTTTCTCTGAGCCCAAGGCCCACCCGGCTCACAGGGGCACCAGCCTTTACCCCAAGTGCTTGGCAGATGCCTGGGGGAAAGAGAGACGAGAATGCTAACCTCTCTGCTCTTCGTTTAGTCCTGGCAGGTGGTACAACAGGTGGACAAGCTGTTGCGAGAGGAGTGTGTCGACATTGATATGGCTCTTGGAAATCCTGTGTGAATTTAGTTGCTCCTCTGGCATGTGGCCCATGCTGCAAAGAGCCACATCTCCTGCTTTCCAAGTGTTGGGAGAGCCAAGCCTGCTCAAGGCTCTGCGCAGAGGGGGCTGGCGAAAGGCCATCAATCCCTCGGCCAGCACCGCCTGCACTTGGGCCTGGCCTGAGGGGAAACCTCCCGCATAGCTTCCCGAGGAGACGGGAGGAGGAGGCGCTCGCTGAACGTTTTCCCTTAGCTGCCTGAGGCTTCTTCCTGCCCAGGCCGCACTCCCCAGAGGCAGCAGCGTTAGAAGCAGCCATTCGTCTAAGACACCGCTTCAGCCATTCCCGCACTCAGTGCGCGGCCGGAGACTGGCGGGCGGATAAGGGAGAGGGGGAAGGGTTGTTCCTCGGCCTTATTCAAACAGCATGGCACATGCAGTGGGACAACCTAGGGGGAGCATCGCCTGAGTCTCTACTCTGGTTTCTGCTCCTCAGACCGGGCTCATGGTCCCAACTCCAGGCAGGCGTTTCCTGTACGTCCATGCAAAGCAGCCTTTCTACCAGCACTCATCACTTGTAAAGGCACAAAGTCCAGATCACCAGCCCAACCCACTTATCCCTCTACCCTCCCACCCCGAATCACACTTCATTGGGATTCAGGTAACATGCTGTTGGGGGTGTCCCTTCCCAGAGAAGCCAGGCCCATGCGGCGCCTAAGTGCACCGGCCCTGCAGCGGTATTTGTGGACAGCGTGATCAAACAAAGCACTGGCTGGCAGTGGAGGAAGCTGGTCTGGACCATAAGGAACCTCTTGCTCTTCCAGGTGGGGAAACCAAGTCACCAGAGTGTTTGGGGAGGGACTGGAGTGAGGATTCCAGGTCTTCCCCCTGCCTGGCTCAGATGTCCTCCTCACTGGCGTTGCCGTGGTCTATGAGGAGATACCACTTTAGCCTGTCGGGAAGAGGAAGTGCCTTGATCTTCACATCCACTGGCCACGGTTTGAGGCGCTGCCGGATGTACACCCTGCAGAGATGTTTCAGGGCCTGCGGTGAGTGCTGCAGCTGCTTCAGGGAGTAGAAAAGGGCCTTGATCTTCTCCCCCTGGAACCTGCAGCTGGTGGAGTTGATGTCAAAGTTGCTGGGCAGTTTGGGGATCTGCGAGCTGGCCACCATGAGCTCTAGGACAGTTTCTGCTTTCTGCAGGAGGTCAGCGGAGAAGCTGTCGTCTTCTGAGCTGCTGAGGTGAGAGCACAGCCTCTCAAAGACTATGTGAAAGCCTGACCAGCACGAGGGGCCGTGGAGGGAGCAATTGTAGGAGGCCCCAGACTCCAGCAGGAAGCGCAGGAGGGGGAAGTGGAGCTTGAAGCTCTTGAGGCAGATGTGCGTGAGGGACTCGTGGGCTGGGCACTCGCTGGGGTCAGCGCCATGGGCCATCAGCAGCTGGGTGACCCGGAAGCAGAAGCGGTTGATCATTCGCACCTCCTCTTTGTCCCCGCCCACTGTCTCACCAAGCAGGAAGATGATGCAGGTGAAGACGGTGTCGCCATCTTTCGTGGTGGCCTTCACGTCTGCTCCTGAAGCCAGAGACAAAAGGGGGAGCTATGGTCAGATGCTGCAATGGACACCGACTCCCTAGAACAGGGGGCTGACACCGAAGAGCACGTGCAGGTATGTGTCACAGCACATGGTACCTCTCCTCTGAACTGCAGCTCCATTGTCACGCATCTCCAACCCTCCTCTGCCTGCCATTTCGGGAGTTGATGGGGCTTTGATGGAGCGCACAGTAGCGACTGTGACTGTTTCACCTGGAGGGACAGCATCTCTCTGCACCAACCTGTGCTGCCAGTTAAAACAATCTCCACCGAGGGTTCACAGTGCGACCAATACAAGGGTTTCATCCAGACAGTGACAAATACTCTTAAGAGTGAAGCTGTCATTGAGTGTAAGGTCAGAGGGCACCACGAGATCATCTGGTCTGACCTGTATATCACAGGCCCCAGCACCCGCATGCTAAACCCAACCACAGACATTAGACCAATATTATGTCGCAGGCAGAGGATGGGGGGACTGATGTGCACCAATGCCGGGCCCCTGTAGAAGAACTGATTAAGCTAGATATACCCAGCTGATCTTGGCAAGCAACCCATACCCCACGCTGCAGAGACAGGCAAAAAAAACCCCACGGGCATTGCTAGTCAGACCTGGGGGAAAATCCCCTCCCGACTGATCCCACATGGCGATCAGTTAAGACCCAGAGCATGGGAGCAAGAACCAGCCAGCCAAGCACCTCAGAGAGAGGTATGGTGGGTCTCAGCCCTGCTTGGCTGGCTGGTATGGGGCTACCTGAAAGCCCTGGCCCTCCTCATTGAATGTCCTATCTCCAGCCGTGGTCATCCCTCATACTTCAAAGGGAGGAGACCAAACAAACTCCAGAATACGGTGGGAAGGGCGATCTCTGCCTGACCCCTGCAGGCTGAAGCATGAGCTTTTAGGACTATCAGACATGAACCAGAAAGCGTGAAGCTGTGAGTTATTGCATTTGGGGGCAGGTGAATCAGGAGAGACAAAGCTCCAGCTTGGACTATTGCAGGGAGGACAGGCCAGTGCCAAATGTTACATTATTTGTTTGCATTGTGGTAGCACCTAGGAACCCCGGCATAGACCATGGTGCTCGGTGCTGTACCAACACAGAACAGACAGGCCCTGCCTGAACGAGCGCTCGGTCTTTACAGGGAAGTGAGCCAACAGCTGCTCGGTTGTCCTCACCTCCTTCCAACAGGAGCCGGATGTTTTCGGTGTTGTGGATCTGAACTCCATCACTGCTGCCCAGGGCATGCAGCAAAGCTGTCTTTCCTGGGGAGAAGAGCGTAAAACGGGGGGGGGGGGGGGGGGGGAGCATTACATCAGGATGACTTCGAGGAAGGGTCCCTTTTGGGGCTGCCCCTGTCCACGAACCGTGACAGTATGGAGGGGAACACTCTGCATATAGCTCTGCCTTGAAGGAGAAAAAAGAATGCATCTCCTTAGTGAGCTATTCAAACTGCACAAGGATGCAGCAGCGGGAGCACACACAGCCTTAGGGATTGGGTTGCCAACTGTCTAATCACACAAACCTCAACATCCTTGCCCCACCCCTTCCCCGAGACCCTGCCCGGCTCACTGCATCTCCCATCCCTCCATTGTTCACTCTCCCCCACCCGCCGTTGGCAACCCCACTTGGGGCTAGTGCGTGTTAGCGCACTACTGCTTTAGAGTCACCAGGGGGAGCACCAGACATTGTGACTCGTCCATTAGCCCCTGAGCACAGTAGGGCAACTGCAAGCATGTTACAGCACGAGTGGCACTAGCCCAGACTGCTGTGGGCAGGAATTAAGCGTGCTAGCCAGAAGGCGCCAGCGACTAGCAATGCCAGGTAGTCTGAGCTCTGCTACACTGCAGTGCTAAAGCAGGGCTGAGACCCACCATGTTTGAATGTGGTTAAATACCTGCCTGTCTTGTCTGTCCTAGAGCTGCCAATGCCCCTGAACGCCGGTAGGGTTTGAAGGTCTTAACCTGGATCTGAATTTCCACAGGTGGTTCCTACTTCTAAAACGGGCTGAGCACTGGGCGATTCAGAAATCCAGAACCAAATTTAACAGCCTAGGCAAAAGAACCCAGGTGTCCTGCCTCCCAGTCCCCTGCTCTAACTAGACCACGCTGTCTGCCCATTCTATTTGCTACACATACCAACGGTTGCTTTCTGCGTGGGAATCAAGTGCACCAGGAGCTGGGGGGGGAAATTAACTCTTGATGTAGGATGGAAAGGGGCACAGACCATTTTTGTCAGCTGCGTTGACGTCGGCACCAAGTTCCAGGAGATGCCGCAAACATGGCAGCCGCTCGGGCTCCTCACTGGCGAGGTCCAGGGGGCTGCTCTCGTGAATCTGTGGGGAGGAAGACAACAACAACAACGAAAAAAAGCCAATGATCTTCCGCTTTAGCAGGTGAAAAGCAGGGCTCGTACGGCCAGAAGGGAGGCGCGGAGGTTCCTCCCATCAGCGCTAGCGCAACGGGGCAGGACATGCAAAGGACTGACTGCAGCCAGGCCTCATTACTGACGTGCAGCCTGTGCAAACTAAGAGTCCCAGCATGCAATGCTCCACCTGGACCCGAGCAGCCCAAGACGTTAAAGATACAGGGAGATGAGCTAAGCAGGCATCACTCTGGATCCCTCTCTGCCTGTGCTCTCTGCAAAGGAATTCACAGGCCCAGCTCTCTCAGGAGGCGTTATCAGTACCATAAACCTAGGAGAGGTCCGATCCTTTAACCCTGCGTCTAAGGCGGGTGCTTTCCATACCCGATCTCTCCGGTTAATGTCCGCCCCGCGGCGCACTAGCAGCTCCACCATGTCCGGCTGGTTTCGGAGAACAGCGATGTGCAGAGCAGTGTAATAGGTGACGGGATCTAGGGCCAGACCGAACAACACGTCAGGGAGTTCCAGGACTAAAGACGCCCTCCAAAAAAGATGAAACAGTCCCCGAGCAGGCAGAATAACCCAAAGCAGCTGGGTTCGGAGAGTCCAGCTCCCCAGACGGCGCTGAGAGCATGGGAAGGGGCTGGGATCCTGCTTGGCTTGGAGGAATGACAGGGAGGGCTGGGCTGAAGCTAAGCTATTGACGGCCCAGGCTCTGCCATTGTGCGGGCCTCGGCTCTAGGCCGCTGAACAAGCTGGCCCTAAGCCTCCAGCAGCTGGATCAGAAGAGCCAACTCCCTCCCAGCCCCTTTCTGGCAGGCCGCAGCCCTGCTTTTGTGGCAGTGGGGCAGCCGGCATCCCCTACAAGCTCTGCAACCCACAGGCAGGCCCCAACCGCCTCCCTGGCAGCAAGGCTGGGGGGAGGGGTGAATGGATGGACAAGAGACTCACTGCTTGTCACTGCAGCCCTGGTGCGGCTGGGCCTGCAAGGGAAGCAATTCATGGCCCAGTTCCCCCCATCCCCACCCCCTTCCCAACAGCTGGCTGCTCCCCAGATCCCGGGGCCGGCTGTTTAAACCCAGCCACCCTGCGGGAGCACAGCCAGCATTCCGGGGGTGATGTCACAAAAGCCCAGCCACTGCCGGGAGGGAGGGTTTCTCTGACCACGGGCTGAACAGACGAGTCAGTGTTGGGTTCTGCAGTGTTTTAAACCCTTCACCCTATTAAACAGGCCATGTGCTACCCCACAAAGCTAATGCAAGGAGCATTGCTGAGCGAGGCCGGACGTGCAGCCCTGGAGCCTGGCGTTCGCTACCCAGGTACAGCACTGCCACGCTTAGGACAAGCTAGCCGGCACAGACCAGCCAGCATGCCTCCATCCTGAGCTGAAGGGATGGTTTAATCCTGGGGGCTCGCATCCTTGTGCTCACTGTTGGGACTGGCAACACGGGTGTCTGATGTGACCACTGAACTGGCTGGAACCCCACCTTGCTCATCTCACACAAGCAGCCACCAGTCGGTAACAGCTTGTTGTCAGTGTTGGTGGATTTGAACTGGCAACCTAAAGGTGAGGGGGCCACAGAGCCCATTACTCGCCCCTGAGCCATGCAGTCCCCCTGCAGTGTCCTCTGTGCTACAGCGACTGCCAGACAAACCACGGCACTAGCGCGTCGCCTGCCCCACGAGTTGGTAAAACCAAAGTGGTGTCGTCAGATTCTGGCCTAACGTTTTCCTGTTTCCCTGGAACCACGCTGGTGCTTGCGCCCTGGGAAGCCAGCACGTTCCTACCTAGGATTTAAACCTAAAGGCACTAACCGGCTTCCTGCAATGCCCAGACCACTAGCACACTGCATTTCGAAGTTGGCTCAGAGAAAAGCACCAAGGAACGACGGGAGAGACCAGGCCCAGTGCCAGCAATTGCATTTTCATTAACATTGCTAAAAAAAAGGCAATGCAGCATCCTCTCCCTGGCTTAAGTGTTCAGGGGGGGAAAAAAATCAATCCATTGTGAGGGAGGGGGGCAGGGAAGGTCTTCGGAGACAGACAGCAAAGGACCAATTTTATTACCCCCTGAAGGGGGTTTGGAGGGGAATGTGGACTATCCTATGATCCCACCCAGCTCACTGATCTTCCCTCTGATGGAAGGCGGTTGGGCGTTGGCTTCTTCCAAAGCTCATAACACATCTAACACTGCTCCACGCCTCAGACAGGTTAATTCGGGAACGACCAGCCCAATGAGGAAGGGGCAGGGCTTGGGACCTCGATTCAGATCCAGGACGCTGCGTCGTGGCTCCAATCCATCGGCCAGCCCACAAACGGCCCTTCCCTCCCTCCCTCTCCGCCGCCTGCGGAGCCTGTTTGCATCAGGAACGGGGGGGTGCTTAGAATGCATCATCTCCCCCAGATTTACCTTCAAAGATAAGATTGGCCCCGTTCTGCAGGAGGATTTCAGCTGCAGGCACCAGCCCGAGTTCAGCTACCTTCAGCAAGGAGTAGCTCACGCCTTCTTGGTAGAACGGGGACTGGGTCTCTCTCTCCAACAGCTTGTTGAGGACCGAGAATTTGCTGCTGTCTTCAGCTAGGCAGCTGGGGCGTGAGACACAGAAAAGTGGCCCATTGTTAGAGCTCCAGCATTTCTCCTGGGATGTGCGTTGGAAAAGGGAATTGGGCCAATAATGGTCTCTGCGGGTGTCCTGCCCTCCTATCGCTCCAGTCTTGTGTTGCGGGAGCCCGCCGCCCCCTCGGTGCATTGCGCCCTGCTCTCATTTAGGGTCTGACCATCGGGGGAGGTTTTATTTGCTCAGAATTAAGTGTCAGCAGCCTGAGAGAAGTCCCCTTAGTTCCTATGGCAAGAGTTCGCTCCAGGTCAACAGACTATCAGGGAAGGTCTCTCTCAAGGGTTAAACCGCCCCTCTCTGCAGGTTCTGGGGAACACCGTAATCGGCCTTTTAACCCCTGTGTAAACAATTGGCTCCTCTCTATGAAAGGGCTCCCCAAATCTTCTTGGCACCCACATCCAACATTAGCATCCAGCTTTCTACAGCAGAGGCCTCTGATGGTACAGTCAGTGATTCAGGGAGAGCGCACCAGCTAGCCCACTGGACTGGGCCTTAGGACACCTGGGTTCTTGTCCCAGCTCTGCCACTGGACCTGCCAGGTGACCTTGGGCAAGTCATTTCACCTCTCTGCTTCCTCGTCCACTTCTTGTATGTCTTGTCTATTTAAATTGTAAACTCATTGGGGCAGGGACCGCCTCTTACAACATGCCTATACAACAGTGGGGCCCTGATTTCAGGTCTGACCTCCACATGCTACTGTAATACAAACAACGATAACAATTTAGAGGGTTAATTAGATACAACACAGCTATTCAGAGGAACTTCTGTGGAGATAAGCTTAGAGTAACCCACAACCACTTATTTAATCCTTCAGTTTGTGACTTACTTTAAAAACAAACAAACAAAAAACACTGAGTAAAGGCCACCAGAGTCTTGAAATTTGTTACCTCTCTAGAGTTTCCTGCTTTTCAGGATCCTGTATCCCCAAACATCCCAAGATCTCATCTACCAACGGCTGATACTCAAAAATGATCCTGCGGAAGCCATGCAAGAAAGGCATTGTGCTCTTCTATTCAGAGATTATCCAGAATATCCGTTAGTCTCAAGCACCAGAGATGGATTCTTCTTTTCTCCCTGAAATCAGACAGATGTTCAAACACGGATCAGTTACAGGTTTCTGGAAGGAGAGCATCAGATATAGAGCTGGGCAAAAAATGACGATTCGGTGACACCAAAACATTTAGCGAATTCGTGTTGGTTTCAGCCGATTGTTTTGGATTGGAAAAAAAACATTAAACAATTCTGGAAAAAAATCAAAATACTTTTGTTTCAATATTTTCAAAGTGTTTCAGTTTGAAACAACTTTTTGTTTCAAAGTGTCCTTTAATTTTATTCAAAACAATCAACAATGTTTAAAAATGGTCAATCAAAACAATGTTTCAGTTTTGTCAAAACAAAATGATTTGTTTGACCTGAAACAAATTAATTTTACTTTTAAATTTGCTGAAAAAAAGTCTTCAGTTTGACCCAAAACATTTTTTTTAAAAACTGCCAGTGAACTGAAAAATCTTTTTCACACAAACCTAGCGAGAAGGTCTCACGAAGGGTAGACTCGGATAAATAAGGGGAGTTGAGGGTTAACCATGACCAGGTAACATGTTTTTAAACACGAGTTGTCCTGTCTACGCTAGGACCAAAGCCCTATTTAAAATTCGTATTAGTTAAAACACATTGACTAATATGTTTTAAAATCTAACAATATTTCCTAATTTAGATGTGGCCTAATTTTAATCAATAGAATAGTTAGACACAATGATCAGGGAGTCTTGGTTCTGTTTTTTCAGAAGTGTTCTCAACACCTGCTATAAACAGAAACACTCCATAGGCGTTTCAAAAACCATTAACTACACTGAACTTAAAAAATCATAATGTTGCAAACAAAACACTTTTTGCTGTTACTAGTAACACATTAGGTGCTCGGATTTCGTACTGCTGAGCATGATATAAGAACCTAAACAGCGTAAGCTTTTTAAAAATGAAAGGATTGTAAGGATCTGATTTAAGTCATCACTATTTAGTTTCTTTGTTTACTTTTTGCATTTCTCCCAGTGTAGACAATGGGAATCAACAAAGTCACCTCTACTATTGTTTAGTCAATTTCACTGTCAGGTTCTCTGTGGGGTAGAGTTGGAATCTCTGCAGAGAAGTATCTACACCTCTACCCTGATATAACGCTGTCCTTGGGAGCCAAAAAATCTTACTGCGTTATAGGTGAAACCGCGTTATATCGAACTTGCTTTGATCCACCAGAGTGCGCAGCCCTGCCCCCCCGCGCACTGCTTTACCGCGTTATATCCGAATTCGTATTATATCGGGTCACGTTATAGCGGGGTAGAGGTGTATTTGTTTAGAAGCAACTGTTTTCACTGGATTTTTTCCCTTTTAATTTGTACAAGCCATGTTGGTCTTAGGTTTTTAGAAAAACTGGAGGGCTTCCCCCACTCCTTACACATTTTAAAAGTTTGGCTCCTATCTAGGTCATGCCCCTTTAAATTCAAACAATTTTTTTAAAATTAAAAAAAAAAAAAAATTCCCTGCATTGTTTCATGGGTTAATACAGAAGAACCAAAACATTAAAGCAACTGGTCTATTTTCATGGTCTAAATACAAAACGTAAAAATAACCAAAACGATAGACAGAAGTAAATTAGATTTTTTTTGGTTTCAATCATTTTAAGTGTCATTAGTAACCAGAGGAAGGAACTCCTCGCTCTGTTTCTTTGAAATATGATTTTAGCCTGACTGTATGTTGCTTTCAACAAAGATTTAATTTCTGACTCTTCTGCTATGACCCTGACCCTACTAAGACCTAGGCATGTGCAGTAATTCCATTGACTATTCACAATGCATAAAGTTAAGCACAGGCATAAAGCTTCGGAGGATTGGCGTGTAATACTGTAAATTCTTTAGGGCAGGGACTGTCTTTTGAGGGTGTGGCTGTGGCTGTGCAAGGCCTGGCACCCTGGGGCCCTGATCCTGACTGGAGCTGCTGGTTACTACCACAATAAAAATAATAAATGAATACCACCACCTGCGGAATAACAAGAACATCAAGATACCACAAGGTTACCACAGCAGTCACCTGGTGCTTAATTCACCTGATGCAAATGATGAACTTGTAAGAGTGGAATCAAGCAATTAACACCTCCCTCCACTTGAAACAGGACCATGCACAGCACAGGAGCACCCAGCTGGCTGGGAAATTTAATTTCATACCCTGTTTACATGCATGCACACACGCATATGTAGGCTTCCCAACCAGCTCCACCCGATCATACACACCAGGGGCCCTCACACAGGTCCCAGGGTACAAGCCAGGTGACTCAATGACCACTTGCCATTTGTAGGGGCATAAACTTCCTTTTGGAGGCAGGGTGGCTCTCTGTGGGATCTCTCACTAAACGCAGCAGCTTGCCTTTATTCAGTGCTCAGGGCCACCAGCAGCACCTGCCACAGTGCAGCTACCAGGCATTGCAATAGGGGATGTGACCAACACGCCATAAAGCTAATCATGCCCCTGCCAAGTACCAGACCCTGCAGCCAGCAACAGCACACACACACGCCTGCCATTGCACACTGCTGCACCCACACATGCTATTTGCACACACACACACGTGTGTGTCACTGCACACTGCTGTACCCACACAGGCCACTTGCACACACACACCCCGCCATTGCACAGTGCTGTGCGCACACACACACACCCCTACCTACCATTGCACAGTGCTGCACCCACACGTTATTTGCACCCACCCCCCTGCCATTGCACACCGCTGTACCCACACGTTATTTGCACCCACCCCCCTGCCATTGCACACCGCTGCACCCACACGTTATTTGCACCCACCCCCCTGCCATTGCACACTGTCGCACACACGTGTATGCCATTGCACACCGCTGCACCAGAGAGACACAAGATTCCTGCCTAAGCCCGAAGTGGCGCCTGAGAACCGCCCCCACCCCCGGGGGGAGGGGACAGGCCGGGCTCAGTTCCAGTCCCCACTTCCCCCTTAGTACCCGGGGCCAGTCAGCCCCCCACCCCGGCTCCACGGGTGCCCCTCCCCCAGCCCGCCCTGCGCTGCGGTCCCTGCTCCAGCCTGGGCCCGGGGCGCGCGCTCCTACCTGCACGGGGCCCCTCCCGGCGGGCGGCGCACAGGAAACGGAAACCGCTTCCGCACAGGCTGCTGCTAAGAGTCCCTCTAGCGGCCGAAGGGGGCTGCTGCAGGGAGGTGGCTCAGCAGAGGGCAGCAGCCTACAGGGAAAGGGGAGCCAGCCAAGAGATGCCCTTTGCAACCTGGGCTGGCCGCAGGGCATGTGCTTTGCAGGGGCTCCTTCTCCACTATCACCCCCTCCCCCAGCCCCAAAGACTCAAGGCCCTCAGCGATGGACAAGGGCGAGGCTTGCAGCCTGCACTGGCATGCCGGCTAGATGCCCATCGTCAAAGTTGGTCGGGGTTCACACGCAAGGTTTGCAAATGTAGCGACAACCCTTTGGGCCAAAATTCAGCCCCCTCCCAAACCGTAGCCCATAGGGCAAGCGTGCACCTTGTCTGTGCACTGATAACCCAGCTGCACAACGTGCCCATCTGCTGTTAATCAGCGTTTAAAGTACCTAACAGGGCCAGCTTGGCTTGCAAAGGGCTAATGCGTAAAAAAAGAAATTAGGTCAGTATGTGCGCTGTGCTTCAGGGCCAGGCACTGCAGTTTAAAAGTACATTTTTTTTTAACCTTTTGGGATCACAGCTCCAGCCAAATGGATCACGTGCTCTGTCCCAGTAACAGCGCCAGCCTAAAGTGATCACTCAGCTTTTGGTGTAAGTGATGGACCTTATTTGGTGCTTGCTGGCCCATTACTATATCATGGCCATAGAGGATGCAACGTGGCTATGTTTCAGAAACAAAAGGCACACAAAGTCTCATATGCTGTGATACAAATGTTTGATTATTTGTGTAGCAGCTATGGCATGGTCCCATCAATAGACCATTGTGGGGTGCGCTACCTTAGCAATGCGCTTTGTCCTGCATTGTTCATGTCCTGGTCCTTTGGTTCCTTGAAATGCAGGTCCACATGGCGTGACTGATATTTTTGACGTGTATCTAAGGGTGCCCTTGCCAATGGAAAAAACCCTGAAATGGTGACTGGTATTGTGTTCAGTGCAGGCCTTTGAAAAAAGCCCATCCAAAGTGTCCTATATCATATTGCGCGTCTAGGCTTCTGAAACCTTCCCTGGGGCCTTCACCTTGACACGGTGGGAAGGCTTATATGGCCCAGTGACCCCCCATAAGCTGTAATTTATGGGACTTAACAACATAGAGGACATGCCAGCAGCAACCCGGGCTAGACAGGGATGGTAGCACCTTTTCCTGCCCTAAGCACCATCTGATGGTGCAGGAAGGTTTCGGATTCAGAGGCCTCTGAAAAACACAGGGGTTTGATTGTCTGCCTGCTTGTCTCCTTGGGCAAGTCATGAAACAAGATTTATTTTTCGTGAGGTGCTCCTGGAACGCAAACATTTTAAATAAACACATACTTCACATAAGGTATGTGGCACTTAGAAACCTTGGTGATAGCTGCCTTAGCAATACCCACGATACCTAGATTAATAAGATGATAAAACTACTTAAGTTATTGCAACTGCAACAACCATAAACCAAACTAAGTTACTGCTTATTTAGTTCTTACAACTCACTCAGTTGGACAGTGAAAATAGGCAGGTCATTTTCTTTTTTGGTTACGGTCAATAGCTCGTTTGGGTTCTCCAGGGCTAGGACAATAGCACCACTTGGATTTACAAAACCCAAAAGCAACAAGGAGTCTGGTGGCACCTTAAAGACTAACAGATTTATTTGGGCATAAGCTTTCGTGAGTGTCTCTATGCATCCGAAGAAGTGAGGTTTTTACTCACGAAAGCTTATGCCCAAATAAATCTGTTAGTCTTTAAGATGCCACCAGACTCCTTGTTGTTTTTGTAGATACAAACTAACACGGCTACCCCCTGATACTTAAAACCCAAAAGATTAGTGACATTTAAAAAATTGTTTTCAGTGATTTTTTTTCCCTTTCTGCTGCTATAAGGTTTTGCAAACCCCCTTTTATTTTACATGGAGAGAGACCTGGTCTAAGCAAAAGAGGCTGAGCCCAGCAGTCCAGCATTCTAATCCCATCTTTGACACTGGCTCCATCTGTCACAGAACAAATCTTATTGGGTGAAATTCTGGCCCCACTGATGTCAAGGAGCATTTTGCCATTGATTTCAATGGGGCCAGAATTTCACTCTTAGGCTCTCAGCCTTGCTTGCCCCACTTGTAAGTAGGGGAAAGCGCTGGCAATTACATCATGTCCCTTGTAGCGCTCACCAAGTGGCCCTCACAGAAGCTGCAGCTTCCCATTCAGTCCTTGACGACTGATGCAGTCTCTTGTGAGGTAAGGGTACGCTAAGAAGGGTTAGCTTTTAATCAGTAACCTTTAATTTCACCAGCCGCACACAAACCAACCAAAAAATATGTCCATCAATAATCAAACTTCACAGCTAGGCAAAGTAAGAAAATAGCTGCTTGACAACTTCTTAGCATTTGATTTAAGGATTTTTTGGTCACTTTGTCCATTTTGCTGTGATGTTCACAATTTGTGCGTATAATGCTTTAACTTTTTGAATCGCAGTGCGTTTACTGTCATTCAATAATTACAGTCATTGTCTGATCCCCATAATTTCATGTCGGTGTGAAAATTTAAATAGTTAAACAGAGACAAAAATGCTTAAAATAAACATCAATATGATTGATTGAAATTATACCCAACTGGCTTCTGCCACATCTCAATATAGAGCATTGTGCACTCTGCTCTGGGGACACCGAAACCAAAGTTACGGATCTGCTTTTTCCCCAGTCTAGCCCTTTGCCCATGTTAATCCTGTCACCCTCTGCCTTGTAGCAGCGTCAGAAGAAGTACAAAATATGTGGCATGTCACATGCAGCCCTAGGGCAGAAACAGAGCAAAAATTCAGAGGTAGAGCTGGGCACTTTCCCCCCTTCCCAAATAGTGCAGATTCAGTGACACCGGAGCATTTTGCAAATTTGTGTCATTTCCACTGAACTGTTTTGGTCAAAAACAAACAAACAAAAACACAACCCTAATAGCCCCCCCCGCCCAACATTCCAACGATCAAAACCTTTAGATTTTCCAATTGAAAATGACTTTTTGTTTCAAAATTTCCTTTAATTTTACATTTTAAAAAAATGTTTTATGATGCTCAAAACTCAACCTGAAATATTTTGTTTTAACTGAAACAATTTTTTTTGACTTTTTAATTCACCCCCCAAAATTATAAAAGTTGTTTTCCATTCAATACAAAACCATTACCCCCTCGCTCCCCCCCCCCCCCCCCCGAATGGCCAGCAAACCGAAGAGTCCATTAGTCACATCGCTTTAGTCAGAGGGATAATCTAGGTCCTTCCAGGGCCTGCATCATTATAGGGCCTGAGCCCGTCATGCCAGCCACTGCTGAAACAAAAGATTTTTTAACAGTGGCAAGTCCAATGACTAGTCACCACGACCAGGGCCCTTCTTCCTCTCTGCAGTGGTGCTGTCCCAATTTTGAAACTGAGCCAGTGGGACTTACCTTTGATAACTGCCACTCAAAGAAGTTTGATACCCCCGCAGGTTCAAATGTCAGGCTCCTGTCTTTAGAATTAATCTGCCTTTTAACCTTTCTGTTAATAAAAAATGCCTCGTTTGCTACCCGGCTCCATCAGTCTCTAGCTAATACCCCGTTTCTCATAGCTTCGGCCTGCTTTATGAGTATTCCTCTCCTCCCTCACCCATCCACCCCATGGTCTTTTGCCCTGGACGTTGTATCATCCTGCTGGGCTCTTGATGCATGGTGCAGTTTGGTTTGCAGGCTGGCTTTCCCAGGGCTGTATAACTCTGGGGGGGTGCCTGTGTTTCTTAGGGCCATGATCACAGTGGGGGGCTGGAGTAGTAGTGATGGGGGTCCTTTGTGTTTTCCAAGCTATGGCCACACTCGTGATGGGTTGGAGGCACCCAGGGCCCTGCGATTCCTCGGGGCCGGGAATCTGACCTGCAGCTGGAAACAGCCATGTCTGATTCCTAACTCGCAACGTGGCTGTGGAAGGGGGTGCTCAGGAGTGTGTCTCAGTAGGGGATGAAGAGCGAGTTTGTGGCCTCAAGCAGCACAGCTCTGAGGAGACAGCGCGCCGAGTGCTGAAGCCATCTCTGCGGGGAGCGGCAGGAGGGAGGCCGAGAGGTGGAGAGGAGCAGGGGTGCCTGGAGAGTCCATGAAAACAATCCTGGGGTAGGGCACAGCAGTTCCTGCACTGTACGGCAGGAACAAATTCTCTACCACGGGTCTTCTCCAGTGCCCTTCACAGTATTGTGTAAGCACTGTAGGCTCCAAGACACAGTCATTGCTTAGAGGCGCGAAGCCTGGGCTTGCGAGCGCTAAGAACCTGATCGTCCTCTCATGCAGACAAGGCACAAAGCCACAAAAATCCAGGGATTTACCCCAAGGCTAAACGCGTGCAAGTGAGAAGAGCCTCAGGCCTTTAAGTTTTAGCAAAGACCCCCAAGTCAGCTGAGAAGCTGAGACTTTCCCAGCTCCTTCTACACCTGTTAGATGTTTGCCATGGTCTCCTTGTTGGCCGTGCAAAACCAAAGGCAAAGGGAACGCCGGCAAGGTGCCACTCACATGCAGCCAGCACGTCCCAGCCTTTCCTAGTGTCTGCCTTTCCGCTCGCGCCCCACAAGCATGACAGCACTTTGAAACGTTTACTCAAGCCTTGGTTGGAAAGTGCTGTGGGCTGGGTGTTTGCTAGCCCCCTAGGGAGAAAAGGAACCCTGACAACTGCCCCAACTTTGATGGATAGGTCAGAATCCTGCGTTCAGAAGGCTGTGAGGCCAAGCCAGTAAGACACAGGCTGGCCTCCTCTCTGTCACCAATTAATCAGCAGTTTGTAATTTGGGGAAGGGTCCAGTAGTCCTGCCCTGGAATGGGTGTGAAACTCACTCAATCTTTCATCAGACTTTTCCTGGGAAAACTCTCCAGGCTCTTAGACAGCTAGACCTGTCAGACCTGAGGCCTGGCACCTGGAAGTTGGAGATGCAAACAGGGGGGAAATATGTTGGCAGAGCTGATCGGTTACAGCTCTATTTCCAAAGGCGTTCTTCAGACACAGCTTCCAGCTACGTTCCCGTCTCTGGTCTGCTTTCACGTTGGTTTTCCTCCATCCTTTCTTTGGTCCACAGATACCAAGGCCTGACGGCTCCATTGTGATCATCTCGTCTCACTTGCTTTCTTTTGCTACTTTAATTTCCCCATATACTGAGATGCTGAAAGAAGGATTTGTTCAGAGTCCTCCCCCACCCTCCCCCCGGACTTTTCCTCACTGCCCGGGAGCAGACATCTCCTGCAGGAGCAGAATCGAGGCAGAGAAATACATGTTGGAGCCACTGGGAGATGCAGCCCATCAGGGTACTCAGAGACGAGTAGAGTCCAGCTGACCTAACCCAATAGCCTAGGATCTTTATATCCATCCATTCTGCACGGGTGTAAATGGCTACAAAAAGGGCAGGGCATCTGAGAATCAGCTGCACAATCTGCAAAACACTTTCATCCCAAGGGAGTGTCAAGATGCTACAGAAATCCCAAAATAGCATCGTCCCAGGGCACTGAAATCCCAGTGTGGCCTCACTGAAATACTCCCCCAAAACCCCTCCCCCCTCCAGTGCCCACTCACACCTGCAGGGCCCAGCACCAGGTCTGTTACCTTGCTTACGTGCCTGGCCCAGATTAACAGTATTTTCTGCAGGGAAGAGCTCAGCTGCGTGTGTGCTTGCAAGGCTGATGTGAGCTTTCTCCTCCATCTGCAGCAGGCCCTAGCCTGCTCCCGTCTTGCGTTGCAGCCCCAGGAGATGACTTCCTGAGCCCAAGCTCTCCAGCCAAATGAAGCCAGTGAGCCTACAGCCAACATCTCCCCTGCCCCTCTCCCAAGGCTGACGCGGTTTGAACATTGCTGGGTGGGCTGGAGGGGGAGGGTGGTGTTATCCCTGGATTTTGATTTTCTTTTAACGAAGCTATTGGCATTTCCAGGCATTTGGCTCTTTGGAAGGTTAACAATAAGGGAAACAGGGCTGGTGATGTTTTTTGTTTTTTTTTTAATGGAATGAATCCAAATTTCAACACACAGTTGCGTCCTGCGGGGGGGGGGGGGGAGCAGAGAAGGCATGCAGCCCAAATAATCTGGCATTTTTCTGATATGTAGTCACGAAATGCTCCCTCCTTCTTCCCCCACTTTCCATCTCCTGTAGGAGGCAGAACAAAAGGGTGGGGGTTATAGCACTTACCCGAGAGCCCCTCCCGCACAGCCCACAGACGAAGTATAACAGCCCCTCGCTTGAGCTACCAGTGGGGTTACTATGCCACTCAGAGCAGCGGGATCGCCACGGCTAAAACCATGCACCGCTACCCTTTTAACCCATGGGTTAATGCTGTTAGCTCACAGCAGTAGTAGACTCTTATCTACTGTGGCTCAGCCTCCAATTTATGACAAGTTCCCTCATGCTTCCCCCTGCTGTGCGCCTCAGCCCAGCCCTGGAGTTGCCTGTCCCCCTCCAGTGTTGAGAAGGGAGACCAGACGCCACAGTCAATTCTTGGCCTCCCTGCTGACCCTCCCCCCCAGCCCAAGAAATCGGGGGAGGGGCGTAAATGACAACCGTGGTGAGAGTTACTAGAAGGCAGACAGCTCCCCCGGGGCCTAGACGGATGGTCTGAACTCAGTTCCTGCAGCCCAGCATAGTCAGTGAGTTAGTTTTAGTAGCCTAGCACCTAGGACCCCCAGTTGTGGATGAGCACACACACACACCCCGCCGCCAATGTGCTAGGCGCTGTACAAACAGAAGCAGATTTGACTGGCGATGAACGGGACGTAGCCCAGTGCCAGTCCTATGCGATCCAATCCCCCCACCCTCCCCAGCAGTTTTAAACGGGAGCAAAGGTGCAGCTGTGGGGAGGCACTTTAACTCCACCAGGTTCCTCAGCAGGACACAGCGGTCCCCAGGAATGCAGTTCAGAGCTGTGCTGCCAGCCAAGAGCCCACAAGGGCCAGGTGTGCATAGGTGTGCAGGGGGCACTTTTGTACAATGTCACTGATCCGTTGTCCCCCATCAGGGCATAGCACACAAACCTCTGAAGGCGAGGAAGAAATGGAAGCTACCACTATGCAGAGCCTTACATCGCCCGCCCATTGATTGCTCCTGTCCCCAAACCCTGGTGCTGCGGGGCATAAACCCTTCAGAGTGAGTTATCTATGGTACTTAGCAAGTCCGCCCCCCACAAGCTATAACAGCTTTAGCTTCACAGTGCCCTGTGAGGCAGGGCAGGGCTATTAGCCCCATGTTACAGATGGGGAACTGAGCTGCTAAGTGACTTGCTCAAGGGCATACAGGAAGGCTGTGGTGAGGTCCATAAAGAACCATCTGCCCCAGTTCACTCCCCACCCAGCTCACAATTGTTCCTTTCCTTCCTAGAGCACTGGCGTCTGGGGCCTGAGTCTGGCACGGAACCAGTGGGCCAACAAAGGGCCTGCCCCAAAGCATTGGCTTCAGTGGGTTCTGGCTCAGGAAAGTCTCCTGTTGTCTACAATGGGCTTTGCCTCATAGACTCTAAGGGCAGAAGGGACCATCATGATCATCTACTCTGACTTTCTGCACATCGCAGGCCACAGCCGCTGACCCACTCCTGACATAGACCCCCTAACCCAAGGGGTGGGCGAACTTTTTGGCCTGAGGGCCACATTGGGGTTCCGAAACTGTATGGAGGGCTGGGTAGAGAAGGCTGTGCCTCCCCAAACAGCCTGGTCCCCACCCCCTATCTGCTCCCCTCCCACTTCTCGCCCCCCTCAGAACCCTGACCCATCCAACCCCCCCTTCTCCTTGTCCCCTGATCGCCCCCTCTCAGGACCCCCCCCGCCCCTGACTACCCCCCTGGGACCCCACCCCCTATCCAACCCCTCCTGCTCACTGTCCCCTGACTGCCCTGGCCCCATCCACACCCCCACCCCCTGACAGGTCCACTGGGATTCCCACGCCTATCCAACCCTCCCTGTTCCCCGTCCCCTGACCGCCCCCACCGAACCTCCACCCCATCCAACCGCTCCCTGTCCCCTGAGTGCCCCCGGGACACCCTGCCCCTTATCCAACCCCCCCACCCCCCTTTACTATGCCACTCAGAGCAGCACGACTGGCAGCCACGCGGCCCGGCTGGAGCCAGCCACGCCACCGCGGTGCCCGGAAGGAGCTTGCAGCCCCGCTGCCTAGAGCGCTGGTGGCACGGCGAGCTGAGGCTATGGGGGAGGGGAACAGTGGGGGATGGGCCGGGGGCTAGCCTCTCCAGCCCGGAGCTCAAGGGCCAGGCAGGACGATCCCGCAGGCCAGATGTGGCCCGCGGGCCATAGTTTGCCCACCTCTGCCTTAATCTCTGGCTGAGTTACAGCAGGCCTCACATCATGGTTTAAAGACACCCAGGATTCCCCATCCCCTCCATGCCCCAGGGGGCTAGTCCCTGAGTGTAACTATTCAGTAGTGGCAGTGGGCTACCAGGGGCTTCCATCTCTGCTGGGGCTGGCAAACAGCAGCACCTGAGGCTCTTGTGTTGCTGCATAGTGACACTAGTTCGCTCCTCACAAGGGGAGCTCCCAGCACTTTGCAGCCATTAGTGCATTGGGGGCGGGGGAGCGGGGTCGTTGTGTGTCATCACCAGGCACTGAGGTTTCCCACATGCACCACTCTGGACGGGGGAAATGAACATGTCTTATAGCCCCCTGCAAGGAAAACAGAAAAAAATCCCTCGCGCTCCCAAACACATTAACTGTTTGTCCAGGTTTACCAAATGTTTCCTCTTCATCTATTAAGGGGCTTAGAAACAGCTCAGCGAGTGTCTGTGTTAATGAGACATGTTGTGACACTGAGGAGAGTTCCTCCTACTGCATTTCTGAGCAGAGAGACTGGTTCTATCCCCATGCCCCCTGGGGAAGCATCCACCCCTTGGGGTTTGTGCCAGCCCATCGAAGCCAATGGCCATTTTGCCATTGCCATTAATGGGAGCAGGAGCAAGCACTTGCTGCCCGCCTCTGCAGTGTGGGCTCCTGGTTAGAGCAGAGCGGCTGGGTTTTGGGTTTCAGGACTCCAGGGGGGTCTATTTCCAGCTCTGCCACTGACTTGCTGTGCAAGTCACAGAACCCCTCTTAGGGCACTGTTTCCCCATCTGTCAGTGGAGAGTACTCAGGTGAAAGGCAGGGCTAGATAAGCATGAGGTATTAGCATCAGCATTCAGGCCTGGCTCTCACAAGCTCCACCACCTTTCTGGGGGAGGGGGGGTACCCAATGAACAGGGTTATCAGCCCTTTCTCATAAGACCATTAGAATGGCCAGACTGGGTCAGACCAATGGTCCACCTAGCCCAGTGTCCCGTCTTCCGACAGATGCTTCAGAGGGAATGAACAGAACAGGGCAATTATCAAATGCTCCATCTCCTGTCCTCCAATCCCAGCTTCTGGCAATCAGAGGCTAAGGACACCCAGGTAGGGTGACCAGATGTCCCGATTTTATAGGGACAGTCCTGATTTTGGGGTCTTTTTCTTATATAGGCTCCTATTACCCCCCACCCCTGTCCTGATTTTTCACATTTGCTGTCTGGTCACCCTAGGGCATGGGGTTACATCCCTGGCTAATAGCCATTGATGGACCTATCCTCCAGGAACTTATCTAAATCTTTTTTTTTCTCCCATCGAAGGTCCATTGCTGGCCATAAGACAAGCAGAGCCGGCTGCAGAAATGGCTCTGTCAGCCTAGTAGAGTTTCTCACTAACCATATTTCAAGGTCTCAGGCCTTGGCCCCATCATGGCCATTTATAGCGCTGAGACGTGACATGCCATGGGCACGGTGCAGTCTGCGGAGCCGGCCAGGCAGGCCCTCCCCCACCGCAGATCAAAACCAGCCTCAAGCGGCGTAATGGCCAGAGGGACCCGATGGGTCAAGCCCCGCCTTATTAATGAATATTCATGACTCCCAATGCGTAGGTGAATGCCTCTTTATTGTCCCTCATCCCAATGAGGAGAAGGGGGCCAAAGTAGCCATGTGTATAACATCCCTCTTCAAACCTCTCCCACTCTAGGTATCTAGCTCCAAACCCTGCAAGCCAAGCCTTCCCCGGGGGAAGTGACTCCAGATTCCAGAGCTGGAAGAAGTGCATTTTTATGGGAAACAAGCAGCGATTGCCTTGTGAATAAAAGCTTCGCTGGCCACCGCCAGCCACAAGCATTCTGTGCCCTGCTAGAATAACAGAGGTGGGAGCTGCCCCCTTTCCAGATCTCTTTGGCTGGGCTGATTGCAGGAAGAATGCAGTTGGCTATCCATCAGGGAGACAGAGCAAGGGAGCGAGAGAGAGGGGGCATTTTAGGAGGAGAGCCAGGGAAATTTGATCATTAAGAAACCCTCCTGGCTGTCTGGGGGAATTTAATTAAATTGCTGGAGAGGGCTGTATACAAGGGAGCACATCTGGATCCAATATGTGCAGCTTTGATTTTTTCTTTCTTTTTTTTTCTTTTTAGTTCAGTCTTTTCCCATCTCGCTGCTGAAGGGTGGGGGGAAAACGGGAAATAGCAGAGCCACGGAGCATTGGTTCATCTGGGACCAGAATTCCTGGCACAGAAAGAAAGAGAGAGAGAGAGAAAGAGACAGAAATAGAGGGAATAAGAAATCTGGGAGAAAATCTTTAACAAAAGCATGGAACAGGGCACTTTGTAACAATGCGGACAAGTAGCTAAATCAAGCTGTGTGGGTGGGTGTGTTGGGTAACCTAAAAGATACAGGGAGAGGATCTAAATTCCCAGTGAATTGCACCTTCTGGAAATTAAGGAGATGGCAGGAGAAATAGGAATGGATCCATGAATAAAGAAATACCATTCAGAATTAGGCAGATAGAGAGAGATAGAACCACCTCCTTTGCCAACCCTCTATGTTCTGCCTCCCTCACAATAGATTTCCTTTCTGAATAGATTTGCACTGCACTCCACTCAGCCCCACAGCTAAGCCTCTCTCTCTCTCTCTCTCTCATATAGTATAATCCCCACCCCCCCGCCACACACACACACAGTTGAGATTTCTTCTCAGCTCTCTGCAACCCTCCAGCATTCGCTCTCCTATCAACCTGCAGTCCTTGCTCAACTGCTAATGGGGAAAACAACCCAATCAGCCCGCAGAAGGCCCGAGACCACCATCGGTCTGTTGACTTCAGCGGAGTTACTCCTGAGTTACACCAATCTATGCAAGAGGAAGATAAGTTCAGACACTTCAGAAACAGCGTTGAGGAAAAGCCGCCCGCCCAAAAACCTAGCATTCCCCTTTGACATCCAGCTATTGAGAGCTCAGTATGCCTAAACATGCTTAGTCAGCAGAATCAGACTGCAAAAGGGGTCAGCCATATGACTGGCAGGCGAGAATATCCCCCTGTTGGTCACCTGTTGACCGGGCAGGAGATGAGATTGTTACTGTTGAACCTCGGACTCCAGCCCAGATGTCCATAAAGGCCCTCCACCCAAAAAGAACTAGATATGTTCACGGAGGGTAGGTCCATCAATGGCTATTAGCCAGGATGGGCAGGGATGGTGTCCCTAGCCTTTATTTGCCAGAAGCTGGGAATGGGCGACAGGGGATGGATCACTTGTTGATTCCCTGTTCTGTTCATTTCCTCTGAAGTACCTGGCATTGGCCACTGTCAGAGACAGGATACTGGGCTAGATGGACCTTTGGTCTGACCCAATATGTCCATTCTTATGTTCTATAGGGTTGAGGACCCCTGGCTTAGAGACATTTCCTTAGGCTCCTGCTCCGGACCTTCCACCCAAACCCAAAGCTTGAGGCAACCATCTGGGCTTCCCAGGTTTGCAATTGGGCCATCAGATCAGGATTAAACAAAGACTGTGAATGGCTATCCAACTACAGAAGCAGTTTCTCCTCCCTTGGTGTTCACACCTCAACTGCTAGCAGAGCACCTCACCCTCCCTGATTGAACTAACCTCGTTATCTCCATACTGATTTATATCTGCCTCTGGAAATTTCCATTACTTGCATCTGAAGAAGCGAGGTTCTTACCCACGAAAGCTTATGCTCCCAATACTTCTGTTAGTCTTAAAGGTGCCACAGGACCCTCTGTTGCTTTTTACAGATTCAGACTAACACGGCTACCCCTCTGATACTTGACATCAAGGGAAGTAATCCCCAGGAGCAGTGGGCACAAGGACTACAAAGTAGGGGGCTTTGAAGCTGGCACGCAGGCGAGTGAGACAAGACATTCTGGCCAGCGGTCAAGAACTTGATTGAAAACCTGGCCTGGCAAACTCCCATTGACGTCAATGGGGCAGGATTTCACCTCTGGTGTTTACTGTATCTAACATCACCGGGGAGCCTAACCCTATTGGTTTCCTCGTCATGCCCTGTGCCGTATGTCGTCCCATGCACTCGACTATGACAAGTCAGAGCCCTAGGGCAGTATATTTGGAAAGGGGCTCATTGCTGACAGGAGTTAGGAACATACACACACACACACACACCATATGTGTACAGAGACATGGCTACATTAGTCCACACTGGAGTTCCAGAGGCAATGTCTAAGCCATGGGGGGGCAAAGGTCAGCAGGTTTGTGTAGTTGCTTTGCCCTCGAGCTTCTGTGCCGGCTTGAATCTGACCATTCATTTATGTCACGTCTGGGAGCTCCATGGATTTGGTGCTCAGTTTGTGTATTTAATCCTGCAAACCACACATCATAGAATCATAGAAGATTAGGGTTGGACGAGACCTCAGGAGGTCATCTAGTCCAACCCCCTGCTCAAAGCAGGACCAACGCCAACATATACAGCCTTGCGATCGCATTCGTATCCATCTAGCTGCCCAGTGAAAAAACTCCTTTCCTGCTGGATCAGTCTGGGTGTGGAGGATGTCAGGAGAAAGCTTGTGATCTGTAGACGGCCAATCTGGCAGGTTTCCTGGATTTCCTACCAGGCCAGCTGCTTTGTTTACTTCACACAGTTCACCTGAATACCACTCTCCTCTGCACAGCCAGAGAGGGGGCAGAGAGGGTGGTTAGCAACTGCAGGTTTCTGTCAGCTTCCCCCATTCCATTTCCTTCTGATTTCCTCACGGCTCCCATGAGCTGAGAACACTGCTGCGGAAACACCATCAAAACCCAAACAATACCACCAACACCCAAAGGCTCTGTGACGTTCTGGACCCGGCACTGCAGTGAACCTGCAACACGCTGGGATACACACCACCAGCAGCTCCTCTGCTGTGATCTCAAGTGCCTTCTACACTCAACTAGACAATATGTAGCTCTTCCACATTGTGGAGATGACAATTCTGGTAGGTGCTCAGGTATCGCGGGTAGGAGTCCAAAAGCGTAGACAGATATTCTAGAGCCTGAAGACTGTAATCCTTATTCAGGCAAATAATCCTTGTTTGAAGCCAATGGGAGCTATGCCTGAATAAAAACGAAGGGGAAGGTAAGACTTTGGCTCTAATCCAGCAAAGCATTTTAACACATGAGGTCCGTTGGCTGCAACTGGACCACTCCTGTGCTTAAAGTTAAGCACGTGTCTAAGTGTTTTTCTGGATCAGGTCCTTAATGACACACACATGGAGAATAGTAATATTCTGCTTTTGTTGCAAGAGGTGAAACTAGATAAAATTCTAGATGAGATTCCCTCTCCGGAGTTACAGTTTCAGTGCCTGATGTTTTGAAAGCAGTTGCGAGGCAGGAGACACACGTGTTGTAAATGGCTTCCTAACTTGTAGGGTAAATAAGGAAAATTTATTGGTTTGACCTCTTGGATCATCTCCTCTATGAGCGTAAAGGGGGAGAGAGCCCAGCAAATGAAACAGAAAGGTCAAAAGTGTACATGACTAGGAATTATCACAGCGGAAAGACTGACTGCAAAGACAGGTTTTGCTGCTCAGGGAGAAGAGGCGCTAGGATTTGCATGAAAGCTGTTAGAGAGTGCAGGAAGGTTTCAAGGAAGATGCAGATGCAAAAGGTGGAGAAACTCTAATGGGGTGTTATGGACAGAGTAGTCCAGTACTGATGCAAGGTAAACACTACACTAGTATAACACTGCCACTTCCACTGACTACCCCTGTGAACCCAGGTAATTGCATTCTGCCTATGCACTGTAAACCTCATTTGCAGTTTCAGACAGGAAATATGGGCAACATCTCAGCTGGTGTTAGTTCTATCGAGATGCTTATGCCATTCTCATCACTGCAGTATGCGAGTGTGCTAGAGACGCACCAACCCAGTAAGTACAAGCTACCTCCCAAACCTAAAGTGTTGTGTAGCATTGCTATTGAACGGCTGCAGCGTTCCACCCCAGAGGCAGCTGTATTTCAGGGATGAGGAAGAGGATTGTGTTTGTAAAACATATTAGGATCTTTTGTGTTGGAAGGCGCTACATAAATGTAAGAAATAATCTGAAAGAAAACCTAAGGACATTCAATGAGATTACCACAAAAAAAAAAAAAAAAAAATCCACACACACACACACACACAAAAAAAAGGTTTAAAAAAAAAAAAAACCCTGAAGGAAACAGGACATGGCAACAAAAAGTCCATCCAAAGGGTTTCAAACTGCAGACATCGCAAACATTGACCACACAATGGGCCAGATCCGTAGCAGGGGTAAATTGGCATTGCTCCATTGACTTCAATGGAAATATGCCACATTTACCCCACAACTCAGCAAAGCTTTGAATCACATGCTTTAAGCTATTCACCAAAACACACATGCTTAACTTTAAGCATGCGCTAAGTCCCGTTGAGCAAGTGCTTAAATGCGTCGCTGAACAAGGATGAGGGATGGATTGCTGAATTGGGGCCCCGCTGAGATCTGGGTTTGATAATTTAAAACAAATGAAAATTTAAAAAAACATTAGGATCCCATCCGGGGGAGCCAGCAAAGCGAGGAGATAGGTGTTTTTAAATAAATGTCTCTAACTCTAGATGCATAGTATAGCTGGAGGGGGGAAAATGATGCTTTAAAAAAAAATCAAATACTACAGCTGAAAAGGAAATTGCATTAATACAGATTGTTTTATTTAAAAAAAGCAAACCCTGACCTCTACTTCAAAAAAGTCATTAGACATTCCCCTTCTGAAAGGCCGACAGGGGATATTATTGAAAGGCCAGTTAATTTCTCAATGACTTACTGTTCTTGCTCTGCTCCTGGAAATGTGTAAAGAGTTGGAGGGTAATTTAAGGCACCCTGCAGAAAGGTGTGTAAATCTTTGCATGTCTAAAGAAACTTTACCAGACCGCTAGGATTGGGAAAAAGAAAACTCTCTGCCTTTTTTTCTTTCCTTTGGAACTCTGATCCCCTTTGATCATAAAAAAGGTCATATTTCACCCAAAAAAATATCAGCAATCACAGGGGCTGAGGAAGTGCGAGCCCAAGGGGGGTTTCACTGCCGATTAATCCCTCCATTTCATTATTTAACACCCTGAACTGAGCAAAACTCTCCTCTGAAAGAAACAGGCTGGCCTGGGTTCAAGAATAGGGTCTAAATAATAACAATGATGCTGATGATAATTATAACCCCGATTAAATAGGGTGGGAGTGAGACAAGGCTAAACCATTCAGCCTCCCCCTCCCCCATGGCCCGAAAATGAATAGCCCTTGCAGATCTCCAGCGCTCCACAACATAATCACAGCAAGATGTTACCCAGCTAAAAGAAGGCCTCTGGGTTTGAGCAATTAGAAGGCCTGTGGGAAGGTCAGAGGCCAGTCCCTAGCCTTCAGGACCTATCCTCTAGCCACAAACGCTCAATCCCTAACCAGCAGATACCAGCCCTTGACAGCCATCACTTGAACCCTAGTTGCCAGTATTAAGCTACTAACTTTCCACCAGTCCCACTGTGTTGCCTCTGATGCCCTAAAATAGTGTGTTGAGAGAGGTGCCCAGCAGTGCTGCCCACTGTCCAGCTGTGGGAGGTAGATCTCCATCCACCAAACAGAGAGGGGCAGCGCTGGGCAGCCCTGTTAATCCTTCAGTGTTCACAACGTGGTCTGATACTTATAGAACTTCATTGTAAGTTACAGTAACTGCAAGACATAACTGAATCATACCGGTCTGACAGCGTTTATGACCTCCCTGGTGTATAATAATGGACACGGAGAGCAGATTCTTGGGCAAACCCAATCTTCTTTTAAAGATACATTTCTAGCCACAGCTGCCAAAATATCTGCCAGGCCGTTGCTTGATCGACTATCGTGAGAAAAATCGAGTCTGGTGTGCTTCAGGATTAATCCCAGTAATCTCTGTCTTGATGGTTCCCGGGAAGAGTTCACCCAAGTCAGAAATTGACAAGAGGGAACAACACAGCTGGGCAAACCTCTGGTAGCAAAACCTGAAACCAAGCAAAACTTGGTTCACATTTGCCAAATGGCAGCATGGTTTAGTGAACTGCGTTTGGAGCTGGGTGTTCGAAGGTTCCTACCTTGACTATGCCAATGATTCTCGGGGTAACTTTTGGCAACCCTTGGGACTTAATCCTTCGTGTACTAAGGACAATGACTAGAGCAGCAGGTCTTTTACTCTGAGCCTCAGTTCCCCCCTCTTTAAAATGGGGGTGATAATCCTCACCAACCTCCCAAGAGGGTTGGTTTTGTGTGCAGAGCTGCTTGAAATGTTAACAACATTTTGAAATTTCAATCAATACAAAATAGGCAGTGGAACATTTTGATGAAATTTCCTCCCCTCCATTTTTAGCCAGCTACAGAGCTGGTCAAAATAGAATGAATTTCAAACTTGCGTAACTAAAAAAAAAAAGCAGAAACATTTGAAAAAAAAGCCACCACGTTTGTTTTCTTATTTGACCTGCTCTGTTGGGAAGTATTAATTCGTGAATCTTACTAAAGTACTTCAAAAATGTAAATTGCTGCATAAATGGTAAGTATTACTGGAGAGTTTGCTGACGAGCCACTCTGGGCCCAGTTTCAGGCCTTCTTTATGGTTCCTGGTGGAAACCAGGCCAAATGGGATGGTTTCACATTGAGATTTTGGATGAATTCAAAGCTGACATGGAAGGGAGGCTATCCATTCCATCCGGAAGCCATCCATCCCTGTTTCTTTGGTACTACCAGAAACACAATCCTTTCCCACACAACACACAAGGCTAAGGACAGAAATGGGTTCAAACCAAAAGCTCATCTCCAATATCTGCAAACCTTGAGGAAGTTTGAATCCAAATCTGACCTGAGTGACTCTTCATAAAGACCTGGCTCCAGCTGCTGACTCGTCTAGGAAAACTGAAAAATGTTGTAAGCCGTACAAGCATTCTGTTTATACCAAGGATGGGCCAGCATTGTCCAAATTTAGATTTGATTTGGGCTCTGATTCAGGGACGAGGTCAAGTCAGCATAAGGCTTTTAAGTTCAGATTTGGTGGTGATGCTATCTCACCAGCTGTTCTCATGAGATTTCACCAGCATCAGAACGACAAAACAGGCCCTTCCTGGGTTTGGATAAAACCCGGAACCAAAGGGCTCAGACCAAGAGATTAGATTCCAAACCATCTAAGAATCAAAGGAGGTCTGATTCAAGGGTTTAGCCTGGGCCTGTTTCTCGTTTCTGTATCCTGTCTTGCTCTCCATTTATTCTTTAGTACTTCACAGACATTTATAAGACAGCAAGGTCTTTACTCCTTCAGACTCCATCCACTCCTGCTCATTACCCATTTGAAGACATAATTTACTCTTTGTGACACTAGCACGTGGAGATGAGGATTAGGTCACAGAGGATATTAAATGAGCTAAATTCTTTGGGGGAGTCAGATTATACAAGCCCAGGAGACCACACTCAACTCTCATCCATAGGCATGGATCCCGCAGCTCAGTCGAGGAGCTGATTGGTGACAGAGCATGATGGGAAACCTGTTGTGCTTCTTCCCATGATTTACCTGTCCTTTGGTCAGAGACTCTCAGGTTGACAGCCCATCTCTAAAATCATTCAACAGCATATTTTGAAAAAAGAAAACAAACTTTCTTTTTTTGTTTGGATTGGCTTCTTTATCAGCCCAAATCACCTCACTCCAGTTCAGAGGGATCCATGCTCTGATTTCAGGTACACCCATCTAAATCCGGAGTCTCTCTGCTGACTTCACTAATGTTATTCCCAGTTCACACCAGGGCTAAGAAGATCAGAATTGGCAACATTTAATTCTAATGAACAAGGCTGGAGTCCTGTTTTGGAAGCTTAAAAAACAGCCTCTGAACCTACCCACCCTTGCTCTTGTTTTAAAATAGGCATGTCTGTTACATGCTACAAATTTTAACTCGATTCAGTCAGTGAGCCCTAGCTGAGATATTGTAGGACATGTTAAGAGTTCAGGAATAGATTTTTATGAGCTAGGAGTTTGGATCGCCAATACAGGTCACATAGCTGTACACACATGTGCCTTCAAAAACAAGCTCACCCGCGGCACTGAGGAAGAATCGCGATAGGCACAGATACATCAAAAGGAAGAAAAAAATCATGAACCTCTTCTCTCATTGTCCTGACTGCAGCCCCTCACCAGACACTAACAACAAGCCCCTGCCTCACTTTTCAAAGCTTGCTCGTTTTTTTTTTTTAATTTTTAAAGAGGAAAAACTCATTTTTCCTCTCTCAGTGGCTGCTTTTCATTAGGAAGGCTCCTTGGCAATCCCTAGGGAAGCAGCCTATGAGTTTTTAACTGTGGTGCAGGGCATAATTATCTCGTTAAGGCAGGAGAGCTGGGTTTTTCCCAGGAGAAGTGACCTTGAGCTGAGGCTGAGGGAGGCAGTGGGGGGGGGGGCTATCCAGAGATTTTGAGGAGGGGGTGTGTATGTTGTATATATGGAAGAGGGGGGTTACATTGATGTGCGTGTGAGCTTGATTTTATGAGGTCCCTTATGCCAAACCATGGGTCAGATCTTTCTCCAGTGGAATCTGTCCATGTGAAAAAGCCCTTCCCTATCGAATCTCTGCTGAAAACATTCACTTACACTTGTTGATAGAAGCACTTAACTTTCTCAGGCACAGGAGAGAGAAAAAAAAATGCGTGCGGGGTGAGAGGGAAAGCGAAGCGGCTTCTCTCTCTTTTTAAAAATCTCGGCAGCAGAAAAGAGGGGGCAGAAAAGTGGGGGGAGGGCAGTGGGGGCTGTTCGCGTCAGTGTCAAAGAAGGCGCGTTGTGTGGACGCGTTTGTCTGCACCGCTCCAGAGCGAAGGGGAGAGGAAAGTTTTGGGTGGTTTTTTTTCTCTCTCCCCCAGACGTCAGCACAAGGCGGAACAGCGCTCGGGACGGGAGAGGGAGACCGAGGGACTGGCTGGCTGGGGCAGGGTGTCTCCCTGGCCGCTCGGGGCACGGGGGCGTGGGGCGGGCTGGGGGGCACCGGGGGCGCCGGAGCGAGGCATGGACAGCGCGGCAGCCTTCGGCATGGACAAGCAGTTCGGCCCCAGCCCCGGGCGGATCCTGGAGCCGCCTGACAACCCGCAGGGCAGGAAAAACTTCAGTGTCAGCCACCTCCTGGACCTGGAGGAAGTGGCGGCCGGCATGAACGGGGGCAAGGAGCCCGGCCCGGAGGCGAGGGACGGCGCGAAGGGGCTGCAGGAGCCGTCCGGCGGCAGCAGCGGCAGCGAGGCGGCCCCCCAGGACAGTGAGTAGCTCCGGCCGGGGGGGGGGGCTGGGTGCCCGGGGGGCAGGGTCACTGCTGGGGCAGGGAGCGGAGCCCCCAGAAATAGCCGGGGGGGGGGGTGAGACCAATGTAATGGGGGGAGGGCAGAATCCGAGCATCCCTGAGAGGCACAAGGCGAGCAGCCGCTGGGATGGGACACAGCTGAGCATGGGTGAGAAGGGAGGGGGCAGTGCTACTTAGTGCCAGGGGCACCACGGGCCTGGCGGTTCCTAGCCCCGGCACCGCTGAGCCTGGCGGTTCCTAGCCCCGGCACCCCCAGGCTTGGTGGTTCCTAGCCCAGGCACCGCTGGGCCTGGCGGTTCCTAGCCCCGGCACCTCCGGGCTTGGTGGTTCCTAGCCCAGGCACCGCTGGGCCTGGCGGTTCCTAGCCCCGGCACCGCTGAGCCTGGCGGTTCCTAGCCCCGGCACCCCCAGGCTTGGTGGTTCCTAGCCCCGGCACCGCTGAGCCTGGCGGTTCCTAGCCCCAGCACCCCCGGGCTTGGCGGTTCCTAGCCCCGGCACCGCTGGGCCTGGCGGTTCCTAGCCCCGGCACCGCTGAGCCTGGCAGTTCCGAGCCCCGGCACTGCTGGGCCTGGCAGTTCTGAGCCCCGGCACCCCCGGGCTTGGCAGTTCCGAGCCCCAGCACTGCTGGGCCTGGCAGTTCTGAGCCCCGGCACCCCCGGGCTTGGCAGTTCCGAGCCCCGGCACTGCTGGGCCTGGCAGTTCTGAGCCCTGGCACCGCTGGGCTTGCCGCATCAGTTCGGAATGTCAAAATATTGCTTGAACCCCGGCGCCTCTTTCATTACAAATTAAGCACTGGGTGGAGGGCACAAATCCAGGGTCTCAACAGTGACCAAACCAAGCTTCTGAGCACCTGATTCCATAGGGTCAGACCCTGAGTATCAGCTGGGACGGGACAAAGGCCCCCAGCCCCGGTTTTAACTTATTTCTCCTGCTAATTTTGAAACTTACGTGATTGGACTCAGCCAAGACATTTGTGCTGCAGGTGGGGATAAGAATAGGACCCCCCCCCCCCCCCACACACACACACCTCAATGGGCGGCTAGCATCTCTATACTGATTGCAGATGGGACAGGGACACTGGTTGCCCTTTACAAACTGTGACAGAAAGAGAGTTGTTGGTGGGCCACCAGCACCAAATAAAGGCCAGATCGAGTCTGGCTCCAGTGGGCATAGACATGTGAGACTGGGCTGGTGGCTGGTTGGAGCCCCAGGTCTGAGGGCTGGGAGAAGAGCATGGGAGACAGAAAAGTGCCTGGGAGTGAGTGAGGGGCAGCGGAAGAGCATCATCAATGTTCAGGGAGAGCTTTTTGATGCACAGGGTTTGGGCAGTGTGATTTGCTGGCTCTATTTGGGAGTTCCATTAACAGGCCCGTGGACCCACCTTGTGTTCTGAATACTGTGACTTTAAATGCACTAAAGCAGCAAAAGGACTATCCGATTGAAATAAACTCATTCCACTCAGGCAGAAAATGCTACAGGCCAAATACTCCCCTGACCAAGATGTTCAAAAGTAACTAGGAATTTTGGGTCCCTCCGTTTTGGGGTCCCTAACTCAAGGCATCTGAATGTCGCCCAATTTTCAGAGATCGAGGGCTCAGCGTTTCTGACAGTCAGGCTGCTTTTAGGTGTCTTGAGCTGGATATCCAAAAATCACTAGTCACTCTTGAAAATCTGGACCATTATTTTATTTTCCAGAACAGATAATACCGAACAATTCTGTCTAGAGTGAGTGTCCATCTTTATTTAAAAAATAAAATTAAACAAGCACGTCTTTGATTTTTACAGGGTTAGATTTTGCCCCTCTTCACTCAGATTAAGCAGTCCCCTGCTCCGCAAGTCATAATAATGAGATGTATTGGACCACTCGCACAGCAAGGTACTGCTTAATGTAAGTCAGAGGGGCAGAATCTGGCCTCTGGTTTAACATGAACGGAGCGCTGGGTGAGGTTTGCAAGCAAGCGTCTAAAGTCATGAAGGTAGAATAGTATATTGATATTTTGCTGGGTCTGCTCCAATAATATCCCGGGTTCAAACCAAACAAAGCAAACTTCAAAGAGCCAGAAGTATTTTTTAATGCCATAAACACTCAAGTTTGGTTCCTAGCTGTCCAATAACTTGGGTAACCAAAAAAGATCCATTACTTGATCTCTCTTTGGAAAATTCACAATAGGTCTCTACCCATCCTAATTTATGGATCAAAAATTACTCCCCGCCCCGCTTTTTTTTTTTTTAAGTAAGTAAGGAAAATAATTTGGCTTAGGTTTTTAATCTGAGCTTCAATAGCCACTCTTTCCTCTCTGCCGAAGGCAAACTGAGACGTAGGCATCCCAGCTCCTTCTAAACTCATAAAGAAAATGAAAAGAGACCCCTTGAAGAAGTGGAGCAGAGCACTTGTAAACACCCGTAAGAAGCACACTCCAAAGAGCCGATGCACTAAAACGAAGGCAGAACGAGCATTTTTCTTGTTTTCAGTCTGGTAGCGGCGTCTTGTCGAGTGACTAGCATCTATCTGAATGCAACACAGAAGCCGCTTAATCCCATTCCTTATCATTAGAGTCTCCATGTACGGTCTCTTTTTCACAGCATCATTCTTGCCAGGAAGTTGGGCTAGCTATTGCATCTATAAAATGACTAATACGTTCGCCAGTCAATGCAAAAACACTGGAAAGATTCTTGGGGGTTTGCAGGATATTGTTTTTTTGCACCCCTAGAAAAAAATATTAGTAATTTTTTTTTAAAGTTCTTCCTACTGATTTCTAGCAGGTATTGAGGGAGACGCTGCAAAGCAAACCGGCTACAGTTCTGCACTGATCTCTCTGAAAAAGGAAAGACCAAAACCACTCAGGTTTCTTTCTGTCTCTCTCTTATTTTTGTAGCTGGTCTTATCTGTTATTGTTACTGAATCAGAGAGGAGGAAAGACACTCTCCTTCAAAAGGAGCCTATACACACACACCATCCGGAACAGAAAACCCAGCATTTAAATTCACAAATCACAGAGAATGGACACATAACTTTTGAATATAGACTCTGATACTTCTTGATTTTGTATTGTGTTTAAGATACCAACATAATAGGTGCCTTAGAAGTATTATAGATAGATAGATAGATAGATGCCAAAGGAAAGCAAATACAATGGACAGAAAGAAAATAAAAATGATTATGGGAAAGCAAACCAAGTAACTTGACTTTGGAACACACATTACAAAAAACTTTTTCAAAGCACATTTTTTCTGATGAGTAGAGATTAAAATACTGTGGGAAGCTCCTTACACAAAGAAATGTCATCTGCTTTCCAGCAAAACGAAGTCACAATTGCAAAGTTTCTAAGCAATGCAGTATACAGAATGCAATTCTGGTTATAGCGAACCTCTGCAGAACGAGGGGGTGGGGGGGAAAAATACTATCAAATCACTTCCTGCAAGATTACTTTGCAGGAAAAAAATATTGATCAAATAATAATCCCGTTTCTCCCGCCAAATGACACTGGGTTTCATCAATATTTGATACATGAGAAAAAAATGATGGAGGGAAAATAAACACAATTTTAAAAGAAGCAAATTGGTAAATCACAACAAGTGGAACCCATCCATGTGGTGTTTATATCCAAAATGGGTAGAACATTACAGTCCTCTATGTCAGTATTCCCCCATTCTAAACAATGCCCAAGAGACATGGGTTGAGAATTAGGGCTAAATCCCGAAAAACCCTTTTGGAAACAGTCCTTATGGGAGTGGACGACAGTGGAACTACTCATGTGAGTCAGGGCTTGCTGCAGTGATCCCTTCATTATCATAATCTTAAACGCTACCCATCTGATGATGACATATAATGCCCTCAATGGATTGCAGAGCAAAAGGAAAAGGGATGCTGGGGAAAATATGTACACAAACCAACTTTGCCACAGATTCAAAGGTGACTCTTGTGAGTTGAGCACTTTTAGCTCCTTACAAAAGTGAATTTCTGAGGATCCTGCTGGCCTGCACATGTTCAATACGTTGTGTATTGTAACACACATCCCTAAATAGGTATTTGACTGGAAGGCTGGAAAATGCCAGTTTTGTGAGGATTAATAGCTGTCTAGGCCCACCAATCAGGCAGGCTCGTTTAAATGACACTATCCATTTCTACCGATGAGACAGACGGCAACATTTTCACAAGCACCTACAAACTTAGGAGCCTTAAGCCCCATTGATTTTTCACTGAGACTTAGGCACCACGGTGACTTGTAAGAGGCTCCTAAATCACTTAGGCAAATTTGCAATAACAACAACAAATTACCTGGAAAAACTGAGATTCCTCATTCCACAGCTCAAGACTGGGAGAACTCGGGCTTATCAGATAACGCCGTTCTCTACAGCTCATTAATTAAACCTTTCCACCACAGCACACTGAGCTCAGCAGCAGTGCATCTGATTCGAGCCGAGCGCACCGGGTTTATTTTTTAAAACTATTATTACTTCCTCTTACTTTTTTTTTTGTTTTTTGGATCAGCTTTTTTGATTTATAAACATGTTCACAGCAACTCTATTGCTGTCAGCACATTGCTCTGGAGGGTTCCTCTAGGAAGTACGGCACCGGCAAGCATCAAGTCTCAAGGCTGATGTAACTGATTGCTAGAGAAAACAGAGGGCCCTTCAACCCCTTTTCAAAGTCGCTGCACGTAGGGAAGGGAATTACTGGAAAGTGTTGGTCCCAGACCAGCACCAGGGGAGCTGCAAGTTAAAACTGTCACTGTAGTGAGCCATCCCATGCAGCAGATGGAGAGACCCCGAGCACCTCCACCTAACTCTACCCTGCACTTCTGTCCATCAGAGGCCTGCTGGTTTAACCAGTGTCCTCTCTGTAGTGTAACATACCTGAAAGGTCAGAGGCAGGCTGCAATACGAGACCACTCCCAGGCATGCCTCTGAACTGGGACTGATTGCAAAGCCACTCATTTTATTTCAGACCCCATCAGTTCCTCATGGTCCTGCACGAAAACGAGGGCCTGATCCTGCAACCCTTACTTGGGCGAGACGACCTGACGCGTGCAAGTTGTTCCGCTGAAGTCCCAGGGACAGCTCTACTCGCTCGTGTGCGAAAGGACTGCAGGATTAAGCCTTTCGATAGGAGGAAAAGTTATGTATATATTAAAGGAATGAATACCTCCTGACTTCCAGCGGCCTCCTTTGCTGGTTTTCGTCCTGCCATGGAGTTCATTCTGGGTCCGTGTTGCACATGGGAAGCCTGGGAAAACCGAGAGCAATAGACTTGTTTGATGGCTGCCACAGTCAGGCCCCTGTGATCCAATTCCTAGCCGACTTCTTTAAAATATTCCCGGGGCCCACAGCCTTTTAAACAGGGAGCCCGCTCCTAAAGCATCCAGACACCTTTGTGAAGCTAATAGATCCACAGCTTCCCAGGCCAGAAGGAACCCTTGTGATTATCTAGCCTGACCTGCCGTAAAACGCAGGCCGGAGAACTTCCCCAAAAGAATTCCTAGAGCAGATCCTTTAGAAACACACCCGGCCCTTTGTGATGCTCTGGGGCTTTTCAGGAGAAAGAGATAAAAATGTGCCTCTATCGTTCCAAATAAATATAAAATAATAGCAACAACTAAAAAATTAGCAGAGGAGTGGTTACCAGGGACTGAGCTGAAGTCCTGCACTTAGCAATCTTTCTGTCCCTTTCATGAAACTGCAGATTCAGATGTCCTCAGCTGGCATAAATCGAAGTAGCTCCATTGAGCTATGCTGAGTTACACCAGTTTGTTATTTGGCCCAGATTGTTCCTTTATTGCCAAGGAACCAGTTCCTAGAGTCCTTACTCCAGTTTTGCTCACATCTGACTTAGGGAAAGTGAAGTTTTACGGGAGCGGGAGCTTGCCGAAGTGAGAACAGAGGAAAGATTTTAGGAGATGACCCTTAAAAAAAAATGATTTACAAACAGAAGACAACATTGCAAAGAGGCTGCCACAGAAAAAGCCGTGTCTTGGTCCCCTTAAGTCAAACTTTGAGGTATGAATTAGGAGGATTAAAATAAATCGAGCACATGCAGAAATTAGAAGTTTGGGCTACATCCTCAGCTGGGGTAATTTGGCCTCAGTGGAGCTATGCAGATGGACACTAGCGAAGGGTTTGGATGCTTAATTTTAATCCCCGGTAAATTACAGCAAATAAATAATGTCAGTGCTGAAATTTTCTCCCCACTGGATAGAGAAGGAGCTACTAACAGATAGCCACTGCCACTGAAATAAACCTACATCGAAAAGGGAATAATTAAACTTCCCTGCCATGTAGAATTATTTTATCCTTTCAAATTTTTCCCCCTGCATGTTCAAAAAAAAAAAATCTAAATCTCAAGTTTTTGTTTCTTAACGAGCATAAGACAAATTTTTTTAAAAAGCAAATAAATTTCCCCCTTGAATGTAAAATGTGTAATTCTTCTCCCGTTATGATTACAAGAAACAGACAGGGAGGGTTTGATTTCAGCAGCTATAAATCAGTCGCAGGCTCTCGCAGATTGAGAGCACCACAGAAGGTTTTATTCGGATCCTGTGAGACGCCAGTGATTAGTTCCCACCCCAACTTCCACCGCACTGTCCTGTTTGCCTGGTGTATAACGTGGGGGTGTGGGTGTGGTGGGGGAGATAATGGGAAATTGCAAAGAGATATACAGAAATAAATCAGGGTATCTCAGGGGGCTTCGTTTGGGGAGACAGCTTAGGGGGATACTGGTAAGACGGACTAGTTCCCCCCTGAGCTGAGGGGCATCTGTAATCAATTAGTGCCATGGGGGAGTGAGCTGGATTTCCAAGTTTAATGTTGCCCCTTTTTTGTTACTTGCTTGGAAACTCTGTTGCTAATGAACCCATGTAATGTTACATTTCCTGTGTGCTCATATCAGAAAACTAAAGAGGACCAGAGAGTCAGAAAAGCCTTTTTAATCAACCGGCCACTGCAGGACAGAAACAAAAGTAACTTTTCCAGCTGTCAGACAACTGCCTTTGTTTCTTCTGACCAGGACCTCACTATTCAACCTAAGGGATCCCTAAGCCCTTTAAGGGCTCACTAACATCTAAGTAAAGCTTATAACAGGAAAACTCTCTCCACTGATATGCTCAGACGTTCCCCATTAATGTGCGTGATAGGATGTTCATTCAGTTCAGTTCTACACGCCCCAGACACTTGCCAGAGCAGGAATGTAAAGGGTTAACCATGGATTTTACCCCTCCAGTCTGTCCCATCTTATCTCCAGGGGAGCCAAGAGCAGCATAAGGAACGTGTGGGTAGCGTAGAAGGTAGAAGCGCTTTGCAAAGAGAAAGAGCGTACTCCCACCAATCCACCTCACGCGAGTGTCCGCACAGGAGGAAAGCAGAAGGATTTATCGACCACACAGGGAGGGGAATGAAACTGTTGAACCGGGGGAAAGGGAAGATGAAGAACGGCCGGCTCCTTTGAAAATCTCAGGCACGCTCTCTTAATCTTGGAAAGTCCTGGCTGGTTAACGCAGGCCCGGTTTAGCCGCATCTGGCTTTCTGACGGGCTGGGGCTAAGAACACTGCAATAGCCGCTACGTAGCACTTATAAATCAGAGGGCTGGTTGCTGTTGTTTTTCACAGCTTACAGTTCATTGGGGGGAGGGGGTGTTGGAATCAGGCATTCACCAAAGTCCTGCTCTCCTCCCCAATTTTACAGGTGGGCTGATAGATGAAGGCAGGCAGTGGCCCAGGCCGGATTCAAACGCAGGATAACGCTGGCTTCCAAGCCTGCTGTTAGCACTAGATCATACATCCCTGTTTCCGTACTTGGGGCCAGAGGCAGCTATGAGAGCGAAGCCGCCTGTCTTTGATAGCGGCCTGATGGTGGTTATGGGGCTCAGGTTCTGCAAGCCGCGGCAGTGGTCTGCTTGCCAGAATCTTGTTCTGCAGCCTCGACATGTTGTTAACATTCACAGGTCACCCAAAGTGGGGTGTTGCGGAGAAGGGGATGAATAAAGGGGAAAGCGAAGAGACCAAAACTGTTGCCCCCATAAGTACTGGGGGAAATGAAGCTACAATAGACCCCTCTCGTGCATAACTGGCACCCCATAGGTCCTTTCAATGGAGATGTGGAAATACAAGGAGCGTAGGAAAAACAGAGCGAGCTGTATAAACACAGGGAGCATAGGAACGACCAGATCAGATCAGACCAGTGGCCCATCTACTCAGTATCCTGTTCCCCACAGTGGCCAGTATAAGATACTTCAGAGGAAGGGGCAATAAACCCTGATGAGGGTAGTTCTGGGATAAACTGCCCATAAGGGAAGTTTCTTCCTAACTCTTATCCCTGTCAGTTACTGGTTGGTTCATGCCCTGCCTAGTGTAGCTGGGGCTGGTCTCATTATCCGTGTAAAAGTCTAATCCTTTTTATAATCCTTCTGCGTTCTCAGTCCCAATGATATCTTGTGGCAGTCAGTTCTGCAGGCTAACCAGGTAAAAATACATTAATTGGTATCGGTTTTGAATGTGTTGCCTTTCATAGAATCATAGACTTCAAGGTCAGAAGGGACCATTATGATCATCTAGTCTGACCTCCAGCACAACGCAGGCCACAAAATCTCACCCACCCACTCCTGTATCAAACTTGTGTCTGAGCCACTGAAGTCCTCAAATCATGGTTTAGTTTCTTCATCTGTCCCTTGCTCATGTAAGTCACAAGCGGGTGAATAGGAACACCGAATTATCTTCTCTGTACCTGTCATTACTCTGCACGCTTCCCTCAGGTCTCCTCTTCTTCATTCCCCCCCTAAACAGCCTCACTCTTTTCGCTCTCTTGTCAGCTGGAAACCGCTCCGGGGCTCTGGTCCTTTTCATCACCCTTCTCTTTCTGCGATGTCCTTTTTGAGAGGGGGTGGCCAGAACAGAACACAGTATTCCAGATGAGGCTGCGCCATTGATTTATGCAATGGCATTGGAATATTTTCCGCATTATTTTGTATCCCATTCCCTGTTCAAGCTAACGTTTTGTTTGCTTTGTGAATTGCTGTTGTGCCCGGAGCAGAGATTTGCAGGAAACGGCACCCAGGTCTTTTCACTGAATGGCTCCAGGCTGTAGTCCTGACTTCCATGCACTGTCTAACCAAAGTCAGTGGGTGAAATCTTGACCTTATTGAAGTCAGTGGCAAAACTTCTGTTGACTTCAACAGGGCCAGGATTTCATCCAGTGTTGACATAATAAGGGATACAAGATCACGGGGTCCAGTTCCGCATTCCTTGTTTGTGCAATGGATTCAATGGGCCCACAATTTTATCACGTATACAACTGCTATTTTAGGGTCCTGACCTTTCCCCTGTAGTTAAGGGGTCTGCTGCTATTGATTTCCATGTTAACACATGAATTACTTGTAATATTGACCTTCCTATTTACTTACAAGGCATTTCCACCTTAGCATTGGGAATGACAGGAAACATCTAAGCACAAGCAGAATTTCAGCGTCTCTTCCAAACCAAAGCAGAACTTCAAAAGGAATATTGCCTTAAAAAAACAGGCAGGTGAGGTAGGAGGGGTTGTACATTTTGGGTTTCTAATATTTGGTAGATTGTATTTGTAGCATTTGCTAGCCTAAAATTCTTTATCAAATGCCAGACATTAAACCTTCCCAGTTAAGCACAAGTGGCTTGGGGAAGAGACCAGCATTTTGTTCTGTTTGTACGTACAGCATCTAGCACAGTGGGGTCCTGGGCCATGCTGGGGCGCTGCCTGCTACCACTGCCCAAATAAATACCAATCGTGCCCTGACAGTGCTATGCAAATGGTAATTAAAACATGTAAGCATCATAGCCCACCCCACCACATTAACCCAAACCTATTAACATAGGCCCTGATTCAGCAAGGTTCTTAAGCAGCTGCCTAACTTTAAGCGTGTGAATAGACTGACTGACTTCAATTAAACTACTCACATGCTTAAACTTAAGCACGTGCTTAAGTGCCTTGTTGATTCAGGGCCATGAAGAGTAGCAGCTAGCGCCACATCTGGGGCTAATGATGTGTGGGCCGCAGACCACATGTAGGGGGAATGCCAATTTCCTCAATCCGCTCATAAACCTCATCCACCAATGTGGGTCTCTGTGTTGGGAGAGAAGTACATGCTGGCTGAGATCTGCAGAGCAAGGATTCCTCTCTCCCTAGCCCTCCCCTGTGCTGTATAGAACGGCAGCCATGTAGATCTGAGAGATGGCAACATTTGATCCAGAGGGACTAATTCTGATCTCTGCAACACTGGTGTCAATCTGGAGCAACGCCATCGATGTCAGCGGAGTTACTTCAGGTTTACACCTGTTTTACGAAGAGCAGAATTTGGCCCTTAGTTTCCTGAACTGATATTATTGTCATAAAGTGTGTTTCCTAACTAATTCTCATTGCACGTACTTTAGCACCACATGTCCAAACTGCTAACTGGGGTCTGATCCTGCAAACGCTTACTGCCAGACATAGTCCTTACTAGCACAAGTAGTCCTCTTGGACTCAACAAGTCTCCATGCAGGAGTATGCATCATGCCCGTAAGTGTCTGCAGGATTGGGCCCTAATGTCTTCTAATGGTTGGACCACAGGTCTGGGATCAGGCCTCCTGGTTTCTATTGCTGGTTCTTCCACTGATTCACTGTGTGACCTTTGGCAAATAACGTCACCTCTCCCTACCTCAGTGTCTCTATCAGTAAAATGGGGATAAATGATATTTAGGCATCTCAGGAAGGCGTTTGAGCTTCTCTGAGGAAAGGCCCCATGGAAGTGAAGTGTTTCTGATTCCCACCAGCCATACCTGAATATCTAGGTAATAGGGTGATGGAAAAATTGGGAGCTAAAACTCACTAATCAGAAGCTGAATAGAAAGAGGGGGGAGGGGGAAATTGTCTAACCATGTAAGTGTCAAGGCCGCTTCCCATTGAGCCAATACTCCACAGAGCTCCCTTTAAACTGAAGATTGGCTTCTTGAGCCATGTCTGAACTCAGAATCCAAATACAGACCAGGTGAACCTATAGCATGTCCTCCCTTTGCAACCAATCTCACCCTCACTGCACATCTGGGATGCTTTCCCTTATGGAGAGGAGACAGTGTGATGACAGAAGCGGGTTCACATGATAACCTTATCTTTTATTGTCATCCTAAACGGAAACAGGCACTCAACATGATGTCTCATTTCTTTTTATGGCCATCGCTCCTTCTGCTAGATGCAGTTTTGATGGCTGACGTCACAGACTGTGGCAACAAGTTTATTAACATTAAAAGTAAAATGAAATAATCTCCCTGAGCATTTCCATGAAGGACCTGAGGTCCAGAGTCCAACACCCTTGTGGCCCCTCCAGGACGTGAGGTCTCTGGAATTGAATCATTCAGTGGGTCCCAATGGTGGGAACGCCATTCTCGCCATGTGTCCTGAACATGAACACATTGGACGAAGAACTGCATCATGTCTCCATGACAACTGTTTCCCCCCACCCCCTTATACATACAGAAAGGCCACAGCTGTGAGGAATCAGGGAGGCCCAACGCACAGAATGGCTATGGTGACTTCCGGTACCCTGGGTTCTCTTCCTCACTCTACTACCCATCGCTTTTGTGATTTTGGGCAAGTAGCTTCCCCTCTCTGGGTCCCTGTTTTCCTCCCATCCATAAAGAGATATTCCCTACCTTATCTGCTGCTGTGAGGATTAACAGCACTTTGAGATCCTTGCAGAGAGACACAAAGGGTTATTCCCTTGGCCAGCAGAAAGCCCTATGCAGCATTGCCCCTCTTCCTTGTTCTTGGAATATCAGGACTACACCTCCCACAGCTAGCACAGCAAATTAATCTTCATCCTTGGCCACACACCCCCCTTCATTCTCCAGCAATGGCATCCCAAAGCCACCACCACAACGGACATCCATGTATTGACAATGTCTTCTCCTCCAAGTGGCTCTTGGCAAAGAGCCATCACCATCTCTTGCTTCTCATCCCCATGGCCATCACCACTCCCCTCTTCACATGTAGCATTTGCTTTATGGGTAATTTGCTTTCTTACTTGCTAGAACACAGGTACGGCTAGCCAGTTCAGTCTCCAACTACTACCAAAAGGATCCATCTATTTGTTGATGTTCGGCTGTGCACATGAATACACATTGTGCAGTACTTATTAAATGGGACATTTAACTAGATCAAAAATTACAATGCAAAATGATTGAATACAACAAAATCAAAGGAAGAAATACCAAGTGAATTGGCAAGCATCTCTTTTGTCTACCAGAGCAATGCAATAATCTCTCATATAAAACCTTACGCAGAACTTTTGAGGTCTTGAAAGCTTGTTCACCTCCTTTCATTAGACTAACAAATAACGTCTAACGCAAAACATCTGTTAACAACAGCCTTTAATGTTCTCAAGATGATAAAGCAGAAGGATAATTTTAGCCAGCAGGCCTTGACTGATGCCTTTTCAAACAGTGCAGTTACTTTTGGTGTTTCTTGGGGATGGGGGGGAAATTGCGAACCTCGGAGTTGGTTTGGTTGGTTTGTTTCTCACTGACTAAAGCTACAAACCTCTAGGAATGATCTGTTTCGTCAGGGTTCCTAGAGAAATTTCTGTAAGTTGAGTTGTTCCATTGCAAGGGTTTGCTGCACCAAAGTTAAATATGGTCACCCAGGAGAAACACTTGCCCTTTGCAGGATTTTCAAAGGTCCCAGCTCCCAGGAAAAAAGAGACGATTCATACGGCATGGCTAGAGAAAGCCTTCTCAGATAGGACTAGTCCATGTGCAACACTCAGTTCATGGGAGAGCCCAGTGGTTTACTAAGAATATTTCATCCCCCTCATAGTCTTGGACACCAGAATGGATTGATTTCAAGCCAGGTCCTTCTTCGTTTACTAAGTTTGTCATTATTATTATTTATATTACTGTAGTGCTTTGGAGCAGTAGTCCTGGAGCAGGACCCCATTGTGCTAGGTTCTGGCTCCTGCCCCAAATGATAGGAGATAGCCATCAGAATGGGAAAGTTTGCTCTTGTTGTATGTAAAGCAGCTGTAAATGAAGAAAGGAACAGAGACACATACAAGATGGCAGCTGGGACCAGTGATGCTCGAGTGATTTTTTTAAATGTAAATTAGTGTGAATATAAACAACAACCAGGACAATAAGAGCAATAGTATTTCACGTACCTATATGTGGACACACTTTATTCCTTGGAGTTTTCTGGGTCAAGGGCATTTCAGGCCTTTCCCCTGCCCCAACAGGAGAACCAAGAAGTGAAACTGATGACAAACAGGAAGTGAAAGCAACCAGTCTCAAGCAAAGCGCAAATAGTAAACAGCAAAAAGGAGGCCAAATACAGTGATAGAGACGGTCGGAAAATTGGTGGGGGAGGAGGATCCCATGGAAAAATTATATTTTTAATCAAAAAACTGAAAATTCTTCAGGTTTTTGGTTTATTGACAAAAAGTTGAATTTTTTCCCCACAGAAAGTAGACGCTTTTCTTGAAAAAAATTATTTTAGTCAAAAATTCAATTTTTCATCATAAAAGGTTTACAGTGGAAAGTTTTTGACTAGCCGTACACATTGGGTTTTTAAAACTCTTTCAGATGTAGTGAGATGAAGGTGCTCCAAACAGCACAGATAAGAGGAAATAAGTTAGAACTGGTCAAAAATGGTAAAGAAAAAATTTCAAAATAATGTTCACTTTGTGGGTTTTGAAAAGAAACAATTTTTTATTTATTTGAAATTTGTCACAAAAATTTTGGTTCAGATCATTTCCTAGTTTTTGGGTGGTCAGCCCCCCACCCTTTCTTTTCTTTGCCTCCTTTATCTCTTCTTTTCCCATTTTGCCACTGAAAAAAAATGGTGGGCGGGAAATTTAAAACATTGTGGGGGGGGATTCACTGAAAATATTTTTCACTAAGCTTTCTGGTTTTGAAAAAAAAAAAAAGAGGCCATTTTCAATGGGGAAAAATGAAGAACGTTTCAAGCAGTTCTAAAATATATACATAGGGTTGGTTTTTATCTTGACAGTGCCCCTTTAATGAGGGGGTTACAGTGCCAGATGGTGAGTTGCATTCTGAGTTTGGGGATTCAATGGTTTTTTGTCAGATCTTTCTAGGCCTGCAGTTTCCCACGGCTCTCCATGGGCTGCTACATGAGTTTTTAAATGAATTATTAGTATGACTATTGACTAACCACAGAGGGCTACATTTTAAGTTTCTATAGAGGCAGAGAGGACACGTGTATAACCTGACAGTCTGTGTCTGTGGCTAGTTTTATAATCTTTGTCAGATGATGGAATGGTATTTTGGTGGACACATGGATGATGGATTAGCTCCCTCCCTCCATCAAGGTTTGTCCCTTCAGAACCTGCCTTGGAAGTTCTGATGAAAAGGACGTTGGATCGGGCAAGATTGAAGTTTTGTATTATCATTCCCAGGGTCATTTCTAGTTTCTATCTTGATTCGGCTAATTCAGTTTCTCTCTCTCCTGTCGACCCCTTCTCCTCTCAGTTCACCTCTTGCACAGGACAAGGCAAAGTGGGAAGGTGTCATGATTCATTCTCCCCAACCTGATTTTGAGAGTGCAGTTCTCTATCCCAATCATGTACAAACTTGCTGGTGTCAACCAAAGGCAAAGAACCACAAGCCCAGCAGTTCCACCTGCCACTGAATTCTCCTACTGTGGGATCAGACAATCCAGGTTTCCTCTGAATAGGCCAACCCAAAACCTATCGGGTGATAAATCCCTAATCTCACCCCAGGATGATCCAGCCACCCGCCAAAGGAATCACAGTCACTCCCAAAACAATATATGGTGTGAGCTCCCATGTAGGGCCAAATCCTTGCACAGAGCACACAGCCCGAGTAAAAGATGTGCACCTGGCAATGCATGTATCATGGCTAAGGGGTGGAATCCCCATCTCCAAACTCAACAGCTGGCGTGGAGTCACTCTGCTGACACTCCTGCAGGCTACAGGGTGGAGGAGAGGATGGAGCCTGCTGCTAATCCCTCTCCCACCAACCAAAGTTTGGGTCTATGTGCCAGTCAGTCCCCTTTGCACTCCTCTCGAGGGCAGTCTGCTACTCAGCAGCGCAGAGATAGGGATTGTGAGCGGGCCTGGTGAGCAGTGGAGTTGGGTCTGTACATATGCACATACTGACCTGAAATCCTGCGTAGCAGCTAGGGGAACAATGGGCACAGCCAGACAATGGATCTTTGGGGCGAGATTCACAAAGCTACTGAGGGAATAAGGGATTGGGAACTGGAGGTGAAATCCTGGCTCCATTGAAATGAATGGCAAAACCACCATTGACTCCAGTGGGACCAGGATGACACCCTTGGTGTCTAAATCTCATCGGCAGCATTGAAAAAATCTCGCCCTCAATATCCAGTCTCAATGGGCTCTTGATGACTCTCCAGCCAGGCAATGGGGCCTAATAAAATGAATTTCCTAGTTGTAGCGGCCTGGCTGGGCCAGCAGGCAGCGGAGAAACCCTCTCCCGCACCCTTTCCAATTGCCTTTTGATCACAGATTTCATAATGCTCAGAATTAAATCTAATTGATTTCTCATGATTTAACGAGCAAGCCCTTCCAATGAGGGGAGAAGTGGTTGACTTTCCCTTCCACAACGGGCTAAAAATCTGCTAAGATGCAGGGGGAAGGAAGTTTGGCCTTACAGTTAGAGCAGGGAAGCGGGAGGCAGGATTCCTGGGCTGAATTCCCGGCTCAACAACTGACTATTCACTATGGGCCCAATCCACATAAGGCAATGGAAAGACACCCAATGGGCTGTAGCTTGGAACCTGTGTCAGCTTGGGTCAGTTCACTTAACCTAGACGTGCCTCTGTTTCCCCAGGGGTGAAATGAAGCTACTCATGCCTGTGGCACTTACTATGTAGGGCTGATGTGACGCTTAATCAACATCTGTACAGCCCTTTGAGCTGCCCAGATGCATAGTGCTATAGAAATGCTTCCCCTGGTTCAATTGTCTCAGTCACAGGAGGAATCACAAAGCATAGTTACAATCCAGGCGTCCCTTTGGCAGAGGTCTGGCCCTGGGCTCTCTACCACCGGACACCATCCTTCGCTACCACACTTAAGTCCAAGCCTATCTGTTCAGCAGTCCCTTTATTTTCCGTGGCACATGCTGCATCCATGCAGCGGCTACGTAATTACATGGCAAAGGCAGTCTAAATGCCCAGGGATGGAGGAGGGGTTTTTACCATATTTGAAGTTAACAAGGAATTCAGTTCCGAGATTAATTGTTGTGTCACTTACAATATTTAGATCCCGGGAGACGAGGTTTTGTGTTTAGAGCAACAAAATAATTACAGGTCTACCCTGGGGATCGCCTGGCCAGGAGTTACAAGACGGTCCCGGAGGGTAGTCGTTGGTTGGTCCATAAACCAAAGTGATGCAAATCTAAGGGCAAGACTAACCATTCCAATGCTTCCATGTAAACATTACTCACCGTTTCGATTTGATCCCTGCAAATACAAGGACAGCTCTTGCCCTCATTTACACTCGGGCAACCTCTCTCTAGACCAGGGCAGTATTTGGCCCCCGGGGTTGAATAAAGGGCACATTCTACAGTTAGGAAAGCGGAGCAGGACGAGCTCAGGGGGTAGAGGCGGCATATTCCAGACAGAAGCGGCGCTGGCCTTACTAACAAACGTGGCACCTAGAGGTACAGTGTGAGTGCATTAGACACATGCACATTAGCAATTAAAACTGTATCGACCTTTGTTGCCCTTGCGGGTGATCTCTGCAGAGAGGCCCAGGAATGAATAGGGCAGGGAACCTGAGCTCCTATCTCAGTCCTAGGGAGGATTCCTCTAGGTCAGGCTTAAGATAGGAAGATGGGGTGCGGAAATCTGTCCTCAGGCTGTGAATGCTGTAGAGAGGAAGGCTGGCCGCATGATTAAGTGTCTGGACTGGGACTCAGGAGACCTGGGTTCAGCTCCTGGCTTTGCCACAGACGCCAGGTGTGACCCTTGGCAAGTGACTCCAGTCACTAGAAAGTGCCTCGGCCAATTGTGTTTGTATTCCTGCAGCCCTCCGCTCGGAGCACCTCACAACACCCCCCTGAGCTAAGGGACTGCTACCCCCATTGTACAGATGGGGAACTGAGGCCCAGATCACCAAAAGCATTTAGGTTCCCAACTCCTATTGAAATCAGTGGATGTTAGGAATCTAAATATCTTTGAGGATGTGGGCCTAAGTGACTTCCCCAAGGTCACAGAGAGGCAGGGATCGAACAGAGGTCTCTTGAGGGCCAGTTATGTACCCTATCTCCTAGACGGCCCTTTCTACTGCAGCTGCCCAATGGGGATAATAATGCTCCCATACTCCTGCCCTCAGTCTTGTCTATTTCAACTGTAAACTCTCCAGGGCGTGGATCGTCTCCTACCATGTGCTTGTACAGCACCTAGCACAGGGAGGCCCAGATCTTGAGTATGTCCATAATATAAATAATTCATAAGCATTATCTGCAGTCTAAGGCTGTCAGTCCAGGCCCTTTTAACTGCTGCCACTAAAAAACAGACATGAATGAAAGTTTAGTTTTGATTTAGTGCTTGCGATTTCTGAGGAAATGCAAACTGATAGCCATGCTGAGCTGTGACAGCTCAAACCCAACGGTGTGAGAATCTGGGGGCGAGTGGCGCCGCTGGAAAAATCTGCAAAAGCTGCTTCTACTGCCCTGCCACAGTGTGAGTTTTTCCAACCACAAAAAGCAGTTTGAGCAAGGTTAGGAGTCCATTCCCCATCGAGCCAGTGCACCTCCTGGAGAGAGTTAAAATCCCCATCTGGTTGCAACACTTGTACTTCATTAGCCAGTTATTACAGCTTTTTGTGCTGACACTGGGAAAAGAATACGATTCATCAGGCACCTTAAATCTTCCAGCCTCATGGCACAGAGACTGTGTCTATAGCATCCAGATCGCTGTGGCTGGCAGGGAAGGATTCAAGGCAGAATCCAAGGGAATCCTCAGTTGCAGAGGGCCCGTTGCAGCAGTGCAGCCGTGAGCAATCAGTGGCGATGCACACTGCTGACTGCTGCTGACACAGGTCCCAGATAGGAAGAGACACACCCTGGGCCAAAGGTGCCTCTCACGTGACTCCAACTTGAATGGCATCAGCAGCACAGGCTGCCAACAGTGTGTGTGTGTGTGTGTGTGTCAGGGTAGGAGGAAGATTATTGTGGGGAGAGGCCAATATCTGAGAGGTTCTGGTGCCGGTCCATGCTCTTGACTTAGCCCCAAAAGCTGGAGATGGAAGAGACCAAGTTAATCTACAGGCTGTAGTTTTCCCCCCAAGGAGAGACTATATCAGCGATATGCATTATACTGATCAGCACAATAACAGTGTGAAAATGGGCAGACTGCTGTATTGTAACCTATATAGTGCTGTCAGGGAGCCAGGCTTCTTCAGACTTATAGGGTCCACCTAGTCAACTATCCAGTCTCCAGCAGTAGCCAGCACTAGATGCGAAGAGGGGAAAGTGTAAGAAACCGCACAGTGGGCAAGCGTAACACAGCTCTGTGTACACACATGTTGCTCCTTGCAGGACAAGGTTGTTGCGTTAAAGAACTTAGGCCCCGATGGATCTACAAAGGTACTTCAGCGCCTTACTTCCATTGAAATTGCTGGACGTTAGGCGTCTAAATATTTTTCAGGATCCGGGCCTTCCAGTTTAAACCGATGGGCATGGATGGGGAATGAGATGCAGAGAAGGACGGCAAGGGAGTAGTGATGTATATTATGGGGTTGGTTAGTTCTGTGATTTTATATTTTGGCAGCATGTATCTTGGTGGGGGAACTGGAGGTTCGGAGCCTTGTGGAAGAAGCATGCTTCAAAGGTTCTAAAAGTTATTTTTAAACATCGTAAAAATACACTCTTGTGAAATTAGCTTAGAAAAATAAGCAGGGGACCCTCCCATTCGGTCTGTATGGGGAGCACTTGCTGGGGATCTCAGCTCCAACCTCAACAAAACTGATTTATTTGTACAAGTTAGCAAGGGCCCTCCTAACATCAGGAGCTCTGCAGCACAATTCATGTCATACTCCAGAATAAACACACACCATACATGATCTCCTAGGTGCCGGGAGAAAAACAACATCCTCGTCTTCAAAAGCCGGAATGGGCTTTCCCGCAAGTTACCTGCTCTTCTTCTTTGTGCATATAAAGGTCACCTCAGACCTGCATATGCTCTCAAGTGCACGGAACACAGTCAAGGGAAATGAGTTTTAAGCGAGTTCAGGCACTCAGACGCTATGATGAGCAGGCCTGGTGCTACCCGGAAGCAAGGTGGTAAAGAGAACATTTGCCCCCCGCCACCCCCCCCAATAATCTGCAAAGGGCTGCAATTACAGTCAGAAAACCCAACATATGTACAAAGTTATCCAGGGCTAAGCAGTGGAAGTGACAAAGACAAAAGGCTGACAGCTGCTGAATTTTACTTTTTCAAAATCTTAAAATCTGAGCTTTTCCAGGGGTCTAACCAGCCCCTGGACTCCTGGAAGGTTGGTTGTTTTTAAACAGCATCATCCAGGAGCCCCAAAATGCCCACTTGCCCCTCCGCCCAATTGGGAGCCTAGAATCGGCCCTGAGGATGGGTATGGTGTAAGATCCTAGACAGAATAGAACAGGTTAAAGCTTATACTAGAGCTTTGCCTACCCTTGATTTTGTTGCACCCCTGTAACTATATTGATCTAGTGTAGATGTGCTGCACCAATGGGTCTTACATCTTAAGCGGAGAAAAGCCATGCTGGTGCCCGGGACAGCATCCGCCACGGTAGTGCATGCACAGCCAGCGTGTGCCGCCGTGCACCTTGTCTACGCAGGGTGTTTACTACGCACTAACCGGCGTGCAGTATATAAGCTACAGTAATAGCGTTTACATGAACAATGGTGTCCTGTTTCGGACTGTAAGTTGCGGACACACAACAGGGCCTTGGTACTCACTAACATGGTCCTTTGCTTCGCTACTGAGCTGTGTGCTTTCTGGGATTTTTCTCGTTGTACGTGGTGGGATACATAGTGAAATCCAGGGGAATTCTTGGACTTAGGGTCAAACTCCAAAAGTCCCATGCAACTAGACTAGTGCAAAAAATTAACCCAGCATAGGCAAGACGAACATCACCTAGTTGCAACACTTAGGACTCTAAAAACAGGGCATGATGCTCCTACATGTTCTGCCCAATACTCAGGGACATTAAAGGGGGAATTAATGATGGAGCAACCTCCAAGAAATTGCATTGGCTTGAACCACATATATTATATACGTAATGCAATCTCAGTTCCCCAAATGACCTGACGGAGAATAGCTAGACGGGTGGATAATTGAGGTTTCAGACAATTGAGGGCATTTGCAATGTCATTAATCGTTTTTTTGTGGTTGAACATCTGATCCAGTGTCATATAACAAGATGTTTCAGATCACAGATGTTGGAGTTTGTGTTATCTATCTCCCCTTTTCTCTCCCAAACATGGCATCCGTTGGAGACCCCTTGGCACAGGATCTCATGTCTGAACCGATTCCTTCTGGAGCTGTTATAACTGTTAAGCTTCAGACAAACCTTTCAAGGATCATTCTAATATTTTTAGATCTGACCCCCTTTTGTTTCGCACAGAGGGAAGCAAAACAAATGCCAGAAATGGTATGAGGCATTAGAAGGGAATCTTCTCCAACGTCGGTTGAGAAATGTGAACCAGGAGCATGTGTTAGATCAGTCTAGTTTGTTTCAGTCCTTGTAAGGTCGCTGTAGCCAGTGCTGGTGGTTAAAACATGCGTTAAGGGTCCATAACCATACTGAGGGCCATACGATACCCCTTCGTAGGAATAAGCCTTGAAGGAGCCAAAATCCGCTGGCAAAAAATACATGAATAATAAGCACTGAGAACATGGCACCGAAGCCATGTGCAAAGCAGTTGGATGCAAACTTCGTGGAGTAGTGGGAAAAACAAGTGCAGAGCCAAAATCCATGTTGGAAAATAGGTTTAGGATTGTGTTCAATCTCACTTGCCTCTTGCTGGCACAGAGGTAGGGCGTTGTAAGACAATGCTATCCTCACTGGATAGAGGTGGCTCCTGGATGTCTCTTTAGCCATTGAGATGCATTGCTGTATGATTGCAAGTTATTACTGGTAACTTCTCAACCCTTTTTACCCATTAATTCACATTCTTTTATACCAGTGTTTCTCAAACTGGGGTCGCCACTTGTGTAGGGAAAGCCCCTGTCCTGACCGCAGGTCCGGCCGATCGCGGCTCCCACTGGCCACGGTTCGCTGCTCCGGGCCAATGGGAGCTGTTGGAAGCGGCGCACGCCGAGGGACTTACTCGACGCCGCTTCCAGCAGCTGCCATTGGCCTGCAGCAGTGAACCACAGCCAGTGGAAGCCGTGATCGGCCGGACCTGCGGACAGGGCAGGTAAACAAACCGGCCCAGCCTGCCAGGGGCTTTCCCTACACAAGCGGCGACCCCAGTTTGAGAAACGCTGCTTTATACAGATGGCATGCCGCATAACTTCCTTTAACAACAGCAGCACTTCTATCAGGTTTTCAAGGCATTGGGCAAACATCAATCGATCAGTATTTACTAAGATCTACCAATTAATCAAGCTTGTCTTTTGCCTCTTGGTACCTCCTCCCTCGCAAAACCTTTCCCCATTTGTTTGTACTTAGTGAAGGCTGGTGACATCTGAGAATGGATCAGGGAAACTGACAAGTCGTGGTGTCTGTGAGCTAATTTTCAGCAGCGGGTAAAAATCCAACTCCATCTGAGTCAAATATTATAGGGAAAGCCTCCTCTCCCTTCCCCCAGAGCATTCCACACTGCATTATTCCCACCCCAAGGTTCAGCTGCATAAAATTGTTTCTGAGACTTGGGTGGGCATCACCCCAGGAAGTGTAACTTCCCCCCACAAGCATGATACAGCCACATCCCTTGCGTACTCTCTATCCTCCCATCCACGCTGTGCCTCACTGGGGGAGCAGAGAGCCCCAAATCAATATTGTAAAAAGCAGCGTGAAGATGTACAACAACCTTTCCAGCATATGTTCCCGGAGCCAGAGGAGGCCATTTCTGCCCTTGCTTACAGACCAATGCAACTCCACTGAATTTATAGCATTCTTTCTTTATATACCAAATGGGCCCGATCCACATTATGCAACAATGAAAAGCAATGTCATTAAATGCTAGACATTTTAAACTCAAAGGGAGGGGGAGCTGCTTTGCATGGGTACCCATCGCGCATAACACCTCCGCAGAGAGATGGAGCTCTCCTTGAGCAAATATTAAGGCAAGCAGAGCAGACAAGTCCTACATGTTCTATGTCTCATCCAAAAGACCGTGACGCAGTTCGCTGCATACTTAGCTGAGCCAGCCCTGCAGGGACCCAGTTCACAGTTCCAAGGAGTCCAGGATGTTCTAAACCAGCAGTGACATAAACCACTGGATGAGACAGTGTGGTCTACTGGTTAGAACAGAGGGCTGGGAGCCTGGAGAGGGAAGGTTCTTTTCTCACTAACTGGGGCAATTCGCTTAGGATTTCTCTATGCAAAGTTGCATCCCTTTAACATAAATCGGTTTTAAAAATATTTAATTAAACTGGTGCAACCCTCTGTGTGGACACACTTAGATCAGCTTAAAACGGGGTACATTGGTTTACTTTGTGCCTGGAAATTTCCTGGTGCAAGCTAAACCAATATAAGCCAGGTTTAAATCCATTTAAGAGTGTCCCATCAGCAAAGTTGCACTGGTTTAATTGAATTTTAAATCAGGCCTTTAGTTAAACTGGTGCAACTCTGTGTGTAGACTAGGCCTGTTGTGGCCTGATCTAAAAGTTATCAAAGTCCCTGGGAAAACTCCCACTGGCTTCAGTGGCCTTTGGATTGGGCCCTTAATCTCAGCCTCTACTATCCCACACTGAGCCCCTTGGATGATGGTGCAATGATCATACAAAACGTTATGAAATGGCCCGCGGCCACAAGCTAGACATGGGATGTTCCTAGAGGAGGTGGATAAAGTCAGAAAACTGTTTTTAAAAAGCCCAGTGCCAAGTGGAGCAGTTCTACCTTCCTCCCTATGCATTTGGTGGGCTCTCTCCTAGTCAAACCATTGACATTTACAGCATCCCGTTGTCCAGGGGAGGTTCCTTGCCTTCCCCTCCCCTGGACATATTCATTTTGCACCACTGGGAGAATACTCCTCTTCCCTCCTCTGGCTGTAGAAACCATGCAGACCCTCCGCTGCTTGAAAACCAGACCTTTGATTCTCGGTAAACCTCCTGCAAGCGGAGGAGAGGGGAAATGGCACTGAACCCAGGAGCCAGGGAAAACAGAGCCTGGCCTATAAGAACAAAACCATAAGGCACGATCAGGGGGTTTCTTGGTAGGAGAGTGTGCTGCAAACTTTGCTCAACTGGGGCCCGATCCAAAGCCTACTGAAGTCAATGGAAAGATTTCCACTGACGTCAATACTCTTTGCATTAGGCCATATTCGGAAGGTCTGAAGCTGGGGTCAATATGGGACCGGATCTCTCTCTTTCTCTCTTGCTGTAATGTGACTGTAAAACACACAGAGGGGGCTGATAGAAAACAGATTTCCAGCGGATTAAAGCTATGATCACGCATTGATCGTATTTTAGTTGTCAATTGCATTGCCATGGAGAAAAGAAAAAGTGCTTTATAAACAGACAAATGGAAGGAGGAGAAGGAAGCAAGAAATATTAATTCCTCTGGCTCATTGGCTTCCTAGTTTCCAAGGTTCTGGAGGGAAGAGAGCAAGTTTTGTTCTGGGAAAAATAAACGAGAAAAAATGTTTCCACGTTTTTTTTCTCTACTGCATGGCGGCTAGAAATTCCTGCTTCTCTCCCACCATATTTTCTCTTATTTGCGTCATTCAAGGTCTCACATCTACGCGGCTGATTTGGGAGCCAGATTGGTTGTTGCTGTTATTTTGCAGACAGGCTAAATATAAACTTATATACAAAACTCACAACTTCAGCTGTGTATTTGTGTGTCAAAGTCTCGGCTTTCACCCTCACCAGTATGCAGCAGAGGTGGGACAGCGTTTGTGTATCTAGAAACACACAAATACCCAGGCTGATGGAAATGTTTGTTTTTTACCAGGGACAATGATTGGGAAGGGAGATGTTTAACAAAACACACACACACACACAATAATACAAGACACAACATAAAGGGAATCATTTCTTTTCACTTGAGTCTTAATAAATTCCCACTCTATAGAATTCCAGAACCAAAATGTTTTCAACCTAAGCAGATCTGGCTCCAATAACAAATAAATAAATAAATATAACCCACCCTACTGTTCAGCCTTATTAGTGCAGATGTGGCTTGTAACTAAAATCTAGCTGGACCTGTGTATCTTATATGTATGTGGAGCTGAAAGGGAGTTTGCTGCCCTAGTGGTATTTAGAGAGTTTGATTCTCAGACATATGAGCTGTGTGGCACCCACTCTAATCGCTGGGCAGGAACAGACACACACGCTGCTCTGTTCTTGTTGTGCCCCTTAATGTAATCATGTTGGCAAGAGGAATGGGGTCAGGTGTTTTGCAGCGTATGGCCTGGTTTATCAGCGAAGGGGCCCACGAATAGGACTGGGCACCAGAATCAGCATCCTTGATGCTTTCGAAATAAACTCCCCATTAATGTTTTGAGGGCGGGCTATTCCAAAGGGCTTAAATCAAGAGCGGTGGGGTGATGGTGGGGGGACGTTAAACAATCATTTTCCTACAGTAATTGGTTCTATTTATTTTACGCTAAAAACAGATCCGAGGTTTTTTGTTTGTTTAAATGAGCCAAACGAAAATTTGCTGGAAAACCCAAGCTCGTGAAGGGGGGGGGGAGGGGAGGGGTTAGTGTCAAAAAGAAAACAGGACCAAACGGGTTGGTTTCCCCCCCCCCCATCCAGTCCATCAGGCAGGAAGCTGTTTTAATTGGACATTTTTGTGGAGACTGATTTCTCTCTCTCACCCCTAACCCCCCCCCCCAACTCTTCCTAGAGACAAATTCATTCTTGCTATAGTGAAAAAAAAGTTCTCTTAGCAAATCTCGGTCTCTGTTACCAGGTTATTTCTTGCAATGAAACCTTTCAGGGCATATAGTAAATCGCCCCTCTGCTCTAAAGAGACCCCAGCGAGTTCAGCCTTGTCCTTTTACTGCTCAGATTTCGTGGTGTTTGCCCCGCAGATAAATATTTTTTCCCTCATGAAGCATCACCCCCCCTTTGCTTTCTGTATGTGGCCCCGCACACAGCCCGGCGTTGAGCTCCCACGGCACCCCCAGCGCAGGAATGATTTTGCCAACCCCTCCCGCTGGAATCGGGGGCAAGGGATGGGCCGACTTAGAGGGGCTGCACGTGTGTTGGCGGGAGGGGTCGAGGCAGCCCCGGGGAGGAAAGACCCTCTCCCCCCCATCCCCGCCGATCTCCCAGGACCCAAGAGCGGAGGAGAAAAGCGCCCAGGAAGGCGTCTCCTGGGCAGACCCCGCTGATCTCCTACCGCCCCGGGGCAGTCGCTGCTGGCGCGGCGGATCCCCGGGGCAGCCGCTGGTTCTCGCCGGGCAGGTGAACGTAGGTCAGTGGTCCGGGCTCCTCATCTGCGGGCCGAGCCGCGTCTCGGCTCTGTCCTTCCCCTCGGGCTTTGCAGCATCCCCGGGAGCAGGGCTCTGGGGTACCCGGCTCCCCCGCCAGCGGACCCGGGACCCTAGTGGTGCAAAGGCTCCCCCAGCCAGCCCCGCCCTTAAGGGCCAAGCAGCCCGCCCTTCATTAGTGATAATTAGCGGCACGTTTCCATCGCCCCCACAGAGGCGTTTTCTCCCCCCTTCCCTTCTCCATCCCACCGCAGTGTGAACGGGACTGAGACCGGAGTGACAGGCTGAGCCCAGGGGACAGGATTCCTACAGAGCGACTCGCCACTTACATTTTAATTTTAAATCACTTTTCGGGGGGTGAGGGTTGGGTCAATCACCGCTCCCTCCCCCTAAACCTCGCGGTGTCTCGCTAAAACGGGACCCAGAAGGAAATGCGAGCGGCTCGGTGGATCGGATCACGTCGATCTTCCCCGGCGCTGTTCGTGTGGGGAGCGGGTCTGATTCACGGGGAAAATGTGAAATTTAAACCCTCGGCAGCCCAGAGGGGCGCATTACACCGACTCAGCGTTTTCAGGGAGACGCGGCGTGTGCCTCGAGAACGCCAGTTGTTGAAATGATTGAATCATGGTTCGAAATCTTCCCCGCCCGGAGTGATATTGACACGAGTTGTGTTATTCCATCAGTGCTAAAGCGGTCTGGAGGGGGCTGTGTGTAAGGGAAGGGTCCTCCAGCCCTCACTTAGTGCCCTAAAAATATGATCAAATGGATTTCACCACCTAATCCTAGCCCTAAACTTCAGAAGGAAAGTCTGGACCCTGTACAACTTTTATTCAATACCTTCGCCTTTTCACAGAGCGCTTAGTAGAAAGACTCCTTTTATAGCTTCTGTACTGGAGTATCACAGACCTCCGTGTGTGTATTTGGAGCTAGGCATATTCACACACATTTCTGTGTAGACAATGTACATGTAATTTGATCTTGGAGTGTCCCACACCTGCATGTATACCTTTAGAGTGTGCATATTCCACAGCTGTGGATAAATACATGTACATAAATATGAATTGTACATTATATATTAATTGATCATATAGCTGTAAATCCATTCTATTTGTATTTATTTTGTAATCCTTTACTCTATTTTTTGTCAAGCATTTAGACTTTGGTAGATAAGCACTCTATAAATAATAATTATTATATATAATCAAGCTTTAGTTAACAGCTTTACATAAATTGCTACTAGCTATGAAGAGCTGGCATTGCCTGCTAAGACGAATGTCTGGCAAATGAAACAAACCAGGCCCTTCAAAGTTTTAACAACAAATATTAGAGGATTGAATTGGCAGCTGATTAAATCCTAACATTTATCTCCTAGAGACTGACTAGACTGGGAGTTGAGGTCACAAGTAAATGGAATCGGATGATCTGAATCTAGTACTCAGTGGTTCAGATTTGACATCCCCAGATCTCCATAATTTTACATGGTCGACAATCTCTTAAGAATAGAATAGCTGCGTATCAGGACTGAGATACATTAGCAGAGCAAGGACAGTTACACCAGTGCAAACCCAGAGTAACAACACGGACTTCAGGGGCGTTATTCCTGGGTCGCGCTTAATCAGAATCTGGCCCATTGTATTGAAGCACAAAATACTATTGCTAACTGCATTGACATAATGGTTTCCTAGGGGCAGTGATTAAAACCCTCCCCAGGCAATGTTTTCCCATTATAGTTCTGAACTCCAGCCAATATTTTATGCCTTTATACCATCTACACACTACAATGCATCCTTAAACTTGGTGTACTGTAGTAGTCCTTCACCAGCCTTGAAAGCTGTAAATAATTGAGTTGAAAGGGCTAGGTTTGAAGTGGAACTGGGTTTAGTTAACTTCCTGTGGTTAAGCCCCCAGACTGGTTTACACAGGCAATGTTTGGACTTACAAGGGCCAGCACTCCCCCTCCCCTGTGGAGTTTAACAGCCTGCAGCATAAACTCCAATAACACAGCCCACAGATGGAACAAGTTAACCAGGAAGGAGAAATAAGGCATGGAACTGCATCATTTAGGGCAGGACAGAAATAGAGGCTAAAGGCATCCCAAATACTTAAAGTCTGCAGTGGAAGAGGAGCAAATGGTGAACAGTTTGTCTTTGGGATGGGCAATAGGATAGGCTGTGCATTCTACAGAGAGGTGATCAGTTATGTTGAATGGGCAGGGGGAAAGAGAACGCACTTCCTCTTACTCCCTCCCCTATATAGACATCTTAGCTCCGAACACCAATGAACTAATGTTTGCTTCCTTTCAAGTTTCCCTCTGGCTAATCTGGTCCATTCTGCAGCTTAGTGATTGTGGTTTTGCTGTTCTTTAGACCCAAGTTTCTGTTTTGGAGACTGATATTGTTCCTGGCTGCAGTATGGAAAGGAGGTGTGGGAGAAATGGAGATAAATTACAAAGCCAAGACAAGGGGATAATTTATCAGTAGCCTTAGTTATAACAAGAGATTTTTTTAAAGGAGTAGAATGGAAGGGGTTCCAGAGGAAACTGACGGTTTATGCTAGAGACTTACTTTGTATGAAAATCAGTTGGTCTCAGTAGGACAATTTATAGCATTATTCCTAGAACGAGAAATCGAAAGTTTTGGTTTAGAGGAAGTGTAGCCCTAGTTTTCCAAAAGTGATTAGTGAGTTTGGAGGGACAAATTGGACACCTTAAAGGGTCCTGATCATTAAAAGGAGCCAAGCACCCGCTATTTAAAAAACAGGACATTTTAACATGTCGTAAAAAAATCACTAGTTACTTTTAAAAATCTTGGTCCTAAACTTTTGAAGAAACCATATGAGTAACAGAATCCCCAGTTCAGTGCATCTGACGTTGTGTGGTAGGGGACTTGTGTTGGCTGTCTGTAATTTATTATGCAAAATAAGGCTCTGCTAGATAAGAAGTCTGATTATACAGTGGCTTTTAATGTTCACTGATCACAGTGCCTTTTCATATGAAAAATTCAGTTCTTTCACTCCCTAACGGAGGCAACAGATTGTCTTTTCAAACTTTACACAGTACAATCCTCTAACCCGCCGTCATGCAACACATTTGCCACCAAATCAACAATTATGGGGCAGACCTCAGAAAGGAGGAGCCAGGAGGTGAACTCTACCTCTTAGTTCTTCATCCCCCTTCTCCTCTTATGGGTGTTATGACTAGTTCTTTGCTAGTTTCCTTACTCCAGTCAACGCTTAACCACTATAACAAGTCACTTAGCGCCCCTGGAAGGTCTTATGAGCTATCTTAAGTAGAGACCTGAGGTTTATATCCAGCATTCAGACCCAGAGAGTGAGGCCTTAAGTCCTAGCCTATAAGAGGAGTGTTGTGACTTCTATGAGCTTGATTTCTTTAAGAGGAAAAAAATAGGGGGAAATATATTCCTAGAGCATTGGAAGATACTGGGGTGTAAGAAAAGGATGGGACACATGGAAATAAGTTCTGTGGCGCTTTGGAATGGCATACATGTCTAATTGTTTACATAATCCAAGGTACACCACACACTTACTACGATGCAGCGAAGTGAAAAGTGGTATCTTTCAGGGGCACTTCAACAGCTTCAGCAGCTCTTCAGATTTTATGTTCGTCTTATAAGTGAACAACAAGGGGAAATGTCCTTTCCCAGAAGCCCCTTCTTCCTTACTTGTTACAAGTGTAATATGACTGGCATGTCCCTTTTTTCATCTCCAGTCCTTGTAGTAGTGGACTTGAGAATCCAATACATCTTTTCCATCCCTACCTACTAGGACCCTAGATATAATGTTCATGATGTTTTTATTGGTACTAACGCTCTACACATTACCTTCACGAAAGAATACATTTATAGAAAATAAATGTATTTTAAACTTTGGGGGAGGAGAAAAATCAGTTCTGCTTTCACTTACCTAAGATATTAACTCGGGATTCCTTGTTTCCCTTGTAGTATCACAGACATTCACAAAACACATCCCTGATACTCATCTAGGTATCATCAAACACCAAATCCTGAACGCTGTACTGGGCAAGTCTGTGAAGGAAGTGAATATATAAATATTAAATATATCGCTCTTTTACAAGCATATTTGCACCTTTGAAGTCTTACTTTATATTATTGTTAATAGTCTGGGACTTCTTTAGAGAAATAGTTTTGCAGATTTTGATCTTCAAACTTTAGTAAATTACTACAGGTACTCCTGCGGCCCGCTAGGGAAGTTGGGATGCTGGGCCCTAGGTTCACCTGGTGGCTGAACTTTATAGAAATGGAAAGCACCCAGCCCAAACCCCTGGATTCGGCTCCCACAGACTCTTTTCTCTCCAAACTTTGTGGAGTTCAAATCCAGATTTTGCAGCTGGCCCTTTTAGCTTTGCAATGGGCTGAGCCCCAACTGACCCCTCCCAAACATTAAATGAGCTGAATTTCAGAGTCTTGCCCATTCCTCAGAGAAAGGCCAGGGCAAGGAGGAGGAGGCAGGGACCTCTTTGATTCACACCCCTCTCACTCCGGAGGAGAGAGAGTTGCAAAGGCAGGCTCTGAACGGCTTTTTCAAGAGCTACCATGTTTCTGGGAAGCTCAAAGCCAGGGCCTTGTGAGAGGCAATGGATTAGCCCAGTTATTAAATGGGGAACCTGCAGCTACAATAAAGGCAAGGGGTGGGCAAGCCATAATCAATCTATCTAGGTATTTATACTGTCTAGGACCTTATGCACCCCCACCCTCTCTCCCATCGCCTCCAGTGCTTGGCAGGCATTTAACACAGAAGTAATCACTATGGTGTGGGAGCAGAGACTGACAGTTTGCAGCCCCCCAGTTAAGACACTACAGTACCGCTGTGCAGCAGAGAGGGGGGGTTAAACACAACAGCTGAATTTGGGGCAGTGAGTCCTACATAGGCCGAGGTGTGCCAGCCAAAGGCAGCTCTCTCTCTGCAGATGTTAATTCAGCAGGAAATTAACCAGTTGTTGGAGGCGCCCTGCTCTGGGGAAGGGTCTTGCGTGTGGACGCGGGTCTGAGCCGCTGGAGCAAAAAACCCACGTTGCCAAGGGCTGCTGATCCCTGGGGAGCCTGCCCTGAAGTCAATCCCCAAACCTGGGCATGGGCGACCGATCTCGTCCCTTCTGGTGCGCAGGGTGGGGCTCGCATTCCCCTGGAGACGGCGGGGCCTGGGCGATAACGCCCTTTGCCAGCCCCCCGAGAGAGCAGAGGCTGGTGCCGGTCCTGCAGAAAGCCCAGCCCGCCCTCCCCTTCGGAGCGCAGCTCATAAAGCAACTTTTCAGCTGCGGCTGCAGTGACAGATCGGGAAGAATTGCATGAGTCTATTAAAGGCTGTGTGTCTCGGAGTGAAGTCTGTGGCTAAGCCAGGCGCCAGGCGCTCACATTGAACCAGATGTGGAGAGGCGCCATCCCTTCCAGCCACTGAATCCGAGAGGCTGCAGCCCTCACACGCAAGGAAACTGGCGCGCACATGGCAGGGGAGCCAGGGGATTGCTCCGGCGAGCACATGGCGCGGGGCTGCAGCCAGAGGACGCGCAACCCTCCTGGCAAACGGGGAGCTGCCGGGGGCACGGGGAGGGGGGCGCATGCGAGATGCGAGCGATTGCATGGCCCTAGCGAGCCAGGCTGCACCCGCCGGGCTGGCTAGTGGGGTATCAAAGCACTGCGCGCGCAGCCCTGCTCCTCTCCGGTCTGCCGCGCCGTGCACGGCGTGGCAAAAGGGGGTCCTGCGGTAGGCGCTGCGCCGCCTTCCCTCACCCGAGCCCCGCCGGGCATTGCTCAGGACACTGCCCCCCTCTGCCACACAGCATCCGCACGCCCGCCCAGGCTCCGAGACTCCTCCTGCCAGCCCTGCGGCGAGCCACGCCGTGACCTGGTGCAGACGGGGGCGGGAGGTGCCCTGGGACCAAGGCGGGCCGCGTGGGGTTTGCTGCGCACGGGACTGGGGCTGCCCCGTGCACACAGAGCCGCGCGCACCCTGCAAAACAAGGGCGAGGCACCCCGCTGTGCGGAGAGCAGCTCCCCGGAGAACAAAACCAACCCACCTGCTTGGGACGCTGCACGAGGCAAGCGGCTTGGCCCGACTAGCGGTCAATAAGCCGGGCGAATTTAGTCCCTCACCCCACTCCCCCCTCATCACCCTGGCGGGCAGAATCGCCACGACCCCTGTTTTCCTTGCCCGAGCTGGAACACCTGGTCCCGCAGACCTGCTCCGGAAGCGTCCCTCCCTTACCCCCACCCTTTTATTTGTGGTGCAAACAACTGCAGTTGTGATCAGCCCGTTTGCGGAACCCAGCAGACTCTGTTCAATACCTGGCTCTCAGTCCCCTTAATACCGTTTTTATCCCTCCCAAAGAAAGAAAAGAACAAAATAAACCACCAGTGCTTTACTTGCAAGTGACGACTTGGTTTAATACGTAAGGAACTGCTCCAGAGAGAGGCAGAGGGGCTGTTTTCATTACTTGCAATAATTTAAAAAAATCAGGGACCAAGGGAGTAAAGGTAGATCGTTTATAACACACTAGGTTCACTAGGAAGTAGTCCGATCCTTAACTGCTTTGCTACTTAGTTCTTTGCAAGCTAAGGATCTTTGTCCAGTTCTTTAAAAAAAAAAAACTTGGGAGGGTCTTGGAATGGATGATTGCCTCTCCATCTAGGTAGAGAGAAGGCGCTGCATTGGGTTGCTTCTATTTTACTTTTATTTTCCCGTTTATTTAGCAACCAGATTGTTCAACAAATCAACTGCAAGCTTTTCAGGTGTTTTAATTGGTATTAAATCTGCAAAAGGTGGAGGAAGGCATCTTCCAATTCTCTTTTTATAGTTCCTTCTGTTTAAAAATAGACAGTACCCTCCAGAACAGCTCCAAAATACACCTACAACTCACAATAAAAAAAAATAAAAAATAGCCTTGGGGTCATAACTGTAGAGTTGTGTATTTATGGCTGGGCCCTAATAGATCTTAGTCCATTAAATGTCAATAAGCAACATGTAGGCATCATGTGTTATAAATTAGTTTAAAATGACTTGAGCATTGATTTTAAATAGGCAATTAAGACCATGTTAAGTACACCAACTTTCCTTACAAGCCTTATTAATAACACCTCAGATTATTAAAAATACAGGAATTAGATAACATGGTCTCTCTCAGATCTTGGGAACAACACAGCTAACAATATATTTGTTGCCCTTTATGTTCTTTGTTTGCATTTTCTGCACTTCCTTCACATAATCAATTTCACCTTGGTTTCTAGTGATTTTGTTTCTGGTTCTTTATGGGTTAGCTCATGTCCAAATTTTGGGATTGTAAATACTGCAGGAAAATTTTTTAATTAAAAAAAATGGTATCCATGTAAATGGAAAGACACTGAACCATTTATATGAGGTTTAGGGGACTTATAAAACATAAAACAAATGTTGAAATTAACCTACCGGACAATGTCCTTTTAATGAAGCAAATAACCACTAAATGTGGTCCATTTAGTGAACATTTTTTGACAAGCTTTTTGCCCTTGTCATTTTATTTATTTGTTTGTTTTTAGAAAAAGCGGCTCATTTACAGATCTGGGGCCTATTCCCGCCAATCCTGACTCACACAAATAGCCCTGACAAACACAATCCAGTTCAAGTCAATGGGGCTATACACATAAACAAAGCTGCTGCACACTCAGGTCATAATCCTGCATTCCACAGGTTTACGAAGTTACAACCCTCGGGGCCCAATCCTGCACAGTGCTGAAGGCACCTCCTGTAAGATGCAGATGGGCGCCGATCTGCATCTTTAGGCTCCTAAATACCATTGAAAATCTGGCTCCAAGCCCCCTCTGCTCCTGCAAAATGTGCTTATGTCAATTGCATTGTTGGCTCAGGGAGGAGATGGCAAGGGAGAGGACGCAAATGTAACCTCAGTTATCTACCACAGTTATCAAAGCTAGCCTAGGGAATCAAAACCAGGTTGTTGATTAAATTCAACCCTCATTAGACAACTTGTCCCAAGGGTGAAAAATGTTTTAAAATGCTTTGCCTATTTCAGGTAAGGCCCAGCCCCCAACCCTTTTCCTGTGGGGCTACATGCAAAGAGCTTTGGCTCCCTCTCAGTTGCACTCTGACAGTCTGAATGGACACGAACGAAAATTGATACTCCGATAAATGTTTTCATATGGGGCACATCAGAGGAAGGAGGTCACCTTGTGTTTACTTTGTCAGTGGTTTTTCCCTTGCAAGGTTTGGTACTTTGGCCTCTTACATTTTTCCCTTTGGAGGAAAAAAAAAAAGAAGAAGAAAGAGAAATTGTAACAATTATCCCAGTTTGATATTAAAAAGCCCTCTTCCATTTGTGTAGGTTATATAAACTGATATGGAATACTGGCTGCATGTCCTGGCTGAATGGCTTTTTCTTGGGACCCAGGGATTTCTGTTATACCATGTGTATATAAAGGAGGAATGTTTCTGGTAAGCATGTACAGCAAAAAGCTATTTATTTAAATTAACAAAATATAAGTTGAACACTGATTCTGGGAATAAAACATTCAAGGCTTTGGGACCTTGGTAGTACAGTGGGAGAGAGAATTATCACATTCCTTAATGCCTTTCTCTCTGGAAAGCCAGGTTCAAAGGTGAACGAGGTCACCAAACATAAATAAAATATAGTTGGGAGTCTCCAGTGGATCTTTGGTCTCCTCTGCACACATGGCCGTCTCCCAGGCCTGGCTGAGCAGAAGGTGCTGCAAGTAGCAAAGTAGTGAATAATGGGATGAGGTGACGGAGCAGCAATGTCCTGCTAATCCAATGTGCTCTGCACATCTGGGTTTGAATCCCACCTTTGGTGAATCTGGTTCTCAGATAAGATGATCTCATGGTCCCTTCTGGCCTTTTGAAGTCAAGGTGAATTGGCAGAGGTGTGAGGAGGAGCGGGTCTGGAATCGCAGAGGACATTGCAGGTCAGGTCTCAGGGGCTTTGGTAGAGTCGTGTCTAGTGGAAATTTGCCTACACTGCTTGTGGCTTTAACCAGCGTTCCCAGCCCTTCTCTTTCCTGGAGCACCGTGTTCCCTCTCTGTTGTCCTGGGAAACCACAAGTGACTCCTAAGCATCTCTGCAAGTGGTGGATAGGCAGTAACTAAGCACAGACACTCAAGTGCACCCTCTGGGAGCCACAGTGGCCTTACAATCACTCCTCTTAGGAGTCCCAGGAACGTAGGCTAGAACAGATGACGCCTTAGAGGGAAAGCCAGTCTCATGATGCATAGTCCCCAAGGCAGAGCTCTAGCTCTGTCCTTCGATCGTATGGATAAGACACGTGAGCTGGCTCAATCCTAGGCCCCTTCCCGCTGTTCTCATAGGTCATTCTTGCCTTGTCTCACCTTCCCGAAGGTAAATCAGGGGCCGTGCAAGGCTAATGCTCTGCTCTGAACTTCGGAAGGGAGAGCCAGCCGACTCTTGCTACTTCAGAATCTATTCTGAGAGCCCCTCGCTGTCTTTCCAGTTCCAGGGGTGGGCTAAGCTGACTCAGGGGCGAGGAGGTCAGAAACACCAGAGCCCATCGCAATGTTGGGATCATCTAGTCCTCTGCCCGCATTTTGCGTGCCCATGAGTTGCTTGGACTGCACTGCAGGCGGTTGGGCTTCCTAAGGGCTTCCCTGTCCACCACCACCGCAACGTCACAGCATCTCTTACTGCTCAGCTGTTTGCTCACCTGTTGCCTCAGGCAGTGTGACGAGCGGGCCAGAGTCACTCACAGGGCCAGCTGCCTCGGCCCACAGGAGCCAGCCAGACTGAAGCCAGCCACCCAGTTTCTGTTTCATCTTCTGCCAGACGCCACACAGCCTGGGGCACATCACGTGTCCTGGTGAGGTAGGAGTGGGTGAGAAGGGCAGAGGCACATTCACTCTTGTCCCCTGCCCTCCCCACAGCATCTATGTCCATCCCTGACCTTGCCCCATGGCTGTGTCTACGTTGGCACTCTCTGGGAAATCTCACCACTATGCTAGCACCAGTGCAATTGATGTAGACCAGCCATTCTCACTGGCATGTCAGCTGGACCTGCTCGGTGCCTGAGAGAGTGGCCAATGGTTGTAGAGGGAGTCTGTGTCAATTCCTGGCTCCCAGTCCTCTGCTCATACCTCTAGGCAACACCTCTGGTGGTGGAGTTTCCATCACTGGCCGTTTTAAAATGAAGAGTGGATGTTTTTTCTAAAAGAACTGCTCTAGTTCACACAGGAATTATTGGGAGGAAGTCCTATGGACTGAATTACGCAGGAGGTCAGACTAGATTATCATAAGGGTCCCTCCTGGCCTTGGAATCTGTGAATCCAATCTCTCTCCATTGTAGATTTATAAATATCCTGGGAGAAATTCTGCTCCTATTGACCTCAATGGCAAAACTCCCATTGACTTGAATGGGGCCAGGATTTCCCTTGCATTGAAGGGGCATGTGGCTTCAGGGGGAACGGTGATATAAACCCCCGTGAACCCCTGATGTTTGGGGTGGGTCTGAAAAATAATACGATTCCTGTTTCCTTTCCCTGCCCCCATTTGATATAATCCGATGCTCTCCCAGTTTGCAGCAAGCACCAGTGGGTGTGCTGGAGGTCTGTTTTCCAAACACCTGCCCACTAAAGTGCTGTTTCCCCCTGTAACCACTGTCTTCCTTTTGTGGATTCCTTATCGTAAGCTAAACAAGGCTTTGGTTTAACCTAGAAACAGTTAAAGGGGCTGGGTTTTGAAGAGATACGAGCCACTTATTAAAATGAATGTTTTACAATAAATTTGGCAAGAGGCCACCGACCTCAAATGAAAACCAGATTGAAGGACAGCGACTCCGTGCGCAGAGCCAGGGTTTCCAGAATGCGTGTTTGCACCCGCCGAGTTGTCCTCACAGACTGTGCGGGCCGGAGACTCCCAGGCGCTGGCCCTTCCCCTGTGATCTTCTCTACGTCACCAGCCAAGATTTTCAAAAGCGAGTTCAGGCGCCTCCACTTTGGGGGGGGGGGCTTGAGTTGAGACACCCAAAAGGGGCCTGAGTCACAGAGGGTGGGTGCTCAGGACGTTCTGAACATCAGGGGCCTTTAAGGCGTCTCAGGTTGCACACCAAAAATCCCTGAAGATCTTGGCCTTTAACCAGAAAAGCAGGGTCACGGTGCCAGGCAGTGAGGCTCAGGCTATGCATACTGCAGGGGCAGTAAGGGACTACAGGGAACTATCCTAATAGAGGGGAGTATATGTTAGTACCTGGATGGCAGTTTGTCCTTGGCAGTCTCCCTAATGCAATTAGGTCAAACACTGCTTTAACCTGGAGGGGCAGTGTTGGATTTCAGTGCCAGATGCCCTTCTGAACTGGTTTGCTGTGAGCTTCTCCCTATAATGCCTATTAAATTTCAAGAGACCATGCTTTTGGGAGGGGTGGGAGCACTGTGCCAGGGGCCCCTGGATGGAAGCCAGGGCTTTGCATAATAGTCTTTCTATGCCACGCATACTGGATTTATTTTTGGTATGCAAAATCTCTGCCAACTATTGACATCCTACTGGGGTGAGGGACCCACCGATCTCTAGCCTGTCAATAGCAATGTGTTCTGGGGTATTGCTTGTCTATTCAAATTTGAAACAAGAAGAAGTTAAATACTAAAAGTAACATTAAAACATACTATAGCTGATGGCAGTGTGGCCTACTGGATAGAGCAGCAGACTGGGACTCAGGAGAGCTGGATTCTAGTCCCAGCTCTGCCATTGAATTGTATGACACATAGGTCAACAGGTTCAAACCAGGGCACTTGGCATTAGGCACCTAGATTTAGGTCTCAGTCCTGCAATGACCTAAGTGTGAGCAGATCCTGGCACCCATGGGGTGCTCCATTGCAGTCAGTGGGTGCAGAATTCGTCCTTCATGGAGCTCATGGCAGTTTGGAGGTGTTGGCCAAGATCTACAAAGGGATTTAGGCTCCTCAAGCATTGAAATCAATGCGAGTTAGGCACCAAAATCAAGCACCTGGGCCTTCAGTTACCTACATTTAATTAAAAAGAACAGGAGTACTTTTGGCACCTTAGAGACTAACAAATTTATTAGAGCATAAGCTTTCGTGGACTACAGCCCACTTCTTCGGATGCGGGGCTATGGGTGGTTGGCCCCTTTAAAAGTCAGACTACTTAGTTAAGGGCCTCAATATGGACTGGGGGAGAGGGGAGCATAAATGTAGACACCTGAGTTTGTAAATGTTGCCATTGACCAGTGTCTCAGTTTCTCCAGTAAGTACATGTCTTAGCCACTTACAGAAAAGAGCTTCCCAGTAAAATAACCGAGAGATTTCAGTGGAGCATGTCCGCAAAACAGCAAAGGCTTCCATTTTCAGTGATTCAGCGGGGAGACCCTTATTAACAGTAATTAACGCCTCTGTTCACTCCCCACACACCACAGGTCACCCCTCATGTCAGGGGATCACGAGAAGGATGTTAGTGCCTCTGCAGTTTTTAGGGAGACCCGTAAGATCACAGGCCAGGCTACAGTGGCCGAGCTCTGAAGCATCTATGCCAACAATAGGATGACAAGGGCAGACTTTGGCTGTGATCCTACATGCACCTGGATTCTGTACGGGTGGGAATGTTGTCAAGAGTGAAAGCAGGCCGACTGGGTCCTATTCCCACTTTGCTCCTTGTCTTATTAGGCAAGTCACTTCTCTGTCCCTTGATCTCTCCACCTGTGAAGTGGGGACAATAACACAACGCCCAGAGCTGCGGGGCTAATAGAATGCAGAGAGGTTGAGCTGTAAAATGTCTTGAGATCCTTGAATAGTAGCTGCAGGGGAAGTACAACGTACCATGATTATGTACACACACGCACAGGGCGGCGGTGATAGCATAGGCTCTGAGACAGAGCTGCAACCAGGCCTCCTTTATTAAGAGTCGGAATCGATCATACTTACTCACAGCAGAAGCCATTCCCACATCTGTTAACTATCACCGGCGTTGTCATTCTCTCGCTCAGCTATTTTTTCCCCTTACTAATTTTAAAACTTAAGAAGCAAGACATAACGTACCGCATAAAACGTGTTAGCAAGACAAGGAGACTAAATTAGTCCCAGGTGGGTCAGCGTGGGCCTGTTTCCAGGGGCCCAGTTGTAACAGCAAGGCATCCCTGTAAGTAACGCACCGAGCTGACAGGGTGCAGGAGAGACCAAGAGTCGGTTCCCTTCCATGAGATTGTCTCCTGGCCCGGAGACTAAGGAGAAACCCGTCAGCAAGTTGCTCTGCACCCTGTGAGGGTTCATTTTAGAAGGGATGGTGGAGTCCCTTTTGGTGGTCCAGTGTGCTTTGCAGCAGGGGCTGGCAGTTACTCTGAACAACTAAACTGAAGTTCCGACCACATCCACCCACCTTTTTGTACTTGGACTGATCCGTCCTTTCACACTGTCCCTCAGTGCCTTGGTCAAGGTGACAGTGGCCAGCACCGTCCTACCGAAAAGGAGGCTCCTTTCAGAGGACTTGTTCCAGTTTGGTCAGCAACAGGCAGTAGCTGTTTTGGTTTTTTTGATTAATCTTCCTTCTCCAGCAAGAAGAGCTAAAAGGGGCACAACGGTCTAGTGAATATAGGAGGGGTCCAGAGAGCTGGATTTTCTTTCAAGCTCTATCACTGACTTCCTCCTTGACCATGGGCAAGTCATAGAATCATAGGACTGGAAGGGACCTCGAGAGGTCACCTAGTCCAGGCCACTGCACTGATGGCAGGCCTAAGTATTATCTAGACCATCCCTGACAGGTGATTGTCTAACCTGATCTAACAAATTTCCATGATGGAGATTCCACAATCTTCCTGGGCAATTTATTCCAGTGCTTAACCACCCTGACAGTTAGGAAGTTTTTCCAAATGTTCAACCTAAACCGCCTTTGCTGCAATGTAGGCCATTGCTTCTTGCCCTATCCTCAGAGGTTAAGGAGAATAATTTTTCTCCTTCCCCTTGTAATGACCTTTGATATATTTGAAAACTGTTATCATGTCCCCCCCCAGTCTTCTCTTCTCCAGACTAAACAAACCCAGTTTTTTCAATCTTCCCTTGTAGGTTGTGGTTTCTAGATCTTTAATCATTTTTGTTGCTCTTCTCTGGACTTTCTCCAATTTGTCCACATCTTTCCTGAAATGTGGCGCCCAGAACTGGACACAAGACTCCTGTTGAGGCCTAGTCAGCACAGAGCAGAGTGGAAGAATTACTTCTCATGTCTTGCTTCCAACACTCCTGCTAATACAGCCCAGAATGATGTTTGCTTTTTTTGCAATAGTGTTACACTGTTGGCTCACATTTAGCTTGTAATCCACTATGACCCCCAGATCCCTTTCTGCAGTACTCCTTCCAAGGCAGTCATTTCCCATTTTGCATTTGTGCAACTGATTGTTCCTTCCTAAGTGGAGTGCTTTGCCTTTGTCCTTATTGAATTTCATCCTATTTTCTTCAGACCATTTCTCCAGATCATTTTGAATTTTAATCCTATCCTCCAAAGCACTTACACTCCTTCCCAGCTTGGTATTGTCCGCAAACCTTATAAGTGCACTCTCTATGCCACTGTCTAAAGCATTGATGAAGATATTGAACAGAACCGGACCCAGAACTGATCCCTGCGGGACCCCACTCAATATGCCCTTCCAGCTCGACTGTGAACCACTGATAATGACTCTCTGGGAACGGTTTTCCAACCAGTTATGCACCCACCTTATAGTACCCTCCATCTAGATTGTATTTCTTTAGTTTGTTTATGAGAAGGTCATGCAAGACAGTATCAAAAGCCTTACTAAAGTCAAGATATACCACGTCTACCGCTTCCCCTCATCCACAAGGCTTGTTACCCTGACAAAGAAAGCTATTAGGTTGGTTTGACAGGATTCGTTCTTGACAAATCCATGCTGACTGTTATTTATCACCTCATTATCTTCTAGGTGTTTGCAAATTGATTGCTTAATTATTTGCTCCATGATCTTTCTGGGAACTGAAGTTAAGCTGATTGGTCTGTAATTCCCCTGGTTGTCCTTATTTCCCTTTTTATAGATAGGCACTAGATTTGCCCTTTTCCAGTCCTCTAGAATCTCTCCCATCTTCCATGACTTTTCGAAGACAATTGCTAATGGCTCCTCAGTCAGCTCTTTGATGTATTTCATCAGGCCCTGGTGACTTGAAGGCATCTAACTTGTCTAAATAATCTTTAACTTGTTCTTTCCCTCTTTTAGCCTCTGATCCTACCTCATTTTCACTGGCATTTACTGTGTTAGACGTCCAATCGCTACTAACCTTTTTGGTGAAAACTGAAACACAAAAGTCATTTAACACTTCTGCCATTTCTACATTTTCTGTTATTGTTTCCCCCCGCCCTTTGAGCAATGGGCCTACCCTGTCCTTGGTCTTCCTCTTGCTTCTAATGTATTTGTAGAAAGTTTTCTTGCTACCCTTTATGTCTCTACCTAGCTTAATCTTCTTTTGTGCCTTGGCATTTCTAATTTTGTCCCTACATACTTGTGAATCCTGGGGCTCATCAGAATGAACGGTCTGCCTCCCTCAGATGAGGGAGGGGGCCACAAGCCCAGGAATGAACTAAAGACAGAGGACAACAAATGAAAATACAGGGACAGGAGTGAAGGGCCTAGGTACAAAAAGATGGACTCAGAAGTGACCACAGAGCAGAGAACCCTAGACAAAGCCCTCTGCTCTGCAAAGGAGTCTCTGGTGGAATTAGCCAGCAGTCTGATGCCCTCTGTTTATTTGCAGAGCAAACAGCAGCCAGGAATGGCTTGCATATATCAGCCTGCCTTAGAGGGATTCACTCTGCGTGTCAGAGGCATTTGATCTCCATGGGCCATTCAGCTCTTGGCTTCTCTCTGGAGGCTGCCAAATAACGTCCGCTGCAGTCGTGAGTTAGTGAGATGCGAGACAGAACTCACCAGGCCATTCATGGAGGAGTTACGGATTGCTATCAGCCTGCACCCGGATTTGAACAGGTGACCTAGCGCTGAAAGGCCTTATAGCTCATTAACCTCGGTGAGCCTCCCAGGTTTCCCCTTTGTGAAATGGGGACGATACCTCCCAGTTTAAGTAGTTAACAGTTGGGAAATGCTTTGAAGATGAGGAGCACATTAAAATTGCTAAGCGCTGCTGGCATAACGCCACTGCATACAGGATTATTTATTATATATTTCTACTTCAGTAGTGTCTAGAGCCCCAACCAAGGCTTGTGTCGTTGCCTTGATTAGTTTATAGTCTAAATAAACAAGCCTTCCCCCACCCCTACCCCCACTCCTGTTTTACAGATGTGGAACTGAGACACTGCAAGCTTAAGTGACTTGCCAAAGTCACACACACAATGCGTAGCAAAGCCAAGAACGGCACACAGCTCTCCCACGTCCTAGGCCAGTGCCTTAACCGCAAGACCATCACTCCTCCCCTATAAAGAGCATCATAAAAGCACACAAATAACCCCCCAGCATTACAGTGCCATTAAGGTTCCCCGAATGAAGCACATTCAACCAGAAGAGCTAGAGTGAAGGTCTGCCTCTCTCCCACCCACATCCCTCCTTCCCTCTCTCCCATGTCACGCAATTCATTCACGAAGCTGTCGAGAAGAAAGAAATCTCCCCCCCCCCTCCCCCGGGTGAGCTAAGGACAGCTTGAATTTTGACTCTCCCTTCTTGTGTGGGTTAAAGCCAGATCCTCGGTGCAACTTTAACGTCATTTCTTTTGTGGTTTAATTTCCGCTGTAGCTCCATCTGCCTTAAAACTGTAGGAGCTTCGACACAATAGACCCAAGAGGCTGCTTTAGAGCCATCACAGTCTATTGTGCAAGTGTGTAATTACAGACTCTTTCGAATGCACATGATTCCCTTGGCAGCTTATGAAAGCTCTCCTTGGGGTTGTAGTGACCCGCATAGTGTTGGCCGCAGGAGGGAGTTTTAGTTTGCAGATCGCTGGCTAAGAGAGCAAACTTTAACTATGAGCAGACAGTCCAAAAGCTAGAAATTTTTATGCAACAGTCATTGTCACAGATCACGGTTTGTAAGTTCTTGCCTGTTGTTATAAATGCCGTAACAAAAGCCTGCTTTACAATGGGGAGTTGCACTAATCGCAGTTAAACCTGCTTTAAGCTACAATTTGCCACTTTCTCCCACTCTGCTGGTACAAACCGTAGCTTTGTGCCCACTAGGGGTCTGTGCTGGTGCAGCTACAGCAGTGTCTTAGGATGGACGGCACATTCCCAGGTGGACAAGGCCTCAGCTTTTCCCAAAGGTCTTTTCAGAGTCCAGAACTCGTTATCATTATGGTTGAGTCACATTCAATGTTTCATTTAGGCAAAAGAACAGGTTGCTTCTAGGGTCTCTGTTCAAATCCTGTCCTGAGCGGCAGTGACAGGCCATTGCTAGGTGATGACTCTTCAGTGGCTTGCGTGAAATGTGCTTGTCTCAGCCGAGATCCCAGTGGGCAAGTGGCTGCAGTGTGCGCACACACACACACACACACACACACTCACACACACACACGCTCTCTGTCTCCGAACTAGCTTGCTGATTGGCAGTTTCAGCAAGGACTGGATGGGCTGAGAAGATGGAATTATCATCTCACCATTGAGAGTCGGCCTGCTCAGGACAGAGTGGGAGAATTTTGCCCTGTGCGATACCGGTCTTGTGGGAGGACTTTTTCTTCCATAGCTGTCTTCCAGTTCCTTCCCCTCCTGAAAACCACGTCCACCTCATTGAAGAGGGGCCCAAACCAAAACCCTAGGCCCACATGCCCCCAGGCCAGGCAGGAGGAGCGATCAAATCTTATTTCAATATTCCTCCTTCTTTGAACCTTTCTCCACCCACTGAAGCAGCCGCTCAAGTTGAGGATCATTCTCCCTTACTATTCATTATTGGTTATTTACACTGAAGTAATGCCTAGGGGCACCAATCATAGACCAGGAGCCCATTGTGGTAGGTACCATACAAACACTGAGATGGCCCCTGCCCCAGAAAGCTGGGGAACCCTGTTGACTCTACATCCTGTTCTCCTGTGGGGTTTGCCCCTGGACAAGGCAGGGCATTCTCTCCCCAGGTCAAAGCATACTGGGTAACATTTTTTTAAATGTCTAAGGCGCAGAGCTTCAAAGATATTTAGGCATCCAACTCCTCATGAAAGTCAAAATAATATATGGAGATATACCTCTCTCATAGAGCTGGAAGGGACCCTGAAAGGTCATTGAGTCCAGCCCCCTGCCTTCACTAGCAGGACCAAGTACTGATTTTGCCCCAGATCCCTAGGTGACCTCCTCAAGGATTGAACTCACAACCCTGGGTTTAGCAGGCCAATGCTCAAACCACTGAGCTATCCCTCCCCCCCAAGTCAGATGTGGGCTCCTAAGTCTCTTAAAACACTTTTGATCTTCCCCACCTCTCATTTTCTCCTCTCTAGCTCTCCAAGCCCAGGGCAGCTCCAGGCAGTAGAGAGACGAGTCCCTTTGGCTTTTCAGTATGCTAACTCTGCAGCTACACGCAGGGCCGGCTTTAGGAAGTGCGGGGCCCGATTCGAACAGTTTTGACGGTGCCCCGTCTAAACTAAAAAAAAAAAAAAAACACGTAAAAAAAACACGTGGGGGTTGTACTCACAGGGTGGCGCTCCTAGTCTTCAGCAGTGGGTCCTTCACTTGCTCCGGGTCTTCGACGGCACTGAAGGACCTACCGCCGAAGACCCGGAGCGAGTGAAGGACCCGCCGCCGAAGTGCCGCCGAAGACCTGGAGCGCCGCCAGATGAATAAAAATTAAAAAGGAGCCTCTAGCCAGGAAAGGGATTCTCGGCCACTTTCCCCCACCCCGGCGGCCCTGCCACTGGGCGTGGGGCCCTCTTAGGCGCGGGGCCCGATTTGGGGGAATTGGTGGAATTGGCCTAAAGCCGGCCCTGGCTACACGCCCAGTCCTTTGTATTTATTGATTATCCTCTCCCTCGTTGAGCAGACCCTCCTAGACACTTGAACAAGAACACTTTATTCCCTGTTAACTCGCCTTCCCCATTGGATAAACGTGGGAGGGAGACTCAACTACTTCCGCTGACTTAAGCGCCTTGCCCTGCCCAAACGCCTTTGTTTGTGCCCTGGCCTCATTTAGATCAGCGCAGCTCTGGGGAAAGTGTCTTTTGTAGTCCAAGTGCTGCTGTGGAGACAGCTCAAACCACTGCGATTTTGTAGGTCTTGCCTAGAGTTAATGTTAAAAAGAATATCAGTAGTAACGTAACTTAACAGTCAGGGGCTAGATCCTCAGCGTGTGTCGATAAGTGTAGCGCCATTGACTTTGGGAGCGCTGTGCTGATTAACACCAGCTATTGTTCTTTATGATTTGGATTGCGATCATGCCTAGGAGCCCAGTCACGGCACAGGGCTCTGCTGTGCTAGGCGCTGTACATGCCCATAACAAAATTACGGTCCTTTCTCCAAAGGGTTTACAGTCTAAATTATTTCTGTTCATAGGCCCCAACCCATCTGCCTTTATTCACTCAAGCAGCCCTACTGAAGTAAATGGGCTTATTCCCAATTCATGTGAGTAAGGGTGGCAGGTTCAGAGTCTTTTAGTTACACTGGTATAAATCCAAATGAGGTCCATTTAAGTCAGTGGAATTGCTCTGAATTTACACTGTGTTACTTACAGCAAGATTTGGTCCCTAGACTCCAGAGCCCATCATCCAGTTGTGAGCCAGGTGAAATCAGGGGCACTCTGCATTGGGTAAGTCCCTCTCCCAGCAGGTTTTCAAGCAAGTTTGCAGAATAAAATGAGAGCTGGGAAGAGTCCAGCCCGTCCCTTCTCCTGGCTAACGCTGGATTGTTCTCGAAATGATACCGTTCCAGACAACGGAGCGTCCGCCGCTGCCCTGGGATCATACACAGCTCATTGGCAGGACGCTTCTCCTCATACATTATCCTGCCTTAATTTCATCCTAAACTGGACACCTCAAGCCCTCAGTCCTCTTTGGTGTTCATGCCCTTCAAATACGTTACCCTGTTACCTATCATCTAGTGTGGAATCCTACCTACAAAAGTAAAATACTGCTGCTTTCCCGCTTAGGTCTATTAGAGCCATCTAGTGCAGACATTTTGTGGCCTGGATTCACAGGATGGTGTCACAAATTGCAGGAGATATGGTCCTTCCCTTCCAGAGTGCTTCTGCCCCTGGCACCCATATCAACATCTGATCTTCCCGTCCAGCGCGATGGGCCTGAACCAAATCCCTCGGTGTGAATGTTTTACACACCCAAAATGGGCAATCGTGCACCATGTGCACACATAAGGATCTGCATGTGCATCTTTTGGGGGCACAATTCTGGGGGTTCCTTTGAAGCCCATTGATTTGGAGGGGATACACATAACACCCAAATAGCTACGTAGGCTTTTGGACATCGCCACTGCAGAAGCAGCTCGGGGTAGAGACCCTGCCTCCTAACCCACTGGCACACTTCCCACACACCACCGCAAGGTCTGTGGCACCGAAGGGCTGGGCTGGGTGGTTTCTGACCAGTGCAGGCTGCAGCTTCATAACCATAAACCACTCTGCTGCTGCCTGTCAGTGACTGGAAGGGAAAGACTCTCAGGCTCACGGGACAGGTTTGGCCTCCTTTTGGGTCCCGGCTTTCGCTGCTCTTTTTAAACAGACACTTTCCCCCAGCAAAACTGGCAGCCTGTAAAAACGTGTCAGTGTTTCAGTTTTTTCACAATTAATGAGGTGAAACATCCTCGGAAAGATTCGACTGACGCTGTAACGTTGCTACGGTAGCGGAGATCTGCTTCCCCTCCCCCAAATTTTTCATGGACTCCACTTGCGCTGGGGAAGTTTCCGTAGGATTCAGCAATTCTTCAGCCTCTCCCCCTTCCACACGCACTTCGCTTGGCTCCATCCTGAGCCTGGGCCCTTCCACAATGAGCTCGCACGTTGCTCTTTGTTCGACAACTCACCACCGAGTGGAAAAAGCCAGAGCGGCAAGCGGGCTGGTTATTGATCTGGGAGCCAAGTCTCGGGGCTTCTTGCATATTTCCTCCTGTCGGGTGGTTTTGCCCCGTTTCTTAACAGCGCCACATGCCTTTAACCCGACGCCACTGTTGGTGGCCAAAGCTTCTCCCTAGTAGATGTTGACCGACAGCACCAACTGTACACCTATTGGGGTGATTATTCCCCCCCGCCCCATCCCATGTGACCCATTGCAGCCAGCCGTGGAGCTCCAGAGCCAGTGTTTGTGGCTTGGCAGTGCCGCACCGTGCTGTGCACACTTGATCCTGGCAGGATGCACGCAGCCAGAATATTCCACGTATGATTTATGCAACCAGCACAGTAATCGCGGCTATGAAAGCTCTCCCCTTAATCCTCAAACGCTTTTCTGGAGACAGAGTAGCCCACGAGGGACAGGGCTGATTGGGGGTTGGCTTTTGGCAGGCGGGGTGGAGAAGAGGCCTGGATAAGCGTTCATTCGATAGCTAAACATTTTTTTCCTGCCCTGCCTCGGGAAGCCAGATCTCTGCAGACGGAAGGTGGAGGGTGCAAATCCTGCGCTGGCATGACGACTCCATTGGCTGAGGCTTTAGCTTTCTCTCCACTTCTTCTACATGCCCAGAAGAGAGCTTACTAACAGGGTATGTCTACACTGGAGCTGGGGTAGACATACCCATCCTAGCTGCGATCGCTTAGTGTAGCCACGGCTGCATGGGCCGTGGGACGGGCTAGCTGCCCAGGCTGAAACCCTCAGGGCAACTAGCCCACCCCGCCACCCACGCAGCTGTGGCTACGCTGCTATTCTTAGCGCATTCGCTCGATCGGGGCAAGCAAGGGCACGTGTGCCCGAACTGCAGTTACACCTGCTTTCCGTGTGGTCTGAGACGCAGAAGCAGAGAACATCCCTCTCCGTGGCAGATGGCTCCTGGAGACCGTGGGATGATTCGTTAAAAGAGAGTACGTGGCAATAGGCCTGGGAGAGCCACATCTTACTTTCGTGAACGTCCCCGGGGACTTAACTGTGAGAGGCAGGCTCGATATAGAACTGCACACGCATCCCTGGCACAGCCACAAAAACCAAGCGTGGCCCACGGATGCCGGCCAAATGGCTCAGCTCAAGGGGTTGGCATCACCCTATATTGCACCCGGCTACATTCGAGGTGGTTCTCTTCTTTGCAACAGCTGAGTTGCTGGTAATCTTTAGTTCTGGGCCTTAATGAGGACCCAAGACAATGTCAGTGGCGGGTTCTTGCTTTTGGGGATAGCCCACCTGAGCTCTTCTTTCTCAGCCATCAGAGCATTTGGCCCAATGGGTCCAGATTGAACCATTCCCTTCCTTTTCTGGGCGGGTAGACGATTACCCAGAGGAGGTTAGTATTGCTGATGAAATGCACTATAACTTATTAAATATGTGTCTACCCATCTTTGGAGTTGCCAATTAGAGGCGCAATCCTGCACCACTGAAGGGAAGAGGAACTTTGCATTGGCATCAGTGGGTACAAAAATCAAGTCCTAATTGCCCAGGGCAGCTTGCAAGCTCCGTGGTGCACCGGCTCTAGTGCTGACCCAAAGCCATTCAAGTCAGTGGAATGATTCCCATTGACTTGAGTGGGCATTGGATCAAGCCCCGTGGCCTTGTCTGAAAACTTGTTGCATCCCCTTGCACCAGCAGAATACACAGTGGACCTCAGGGAACACTGCTTGGGTCGGTTCATTTCACGCCGAGAAAGCATCTTCAATTCCGGGGTCAAGAAGTGACTTCATGCCCTGAGCCAAACCAAAAAGTGGCAGCTGGGTTCCATAGAAAAGATCATTCTATTCTCTCTCTTCGGGAAGGCAGTGTGACCTAGTGGATAAAGCACTGGACTAGGCCCCAGGAGACATGTGTTCTAGTCCCCCTCTGACCAGCTGTGTGATGCTGAGTATCTGCACCTGCCTTGTCTATCTAGATTGAAAGCTCTGGGGGCAAGGGCTGTCTCTCACTGTATGTACAGTCCCTGGCACAATGGGGCCCTGATCTCAGCTGGGGCCTCTGGGTGCTACAGCCAAACAAAAAAAATCTCACTTCCTTGGCCTGCTCCTGCTCTGACTGAAGTTAACCAGAGTATTGCTTTGACCTGAATGGAGCAGGTTTGGACCTCATCCAGCAAGGTGCTGAGTGAAGTCAATAGGAGTGGAGGGTGCACAGAACCTTATGGGAGGCACTGCAGCACATTGCAGGATCAGGCCTAGTATCAGCAAACGGATGCATCTTAATTGCTTCCCACCCCTCACCAAATCCTTCCGTGGCAGACAGTTGCGCATTCATGGGCCGCCGGGGGGGGGGGGGGGGGGGGGGGGGGAGATAGTTCTTCAGTTGTATTTTTCGGTCTATAAGATGGAAAGCAGGTCCCAGCCCAAACAGCCAACTTAGTTATACAAATTCAGTCAGCTTTCCAAACGAGCAGACAGTTCAAAGCACAGACACCGGCACAGGCCACAGACGCTGCACTCGGGTGTCAGCCTGCCTATACTTTTGCAATCTTGTATTTGTATTGTGCAACGCAGGCCAAATTCAATAAAAGGAATTATTGAAAACAACATCGCAGGGGCAAGCAAACACTTTCAAAAGTCAGGGCTTCCAATTACCTCTCAAGCATAATAGTCTTTATGACAGAATTGTTAGAGATTAAAAGTTTTTGTAGAGTATTTGGTTCCTACCATTTCCATGACTGTCAAATGGGAAATTCAGTGCAGTCTAGTGGTTAGACCAGGGGACTAAGCACCTGGATGCCTGGGTCCTATTCCCAGATGACTCATGCTGTGACCTTCAAAAAGTCTCTCTCTGCCTCACTTCCCCCCCCCCCCCCCCCCCCCCCCGATAAGACCCAATTCAAGAAAGCACATGAGTTAAGTCTGTCCCCATTCAAGAGAGCACCATAGCATGTGTTTGGTTTTAAACAGAGCAGGTTTCAAGTTACACAAGTGCTTAAGTGCTGTCCTGAATAGGAATACTTTCTTGAGACACAATCGAAAATGGGGATGATACTATTTAGGAAATGTGGAGTTGCCTAGTGGTTAGAGCTGGTGACTTGGCATCAGAACTCCAGATTCTGTTCCCAGCTGATTTGAAATGCGACTTGCCACAAATGACCGTACCTCTTTGTGGTCAGTTCCCCCCTTTCCCTCCCTCCTGGGGAGGAATTATGATGAATTAACATCTGTAAAGTGCTTTGAGTTCCTCGGATGAAAAGTGCTGGCAAGAAAGACAATTATTATTGTTCAAGGGGGGGGGAAAAGGACACAGAAAATAACTCTGGAGCCCCTGGATCATTTACTCCACAGATTAATCCAAAGGGAAACATTCAAAATAGATTTCATGATTTAAGGAACAAGTTAAACAATTGCACATGAAATCTAGGCGGACGTCATTGCTGTAGTTCTTTTGGTTTCCCTAGAGTATATAATGGCAGTCCACATGTGTACTGAGAAAGACCATGGGAGAAATGAAAGACATTGTTTTTCCAACGGATTTCTTGGCTGTAAAAGCCCTCCGCTGCCCTGCGGCTTCCCTGATTAAGGCCCAGTGTTAATTTGTTAAATCCACATCAAGTGCCCGGAGAACCAGTTGTTTATTTTTGCTAATTCAGCCGGCTGAGATCAAATTGGGGTTTTATTTGTTAAGGATAAACGTTAATTAATAAAAGCTATTTATTTGGTTAGAGCTGGCCGCAGCCTTGGGGTCATATATGCCGTGATCATTATTTCAAACAAAACAAACCCAAAACGTCTCTCAACAGTTTGAAAAAGGCACAAACGTAGAGGGCTGAATTTATTTGTTTTAGGAAGAATTTACAGTTAATTCCCTCCAGGCTATTTAAAACCTTAAATTATACGGACTCGGGGGGGGATGGGGTGCGGGGGGGGAGCGAAGTGGGAGGAAGAGGGGAGGGGAAGTGACTGTAAAGAAGATTTGATCATTTGGCTGGGTGAAAAAAATAAAGCTTAAAAAGGTCTTTGGCAAACTGTCCACAAATAAATGGAATGTGTGAAATAATTTAATGGCAGAAAACTGCTCCGCTCCGGGTTTTTACATTGCAACGCAATAGGGCGAGATGTAACTTTAGCTTTTAGAGATGTGGGTCTGAACCCCCCCCCCCCCCCCAAGCAGGCCAGAGATGCACAAGGAGGAGTGTTATGTATTCACCACCAAATCATAAAGGTTTAGGATCGAAGCTGCTTTACAGGGGATGGGCTGCACGTAGCGAGGAAGGGGGCGTGTGGTTAAAGCAAGCAGAGAGCATGTGGCCAGAAGGGACCACCCGACCATCTAAGTCTGACCTCCTGTATGTCACAGACCACCAGCACCCACCACCTAGCGCCCGCACACCGAGCGGGACTGAGATTGAACTAGGAACAGAGGGAGTTTGCAGAAGAGAAGAGTGAGGGGGGGATTTGATAGCAGCCTTCAACTACCTGAAGGGGGTTCCAAAGAAGATGGAATTAGGCTGTTCTCAGTGGTGGCAGATGACAGAACAAGAAGTAATGGTCTCAAGTTGCAGTGGGGGAGGTCTAGGTTGGATATTAGCAGGAGCGCCGCCATGTTTTGCCGCCCTAGGCGGCGGAAGGTCCCGCCCCTGAAATACCGCCCCCCGATAGAGGTGGCAGAAGGTCCCGCCCCTGAAATACCGCCGACGACCGGGGCGGCCGAAGATCCGGCTGCCGTGGTCACCGCCCCCCAAATGTTAGTGCCCTAGGCGACCGCCTAGGTCGCCTAATGGGTTGCGCCGACCCTGGATATTAGGAAACACTATTTCACTAGGAGGGTGGTGAAGCACTGGAATGGGTTACCTAGGGAGGTGGTGGAATCTCCATCCATAGAGGTTTTTAAGGCCCAGCTTGACAAAGCCTTGGCTGGGATGATTTAGTTGGGGGTTGGTCCTGCTTTGAGCAGAGGGCTGGACTAGATGACCTCCTGAAGTCTCTTCCAACCCTAATATTCTATGATTCTGTGTTAGTCCCTGGTTTAAATGTCAGCTTTTCCTATATTAAGGAGGACAGCCAGCGTCTCTCACACTGTTCCCCAGAGCCAGGGGACGAGGGGCGCACTCCTGCTGTGAGCTGGGCTCCCCCCACTCGGCCTTATTTTATCCCCCAGGCTCATTTCTATCCCTAGCCCACAGCTGCAGAACCATTCTACAGGCGCTACTGGAGCACTGCGGCTGACAATTGCAGCACCCCACCCCAGCAGGGGTTCCCAAAACTTTCCCTAAGCAGTAGGGCACCAGGAGCTGCCGTGGAGCTGAGCTTAGCAGCATACGGTGATCAGAACCCCTGCATTCAGGGCCTTGCCTGAGTGGCAGGATTAGGCCTTAAATAAACCCTGATGACTAGTTTTCAGATATCCAGCCCCTGTTGACTTAAGGTAGCTCAGCCCCTGAGAAATGAGGCCATTCCCGCTTAGATTCATCTCAAAGCAAGAACTAAGGGAGGCAGTTTGCACTTGGAAGGTGCTGAAAAGCACCGAGGGTCATAAATTCCATTACAAAAATCTCCCCTTTCCACACAATGTGACGGTGGCCAGGTGCCTGGTTTTCAACCGAAAAGTCCGGTCGAAAAGGGGACCTGACAGTGTCCGGTCAGCTCTACTGACTGGACACAAAGTCTGGTTACTGTGGGTGGGGGAGCTGCTGGGTCATCACCCGTGCCAGTCCCTACTCAGCCGGGGCCACCTCCTACCTGCGTCGGGCGGCTGCAGCTCCCAGCCCCAGCAAAGCAGGTGAGTCCCTCCTGATCTGGGTTGGGGGGAGAGGAAAAGCAGCGAGCTAAGAGGAGTGGATGGGGGCAGGGCAGGGGAGGTTCCAGCACTCCTGCTGGAGGGTCCGGTTCTTAAATATTACCAAGTTGGCAACCCTAATGAGACCTACAGGAATAGTACACTTGCCTGAATGAAAGGGAATTGCCACCTCTCCCTGAATACGGGCACTCCTCTCCCATGGCACAGGGACATTCCATGTAGATAAGGCACATTTAGAAATTGAGACATTCCACTCATTGAGTTCCAACATGTAAATGGATGTCATTTTAATGCAAATCAAAATAAATAATAATAATACATTCAGATTGCCTGTATCACGGCTGCATTGAGCTCATGAATCCCTCGTGAACAACGATCATAAATCAGCTCTGAAACCTTGGTGGAAATGTAGGGAAAATTCCCTTTCTAATGGCACATAGTACAACTTTCTACTACTAATAGCCTAGGAGGAGTTCAAGGGTTAAAATCCCTCACTACATATATATTTAACCATGACCCAGATTTGCTATAATACCTGGTTTTCTAGTCTCAACTCAGCAAATAATTATTAAAGAAAACTGCTAGGAGCACAGATGAGAAGTGCAAACTCAGCAGAGCTGCCTTGAGCTGCTTAGAAAATGAACATGGGAATACCGCCTTTGGGCCTGATCCTGCAGTCTCAGTGACTCCGAACAGGCATGTTACCCGGGTAAGGAATGCAGGATCAGGCCTGTATTTTGACAGAGCAGTTTTCCTACAAGCCACAGGTCCGAACCTGCTCTCACTGAAGCTAAATGATAAAATGTGCATAGACGTCGTCGGGACAAGGATCGGACTGTCTCACATGCGTTACGGGGTTGCCTGGTAGAATAGCAGTGTTAAGTAAAGAACGGCCAGAAAAAGGACAAAGGAAGAAGAGGCAAAGGAGAAAAGTGAGGTTATCAAATGGGATGATCAAGATTAATTTAAGAAGAGGACCAGAAAGGCTGTGATTTTCAAAGGAGCTTTAGAGGGTTAAGCCCCAAAGGAAAATGTTCAGACACACCTGATGTCTACACAGCATATTGTGGCGTGGGTAGGCGCAGCCATTCTAGCTTTAATCTAGCTAGTATGGGTAACAAGAGACATGGCGGCACGGGCTTCTGCACCATCTAGCACCCGGACCACAAGCCTGTCAGGGAGCGTGGGGACACACACTGGTTGCTAACTCATACTGAAGCCTGTTTCACCATGCCTGCGCTGCTACTGTTACCTGTGCTAGCTAGATTAACATTAGTGGTATGTCTGCCATGCTACAGTCACACCTTCACTTGCAGCATAGCTGTACCCTAAGAGACTTGTAAGCCTGATTGAGGCACCTGGGAAGCTAGGTCCCATTGACTTTCCAATGAAACTTTGGCTCCTAAGTGTCTAAGTCCCTTTTTGAAAAATGGGACTTAGGCCCCTAAATCACTTAGGTGACTGAACATTTTATCCCATTTTCTCTAACAAGCTTGAAAATCCCAGCTCAAGTCCTTTGGAATAATTTACTATTTGGATGAGATTTTCAAAAGCTGCTAAGTGACTCAGGAATACAAGTTCTACTGAAAGCCAATGTCCATTGGGCGCTTTTGGAAATTCCAGCCTTTATCGTTAACATACCCCAGCAATGAGTGGGCTAGATTTAGTGTGAAACAGACAACAAAGTTCTAGCTTGTGCAATGGCTGACACACACACACACACACATTTGTTACAAAACGACAGCTTAATTCCATGTCTCGTATATTCTGTTTAACGCCGATGTCCCCTGGGGAATGTGTTTTTCATCTCAGGGTTACTGAGCAGTCTCGCTTTCCCTTTTTATCCTTGCAATGTCATCTTTCATTATTCGGTAATATTATCCCTCCCTCCCCTCTTTATTTTTTCCCCTTAGAGGAAATTGTAATCAGCAGAAAATAAATACACCATACAAAAAGCGGCCACAGGAAGAGGGAATGTTCATATGTCCCCTCTGACCTCTAGGTTGGACAATCAACCCAGTCAATATCTCCAAGCGAGCCAGACAGTAACCAAAAAATGACAAACGCAAACTTGCAAATTCGCTCCATCATTTCAAACCCCCTTGCGCCCCAAAACAAGGCCTGCAAAGTCCTTCAGGAGGGAAAGAAATCCAGTGTGGAGCTATTTCTGCCTTTCCATAATTAATGAGTCTTATTCTTGGAAGAGCATCAGGATGTTTTAATTCCTTGGTGAAAATCACAGAGAAGCCAGTTAAGTAACTTTTCCTCCTGTGCGTCTAACGCTCAGAAGCGAATAGGGTTATCTTATGGCACAGCGGCCTTTGGCACGAAAAAGTAATGGCTGGATGGTCAGAGTTAGCTGTGGATTTCGTGTAGGATTTGTGACTGCAAATGGAAATAGGATCTATTAGGTTTATCCTCCTACCCCACCCCGTGAAAGCACAAAAATGGAACGTTTAATGACATTCATTTTTTAATGTTGATTTCAGCTCTATCTTTTTATAGAATGGGCGATCGCTCCCAACCTTGCACACCATAAACCTGTCAGACACATGCCATCAGCAATTAGAGTGGCATTTATCTGGTCCCACATTTCTGGAGTATGGGCAGGGCTCCAAAGCATGAGCTAATTGAGAAAAGATGTTGATTCATTATGGAGCAGGAGAACCCTGTCTCTGGGCTAATTAGAGGAATCAGACAGGTACATTTGGATCAAGCGCGGCCTCATGTACAACCAACGGATGGGATTGTTTTTAAAGAGGAGGGAAAATACATCACATAATGGAGAATTCATCTGGAAGCAGAAGGACCTATGCAGAGTTCAGGAACAATGATACCCTTTGAGCTGTACTGGGAGGCAGCTATCTTTCAAGGGAAGGTTTGATTAGGTGAGGAAAGGCTTTCACCAGCTAACAATAGCTTTTAAGAGTTTGCCTGGAATGTGCTGCATGGTTTTGTGGCTCAGGAGAAGATCTCACTTGTACATGGTATAAGGGACACATTTAAACTAGCGGAGGGGCCTGAACATAAAAACTGGATCCGTGCGCCCCCAGACTTTACAGCTCTTTAAAAGCCCAGACGCAAAATGGTCCGCCCCATTCCAAACATGGAAGAGGGGTGTAATCCATATTGGAATCTTGCAGCTTGGGAAATCTTTTTACACAGTGGGTCTATGGTAGCGCCTGACCCCATTTCCATTAAATTCCATGTGAGGTTTTGTGTTGATTTCAGTGGGAGACAGATCAGGAGTCCTGCTTTGCTAGGAGGAAAAGAGGGCAGACAGAGTGGGTGCGGTTGAGAGCACATTCTCCGCATGCCATTTTAAGAGTTAAATCTATGAGGTTCTGCTCCCTCATTCTTTCAGCAGAGCAACCTGGAAGCTATCGCTCATGAAAAAAGTCCTACAGACAGATTTAAATAGGGATCAGCCCAGCTGGGTTCTATAGAAATCACTATAAAAAACTATACCATTTAATAGAGAATGAGATCCTCTTTCTATAATTTGTCCATCAAACCCTATCAGGTAGTTCATAAATCCTATAGGGAGCTCATTGCTCTCTATTACATTCTGTAGGGCTTTTCCATCAGGGATGGTTCTTGCATGCCGGCCCATGTCAATCCCAGGTTCTGCGAGGAAGCTGGACAGCAGTGACCTGCCGTAGTTTTTTAATCCAGAGGCCCATTAGCTTGCTGAAGGAAAACAAAACCAAAAAAGGAGTTAAACTAAAAGGGGCAACTGTAAAATAGAGATTGGCAGCGAATTTGAGGCTCTCGACAGAACCAAGGGCTGGAGGGAATTCTCGGAATTTTATTTGTGATGCAAAGCTCAGTGAAGCCTAGACTGGTCTCCTGGGTGGCGCAAAGAGCGTCTTTCTCTCTCGGCTTTTGGACTCAACTTGCGTTTATTTCAGATTGAACCAAACACGTGTCACCTTTCATAACGTTCTCCCCCGCCCCAATCCTGGAGCTTCCCAAACGCAGCCATGCTCAGCTTCTACCAGCCCCAGGGTCCCTCTGTCCTTAGAGGGATTTACAGGGGCAAAGAAAGGTTGAAACTTACCTGGAATGCAAAAATGTGTAACTAAATGATCAGAAAGTGGCAGTACATAAGGAGCTCCCCGGCTCTATTCAGATAACTACACCTAGGGCCCATGGTAGCTGAGGTCACCTCTCTTTCTACAGCTCATCAAGGGAGTTCCCATCTCACCATCCAGTCATGGGGAGGGTGGTCTCAATGGACAGCTCCCTTCCTCTATCCCCTGGACACCTACTTGTTTGGCTGAGGCAGAGGGATGAGTGTACCCTGACACAAACGCCAGATCTATTTAGTCACGCTTGTTGAGGAACTGCACTAACAGGTCGGGGAGTAGGGTGAGTGCTGGGTTTTGAGCCTGATCTGTGGATTGTTAGAGGCCATTCCTACAAGGGGCAGAGCGTTCTCACTGCCCGTAATGTGTAATGGTTTCTAATGATGGACGGCATCCAGGGGTCTCAGGCCTCAATGTGCATTGTAAAGAAAGCACCAAACACTCATCTTACACTAGGCCATTGTCAGCACCAGCCACAAACCTAACCCCTCATTCTCGGAGATTTCAATTGCCACTTCCCCGGGGTAACCGCCGCATGGTTGTCAGGATTTCTGACTCAAGCCAGGGAGAACTGCCTCTGGAATTATGACCTATATTAGGGTTGCCAACCCTCCAGGATAGTCTCCAGGGATTAAAGATTCATCTTTAATTAAAGATTATGTCATGCGATGAAACCTCCAGGAATACAGCCAACCAAAATTGGGAACCCTGGACCTGATAGCAGTGGTGGCTTCAGTGGAGGTCCATGGCTGCAACTGCACCCATCGAAATCGGGCCCAGATTAACCAGTGTGCAATGGGTGCACTTGCACAGGGGTTCCTGTCTCAGGTTTGGGCCTGGCCGTCCCTCCAGAGGCCTGGCCAAACCTGAGTGGCGGCGCTGTGACCCTGTGCACCAAGTCACAATGCCCGGAGTGGTCAGCTGGGCCCAGCCCCGTGGGACAGGAGTCACAACTGCTGAATGAGCGTTGGATGAGCTCCCTCTCCATGCCCACCCCTGGGGCCTCCCCTCCACGCTCGGCCAGGATTAGGGTTGCGATGCTGGGACGGAGGAGCTACTGTGGGTGGTCGGTGCCCCCTCGGCGGGTTGAGGAGCAGGCACTCATTGAATTGGGAGGCTACGTCCTCCCCTGCTTGATAGCCACAGGCAGAGCATGGCTGAAGTAGACTAGGCTCAGTTTATTCATTATTAAAATGGGAATGTCCCCAAAGTCTCTATCCGACCCTATTGAACGATCCCCAGTGCTCCAGGCTACGGAGAGAGACTTTCACATACAAAGTATAGCAAAGAAAGGGTCCACCCAGAAATTAGCAGCACAGATGCCTACTCTCGGTTTCCTTAACCGATAAAGCAGACAACACAGACCAGTAATTAGGACAAGGGCTCAGGAGTCTTAGGACACGTCTACACAGAAAAACAACAACCCCAAACCAAGCCACGGCAGCAAGTCTCAGAGCCCGGGGCAACTGGCTCGGGCTTGTGGGGCTAAAAATAGCAGCGTAGATGTTTGGGCTTGGACTGGAGACTGGACTCTGAAACCTGGCAAGGCAGGGAGGGTCTCAGAGCCCCAAACGTTGAGCCAGGCTCAGACTCACTGCCCCATCTCTTTTTCTCCAGTGTAGACAGACCCTCAGGTTCTAGTCACTGTGTGACCTTGGTCAACTCACTTCACATTTGTGTGCTTCACTTCGCCCCTCTGTAACACAGGGGTAATGCCTACCTTTGTAATGTGCTTTGAGATGCTGGAGAACCACAAAGGGTTAGAACAACAGCCATGCACATGTCTACTGCCCCATTCACATGAGATTAGGGTTTTTTGGGGGGAGGGGTGGATGGGCATCTAAATTATCTTTAGTTTTTCATCAGCCTGGTACAAGTAGGAATCAGATCACACTGGATCATGGTGCCACATTGGCTCAGATTCATGGTGCATCTACTCCGGTATCCTGTTACTGACAATGGCCAGCACCGGATGTTTCAGAGAAAGGTGCAAGAAACCCTGCGGTAGCAATGGAGCAAGGCACAGAAGTTTCCATCTAGCCCTCAGTAGTTAGAAGGTGGCAGGAGGGTTTATATCCCTTTCAGGAGATTTTGATGCCTGGGCTGGTATCATCTCATGACAATTTTGCGAAGCTGCATTAGAAGCCTTTTAGTGAGAGGCAACAATTTCTCACCTCATAGGCTCTAACTTTGACATAAAGCAGAGAAATCCAATGCCACGGCTGTAAATCCATGGGATGTCATAAAACGATTAACATTTCAAACCATTCAAAAAAAATTTCCCGCCATTAGGTACAAATTGAATCCAGATGCTTTGCTAATGGAAAGAATAACTGAACAATACTCCACTAAAGAATTAAAAACAACAACATACTTTCCCCACTGGGCCTCTGACTGTGTCCTCCAGAACCCGCCTCCATCAGCCTGCCCCATCTCATGTGATGCTGGCAACAAAGAAAGAATGAAAGTTACCCCGGATGAAGGCCCAAGATGCACCATACTCAGGCCTGGATCTGGGCCCAAAAGGCAAACAGACGGACCAGTGGCAGGCTTAAGGTTCAAAATTTCACGAGCCACAAAAATGGAAACAAATGCTGGGTGTGAGCAGAAATCTCAGAGGCTTGGTAACATTTGATTCTAGCGCTGGCTGGCCATGAGATAGCTCACCTTAAAAATCCCGTCCTTCTAATTACCCTCCTGTTCCTCCCCACGTCGCAGACAGATGTAGCCGCTGCTACTTCAGGAACTGCTGGCAGGGGAACTGGAACCATTTTTACAGCGAGTGCGCTGAAAGCCATTGGACAAAACGGTCTAATATGGCATTGCTATTATTCCTTTAAGCCAGGGAGTGCGGCTGCCTCCGCAGCACCACTAGTCCCTGCACCGCTGACGGCTGGCGTTAGAGACTAAGTGGCCACGGATTTTGGGTGCTTCCATTTTTGGGTGCCCAACTTGAGACATCCTGGGGCCTGATTTGCTACGGTGCTGAGCTCCCATTGACTTCAACAGGACTTGCTAGCACTCGTCGCCTCTGAAAATCAGGCCTCAAGCATCTGAATGCATCTGAAATCAGTGGCCACTTTTGGGAATTTTCAACTTCGTACTTACATAGCACTTGGCATATATTAACTAGTTAAACCCTTTCCCCATTCATCCCCCCGGAGGTAAGTATTATCCCTGAGAGAAACTAAGGCACAGAGAAGGGATGAGACACGTGCCATGAGACACAGTCAGTGGCAGAGCTAGGACTGGAACTGAAGAACTGCTTCCCCTTCCCATGGACAGTCCAGTGGACCACGCTACTTCCCCTTGAGGTAGGCATAGAAGGTTAGATTTTTATCAGTAAATGTTGGTAAACAGCGATTTCACCGTACACACGCAAACTGAAGAAAAAATATTTCCATCGATGATCATCGAAATGTACAGACAGACAAAGGAAGAAAAATGTGGCTTGAGAACTTATTCCAGTTTGATTTCAGGGTATTTACGTTGTATATTTTGACACGGGATGTTGACAATTTGTATTTTAATGGTTATAAAGCTTTAGCTTTTTGACTTGCAACGTCTGCTGTCAAACAATTATTGCCTGACTCTCCCCATCGTCCGACCTCTCCCCCATAATTTTGCATCACTGTAAATATATAAATGGGCAACAATAGGAAAAAATGCTTTCAAATAAACATTGCTGTTATCCATCAACATTATAAAGGAGTTGAATTCTGCCATGCTTGGCTCTAGGGCTTGCAGTGAAGGGCAGGCTGTGTTCCTCCACTGGATTACAGACATCTGCACTTAGCAAGGTCATCTCCCAGGTCCAGCAATGAAATCACCGGCCTTGTTCACCCTTTGAATAGAGACACAGGGCAGTGCCCTGCCGCGCCCTGCCTGCCACATCCCCCTCACCAGTGCCTGGGTGTGTCTGTCTAACCGGCAGGGGAGAGGTGGGCTGGCCCCATGGACGTGTCACTTGTACCCAGCCCCCCTGGGATTGTCTCCTTTGTGCTCCCCTTAGGTGAGAGTCTGAGTCCGAGCCGCGGGGCTGCCAAGCGGAAGAAGAAGCAGAGGAGGAACCGCACCACATTCAACAGCAGCCAGCTCCAGGCGCTGGAGCGAGTCTTCGAGAGGACGCATTACCCCGATGCTTTTGTGCGAGAGGAGCTAGCGCGGCGGGTCAACCTCAGTGAGGCCAGAGTCCAGGTGAGCAAAGCGGTGGGGAGGAACTAGGCCTCTGCCTCCTGGCTCTAGGCAAGGATGCTGGCTTCCCCCCTCCCTTGGCCAGCTAGAACTCAGGCCTTCATAGAGTTCAGAAGGACCAGGGAGTGCACCCTCCAGGAGCACCACAGCTCATCCTGGCCCACGGTGCCATGGCAGGCAGAGCAGAGGTGTCACCGCCAGGCTGCCAGCCTGAGATCTGCCAGCATTAACTCGGCCCCCTGCCCAGTGCAATCAGCCCGCTGCGCTATGCATTAGGGGAGCGTGGGGCAGCTCCCCTGCTCCCTCCCGCCGGCCTTGTCTGTGCCCCGGGTTAAGTGCGGCTCAGGTGACCGGTGCTGCCTCTCCTCCCGCTAGGTGTGGTTCCAGAACCGAAGGGCCAAGTTCCGTCGCAACGAGCGGGCGATGCTGGCCAACAGGTCCGCATCGCTCCTCAAATCCTACAGCCAAGACGCAGCCATTGAACAGCCGATGGCCCCCAGGCCGACTGCCTTGAGCCCAGAGTATCTCTCCTGGACCACCACATCCCCATACAGGTAAGTGCAGCAGCCTCACCAGTATCTTTCCCATCTATTCCCAAACTGAGTTACTGCGGCTGCCTTTCGGGAGGTGCTGGAGAGCCAGCCAAGGTCACCCTACCAGGCCTGTCCCTAGTGGGCAGAAAAGACTGCGAAGGCCGGGTGGTTGCGAGGCTGATTAGAAAACTGCTCCCCCTCCAAGGGAGAGAATTAAACAAGCAGGGGAAATGGAGAAGGCACAAAGGCCACAGGGAGTCTTTCCATTGGCTTTAGCGGGAGTTGGGATGGGCCCTAAGGCCCCGAGTAGGAAGGAGAAGTTAGAATTGAACAAACTGCAGCCCCATTGGGCCAAGATGTCGGCCTGCCGCTAGGACAAACACAGCCAGCGTATGGGATGGAGGCAATGGCTGTGCTGAGCTGAATGCAGCGTTGTGGGAGCTGTGTCTGTCCCAGGTTATTAGGAGACAAGGTGGGGGAGGTAATATCTGTTACTGGACCAGCTTCTGTTGGTGAGAGAGACAAGCTTTCAAGCTTACACGGAGCTCTTCCTCAGGTCTGGGACAGGCACTCCGAGTGCCACAGCTCAGTCCAAGGTTGAATAATGGAATATGTGCTAACTCCTTATGCTAAACTAAGCACCCATTCAAAGTGAAGTGGCCTGTCAACACCACTGTAGTCATAGGATGAAAACGGGGGGTTAGTGGTTGTCTGGTTTCACCACAAGTGCCAACTTTCCAATATGCCAGGGGGTGCTTGACCCCCAGCTCTACCCCATGCCCCACCCCCACTCCCCTTCCCCCCAAATCCCCAACCCCACCCCACCTCTTCCTGCCCCCTTCCACCCCTCCCCTGAGCACGCCACATCCTCACTCCTTCCCCTTCCCCCAAGTCCCCAACCCCACCCCGCCTCTTCCTGCCCCCTTCCCCGAGCACGCCATATCCTCGCTCCTTCCCCTTCCCCCCAGAGCCTCCTGCATGCCGCGAAACAGCTGATCGCGGCGGGCAGATGGCCTGGGGAGGGAGGGGGAGGAGCCTATCGGTGGGGCTCATCAGTGGGCAGGAGGCGCTGGGGGGGGCTAGTAAGGGGGCTGCCAGTGGGTGTTCAGCACCCAGCATCTTTTCCCTGTGGGTGCTCCAGTCCTGGAGCACCCACGGAGTCAGCACCTATGGGTTTCACTCACATAGTTGTTGACATAGGTCATTTAGTGTCCTGGATGAGGTACACGACACCACACGTTGTGATAGGCCTGTGTACAACCCATGGGTCAGACTCATCCGCAAAGGAAACTGCACAACACTTTCAAAAGACAAGTCTGGGAGCCATCGGCGCCGACTTCCCTTCTTTCCCGTGGGTGCTCGACGCCCCCCTCTGTCCCCAGCCCCGCTCCCACTCCATCCCTTCCATGAGGCCCCACCTCTTCCCCACCCCCATTCCAACCCCTTCCCCAAAGTCCCTACCTCAACTCCACCCCCTCCCTGCCAATATTCCATCTCCTTCCCCAAATCCCTGCCCCGGCCCCGCCTCTTCCCCTGAACGTGCCACGTTCCCACTCCTCCCCCCATCCCGGAGCGTGCTAACGCTGCCAAACAGCTGTTTGACAGCGGCCAGGCAGGAAGCACTGGGAGGTAGGCGGGGCAGCGGGGATGCAGCGCGCTCGTGGGGGAGGAGGAGGAGGTGGGACGGGGAGTGAGGGGAGCTTGACTGCCGGTGGGTGCAGAGCACCCACTAATTTTCCTCCGTGGGTGCTCCAGGGCTGGAGCACCCACGGAGTCAGCGCCTATGCTGGGAGCTGAAATTCATAATTTTGCATGACGCTAAAAATCATGGTCTTAATAAAGACACTGGATTTATGGTTTATTACAACAATCTGTAATCCACTAACCCCCTTTTTGTCCTGTGACTACAGGGGTGACTTCCCCTTGAATGGTCCCTTAGAACACGTGCTAACTACTTATGCTAAACTATGTGTTCCACCTTGGATTTAGCTGTGGCACTCGGAGTGCCTTTCCCAGACCTGAAGAAGAGCTGTGTGTGGCTCCAAGCGCGTCTCTCTCACCCACAGAAGTTGGTCCAATAACAGAGATTACCTCACCCACCTTGTCTTCTAATGTTGAGTTTAAATATTTATAAGAGTGAAACTTGAGTGAGGATAGTTAATATTCTAAGTGTCGGAGGCACATGGTGCTCCCCAGGGGTCACGAGAACCAACAGAGCTTTTTAGCAGCCTGAGCACTAATGCCCCCCCACCAGGGGGTAAAAGCAGAGCCCAGAAAGCTTTGCAAGAGAGGGTTTTTTCAGTGGTTTAGGAATCCTCTAAACTAGGGACAGGCAAACTCAACAGGGTCAAATTCCTTTCTGGGGTAACTCCAGCAATTGCACCAGGGATGAATTTGGCCTGTTTTATCTAATCCAGAACCCACTTTGAAATGCAAACTCACGTTCTGCTTGGGAGAGACGTCAAAATAAAGAGCTGGAGCGGGAGAGGAGGAGGGAAGAAATTCTAATGAATAAATAATTACCAGCAAGGAGTTGGTGCAAGATAGACTCTCCACCCACCACCTTGGTTTCAGGTCAAGGGGCTCTTCTACCCCTAATACATCGCACAGGCTTTGCTTCAACTAGGAAAAAGCTTCTTTTCACTTTTAAATAGAATTTCCTTTGGCAAAGCCATTCCGGGGAAGAAAGGGATTGCAAATTCACACCCATTTGTTGAACCCTGTAACCAGAGAGAGTCATAAAAACTGCACGGGGAGTGTCCATCTCTGAAAACTTGACTCTTCTATAGTGGAACCGAGAAATTGTAATGGGTGGGGGGGAACATCAGCCATCCCAGTCTTGGGTTCTCTCCTAGACCCGCGGATGATCTGCATGAAGTCAGCTTGGGATACTTGCAGTAATGAATACCTTTCCCTAAGTGCTTTGAAAGCCTTGAAGGAAGAGCTTTGCAAAAAGGACCTAGCGTTTCAGTATCTAAGAGCCACAAGGGCAGAATATTGGTATGGAGACAGACGTTTGCTCCAGAGTAATTCCCATCTGATTTGCTTCTGTATCTAACACCTGTTTCATTCTTCAGCCCTTGAGTGGCAGACATCATTCGCCTCGTGTCACTGAGTGCTCAGATAGTGGGTTTTCCCTGCGCTGCAAAGCTCAGATCCAGATCTGGACTTCAGGACATATTCCTCTCTGGGTTTTTGACTCAATCCATCGCCAACCCTAGAGCTCAAGCGCACAGTGTGGAGCAAACTTCCCCTATAATGATCAGAGTGGGTAGGGAAGGGGTCTAGCCCAGGGGTGGCCAGGAGGGCCACATCGGGCCCTTCAGATGTTTTAATCCGGCCCTCGAGCTTCTGCCGGGGAGCAGGGTCTGGAGCTTGCCCCACTCCGGCGCTCCAGCCGAGGAGCGGGATCCAGGACTTGCCCCGCTCTGTGCGTGCCCTGGCTCCACGTAGCTTCCGGAAGCAGCAGCATGTCCCCGCTCTGGGTCCTACGTGAAGGGGCAGCGAGGGGCTCCGCACGGTGCCCGTGCCCCAAGCACCACCCCAGCAGCTCCCACTGGCCGGCAACCGCAGCCAATGGGAGCGCAGGGGCGGTGCCTGCAGATGGGGCAGCACAGAGCCACCTGCTTGCACCTCCACGTAGGAGCCGGACGGGGGACATGCCGCTGCTTCCGGGAGCTGCTTGAGGTAAGTGTCCACAGAGCTTGCACCCCTGTCCCCCTCCCGCACCCAAACCTCCTGCCCCAGTCCTGATCCCCGTCCCACCCTCCGAACCCCTCGGTCCTAGTCCAAAGCACCCTCCTGCACCCTGAACTCCTCATTTCCGGCCCCACCCCAGAGCCTGCACCCCCAGCCGGAGCCTTCACTCCCTCCCGCACCCCAACCCCCAATTTCGTGAGCATTCATGGCCTGCCATACAATTTCCATACCCCGATGTGGCCCTTGGGCCAAAAAGTTTGCCCACCCCAGGTCTAGATCCAGGCTTTTGCCCTGGGCCCATCTCAAATGTATTCAGTTTAAAAGCTAGAGGCAGGGACTTAAATCTCATTTAAAATTGATTTGCACAAACTGTCTGCCTTCACTGAGCAGCATAAAGCCATCCAGACCCTGCTATGGTTTGTGGGGGAAGTTTACTATTGGCATCAGCCGATTGTTTCCGAGAAGCTGATGAAAGGAGCCAACTGCCTGACAACTTAAAATCAAATGAATCAACTAGAGAGGTGCTAGTCCACTTAACCATTGCAGCGTCGGCGGCTAAGGCTTTCCCTGGGCTGTGCCTGAGTCTCATAACTATTTTCCTTTCCCTCGCCCCTCTCCCCCCCTCCCACCGCTGCAGCACCGTGCCATCCTACAGCTCAAGCGGCACCGCGACGCCCGCCCAGGGGGTGAACATGGCAAACAGTATCGCCAGCTTACGCCTCAAAGCCAAAGAGTTCAGCCTGCATCAGAACCATGTGCCCACTGTGAACTGACTGCACACCCCCAGAACCAGGACAAACTACCCATGTGCCTGCCCTAGGCGGGAGAGCATCTTCCCGATCACGAGAGGCCAGCTTGCCGCGCCTGTCCAGTCTAAACCCAAACCCTTGTGACTCTCAGCCAATGCCGAGTGCATCACCAGCACCCCCTTCTTCTCCTGGTCGCTTTTGAAAGCACAGCAAGTCACAATCCCCTTTGGAAAGTGGTGTGTAATTGTAGCCACAGACGGCGTGAACTTGGTAAGAAAGTTGCTTTCCCCGCACACTCTATAATAAAATATACGTATACACACACACACACATTTCAAAGATGAACAGACTTGCCAAGTTAACATGAATATGCTTCCGAACAGGGAAGAATCTTGGACTACAGGATTTGACCAATTTGGATATCTCAGCTGGACAGCCAAAGAGCGACTGAGTATCCCCCTACGCTGGGGTCGCTGGCCTTTGTTGGGAGGATCACTACATTGTATTATGTCAATTATATAGTCCCTTTTCCTTTGGTTGTCACTCAAACTTGACTGTTCAGCCGTTGCATTTGTAGCCGATTCACATTATACGACAGCATTTCCAAGGCTGACCAATTTGCTCCTATATTTTTGTGTCACCAGACTGCAATGCTTGAGAGAGAAAGACTTTTGCAAGCGGGACTGCCCACCCCTGCTGTATATATTCATTATCCTAACCCTGCATTGTGCTTTGTACATTTAGGAGTAGCCAGCTGCCCATGCCAATGTAAGATATATGCTACCGACTTTTTTTTTTGTAAACCATTAGTCAAAGGCGAAGATGATGGTTTGAGTGCTCAGGAGAACTCACTCCAGCTAGCTGACGGGACTTTGCAGCGTTCCAAAAGTTGATGTTTGCTCTGCACTTTGTGGTTAAGTCAATGAATTCACAAGCAAGTCGGAAGGGGCTCGGGTCATTGAACTGTCCTGGGGGAAAAAAAAGTCTGTGGGCTTTAGCTGAGTGCATCGTTGTCCAATCTCTATGCAAACGGCCAGGCAGGCTGCCTCCTTCGGAAACACTGCCTCTCTTGTGGACCTGGATGTGGTTGATGGCCTGGGCTCGTAAATTAAACGCCTTCCGCAGCAAGTGGCGGCTTTCCCCATCACCCCACCTCTTAGCAATCTCTTCCCTGCCGAACAGCTGAAAATCGAAAGCAGGGCTTTCAGTTACAATGTAAGATGGGAACCAGCAGAACCTCAGCTGGAGGCCTCAGAGGTCTTCCTCAGCCAGGGCCTGCTCTGAGCGTTTTAGGCTGGGGCTTTAATTAATGGGGCTAGAGTAGGGGGCTGGACAGGCAGCTCTGGAGACAGCTTCCCTTATGTATGCACAAGTACAGGTATAACATGGGCAGTACAGGTTTCCCCTGATACTGCTACACCACTCAGCCTCAACCCTGCTCTCATGGGGCTCCCAGCCAGGGAGGAGAAGGGAGCTCAGTTTCCAGGCTCCATTCAAGCCCCGACCTCTCTGCTGCGTGGTGCTGGTTTTATGATGTGGATAAAAGATCCACTGGAAACTGCTTATTCATTTCACATAGGCCACCAAGCAGGCATCAGCTTTGGGTCCTGACTGACTTGCCCTGGATTTGAACTAGTGACTTAAAAGTAAAAGGCATCGTCGCCCAGTACCAATCCCCCAGCCCATTCAGTCCCCCGCTCTTTATGGCCTGTGTCTTGCTGGGAATTTAGTAAGGAATGAATGACTGTGCTGGTATTTTTAAGAACAAGGGCGGCTACTACTGAGACGCTCTCCTACAGAAAATGCTCTACGGTAGGGTGACCAGATGTCCCGATTTTACAGGGACAGTCCCGATTTGGGGGGCTTTTTCTTATATAGGCACCTATTACCCCCCACCCCCCATCCTGATTTTTTACACTTGCTGTCTGGTCACCCTACTCTATGGGAAGCCCAGTAGTTTTGCTGTAGCCAGTACGACAGAGGTGGAAAGAGCTCATATCCCACAATGTGGCATTAAAAGGCACAACCCTCTTCCCTCGCCGTCGTCACAGATGCTGAACGGGCTCCAGGACAAAGGCACATGTGGAGTTTCTGATGGGATGGCCTAGCTCGTCCATAACGATAACCTAATTTCGCCCCCACTTACTGCTTCCCTTGGGAGCAGCCTTTTCTTTCATGGGTCTTTGGCTGCAGCCTGAGACGGTAGCTGGCAGGAGGAATCATGAACGGGACCATCAGCTTCAAAAGACACAAGTCTCTGGTGCCTGAGCTAAGGGAGAGTCCCCACAAACTGGGCAGCAGCAGGGTTTGTATCTGCTGTAGCCATGATAGGAGCAGTGCCTCCTGAGCTGTTCTAACTTTCCACCCACTAGAGTGAAGTGATGCTCCAGCCACTGAGTGACCCTTAGCTGCTGTTATCAAGGTCTGGGAAGACTCAGGCCTTCTGGGCAGCACCAGCAGGGCCACACCGGGCCTGGGCAGTCCAGTGGGGAGGATCCGGCCAGACTTACCTTCCCCGCTGCTTCCCAACCGATGGAAGATGTTTCCAAAATCAAGGTGGCGACACCTTGTGTGTGTTTACCTTAACCGGACATGGGGACGCAAACTTCTTAACGAAACCAGCACAACCCAGGCCGAGATCATTGTCAGAGTGAGCAGACAATAGCACCCACCCCCGGGGAACAGTGACCGTGCCCAAGATGTTCACAGCCCTGCTCGCTAGGGATGTGAATCACAGCTCTGATGCGTTGCCTAGGCCGCTCCAGCCCCCACCCTCACGCTGGTGAGTCTGTACTTAAATTCCACCAATCAATTCATGTGCTGCGGTACCTGAGCACTTCACAATCTCTAATGCATTTACCCTCCCGACACCCCTGTGCTAGCATCTCCATTGAAACGATGGGAGCAGAGGTGCAGAGATATGGGAGGGGGAGTGGCATCAGGTGTACCAGGATAGTTAAAGCGGTAGCTTTTTTGTGCCTAGATGAGCTGATCACACAGGAAGTCTGTGGCACAGCAGTGAAGTGAATCTTGGTCCCCTAAGTCTTCAGGGTAGCACCCCAACCCCTGAACCACCCTCTTTTAAAAAGTAATGCCAGATTTTCCAAACTGGCCAGCATTTTGGGACCTGAATGCTTTGAAAGTATGGCCCCTGCTGTGTGTGATGGGCATAGACAATCTGGTCCTGATCTCTTAGGAAAAATCTGTCTCCATGAGACCAAATATACTTGTCAGATTAGGTACCCCCCCCCCCAATTACCCCCATGCTCCCCACCCCACCCACACGCATTGCTGTGACTGTAGGGGGCCTCATCTTATGGGGAGCCTCTTGACCAGCAAGCACCTGCCAGCATCCTGTTTAACGCCGCATCTTGAAGACCATCTAACCAGTGCACAGTTTCACGGCGAGAGGTCATTTCAAGCACATAGATAACAGTTGTGACACTTCATGCAAAACTGGTGGCGAGTGTCCTCAGAGCAGGGCTGAGGCCCATTAGCATGAACCAAGAGTGCAAGTGTAGAAAACCTTTCCCCGGGAAGGAGCTTGGGCACAGGCAGACGTGCATGAGGCAGGGAAAAGAGATCATGGCCTTGAGTAAAGCTCTGGTTGCACCGGTTTCAGTTTAACAGCGGGTGTCACTAGCACGGCACCAAACTGCCCAGGATAACCACGCAGGACTGAAACGTCCTATTTCCCCCAGTGAGAAAAGCCACAGAACAGCGAATTCCACATTTCCAGCCCTAGTGTTCGTTTGGTGCAAAATAAAGATCTCCAAGCACCGATGACAGAAGCAGCGCGCGATGGAGGTAGCCTGTCAAAGCCAAGCCGTGCAGCCATGGATTGATTGAAGATAGAACTCCCATCATGAGAAACTTTGCTTGGGGTGGGAAGAGGGAAAATCTTGGAGCGTTTATTCCCGTGAAAAACGCGGGGCTCTTTCCTGTTGTATAAGACGAAACCGCAGAGATATAAATGTCACTCCCTTTTTGAGAGCATTAATGAAAATAAACCAGTTTAATAGTTTGCAGATGCTGTTTCTCTAAACGTAAAAAAAAAGGGGGGGGGGATAAATATTTCTTCGCACAACCTCAATTAGAAAACATTTGCTCTTAATTTTACAGCTATCTTGGCAGCCTCGTCCAAAATTGTCAGCTGACGTTAAAGCATTACTGAGACAAGACACAAATTGCCCCAGTGGAGTGATATCAGGAACTAGGGATTGTTGTAATCTAAGCTTGCTCGCTTCCTTTTTATTTGTACATTTCAATTACTTGTAACAGGATCTATGGTGGTGGGGGGGGTTGTTTGGGTGGGTTTTTTTTTTTTTTTTGCATGTCTGTGTAGGGTTTGGGTTTGGGGTTTGGTTTTTAGGGGGGTTCTTTTTGGGGAGGGGAGTAATTTTTGTAAAAACAACTCGTGAAATAACTGAGAAATAAATATTTTACTGAGTAGTTCAGCGTCTAGATGCATGAATGAGGATTCAGCCTTTCCCTCCTCTGTCACAGCCGATGCTGGGACAATGCCCGGCCCACAGCAGGATTGGAGGCTGCACTGCGCTGGAAGATGGCGGGGCAGGGCACTTCGGACTTCTCAGGCCAGGAAGAGTGATGAGATGAAGAACACAAATAGGGCCATATAGCAGCATTTAGCATCACCTTCTTCCTATTGAGCCGGCACTCCTCTGTTCAAGCCCCACCAAAGATGTATTGACTATTGCACCATTATTGTCGAATGCTCCCATAGTTCCTGCCGGTTGAGAATCTCTCCGTGTTTTACAAAAGCGGGGTGGGGGTGTATTAGTATCTCCAGCTAAGAAGTGGGGAAACAGAGGCTCAGAACAGCAAGTCTGATGCAGCAAGGCTGCAGATCTCGCAAGCCCTGCTCTAACCACTAGATGCGTTGGATTCCTAGTAAGGAATGGTTCCCCTTCCACAGGTGCTTGGTTAATTCCATGCTAGTGCTGCCCCTGGGTCTTTTCCCCGGGGTGCGAGGTTAAGGTCAGTGATGTGTGATTCAGGTTGGGGATTGGCCCTTTGTATCCCCTCTCAGCCTGGCCTCCAATCCCTTATGGAGTGCGTCAGTTTGGAGCCCTGTGCCACAGCACTGAGGAGATGTTTACGCTGCATTGAGGACCAAACCTCCCCGTTGACACCCACAGACTCTGGCTGGCGGGCCTTGTACCAGCATGCTCAAAACAGCCGCGTAGGCATCGCAGCCCGAGCCACAGCGGGAAAGCAACATCTACACGGCTATTTTTAGTGCCCTTGCGTGACATTCCCCCCCAAGGCTGCAGACGCCAGCTGGAAGGCTTGCTCCGCCTCCCAGCTGCAGTGTAGACATACTCTGAATGTTTGGTAGCCACCCTGTAATAACCAGGCGTCGCTCAGCCATGTTCCAAAGGAACAGATGCATATTGCAGAGACTGGGAGCTGCCCATGGCCTCCTAACCCACCACAGTCTCAGCTACAGTTGAGTGGGCGTGAAAGGAGCCACAACCGTCCTGCAAATTAGTTTAGTGGAATTCTTCAAGCCAGGAGGTTTTCAAGGCCCGGCACAGCCGATGTCCAGAGGAGATGGAAACTTACAGCCAGGAGCACAGAATTGAAGGGCCCGGCCTGGCAGTTCATTGCAGGGCTGTGCCAGAGCCTAGTGATTTCATTACGTTTCATGGGGCAGGAAGTGCTGGTTGTTGGTTGAAGGGCCAGAGTCTTGTCAGAGGTAATAGGATTGGTTCACTGCAGGCAAAGCCATGGCTGCCTTAATACTCTGTGAAGGGGGGAACACCCATAACTATCCCCCACACGGTTATGACTCCTCTCCCTTGCGAGGGCAGCAGCCCCTCACCACAGCCCTGCCGCAGGAGCTCCTGTTCGGGGGGTCACAACCGCACCCTGTTCACATGGTTCTAACACACAGGGCTGCTCCGGTCTGCAGGCCCCTGACACTTGCTTTCACGTCACTCCCCCTTTCCCATTTTTTCAGCTATGCCCAGCAGCAGAGAAGGACTCAACCCACGATACTCAGGGCCAGATTTTGAATATCCCAGAGCTGGGGGCAGTTTGGATGCAGCGGGGCTGGACTGGGACCATCTCTATCCATGAGGAGGAAACGGGTTTAAAAATCTCTCTCACCCCTCATGCATTTCACACCTGGCCATAAAGCTCCTACAGCAACCGCATGTCTCAGGGAGTCAGAAACAGGCTACAGAGCTGTATTTTCTCTTCACTGCTAAATCACCAGTTCAAATCCTAGCTCAGTCAGGGATTGGGAGAGAGGTTTTGAATAGACGGTGGATACTTAATGGGCGGCTCCTGGAGTCTCATCTCACCGTGACCATCCGTGCTAAGCCTTGGGGAATGTTGGCGGAGTCGAGCAGTTCGGCTGTAACTGCTCGGGAAATAAACATTCGCTCTCGGAATGAACAGAGTCAGCGCGTCGCACAGCTTCACGAGCGACACGTGTTTGGGTCACAGTATCCGTCCAACGTCCTCAGGTAGCTACAGGAAGGCATTGCTGCTGCTCTGCTGAGATGAAGATTCAGTAATGGCTGCAAAGGAGCATTAAGTCTGGGTCATATCAACCTCTTCTCAAGTCCATTCTGGGGCAGCCTGTGCACTGAGGAAAACTTTAAAAGAGGAGAGCCAAAGATCAGGGCATTTGCACCTTCCAACGGTAAGTTATAACCTAGTTGGCAGGGCAGGGGGAATAGAGAACACACACACACACACACACACACACACACACGGTAGTTGGCAGGGCAGGGGGAATAGAGAACACACACACACACACACACACACACGGTAGTTGGCAGGGCAGGGGGAATAGAGAACACACACACACACACACACACACACACACACACACGGTGTGGGGTGGAATCTGATGGGGGAAGCGAGCTACTCCTACTGCCCACATTCCATCCAGATTCCTAATAACCCAGGTTATACTGTAGCCTGAATTATAAAACTCTGTCCGACGTCCCCCGACTTGTGGGTTGCACCATTGCTTGGCGACATGTCTCCATGAGCTCAGACGTGAGGTGTGTTGTCCAAAGCAGTCCCTGCCCCATGCCCAGTTTGGCTCTTCCCCAAGGATGTTAGAGGGTGGCTCGTTTGCAGAATCAGCCACACCACTTCACCCCTCTGGGCCTGGAGGACGCAGAGCCTGCCGGACCCTGCTAGACACCATCTGCGCCAATTTCCGTTACCTGTTAGCCACGTATGTACAGATACGGCAGCTGCAGGACAACCTGAGTGGCCATGTCTCAATCAGTTCCAACCTTCAGTTAACTCACCAGCTATTTAAGTTAAGAGTCTGTGTTGATTCATTTCTGGGAAACTTTCTAAGAGCACAAACAAGACAATTCCTGCCCAAAGAGCTTGCAATCTAAACATAAGACAAGAGACAAACAGGTAGAAACAGACGAGGGGAAGGGGGGAGTGAGAGGGAGGCTCAAAGAAACAATTAGACAATTATCGGTCAGCATGATAGGCAGCAGTCTCAGAACACCAGCTGCCTTGTCAAGTTTTTTTAATAAGTATCACAGAACCACTTAGTTACTAAGCCCGACATTTAAGGCCAGAAGGACCTGACCTGCCTAACACAAGGCATAGAATTTTGCCCAGTAACTCCTGCATCGGGTCCAATAACTTGTGACCGGACAAGAGCATCGTTTAGAAAGACATCCAGTCTTGACGTGAAGAGATAGAGAATCCAGGGCAGACTGTTCCAGTGGGTCGCTACTTTCACTGTGAAAAATGTGCACTTTATTTCCAGTTCAAATGTTTCTAGTTTCAGCTTTCAGGCACTGGGTCTGAGAATGCCTTTGTCTGCTAGATGCTACATGGTTAGTTCTCGAGCAGTGGAATTTTAGTCAGAGAGTAAACCGATGGTGACACATCACCCCCCAGGGCTGGCCAAACATTTTCTATTGAAATACTTTTTTTCTGACAGAATTTTTTGTTTTGTTTTGATTAAACAAAACTTTCCCCAGAAAGCGTCTGCTTTCCATGGACATTGTTTACTTTCATTAGAAAACTGAATTTTTTCAGGTGAAAATTTAAAGGCTTTTTTTTTACATAAGAACATAAGAACGGCTGTACCGGGTCAGACCAAAGGTCCATCTAGCCCAGTATCCTGTCTACCGACAGTGGCCAATGCCAGGTGCCCTAGAGGGAGTGAACCTAACAGGCAATGATCATATGATCTCTCTCCTGCCATCCATCTCCATCCTCTGACAAACAGAGGCTAGGGACACCATTCCTTACCCATCCTGGCTAATACCCATTAATGGACTTAACCACCATGAATTTATCCAGTTCTCTTTTAAACGCTGTTATAGTCCCTAGCCTTCACAACCTCCTCAGGCAAGGAGTTCCACAAGTTGACTGTGCGCTGCGTGAAGAACTTCCTTGTATTTGTTTTAAACCTGCTGCCCATTAATTTCATTTGGTGACCCCTAGTTCTTGTATTATGGGAATAAGTAAATAACTTTTCCTTATTCACTTTCTCCACATCACTCATGATTTTATAGACCTCTATCATATCCCCCCTTAGTCTCCTCTTTTCCAAGCTGAAGAGTCCTAGCCTCTTTAATCTCTCCTCATATGGGACCCGTTCCAAACCCTTAATCATTTTAGTTGCCCTTTTCTGAACCTTTTCTAGTGCCAGTATATCTTTTTTTAGATGAGGAGACCACATCTGTATGCAGTATTCGAGATGTGGGCGTACCATCGATTTATATAAGGGCAGTAATATATTCTCTATCCCCTTTTTAATGATTCCTAACATCCTGTTTGCTTTTTTGACCACCTCTGCAGACTGCATGGACATCTTCAGAGAAGATCTTTTTCCTGACTTGTTGTAGCTAAATTAGCCCCCATGATATTGTATGTATAGTTGGGATTATTTTTTCCAATGGGCATTACTTTACATTTATCCACATTAAATTTCATTTGCCCTATCAATTAGTTTTGTGAGAATTACTGGAAGGGACCCTGAAAGGTCATTGAGTCCAGGCCCCTGCCTTCACTAGCAGGACCAAGTACTGATTTTGCCCCAGATCCCTAAGTGGCCCCCTCAAGGATTGAACTCACAACCCTGGGTTTAGCAGGCCAATGCTCAATCCACTGAGCTATCCCTCCCTCCCTGTTCAGTCCTTGTTTGTTTCTGACCAAAAACTGAATTTTGGGGGGCCTCGTGGGGAGCCAGCTGTGGTCACTCAATTAGGGTGAACTGCAAAGAATGGGGCAGACAATCCCCATGAAGCTGGTGGATATTCCAATACCTAGATTCACCAGGTCAGCATCAAACAGCTTCTTTATTACTGTACTGGTTAACTCAGAAGTCCAAACAACACAGTTCCCTTAAAGTGATCCAGCCTCAGGCCTCCATCCAGGTACCCACGTCAAACATGATGAAAATTTCTGTAAATCTTATTTCATTATATAAAAGAAAAGGTTCTACCAATCCCAAAGGATCGGACACATCATCTCCCAGGTTAGCGAATGTTTCAGATCTTACCCAAATACACACTACAGCCAATTCTTATTAACTAACATTGAAAGGTTTATTTATAGAAAGAAAGAAAGAAAGAAAGAAAGAAAGAAAGAAAGAAAGAAAGAAAGAAAGAAAGAAAGAAAGAAAGAAAGAAAGAAAGGTGAGAGTTAAAATTGGTTAAGGGAATCCACTACATACAGTAATGGCAAAGTTCTTGGTTCAGGCTTGTAGCAGTGATGGAATAAACTGCCGGCTTAAGTCAAGTCTCTGAAATACATCTCCTGCTTGGATGGGTCATTCAGTCCATTGTTCAGAGCTTCAGTTTGTAGCAAAGTTACTCCAGAGGTAAGAAGCAGGATTGAGAAGCTGCAGCTGCCTTTTATAGTCTCTTGCCACGCGGCCTGTGCTTCCTTTGTTTCAAACACAAGCTGCCCAGCACATGGCTTGGAAGCCTTCGAGTTCTCTCCATGGGCATGTCCCTGCCTGCCTGGCTGAGTCATAAGGTGTATCTGCCTTCTCTCAATGGGTCAGTTGTACAGCTGGGTAGGCAGTGTTGATGCCAAACTGGCTGGGGTGTCAGCCAGAAGCATAGCACAAGTTTGAAAGACAGACATACATACATATCTATAACCCATAATACAAAGGCGATACAAACGTATAAACAAGATGATCATATCGGCAAATTATAACATTTTGCAGATACCTTACATGGCATATCTGGCTGATTACTTAGGCATTACCCCAGGAGCCAACATTTGAAATCCAGGTATAGAGTCAATACTTATAACTTTAAATACAAAAATGATACAGGCATACAGATAGCATAATCATAACCAGCTAATCATAACCTTTTCATAGACATCTTACTCGACAACCTTAGTACAATATTTGCTGCAAATATATAACAGTGGTTGCAACCATGATCTATATGGTCATATTTTAATCAGATAACGTCACAGGGGGGGATTTTCAGTTTGACCTGCTGACAAGCAGTGTTTCTCAAATGTGGCCAGCATGGCTGCATGCGGCCATCAGGGGCTTTTCTTGCAGCCACAGACCTCCTGGGTGCTGATCGGGGAGGGGAGGGTGGCAAAGCAGCAATCCCTCCCCCGGGTCCGCCAGCAGGGGTTGGGCCTTCCCCCTCCTCTGGAGCCAGCCAGTATGAGTTCCCAGCTTCCTGGAGGAAGTGGGGTTCAGGTTTCCAGCTTCAATCCTGGCTCACCACCCCCCTTATTACCTCTTGCTCCCGCTGCCTCCTCTGGCCCCTCACCCATCCAGCCCATGACCCTGGGCCCCCACTGTCTCCCTACCCACCTCCCCATCCAAGGCTTAACTTGTCCCTAGGTTTGCCAGGGCTGAGTAAGACTGTTGTGAAAAGTGATATGTGTATGTTTGTTAATATCTCTTTTCACAGTCTCCCAGCTAGCTAACAAGTCTTCTGCTGTGAACAGTGACTTTATCAAACATACAAATATCACTTTCCACAGAAGCAGACTTACTAGCTAGCAAGTCTAAAAAGAAAATGCAACAACAACAAAAAGACGAGAACATGCAAAGCACCTTATTTGCGTTTCTATTCTGTTTAGTTCCGATAAAGAAACAGAACCAAGTGTATGTTATTTTTATTATTCAGTCTGCAAAAAACTCCTATAGACATAAATTATTACTACGATTTGGACATTGCATGGGGGTGTGTGCGCGTCTGGCTGACACCACAGGGGGGTGCTGTAACATCACACAGAGTAAGCTGTCACTAATGGGTGAGAGTTGACATAGATTCTGCAGGGTCTTTGTGAGAAGGAAGAGAAGACACTGAATTCCCATTGATCCCTCCTGGAACAGTCTCCCTACCACCAGGTTACAGTTTCGTGTACCAATGGCCATATTTTGATTACATTGCCGGGTTGGATTTTCTTTCACACCTGGTACCTGTTCTAGAGGGACTATTTTTTTAACCCCACTCTCATCCCTCTCTGCAATACCCACTCCTGCCTTGTTTCCTGCATTTTTATCCCATTCCCAACCGCAAAAACCTGAGACCCAGCAAATCCCACAAGAGAGAAAGATTCCCCCAGGCTACTAAAAAAACCCCAAACGGTCAGTTAATATATTATATATATTAATGGAATTCAGACACAATTTTTACCACTAAAGAAATAAAACAAATCTTGCTTAAACCATGTAGAAAAATACTTTAACTCTTGTTATAATAGATGTCAAATCCCTTTCTGTGCCTCGCTTAAATAGAAGTACTATAACCTTTATTTAAAAAGATATCGTGTCTTCCTACAAATTACCGCACTCTGGTTTTTTTGCCCACCCAAACCCACCCGCTCCTGCTGTTATGACAATAGGTTCTGCGATACCCACGGGATCCCTTTCCCGCTGCAGGGCTCTAACCTGCTCCACCCCCATGTTGGCATTTCCACATTCATCAAGGCAATGGAACGAGCACTACACTACACGAAAAACGCCTCGGAGGAAACAAACCCTTTTCGCCCCATAGCACAGCTCCCCTTTTACACTCACCAATCTCAGACCTGGAATCTACAGCAAACAGGCAGGTGTGAACGGACAATGTTTCTCTGTGTGTCACTCCTTATTTGAGGTCAGATTTCCATGATCTCCTTACATTTACTGACAGAGTAAGACCCGTCTATCAGTAATAATAATGCTATGCCTCGGGGAGAGAGAGAGAGAGAGAGAGAGAGAGAGAGAGAATGTGTGTGTGTGTGTGTGTGTATGTGTGTGAGAGAGAGTACAAAGAGTACTTGACCTTGAAGGTGTGACGTGGCAGGAGTTTATACTTGTTCCCTTCACAGGGGCATGGTGCACACCTATGTTTTTAACTATAGCCCCACTTCCACAGTTCATTCCTAAAAGTAGTTTGGCTTTAGGCCAAGGGGGTGTATCTTAGGTATGGCCTTGTGAAGGGACCACAGCTCAGTCCATTGTCCCTGCTCCAGCCCCACCCTAACCCCCTTATTAAAGCCTGCTGTGGAAGAGTCAGGCCTAAGCCATGGAAGGGGGAGTACAAATATACACATTCCCTTTGCACTGGGCCAATCTGGGGGGCTCCTTAGGGTGCTGTTTGCATCTAGCTGGGGTAGAGGACACGGGCAGTGTCATGATCGGCCACAAGTGAGGGCAGCCAGGAGGAAAACAAGAGCTCTGCCTGTTGGTGGAGTGCTTCAGACAAACAGGTACTGTCTTGGGACAGGTCCAGATAAACCCAAACTCAGCACTGCCAACCCCAAGCCTTTAAAAAAAGAAGCAGGAGTCAGCACCCCCCCAAACCCATGGGATTTAAAAATAATAAATACAAACCTGTTGGGTTTTTATTTATTTATTTATTTGCCTTGTGCCGCCCCCTCCCCCTCCCCCTCCCCCCGGGCCCAGTTTTTACAGTTCACTTTTCCAAGTTTCTCTCTGTAACCCTCAGGCCAGGAAATGAACTGTTTGTTTTGTAAAGAAAGCCAAGATTCCTGGAGTCATGTGATCATGATTCCAGGAAAGAGGACTTTATGAGGGACAAACATCACAAGACTCTCAGTGAAAGTCGAGAGCTAGAAGCTCTGCAAACTGGAGTTTTCTGTGCTCCACCTCCCCCTCCCCCCAAAAATAGATCCTAGCACTACACCCCCCCCCCCCCAAACAGCAACAATGGGTCAGGTCAAGGTCCCATTTTACCCAGCTCTTCCCCTCACACACACACACACTTTGAAGGCAGAGGCAGGGTTGAAGAGAACAGGAGTCAGATAAATGGGCCCTGAAATAGGGCAAAACCCAGAATGATTTAGAACCGCACCAGCTCCCCCTCTTTCTAAAAAAAAGGGGGTGGAATAAATACTTTAGCTCATCTTCACTTACAAGGAGGGAAAACTCCTAACCACAAAATTCAGACTGAATCAAGGAGGTCTGTTGCCACCCCCACCCCAAGCTCCCAATGCAGCAAGGGAGAGCAATCATCCCCTACCTGAACTTCTCTGGCCTACCAGGGTTCCAGCTCCTGCTCCAATTTGCCCTTCCTGGCCATGTAATTAACTCCTTGGTTGTCATAGGAGGTGAGCGGGAAGAGGACTAACATTATTTCCTAGGGTAACATCATCATGCACTTGGCGAGAATGGCCCATCCTCACGAGCAAGAGAAAACTGAACAGGAGAGAGACTCACCAGCCAGGAAGGAAGGCAGGAGATGCAGCCACTCACCAAACATGGCTGCTTTAGGGCTGCAGTGCCATGGCTCTGCCAAATTTAAAGGGACAGCTCCAGCAAGGCATGGTGGGAAGAGCGCTCCTTTAAGAAGGCAACCTTGTACCAGGGAGAAGTTAGGAGGGGCCAAGAGATCACCCAGACAAGCACTGCTTCTGCCTCCATGTGTTATATGCTTTAATAGCCCTTTTTATCCAAGCACGTCAAAGGACTTTGCCTCCAAACAGAGGCATGAGGTGGTATTCTGCCTGGCTCACAGATGTATACACAGAGGCATAAGGAATGGTAGAGAAGAGGAATACATAGTATTCATTTTACTATGAATATATACTTCATAACTCCAAGGAAGCAAAAGAGGGGAACAGTGTAACATACATAGGTTTGTGGTTTTTCCATTCAGCACTACATCTCATATGAAGCTATGTAGAAATGACAGAACATCTAGGTACCCAGGGGATGCTCCAGGTACCTGCGCAGCAAGCGCGCGCCTGGGGCGGCAAGCCGTGGGGGGTGGCAAGCCATGGGGGGTGGCCTGCCGGTCGCTGTGAGGGCGGCAGTCAGGCAGCCTTCAGTGGCGTGCCTGGGGGAGGTCCGGTGGTCCCGCAGTTTCGGCGGCAATATGGCAGCAGATACGTCGAAGCCGTGGGACCGGCAGATCACCTGCAGAAACGCCGCTGAAGCCGCGTGACTGCGGACCGCCCATAGGCACGCTGCCGAAGGCCACCTGACTGCCATGCTTGGGGCGGCAAAAAACATAGGGCCGCCCCTGTAGGTACCTGTAGGAAATGGAAAAGGCCCAGATCTGTGCTGAGCACCCCGACCTTCTTTTGAGCTCAATGCTCTTTCCAAGATGGAGTCTGGAGATGGCCTGATGTGCCTGGAGCCAACTCCCGCTTCTCACTCCATAAGCAAATGGAGCTGTCTGCTCTGGAGTTGACAGTCAAGTGAAATCTTGACCTCCGGGGCCCAGAGGGGAGCTGCCTCTTTGGACTGATGATGTAATTTGGGTTTGGAAGGGGACCTGCACTAGTTCTGTTTCCCTCTGTGTTTTTCCTGCCACCCTCTGAAAGATTTAACTCTTTGGGTTCTGTTTCCCAGCAGAGATGTGCCCGGCAGTATCAGATGCTGCACCACCAACTTGTTTCCTTCCTGTGTAGGAGGTTAAAAACCAACAACAAACGAACAAAAGAAGAGTCAGGACTCTCTAATCAAAGAGTAAAAATGAGATTTTGGGGGCAGTGGTTTGTTTTATACAAAGACTCAGTGTGTTCCTACTTTAGCTTTTTCGCTACATCGCCAGGTATTCTTGCTGAAGAGAGGAGATGGGACATCCTCTCTGGTCACCGTACACACTCCCATCAAAGTGAGTTAGGGGGACCAAGGGTCTCCCGCTTTTCTCTCCTCAGAGCGATGGGGCCAGGCTGCTTAGAGAGTCTTCACCACTTCCTGGTTTAGTTGTGCTCTTAACGTGGCATCATTCCCTCCCCCCAGGTCACCAGCGAGAAGACTGGAAGACACCACAATGCTACTGCTGTGGTACTAATGCTGTGGCATTACTGAGCGCTTAATGCACGAGCACCCAGCTGCAAGGAGCACATCCTTCCACCTCTGCAGCCTGCTCCTGGAAACAGGGCCTTGCACACACCCAGAGGGGATTTCCCAGAGCCCTGAGCTCCACCCAGCTGGGAGATGCCGACTCTGAAGCCACAGCAGAATGAGTCCTTCTCTTGGGAAAGCAGCAAAGGCGGGTCTTTCTAATCCACGTTGCAGCACCAGCGGCGGCGGGTTATCTTTAACGTTACCAGTGTGTGATGACCGTGAAGAGAATCTGCAGCGCCATGGAGAAGCAGGGCAGCTGTGCCACGCTGTAGGCCACCGAGCGTGTGGGAGCTTTCAGCTGCAGGAGGTATGCCACGGTGTGAACTATCCGCCCCACGCAGAAGATCAGGAAGTGGATCCTTGCCACGGTGGGATTGGGGTCCAGCAGGGAGTAGATGGCCCCAAGGAAGAGGAAGGGGAAAATGTTCTCCATGTCATTGCGATGGGCCCTGGAAATGTGAATAGGACAATTCAGGCTTATGGGGCTGCCTTGGAGTCCATTCCCTCCCACCAATCACTGAGCTGCCCAATTCTTCTTCCCACCCCACCCCCATACCCTGGTCAGCCCATATTGATGCCCCTGCCTTTCTGGACTGGATGGACTCTCCCTTTGCAGCCCATCCGTACAGAAAACGGGATGGATGGGTTGCTGTTGGGTGGAATGCCACGGACTACTGGTGAGGAATAAGCAGCAGAAACAAGTTTCAGAGTAGCAGCCGTGTTAGTCTGTATCCGCACAGAGAACAGGAGTACTTGTGGCACCTTAGAGACTAACACATTTATTTGAGCATAAGCTTTCGTGGACTACAGCCCACTTCATCGGATGCATGTAGTGGAAAATACAGTAGGAAGATATATATATATATACCCAGAGAACATGAAACAATGGGTGTTACCATACACACATGTAGGTCCAGCAACCACACACCACACAACAAAAACACCAACCCAGGAACCTATCCTTGCAACAAAGCCCGTTGCCAACTCTGTCCACATATCTATTCAGGGGATACCAGCATAGGACCTAATCACATCAGCCACACCATCAGGGGCTCGTTCACCTGCACATCTACCAATGTGATATATGCCATCATCTGCCAGCAATGCCCCTCTGCCATGTACATTGGCCAAACTGGACAGTCTCTACGCAAAAGAATAAATGGACACAAATCAGACGTCAAGAATTGTAACATTCAAAAACCAGTTGTAGAACACTTCAGCCTCCCTGGCCACTCGATTACAGACCTAAAAGTCACAATATTACAACAACAAAACTTCAAAAACAGACTCCAACGAGAGACTGCTGAATTGGAATTAATTTGCAAATTGGACACCATTAAATTAGGCTGAATAAAGACTGGGAGTGGATGGGCCATTACACAAAGTAAAACTATTTCCCCATGCTTATTCTCCCTCCCACGCCTGTTCCTCACATCTCCTTGTCAATTGCTGGAAATGGGCCATTTTCATTACCACTATAAAAAGTTCTTTTTCTCTCCTGCTGATAATACCTCGCCTTAACAGATCACTCTCCTTATAGTGTGTATGGTAACACCCATTGTTTCATGTTCTCTGTGTGTATATATATATATATCTTCCTACTGTATTTTCCACTCCATGCATCCGATGAAGTGGGCTGTAGCCCACAAAAGCTTATGCTCAAATACATTTGTTAGTCTCTAAGGTGCCAGCAGAAACAAGTGAGCCAAGAAATGAAGAGGCACCAGGATTTTCAAAGGGGCTGGTACCCAACTCCAGCTGAATTTCAGTGGGGGGTTCGGCACCTCATTTTCTCACCCAGTAGCTTTTTAAGGCAAGTGTTATTAGTGATGAAAAACAGGGGGGGAAATACAGAAACATTGTGATAGGACATCTGACTGAGATTAGAGCCTACGGTAAAACCCATTTTCCCCACTAAACTCCCTCTACCCGCCCCGCCCCTAATGGAAGAGTTTATGAAACAAGAACAAAGCAATGCTTCCTAGAAGCTGGGGAAACCAAAATCCTGATGAAACCTACTCACTACGCCAGCACACAGACATGTGTAAATTTTTCCAAATTTCCCATGAGATGCCGAAAGGAAATTGAAGATCATCCAAGCTTTTACTAATTTTTTGACGCAAGTTTCCCTGGCTCTGCCCATCTACCCCCTCCTCTGGCTGGGAGAGAGTCTAACGGGAAGTGTTGGGCAACCTTAAGTATATGTAGTGCTACCAGCAATCCTAAATTATATATAAAGTAGTTACCGTTAAGATGACGGTCAAGTTCATGATGACCTGTTAGGGATCAATCCCACTCCCAGTTGAAGTCCATGGGAGTCTTTCCATTGGGCTTAGGGAATGCTGGACAGGATCTTTGCACCACGTTCTCTCTTTGAGCCCCCCCCATCCTATAAGGTGCTGAGTGCCCTCAACGCCTACTGAAGTGAAAGGCGCTGAGGGTGCTCTATACCTGATAGGATTGGGCCTCAAAAAATTAAGATCAGTGCAGGCCTCCTCCCAAAAGCCACTAGAAACGACCCTCCTTCACACTGCAGCTCTCAGCCTAGAGCAGGGGTGGCCAACCTGAGCCTGAGAAGGAGCCAGAATTTACCAATGTACATGGCCAAAAAGCCACAGTAATCCGTCAGCAGCCCCCCATGAGCTCCCCCACCCCGCTCCCAGCACCTCCCGCCCACCAGCAGCCCCGCCAATCAACTCCTCAGGCACTGCAAGCTCAGGGGAGGGGGCGGGAAGGGGTGAAGTGGGGGTAGGGCCTGTGGCAGAGCCAGGGCTTGAGCAGTGAGCACCCCCCGGCACATTGGAAAGTTGGCGCCTGTAGCTCCAGCCCCGGAGTCGGTGGCTATACAAGGAGCCGCATCTTCACTTCTGAAGAGCCGCATGTGGCTCCAGAGCCACCCCTGGCCTAGAGTGTTAGTTCACAGAGACCTTCCCTCCCCCCCAAAACCCATGCATAGAATAATCTCCACTTCAACTCTGGCTTCTGCTGAATGAATTGGGGCCCTCCCCAAGGAGGATCAGCTTTCCCCATGGAGTCTTGTTTGCTGTGTCCTTGTTTAGTCACTCAGTAGGTTCCTCTTTCCAGCCTGCCAAATCCCACTGCATTTGACAGGCAATTCTAACCCAGTGCTGCTTTTGTTTGAGCTGAAACTGGTTGTATAAGTGGGGTCAGCAAAAAGGAGTGGAGCCGGTACAGGAAATAGGTGCAGTTTATTTCTCAAGCCCAGGCTTATACAACAAGCCACTTACATTTTATCCATGCACCTTTAAATGGTCTGTGATAGAGATGGCAATGCACTTAGTCATCCTCTGGTGGCTCAATATCCGTTAGGGACTGGGCCAGGGGGAAAAAACCCTAACGCGAACAGTCACTAGGAATGGAATGCTGGAAATTCAGATGCAGCGCTGAGTTAGGAGGCTTGGGCCAGTCTCTACAAAATACCTTGACAGGCAACCGGCAAAAGCAAAGGCTATTGGTTTCTTTGCGATCGGTCTGAGAGGATTTGCTTCTATTTTTCTGCTTCCCCTGCTTGTTTTAGCTGGAGGTCTCATGAGGGGACCTAGAGCAATGGGGGTGGGAGCTCTTTCAGCCCTATCAGGAGATCATCATCCTTCCTTTCAACTCTCTGGTGGGCACAGGAGTTACATCAGTGTTTAAAAGAGTTTTAGGGTTTGTCTTCTTTAACAAAAGAGGGGCGTTCTTACTACAGAATAACTAACATGCATTAGCCATCTTGGTGTAAAAACACCGCGGAGAGCGGGCACTGTGGTTTTACTGCAGATTAAAGTACTGTGGGGGGTCAACATGGACAGGGGCTATAGGACTGACCTTACCTAGCTCAGCAAGCCCTGCAGCTGGCCTTGTTAGGGAGATAACCCGTGTAGTTATCTCCCCGTTAAACCCCACCCCCAAACCCCTGCATGTCAATGGGGACGAGCCTTGAACAGTTTGACCAAAACAAAACGCTTCATCTCTCAGTCAGGTTTCATTGGCTTAGTACCTGTGATGTCATAAGCCTACTGGGTCTCTACTTACCCATAGAGTCTTCCATGAAGGGAGGGTAGACACAGACCCAAACTGCTAGTGTTAAAAGTAGTCAGAAAAAAGTTGTCCTTTTTCCTATCGAAGAAGAAGAGTATAAACCCATTTCCCTGTCCCATTGCATGTCAGCTTTAAAATAACTCCTTCCCCTTATCCCCCAGAGACGACTGGTATCTCAATGTACCAGCCCTTGCTTAGACTGCGGGCTCTTTGGGGCAGGGACTCTTTTTGTTCTGTGTTTATACAGTGCCTAGCACACTGGGACCCTGGTCCATGACTGGGACTCCTAGGTGCTACCATGATACAAATGAGCACAGCTGGTTGAATTTGGAGTTTCCGTCCCATGGATAATTCCCAGATTTTAAATATGATTTAATCTCAAATCAGGACAAAAAGTTGAAGTGCGTTGCTTCAGTTTGTATGAGATAGGGCATCATGTCATAATGTAATGGGCTAAAGCATGTCTTGAGACATATGGCACATCACCACCACATGGCATGATGACATCACAACATGACACTGCATCATAGCCTGATATATCACACTCTGACATCATTATGTCATGGTAGAATATGAAGACTCATGATGTTCTGAGACAAGAGGTGACATTACATCACAATGTGTAATACTACAACAAAAGTCAAATAAAACATTGATAAATGATCACAAAAACCTACACATTCCCACAAACATTCCGATTCTGTCAAATCAGTATTTTCTAGGGCTGTCAAGTGATTAAAAAAATTAATCACGATTAATCGCATGATTAATCGTGCTGTTAAACAATAATAGAATGCTATTTATATAAATATTTTTGGATGTTTTCTACATTTTCAAATATATTGATTTCAATTACAACACAGAATACAAAGTGTACAGTGCTCACTTTATATTTATTTTTATTATAAATATTTGTTCTGTAAAAATAAAATAAATAATATTTTTCAATTAACTTAATACAAGTACAGTAGTGCAATCTCTTTATCATGAAAGTTGAACTTACAAATGTAGAATTATGTAGAAAAAATAACTGCATTCAAAAATAAAACAATATCAAACTTTAGAGCCTACAAGTCCACTCAGTCCTACTTCTTGTTCAACCAATCGCTCAGACAAAGAAGTTTGTTTACATTTGCAGGAGATAATGCTGCCCGCTTCTTGTTTACAATGTCACCTGAAAGTGAGAACAGGCATTCGCATGGCACTGTTGTAGCTGGCATTGCAAGATATTTAAGTGCCAGATGCACTAAAGATTCATATGTCCCTTCATGTTTCAACCACCATTCCAGAGGACATGAGTCCATGCTGATGACAGGTTCTCCTCGATAACGATCCAAAGCAGTGCAGACCAACGCATGTTCATTTTCATCATCTAAGTCAGATGCCACCAGCAGAAGACTACAAAGAGTCCGGTGGCACCTTAAAGACTAACAGATTTATTTGGGCATAAGCTTTCGTGGGTAAGAAACCTCACTTCTTCAGATGCATGGGCTCCATAATGATTCAAAAGTCTCCATGCATCTGAAGAAGTGGGTTTTTTACCCACGAAAGCTCATGCCCAAATAAATCTGTTAGTCTTTAAGGTGCCACCAGACTCCTTGTTGTTTTTTTGGATACAGACTAACATGGCTACCCTCTGATACTTGACAGCAGAGGACTGATTTTATTTTTTGGTGGTTCAGGTTTGGTGGTGTAGTTTCCGCATCGGAATGTTGCTTTTATAAGACTTCTGAAAGCATGCTCCACACCCCATCCCAATCAGATTTTGGAAGGCACTTCAGATTCTTAAATCTTGGGTCGAGTGCTGTAGCTGTCATTAGAAATCTCACATCGGTACCTTCTTTGCCTTTTGTCAAATCTGCAGTGAAAGTGTTCTTAAAACAAACATGTACTGGGTCATCATCAGAGACTGTTATAACATGAAATATATGGCAGAATGCGGGTAAAACAAAGAGCAGGAGACATACCATTCTCCCCCAAGGAATTCAGTCACAAATTTAATTAACGCATTTTTTTTTAATGAGCGTCATCAGCATGGAAGCATGTCCTCTGGAATGGTGGCTCAAGCATGAAGGGACATAGGGATGTTTAGCATATCTGGCACGTAAATACCTTGCAATTGTATATGCTACAAAAGTGCCGTGTGAATGTCTGTTCTCACTTTCAGGTGACGTAAATAAGAAGCGGGCAGCATTATCTCCTGTAAATGTAAACAAACTTGTTTCTCTTAGCGATTGGCTGAAAAAGAAGTAGGACTGAGTGGACTTGTAGGCTATAAAGTTTTACATTGATTTGCAGTTCTGTAACAAAACCCCCCACATTTGTAAGTTGCGCTTTCATGATAAAGAGATTGCACTACAGTACTTGTATGAGGTGAATTGAAAAATACTGTTTCTTTTGTTCATCATTTTTACAGTGCAAATATTTGTAATCAAAATAACAAAGTGAGTACTGTATATTTTGTATTCTGTGTTGTAATTGAAATCAATATATTTGAAAATGTAGAAAAACATCCAAAATATTTAACAAATTTCGAGTGGTATTCTATTGTTTAACAGTGCGATTAAAACGGCGATTAATCGTGATTACGTTTTTTTGAGTTCATCGCGTGAGTTAACTGCCATTAATCAACAGCCCTAGTATTTTCCCTAACAGAAAACTCTTCTGTTGGAAATTTTGTGACCAGTTCTAGCAATAAGCCTGAAGGAATAAGGCTTTGAAAGTCTGGATTTTAGAGGTTTCATCCTAGTCTCTAGTCAACGCTAGCCCTTTCCGTAGCATGGCAAGTCTTAGCAGGAGTGCACCCTACTCACCCGCACCATGCTGCCCTCTGGCCATGTTATTAGCTAACTTGGCATGCCTAGGTCTCCATGGCAAGGGTGGGGTGAGACGGACAATGAGAGCTCGGTACTTTGAGCATTTGCACTGTCGCAGACAGGGCCGGTGCTACCATTAAGGCAAACTAGGCGGTTGCCTTGGGTGCCAAGATTTGGGGGCGCCAAAAAGTGGTGCCCCAATTTTTTTTTTTACAGTGTTCCTGGGCCGCTCCACTTCTCCCGCCTCCCAGGCTTGCAGCGCCAATCAGCTGTTTGGCACCACAAACCTGGGAGGGAAGGAGAATTAGAGCGGGGGCGGCGTGCTCGGAGAGGAGGCGGAGAAGAGGTGAGCTGGGGTGGGGAGCTGCCGCACGGCTCCCCAGGGGGGGAGCTGTCATGGGGGAGTGCCTCAGGTCGGGAGAGAGGGAGCTTCCATGGGGGGGGGCACCTCAGGGCGGAGGGGGGGTGGGGAGCTGCCGCAAGATTGGGGGAGGGGGACGCAAGGTGGAAGTTTCGCGCCCTAGGTCCTGGACGCAGAGATGCTGGGAAGAGGGAGCTGGATGACAGGCCTCAGTGCCTTGCAGCTGCTTCCAATCACCACATCCCCATTTCCGAGGGAGACGGAGCGTGTGCCAAAAAGTCCCAAGGAACCCAGTCACCATTTCCTGTTTCCCCATCCTCACTCCAGACCCGTAAATGCAGATTTTACGTAAACAAGGCAACCACAGCCCGTGGCCAACACCTCAATCAAGCCATTTCCTGCCCCTAGCTGTCCAGGAGTGGGAAGGCAGCCACTGAGTCTGTTTATTTTTAATGAAGATTTTTATCTGCTGACTAACAGGCCCAACCCTACTCCCCAGTTACCCTCACCTGGGTGCCTGTGTGTCAAAAGCTCTCGCTTCCTACATGCCTTTTGCTCATTCCCCTGGAGCCTGCCTTGGTAGCTAAACTCTGTGGGCTAACTTCTTCTCTTGGTTACACCATGGTAAATCCAGAGCAACTCGCCATAGCCTGGCCAGTCAGGCCACGTTGCACGCTGGGTGGCCTGCATGAGAAATGAGGGGGCGGGGGGCAGTCCTGATTTTTTAAATGCAGGTACAGTAACTCCTCACTTAAAGTCGTCCCGGTTAACATTGTTTTGTTGCTGTTCAATTAGGGAACGTACTTGTTTAAAGTTGTGCAATGCTCCCTTCTAACATCGTTTGGCAGCCGCCTGCTTTGTCCACTGCTTGCAGGAAGAGCAGCCCGTTGCAGCTAGCTGGTGGGGGCTTGGAACCAGGGTGGACTGGCAGCCCCCCTATCAGCTCCCCACTCCCCTAAATTCCCTGTGCGGCAGCCACCCAGCAGGCTAGCAATTGCCGGGCAGTTCAGCTGTGTCCCTCCTCCCACTGCCATGTGCTGCTCCTGCCCTCTGCCTTGGAGCTGCTCCCATGAACCTCCTGCTTGCTGGGGGGGGGTAGAGGGAGGCTAATGTCAGGGTGTCCCCCTCCCCCTGCTCCTGCCCCCTGCTTACCCCATCTCCATAGAGCAGGGGGGACACACGACAGGGCTCAGGACGGAGGGAGCTCCCTGGTAGCAGCTACGTCTCAGCTTGCTGATTAACTTAACAAGGCAATGTACTTCGAGTGGGGTCAGCATACGTAAAGAGGCAATCTCTGTCTCTCTATCTCTCACACACACAGGGTGTGTGTCTCTGTCTGCCATGCTGTCTCCCCTCCCTCCATTCGTGCTGCCTTGTAGAGTGTGAGGCTACATTAACAACAATGTGTTAACCCTTGAGGGCTCAGCCGAGTGCTAGTTCATCATTCAGCAGCAAGGCATTCCCTGGGAAATATCCCACCCTCTGACTCCACCACCTCAACCAAGCTTCACAATCATCATTGCTGTGTACAGTATTAAATTGTTTGTTTAAAACTTATACTGTGTGTGTGTGTGTGTGTAGTCTTTTGTCTGGCATAAAAAATATTTCCCTGGAACTTAACCCCCCCGCTATTTACATTAATTCTTATGGGGAAATTGGATTCACTTAACATCGTTTCGCTTAAAGTCGCATTTTTCGGGAACAGAACTACAACATTAAGTGAGGAGTTATTATACTCCACCCTCACCAGCGTCGCTCCGTCCCAGAGACTTGACCCGCCCCCCGGTGCATTTCTGTATAAAATGGCATCTTCCATGTGGCATGGCCTTGAATGTTCAGTGCGTGTGAGGTCAAAAGTGTGGGTCCCGCCCCATTGTTTCACATGGATGCATACAATTATTCGGTCAAGTCTCTCTCTTACATACACACACACAAAACTGAAATCACAGACTCCTCAGTGAGCTGTTTCCCTGAGCTGGTAGGAGTAGCAGGTTTCTTATCCTCCCTGTGGGCAGACACTAGGGGACAACCCATTCTCACACACAAAGCCACTCCATTACAGTGCATTTCCCCACTTCCATAAGCAACCCATCCCCAGAGCACACACCTCCTGCTCTGTACTTTACTGCAGCAGGCCTGAAAGGCCGGCCCCCAAATCCTTTGCTTACAAATCCTTTCCAGTTCCAGCTGTATATTAGTAAACAACTATAAATCTCCCCACACCCAACTCATGTCGCCACCGTTTCTGCGTCATGCAACCAGTTTCTCCTCTGACACGTTGGAAGTCACGGAGAAAGAACGGTTAACAGCATCCAAGCTGCCTCAGCCGCTAACCAGCCCTCAGCTCAACAAAAATAAACTCTCAGGCGCTAGCTATGCCAGCACATCGTGTCCTCCCAGAGAGACTTCAGCAGGAGAAATAGGAAGAAACAAAGGCAGCTTTTAGGCCAACTTTAATACCAGGGGCTCCTTATAAGGCTGTGGGATTCCAGACTCAGCTTGTCTTCCCTCAGGTCTCGCTGTTGAGCTCTCTCCAATCCTTTTGTGGCTCACTTCGCACAACTCCTAACCACAGGCATCTCCTCCTCCCGAGCCGAGCCGTGCTGCTGGGGCTCGAGGGAAAGTCAGGCTTTGTCTTCACTTGGAAAAGAGTTCACTAGCATTGTAACGTGGGTTAGTTAAGACACAGCAGTTGTCTCTGTAACCCAAGGTAGACTCTAAGCTCTCCTTGGGGTTTACTTTGACCAGCCAACAAGGATTAAAATTACTCCTGCCTTGTCTTCACTAGGGCTACGTCTTCACTGCCAAAAAAAAAAGGGGATTTTAGCGTTCCCATCAGTTATCTCATGGAAAATTCCCATGGAGGCAACGCACAGGCAGTTTGTACTGTGCCTTTTAATGTAGCGAGGTGAAATCAAACACTATGCCCCATGGCGGAGCTTGCTTTGACACATCACAATTATAACTACAGAACCTTGTCTGCATTAACATTTTACAGTGACCTGGCTAACACACACACACACACACACTCACGCACACGCATAGGGCAAGTCTACACTAAAAAATTAAGTCAACCTAAAGCAATTAAATCACATTTGCACATCCACACTATGCTCCTTGTGTCCATGGTGCACGTCCTCACCGGGAGCGCTTGTATCGATTTAAGGTGCAGGGCATTGTGGGATGGCTTCTGAAAGGCAGCCACAGTTGATCTAAGCAATGCAGAGTCTACACTGACACTGCATTCACCTAACTACATCAACTTAAGCTCGCGGAGGTGGCATTATTAAGTCGGCCTAGTAGGCAAATTACATTGGTGGGAGTGACATTTTAGTGTAGACGCTTACAAAGTTAGGTCACTGTAAGCTGCCTATCTCAGAGAACTGGAAGAGACCCTGAAAGGTCATCAAGTCCAGCCCCCTGCCTTCACTAGCAGGACCAAGTACTGATTTTGTCCCAGATCCCTAAGTGGCCCCCTCAAGGATTGAACTCACAACCCTGGATTTAGCAGGCCAATGCTCAAACCACTGAGCTATCCCTCCCCCCGTATGGCAATGTAAAACCAAGTTCCTTAATACAGGTTTATAATTCCTCGTGAAGATACAGCGTCTGTGGGTGAATGCACTAGCCTGGCACCTTTTGGACAGCTGGCTTCAAATCTAGCCAGGAGCACACGTGATCTCAGATTGGGGGCATGGGGTCTCAACCTTATTTGTTCCCATTAGAGGCAAAACCAACATGCAATGTGACATCACCAACTGTCTCTTCTTAGACCTAGGACTGAAACGGTGACCAAGGTGCACTGGCAGAATTGTGTGGGAGTCCAGAGCATTCCATTGTCAGAGCTGTGCGGGGATTAGTGGAGATTTGGGTCTGGCAGAGCTGGGGGGGTGGGGGAGGGCTGTGGGAACCTTAGTGCATTAATTCAAGACATGGCCACAATCATCTGGGACACTCTGAAAATCTGGACCCTAAGGAACCAGTTATAATGGGACCCCGGGGTTGATGGCTTTAGGACCCCAGGCATGAATCCATCCGTGTTTCATGAGCCAGTGCCTCCATTTAATATTTAACTAGCCCCAGCACCAGGGATCCCACTTCAGGCCCCTGTTGATCAATCCATGTAGCTAATTGCCGAATTAATGAGCCCTTCGCTTTGCCTTTCCCGTGACACCGAGCAGCTGCTGAGGAGCGTTTCGCCGCACAAGAGGAATTCCAGCCATGTGCTGGCCAATGGAATTCACAGTACAGCACTTGCCTGCGGCATCGCTCCACATCTGGGTCCTCTCGATAGTACTGCAGCCCTCCGTTCCTCAGGGCGTCCTCTGGATTGGCGAAAGCCTGGAAGAGAGAATTGCCGTCTCAGAGGCGTGAGGAGATGCTTCCCACCAAGACTCATGGGGGCATCAGGCATATAGCCCTGCGCAGATACGACATTTGTATCCGCATCCGATCGGCAGCTAGCCACGGATTTGCAGGGCTCCAGAGCTAGGACGCTCAGTGCAATCGAGTTTCCTGCACAATGTGAAGGTTGCTCACCGAATAGGGAGCCAGGAAACGGGGAGTTAATGTTCCCATGGCAAGGCCAGCTCCTCTGGACTGCACATAGCGTGTAGGAGGTGATCCCTTTCTGTTCCTCATTAAGTGTGCAGCTTTTACGCACAGTCTTGGGGCCCAGTCCTGCCAACTCCCCTGCACGTGATTAATTCAGTCACGTACTCAGGCCACTGGAGCATGCAAGTTGCTCTGACAAGCGTTTGCAGGATCCGGCTCTTTGGCTGAGACTGTCAGAGCTGCTTAGGGATATGGAGACCCAGGCCCAGCTCCTCAAAGGTATTTAGGGGCCTCATCTGCCTCTTTGGGCACCACTGACATGTTCAAAACAGCCCTCAGCTGCCACCCAGCCCCGTAGGTACCAAGATCCCTGTGGTGCTTGTGTTTCAACCAATCAGCATTTGAAATGCTGCCTAAGCCCTGATGCTGACCCACAGCTAGCAAGCTGCTCAGAGCCCTCACTCAAGCCTAAGCCACGCAGGGCCCAAAACACAAGAATGCCTATCCTGCCAATGGGACCCATCGGCGTGCTCTACCCAAAGACCCGATCCCTGTCAGACCCCATTGCAGGAGGGCTGGATACAAGCCGTCAATAGGTATGTGTGTGTGGAGGGGGGAGAGCACAGCTCCCCACAACGAGACAACTGGGGCACGGGGAAAGCATGAGAGAAACACACACACAGTGTTGGCTTCTAGGGCATGGACTATCTGAGTGGCTGACTTGGCTTTGGAGCCTAGCTCCAGGAGATGGAGGCACCTATCTCTGACCTTCCAAGGGCACCAGGTCAGCTCTTAAGATATCTAAGCCCCCCCTTGGCATTTCACTCCTGTCTAGCTTAGATGAGTTGCATTAGGCGCCTAATGCTCCCCGTGCATTGACCGGGGAGCCGAGGCTCCTAGCTTGGGGCTGAGAATTCCACTGGGCCTCCGGCTGCCTAGGCACCGCAATGCTGAGCAGAGCAATGTTGAAGTATCTTAGTGGGTACTGGGGCCCAGATCTTCAAAAGTCAGTGGGACTTGGGAGAATCTCAGCCCTAGTGTTTATTGCACACAGCAGCAGTGACCGCTATTCCTCGGAGTTTCCATTCTCGCTCCCTTTTCCAGTTGCTTACGATACAGTCTGAAGCTTTCGCGGGCTGAGGTTTTCCAGACTTGGGGTGAAATTCTGGCCTCGTTGGAGACAGTGCAAAACTGACTCCAGGGGGACCAGGATTTCACCCTTTTCACGCATTTGTTTGGAGGTTCAGGGAGGAGGAAGTGATTGTCTCAAAAGGCTGAACCGTATGCGAGGGTGAGAAGGAATCCACGTATTTCTAGTGCCATCATATTAACACCACCTTCAAACAGAGCCCAAGCATGGGAAAGCAAGACAGGTCTGAGCGACCAGGGTTGTAATCAAAGCCAAAGGCGACACCTGGGAGAGACAAGAATGATCAGATGCTGCTCCCCAGATGCCTGGGGGTGGCACATTCAGCAGGGAACCGACACAGAACATGGGGTCGCCCCGTCCCCAGCCCTTCCACGCAGCTGTGTCTCCTGTCTGGGTCTGTACAGCCTCATGGGAGGACAGGGCTGGGGGCTGGGCTGGGGGCAGTACAGCTGCACCGGAGGAGCTGCTGGCGTGGGGCTACCCAGCAACCCCATGTTCTGCTCCTTTCGCTGCTCTGGTTCCCAGGAGAGCCCGGCGGTTCAGAAATCGGTAGCCACTCAAATCGGTACCCAGTGCAGTGGGAGGACAGAGTCTCCCCTCCCCCCAGGTAACGTGGAATGGGGAGGGGACAGGGAGAGCTCAGGGCCCCCAGGCTGGGGACAGGGCAGAGAGGAGTCACATGGAGGAGTCATGTGGGGGGGTGTCACGTGCCCCCCTTTAGCTGGTGTCCCCCTTTGTGTGCCACCTATGATCAAAGCCACACTGCAAGCTTAACTCAATTTCACCACCATGTGATCTGTTATATAATACAGGAGACCCTTCAGCTAGCACTGAAATGCAGCCGCCTCTGGGATGGTACACGGCAGCTGTTTAATAGTGCAATGCAGTGATCAAAAAAACAAACAATTACCAGAAATGGCAAAGAATTTTTTGTCCTATGAAATCAGAAGGGTTTTTTTTTTCCCCCTTTAGAAGTACAGCTATAAACCATTTCCTGAACTGGCATTTGGTTAAGTAGCTTTAACGTGCTTTTTGAACTTAGTGAGTCATATGTACATAAAGGATAATTACACGACTCACTGATCACAGAGTTCAGATTTGGATAAATAGCCTGTCCCCACATATCTTAGAGGAATTGCTATGCTGGGACCCTTTTACAGCAGTGGCAGCCTGGTCTTGCAGCACAGAAAGGACCCGACTCTGTTCCTTAATCATTCTAGAGCCTTGGATTTTAGCAGTGCTATAGCACAGTGCAGGGAAGTTGAATGATTTGGGAATGACAGTGCAAGCCCAAACCACGTTCAGTACATCAGAGTTACAGCACAGAAGTGCCAGGGTTTCACAGGGAGAGAGAGTCGTAAAAACAGGCCTGTTATTTTACACACACACACACACAGTTTCCGGTAGAAATTTTACGAATGTTTTTGAAGTGCTTTATAGCAGATTTCTCTTTGTTGCAGGGCATTCAGTTGGGATTTTTTTTTTTTTTAAGGAAAAAGGACAGAATGTCCTAGCAAGAGGAGAAAAAACATGAGCTAATGTTTGATTGATTTCCGTTGACATGTCAGGCTAGCTTTTCTGCCTTCACTAGGAGAATATTTCTGTTCTACTTCCCAACCCCAAAACAAGTTCCCTCTAAACTTGTTTACCTCCTAAGAAGTTAGGTCCTCCTGTAATAAACACAGGTAGGAATTCAGCCTTTAAAAAGCCACAAACAGACTCCACAGGTTTGTTTTTTGTTTGGTTGGTTGGTTTTTTTGCTATTCACTTAAACAACTTTTTTAAAATTAGTTTCTTACAGACCAACTGTCAAACTGATAGTTAGAGAAAAGGCTGTTTCCAAAAGGAACTCACCTGCATGGCATTTCAGATTTGCAAATTACTGTTGATCTTTTTGAATGCTACTCTAAACATGTTGCAGATGGGAGGAAAATACTCACATACCACTCCAAGCTGATCTACTGCAGCTATAAAATAGTTTCCAACTTGCTTCAAAGCCTCAGTAAAACCAGTCAGCCACTATTTAAAGGATCAAACTCAACACTCTGTAGTTGCAGAAATGCTAACAGAAACCCCAAAGCAGAACAGGCAGTTCTGGAGTGCAGAAAAGCTGGAACGTACCTTCTTTCTGAGCCGCACTTGTCCTGTAATGATGGCCAGAACATACATTTTTATAATCAAGATCGTGCTGTAGAAAGTAAACGATGCAAACACTTCATTTTCCATCATTTTCCAGAAAGGCGGGAGAGGATTTGTGTTGCCTTAAGCAGGCTGCAGCCACTAGCAATCTGAGTCCCCTGTGAGAAAAGGGGATGGATCACTGTTTTATTCAAGTCTAAACATAAACTTGTACACCCACAGACCGCCTCTTGCTTGGTACATCCAGGATTGCAAGAGCTCAACCATATTTTAATTCCTCAGATCTATAGATGCAAAAAATCCACAGTTAGCAAAGACAGACACCTCCCTCCCAAACACACACACTTTGAACCCTAGAATGGACCCATTTCACGTTATTTTCATAACATATTGGTGACTCTCTCGATAGCAAGCCCTGGCCCTTCTTCAGTGCTCCAACTGGGGCATTTTTGACAATATAGCTACATCAAACAGGGGTGTTTGATCCCCGACCAAAAGAGTTGTGCTGGCACAAGCCCCCAGTGTAGCCCCAGTTATCCCAGCCAAAATGTGCTTTTGCTGGTATAGCTTTGTTACAGTTCTGGAGGGAACCGAACCTGCTCAAGGAGTTCTGTCAGGTCTCAACCCGCCCAGTTCTCTGTGGGAGGCAACCTGCATCCCTCTCCCTGCAGATCAGGGCTTTAGGCTTCCAGTCTTCCCACGATTCACTGTGATTAACCCAGCGGGAGAGACCTTAGCCCAGCACCCGTGGCTCGCTCACTCTCAAAGGTCAATGGCAGGGTCACCAGTGACCAACCAGCCTTCCCAGAGCACCAAAGCACTACTGAGAAAGCAGGACAGCAGTCTACCCACATGCTAGCTTACCTGGCGTCGCCCTCTTCCACAGGGGCCCTCCAGGTCCAGTCCTTCCAATCCTGCCAGCAGGCCTTTCCCTCTCGCTTCCAGTTTCAGATCAGTGCTTCGGGTCTAAGCGAGGGTCACTCAGCCAGTTCAAGCTGACCCTTTATCCACAAAAACTCCTGCGTCTCCCTGGGCCTCTTGAATCTGCTCGGACCAGTCTGTACAATTCCCCCCAGGGGCTGCTACTTCTCTGGAGTGATTTACCTGTCCGGGGATTTGCAGTAATTAGCTCCCCCCTTGATATTAATGCCTGCGCGAAACTCAGCTAGAATACGGTCCCTCACTCACACAGACACAAGGTTCCATGGCAATTCCTGGATGTCTGGCACATCTTGCTATAATAGTCTCTTTAAATTGCCACATTTCCAAGGTCTCACCTCTGGCACAAGCTTGTTTGCTTTTGGAGGGCGTGGCAGGCGGGGGAGGGAAGTGGGGGGGGTCTCCCATAAGCTATACGGGTTTTGTTGGTAAGCTGTGTCCACAATAAGAGCAGTGTGCCGGTAGGGTAGACTGGCGTCGCTGTCCTGGCAAAGCACGCCGAGCGTACACCTGGCCTGGGCTACCATTGTAGCTTTAATGCTTTCTTGACATTTTGGGTCCGGCCCTCCCCCTGTTTGAGGCAATGAAAAAGCTCCTGTTAACGTGCATGGTGCAGGATCAGGTGCTATGTCTCCTCACTGTAGCACAGGGTGGGCAAACTATGGCCCGGGGGCCACATCCAGCCCTTCAGACGTTTTAATCCAGCCCTCCCACTCCCGCTGGGGAGCGAGGTCCGGGGCTTGCCCCACTCCACATGGCTCCCGAAAGCAGTGGCATGTCCCCCCTCCAGCTCCTATGCGTAGGGGCAGGCAGGGGGCTCCACATGCTGCCCCCACCCCAAGTGCCGCCACCGTAACTCCTATTGGCCAGGAACCGCGGCCAATGGGAGCTGCAGGGGCGGCGCATGCGGACGGGGCAGCGCGCAGTGCTGCCTGGCTGTGCCTCCGTGTAGGAGCTGGAAGGGGGACATGCTGCTGCTTCCAGGAGCTGCTTGAGGTAAGCGCCGCCCGGAGCCTGCACCCGTGACCCCCTCCTGCACCCCAACCCCCTGCCCCAGCCCTGATCCCCCCTGCCCTCTGAGCCCCTCAGTCCCAGCCCAGGGGACCCTCCTGCACCCCCAACCCCTCATCCCCAATCCCACCCCAGAGCCCGCACCCCCAGCTGGAGCCCTTCCCCCTCCCCCCCACACCCCAACCTCCTGCCCCAGTCTGTAGTCCCCTCCCACACCCTGAATTCCTCATTTCTGGCCCCACCCCAGAGCCCGCACCCCCTCCTGTACCCCAACCCCCAATTCTGTGAGCATTCATGGCCTGCCATACAATTTCCATACCCAGATGTGGCCCTCGGGCCAAAAAGTTTGCCCACCCCTGCTGTAGCAAGTACTGATGTGGTCTATCGTAGTACTTGGCCGCAAGATGGCTCAGGAGAGGGGGGAGTGGGAAAGGGCTAAGAAAAGGGCTCATACCAATCCAAACAGCATCACATTTTTCAAATACACACGCATGACTGCCCTGGTTTAATGAGACAGAGCAACATGCACCCAACATGCCAGTATGCAGGAATCAAACCACATCTTGATGGATCTGCAGTGGTTCTCAACCAGGGGTTTGCGTACCCCTGGGAGTACGCAGAGGTCTTCCAGTGGGTACATCAACTCATCTAGATATTTGCTTAGTTTTACAACAGACTACATAAAAAACACTAGCGAAGTCAGTTTCCTACAGACAATGACTGGTTTATACTGCTCTATATACTATACACTGAAACGTAAGTACAATATTCATATTCCAATTGATTGATTTTATAATTCTATGGTAACAACGAGAAAGTCAGCAACATTTCAGTAATAGTGTGGCGGTGACACTTTTGTATTTTTAGGTCTGATTTTGTAAGGAAGTCGTTTTTAAGTGAGGTGTAACTTGGGGCACACAAGACAAATCAGACCCCTGAAAGGGTACAGCAGTCTGGAAAGGCTGAGAGCCACTGATTTAAAGTAGCTAAACCAGGTCTGGTCTTAAACCAGAGATTTATTTATGCAGAAAATTGGGTAGACTCTTTTCTCTGCTTGGGTCGCTAATCCAAGCTTCCCTCCCACAGCTGAAGAGTGCCCCAAGGACCCTAGCCCATCCCCAGGATATCACCAAGCCTGTTAAAGAGAACAAGGGAAGGGTGAATTAGGGCAGGATGTCTTGCTTCTCAGCCTCCCATCCCCAAGGAGCTATTAGACCCGCAATCTCACTGAGGCGGGGAAGCGGCCATGTTTGTTCTGCTCCTCAAATGTAACCTTGAAAACAATTAGTTGCTTAGTGTTTTCCGGCTGGGAACAGAGCTGAGGAAGCCGTTTCTGTCTGAGCTATTTGTCATTCCAGGCCACGCTGCAGCCTCGCACGCAAGTTTTATGCTCTGTAGGCCGCAGTGGAGCATGGACCCTTCCCTGCCCCCGTCCAACACGGCCTCTGCTGTTGGGGGGTGTCTGTCCTGTGCAGTGCATCCATCTGCTGTCCCCTCCCATGTTCACAGCATAGGGCCCGGATCTACAAAACCCACCAACAGGCCAATCAAGCCCGAGAGCGGGAAATTCAGGTCCGTTACTTACATATTGGAACTGCAGCTGCTCCTCTGGCAATCAGAACAGCATCACCTCCTGCTGGCTGATTAGTCATTTCTAGAGGGGCCAAAGGTACCATGCCATGGGGGGATTTGGTTTTTTTAAGCAATACCTGATACTTGATGCATTTGGAAGGCAAGAAAACCAGGGCTTTTCCCAACTAGCTTATGGGCCCCAGTTAGAAGATCCCAGGGTGGCAAGTGATCCGGTTGCACACAGAGTAGATTTTCAGAAGAGCTCAAAGCCAGATTTTCCAGCACCTCCCACTGTGCGGCTTACAACCAGATTTTCAACAGAGCTCAACACCCAGCCCATCGAGCTCTGACCCATCTCGTTTGGGAGAGAAGGGGGCAGGCGGGACCCAAGCCAGCAAGGGGCGGCTGGTGAAGAGGGTGCTCCCCCATTGGGAGTGGGCAGGGACGGGGGATGTCTGAAGCAAACCCCCAGAGCCACTGACATTGGAAGGGTTCATCACTCCCCACTATGACAGTTGGGGAGCAGCTGCTTGTCAGCACCCACCCGCATGTCACAGCCCACCCTGACTGCAAATGCCAGACTTTCTTTCCCCGGGAACTCTGCAGCAAGGGGATGGAAAATTCCCTTTGCTGCTAGCCCTGCGCAAGGTGGAGAAACAATCCAGGCCAGGAGCAATAGATCAGCCTAGGTATCAGCTCCACTTCCCCTCTGCTATTTACAGAGAAGTGGGGGCTAAACGACCTTGACTTCTAATCAGTTGGCAGATGGGAGGGACACACCAGCAAAGCAGAGGAAAGGAAGCGACAGGAGACATTCCCCCTGGGATTTTCAAACCTAGACACAGATGGTCAGATCAGCAGCTGGTAAATCAAGGCAGCACCATTAAACTTTGTGGAGTCACGCCAGCTAAGGATCTGATCAGAGATGCTTAGGGACAGTAGCTTCCTAATTTGTATTCCCATTTCTGCTGCTGCCCCCACAGCTCCTTTCCTTCCTTACAAAGTAACCGGCGTGTGGCACAATGCAGCTGCAATACCTGGAATCAGGTTCCCACCAGCAGACAAACTAGCACGTCTCCTTGGCGCCCTGGGCGTGGCTAATTTCCTCCTCCTTGGCATTATTAAAGGGTCACCGGGAGGCCACAGGTGCCTTGGCGCCAGGAGCCAATTAACCCAGACAATGCCCATAAATCATCCACGTACATTTCAATCAAGTGAAATAAACAGCACGCTGAGTTTATTTATGCATGTGTAGATGGGGTAGATACAGACGCAGGTGTATGTGTATATATCATGCATATATATATATATATTTAATGCCATCAGGTAGTACACATAACAACCTATAGTAAGCACATGTTTTTTTCTCTGTTGTTACCCCCTATTCCCACCCCATTTTTGATGCTCTCTCACATTGTCTCTTGCCTTCATTTGCTTTCAGTCCAACAGTCGTGAAGCTCTGTTGATTTCAATGCGGCTCTGTGCTGATGCTGGTGCAGAGGGCTGCCTTAGGCTCATTATCGGTATTTCACACTTATATTGGAATAGAGCCCAGAGGCCAAGCAGGTCGGGGTCCAGTTGCGCTGGGCACTGTTGTGAACATACAGAAACGACAGACCCTGCCCCGAAGCACTTACAACCAAAAAGAGCCGCGCCTCTCGTTGCAGGATCACACTCTCTGCAGGATCGAGCATTGACCGGGAGCTCTTTGGCCCAGAGCCTCAAAGGGTGTGTAGGCTCCTAACTCCCCTGAAAACAATGGAGGTTAAGAACCTAAATCCTTTTGAGGACCTGAGCCTTTGGGACTGGGGCGTCCCCCCAGCTTTCGTTTTATTCTCTACGCTTGCTTAAACAACTTGCTATTAAAGGGACACTCCTGCTGCAGCGTGCCCCTATTCCACCTGCCTCCCACCTGGGTAACGTATGTTGCAGCCTACGGGCCAAACACACTCTCAGCAACACTGGTATCAATTCAGAGCAACTCCGTGACTTACGTGGAATGACTTTAGATTTCCACTGGTGTAACGACGGGTCTGATCCGGCCATGCTTACTCACGCGAGTAGCCCTTACGCACAGGAATAACTCCATTTACTTCAGCGAGTAAAGCCTGGTTTCTCAGAGCAGACTGTAAGGGGTCAGGGACCGTTTCTTTGTTCGGGGTGTGTACAGTGCCTAGCAAAATGGGGTCCATGACTGGGGTTCTAAGGCTGCCTCAGGACAGATAATGATAATACATGGGGCTGTGTCTGATTTACCTGCCCGCAAGGCACTTACGCCACAGCCAGATGGATGCTACAGAAGGAACGCTAACGATCCCAGGCATGCGCTGAAGGAGTTCACGATTAATTCATGGGGTTGGAATGACCCAGAGGATGAGGGGAAGGCAGTTTCACATAAAAATGAAATAAATGACTGCACTTTGGAAGTGGACGAATTCTGAATACAGTCACCTTCATCCCAGAACACTGTGCACATGGGGAGTTACTTTGCTATACCTATGCTCAGAAATTTCCCCCCATGTAGACAAGGCTGACAAGAGTGGAGTGACTGGGAACTATACACCTGGGAACGGAGGTATGCAAGTATGAATTTGAGTGGCGTGGTGGAGTGTTAATCTCTCTGCTGCAAAGATCAGCCCTGCAATCAGACATCTAAGAGCTGCAGCATGGAGGCGCTTGCAAGACAGCTGAGTTTTAATAAGCCAGGGTCACCTTAAACCAGCATTTCCGCAACTTTTGAAAAGTAGAGTCCCACTCCAGGAAAACAAAACCCATCTCTCTCTCTCCTGCAACCCAGCCACGCAGTAACAGCCTCCTCACCTTAATCTATGTTTTTTAGGTGTTTGCACCCTGGCCCTTCCGCTGGGAAATGGTGGTATAGATCTCCGTACAGTCTTTTTCTTACATGTTTTGGTGAGCAGTGAGATACTTTCATGATCAATGTTGTTAACTATCATAACTGGCGCCTGAGTTAGCACCTACGGAAATGAATGGTGCAGTTCACACATGTCAGCAGTCAGGCTCTCTGCAAACTCAGGCAGACATCAGTTATGCATGGCTCACGTTTTGATGCTTTTCTTTGCAACCATAAAAGCTAGAGGCTTTTTAAATGAAAACTAAGACTCCTCAGAACAACTGAGAGGTCTGTCCATGTCCCCGCAGTTAGTCCTTTGTGCCCCCTGGGTGGCATGCCCCTCACTTGGAGAAAACTGCTTTAACAAGCCAAAACAAACAACCATGTCATTTTCAAGTCTCTGCTCCTCCAGTGTGGCTTGCAGATAGACTGCTAGTTTGAGGAAATGGGGACTATGGAAGGGGCTTCAATCTCTCTTGTTATGAGCTTCACATGAACTCATTCCACAACCTCTCTCTCAGGGTGAAAGAATTTCTTGGCTAAAACTCATGAATGTGCTGGGACACAGAACAGCTGCAAAAGATGGGACTGAAGCACAGGGTTTAGTCTAGTCTTATCTATCCCCTTGTTTTAGCATTTCCTGTAGACATAGCTGGGTTTTAAAACCTGGATCTGAGAGTAAAGCAACACCTGTAATTCTGGGAGAGATACACACTGGGCCGGGGAGGGAAATCAGGGGACTGCTGGAAGCCAGCCTCCTCCTCTACTTTCGCTCAGACATGAATATGGCAACTGCCATCTGGTTCTGTTCCAGAGAACTACATCACCTCAGGAAATCATTTCTACAACAAATGTAGAATGCATTTCACATTGCTGCCTTGAAAAGTGGACTTTTCAGCCAAAAATATAACTAGCAATGTTTCTAAACTGCTGAAATTTACAAGCATCTTTAATCTTTGACCAGGTAGAACAAACCTCTTCATCTCTGCTTATGCAACCTGAAACTGTCCCCAAGGGGAAAGTATCTTATAGATTGGTGACTCTGAGACAATGCTATACTAATCCCCCCAACTCCCCCGCCACTATAACAATCTACAAATCTCCTGCATCTCACTTCATGGCTGATACCGAAGATTCTGCAGTGAGAACCTAGTTGACAACGTTGTTGATGATAATAATACCTAGCTCTTTATAGCACTTAGCAGTAGATCTCAAAGTGTGTGAAGAAGTGGGCTGTAGTCCACGAAAGCTTATGCTCTAATAAATTTGTTAGTCTCTAAGGTGCCACAAGTACTCCTGTTCTTCTTTTTGCGGATACAGACTAACACGGCTGCTACTCTGAGATCTATACTGTATTTATCCTCACATCACCCTTGTGAGATAGGGCAGTGCGAAGTGGGTATTCACCCACGAAATGCTCCAATACTTCTGTTAGTCTATAAGGTGCCACAGGACTCTTTGTCGCTTATTACCCCCATGTTACAGATGGGGGACCTGAGGCACTGAGAGGCTACGTGACTTGCCCAAGGTCACACAGAAAACTTGTAGCAGAGCAGGGAATTAGACTCAAGTGTCCCAAGTCCTAGGCTATTGACCTAACCATTGGGCTGTCCTTCCCCAGGCAGATCCGGTGTGTAACTGGCTGTGGAGCGCTAGCAGGCAGAAACACTACTCCTTGTCTGTCAGATCAGCTGCTAGGGACCAGAGCCACACAAGAGCCTGATCCAAAGGGAAATCACCTAGAGTCTTCCCACTAACTTCAGCAACTTTGGATCCAGCCCATTATCCCTTTCCTCGCCCTCTCTGCCCATCCCGGGGAAGGGGAAATAGGTCATGTGGCTTCTTCTCAGATGGGTTGGCAGTGGAACATGCCATGATGGTATTTCAGGGTTTCATTGGCTGGTAGCAAGGTTTTGTGGTGACCGTCGTCACTCGCCCCATGCTGGAGGAAGAAGAAGTCTGGTCCCTGGCTCTAATGATAAGAGTAGTTCCCCTCTCCCATTCAGTGCCCTCAGTCCTCTCACTTGGTCCCTAAGGGCTGGTCTGCAGCGGCATAGCTGCCTCTCTGAGGGGTGTGAACCATCTAGCCCCCGGTGTAGACAGGAAAACCTACCGTCCTTTGGAGCGGTGACTATCTATGCCAAAGGGAGAACCCCTCCCGTCAGCCTAAGCAGCGTCTACACTGACGCGCTACAGAGCGCGTCAGATGCACTGCTGTAGCCTTTGAAGCGTAGACAGGCCCTGACTCTGAGGCCAGGGGTGTCACGTGCCCCTCCAGATTTCTGCCAGGGTTTATATCGTTTTATTTATTTATTTGCGGGGAGGGAGTTCAAAATCGGTGCCCTCCCCTCATCCCCACTACCAACAGTTACACGTCACCTTTTCAGATTCTGTTCTCTTCTTCCACTGCAAATGGGGGTTGTTTTAGCTGCATTGTTTGTGGCGCCACCTGCTGGACGCTCTCGTTATTATAGCTACCACAACTCTTGCTCTTCAAGCTATTGATTCTGGAAAGAAGAAAACGAATACCCTTCTTCTTTTAAAAGCTGGGGCTTACCGGTGCCACCTCTTCAAATCCCAAGAGGAGATGCTGCTGAAATCCTGCCTCCTGCACAAATTGCAGTGCCAGGGTAGAACTACAGACATAGTTACAAAGGGCCTAATTCTAAGCTCAGTTACACTGGTGTAAATCAGCAGCCAGTGGGGTTACACAGCCATCAAGGTAGCGTGAGCCAGATCAGAATCAGGCCTGAAGGCAGCAGAATAGGAGGTAGGCCTGGTCTACACTAAGGCCACAGTTAGGTTGAACGAGCCCCTGGGGTAGACGTGGTGAAGTCAACAGAAGGATTCTTCCATCAACCCAGTTACCCTCTTGGAGCTACGTTGATGGGAAAACCCCTTGGTCACTGTTGGGTTTCGGTAACACTCCTGCAGCGCTGTAGAGCTGCTGTAGTGCAGACATAGCCTAAGTGAAAAGAATGAGCATGAAAAGGCTTCTATCCCCTCCAAGGCTTTCCCTTCCCTTCCGGAAAGCTAAGCTACTCAGGGCAGGGGCTGTCTGTGGGCAGGTCTACACTTGGAAAACTGCAGCTGCACGGCTGTAGCGCACTAGTGAAGATGCTAGCATGCCAGTGGGAGAGCGTCTCCCGTCAGCATAATTAATCCACTTCCGTGAGAGGCAGTAGCTACGTTGCCGGGAGAAGCTCTCCCATTGGCAGAGCGCTGTCTGCGCCGGTGGATTTTTCACACCCCTGAGCGACGTCATTGTACCGATGTACGTTTGTAGTGCAAACCTGGCCTCAGTGTCTTGTGCAGCACCATGCACGTTGTCTGAGCATAAATAATATTGAACCACTACATTTTCAAAAACCCTTGGCCAAATGTATCCCCTGGTGTAACTCCAGGGTTTGAATGGGACCTGGATTTGGCCCAAAATGATTTGGGAGCTTCCATGTTGAGTGGAGAGACCCCACATTAATGCTTACAGCAAGTAGTGAACCCTTGGACTAGCCCTCCCCAGGTCTCTTCTCAAGGAGAATGAGCCTGGAGAAAGAATCCTTGCTATTTCTCTTAGAAATCTATGTGGTACCTGTGCAAGGGTTACTG